>NC_141469.1:82117286-82846502 GCF_009769465.1 Tauraco erythrolophus
GTTCACGCTTCACTCACAGGTAGGAGTTGATGTTGGTCTGAAATCTGGAGAAGAGTAATTGTCCTTTTCTTATGCTCTTGGGACACAGGAAATGTATTTCTTCCTTGAAATAGAGTTATTTAAAAAAAAGGCCTCTCTTAGACACTGGAATATCAGAGGCCAGATCCCCTGCTGAGTTAAATCAGTATATCTCTTTGGACACCAGTGTAGTAGTGCCAATTATAGAACTAAGGATGTAGCCAGGATGTAGAGAAATAGTGTGTGGAATATCCACCTGTGTACATATCTATAGTGCATACTTGGTATATTCTTCAAATGTCTAAAACACAGGAGGCCTGAGCCTCACCTCAGTTGTGCGCAGAGTAAATCAGCAGTGATTTCCTTGAAGTTGAATGACATCAATGAAATAAGTGTTGCGCCCACCAAAGTCCATTACACGCAGAGGCTGCAGGATCAGCCCCTGACATGCGCTTCATGCCATGCTGGCATATGTACTGGGGTCAAAGTGTTGCTGTTGCTGTATATTTTCCAGAGTCCAAACTATAAGTCTCGTATCTTTATATAACCTAATAAAACTAATGAGGTTTCCTCACATCTTCTGAGGTCAATGAAATGTTTTTGTCTTCTCTTCACAAGCGACAGTGTGAAGATCCTGGTTTTTGACTCAAGCTTTCAGCTGTGTGCATCAAAGTACCCAAGCTCATCTTTGCCCTTCAGCTGCTGCCTGCACGCCCCAGCTCCTGCTGTTTCACTGAATAAGACACCCCCCATTTCTGCCACGGAGGGCAGGAGGGGGAGATGCACAGCCAAGCCACTGGCTAAAGGTGGTCACTTGCATCCTAAGCCTCACCTCAAGAGCGCTGCAGCCAGACCTGCCCTGCAGAGAGCGATGTCTGTGTCCGCACACGAGCCTCTGTGGAGTATCTTTCTTCCTCTCTCTGTACTCTACCTCTTGGCCCACAGCGCTATTTGTACAAAACGCTTTGATATGCAGTTTTAAACCATGGGGTGCTTAGTTCTGTTGCTGGGAGGAACTCACCATTTAAATGAGTCATGTTATGGCTCTATCAAAATAATGAAATTCAGTTATAGACAGCTCTTTCTCAGTATCTGCAACTTCATTTTGCTCTGTCACCACTTGGCACTTGGCAGACTTCAGAAAACACTGCGTTACTGAACGTTGTTTGAGGACATAGAGGTCTGGATTAGCAGTACTGCTGCTTTGGAAAGTGCAATATTAGAAAAACAGATTTATAAATCAAAATGCCTAAGCAGTTTCTACATTCTAAGAAAAAGCACATCTGAATATTATGTGAATTTGTTAGATGCCCTTTTGCTTGTTTAAAAAAGCAAGCAAGCAAGCAAGCAAACGGGCTTCTATCAGTAACAGATCTGCAGCCTTTTAATGACCAAAGGAAAATGAAGGATTCTTTACAGGGACAGTGGCACATTTGGACTTGTGTGAGGCTGGTGTGTAAAGCTAGATATTAATAGTAACACAAGTGAGGTTTTAAATAGACACTAGCAAAAGCAAATGCAAATCTAACTATTTTTAAAGTAACACAGGGTATAGGAATCACAAATGAAATCAAATATTACAGCAAATATTAAACACAAACAGCACTTAAAGGTCAGTGTCCTACTATAGCGACACCATACAGTTTTGTGACTTCAACTTAGCTGTAGTAAACCTGAAACCAGCACTAAAACTGACAGACTGTGTATATCTGGAACCAATGAAACTTGAGATAAACACTGATGCAGATGAAAAGGG
Organism: Tauraco erythrolophus; assembly: GCF_009769465.1. Classification (NCBI taxonomy): domain Eukaryota; kingdom Metazoa; phylum Chordata; class Aves; order Musophagiformes; family Musophagidae; genus Tauraco; species Tauraco erythrolophus. Next base: position 82,119,061 of record NC_141469.1, read on the forward strand.
TACTATGGTAGCACGCACTCGTGTGTTTGCTGACTTCATGTGCCTCATTAACCTGGGGTGAATAGATATCTACATCCTTAGGCTGCTCAAAATCTGTTTTTCTCACATAGCATAATCCCAGTCTCCCCAACTGGCTCCTGCACCAGGGCAGCATTCTTTCATGAAGTTATCTGAAGGTGAAAGAACATGGCCCTTCGTCGAGTACTGACACAAGGGCTCAAGACGCTAATTGGCGGCAGCCTTTAAAAATGTGCAGTGTGAAGGCGCACACCCCTTCTTAGGGGGCGGAGGGAACACGGCATTGCTGGGGGACCTTTGGAGCTAGTAAAGTGCTCTGAGGAATGTCACCACTTAAAAATACTTCACTGGCCCCTGCGTGAACTCGGTAGTGTCATCAAAACCATCATCGGATAAAAATAAGGTTTTCTTCCTTTTCGCCCCTCTCAGTCCTGCGGAGCCGCCGCAGCCGCAGGGCGGGAGGAGCACCCCTTTCCTCAGGACGCGCAGCGGGGGCGTTGCCATGCCGGCGTCTCCTCCGGCCGATTCCACAGCACTCCTCGGGCCCTGGAGGCCCCCAGAGCCCGCCCGCCGCACCCACCAGAACACAGCCCTCAGTGTAAACCCCCTGTGCGCACCGGGACGGGGGCGAGAGCGGCTCCCCACCGCCCCGCACAACCGGCACGGACGCGTCCCGCCCCGGCAGCCGCCCGCTCCTTGCCAGGGGAGGGGCACGGGGCCGGGACGCGCCCGCTCAGCACCGGCATGTCGGGGCGGGGTCCGCCAGCGGCACGTGACCGCCGCCCATTGCCCGCCGGGATTTGAAGTCTCGGCGGGCCGGGACTCGCGGTCGCTCCTCCTCCTCCTCCTTCTCCTCATCCCACCGCTCTCCCCTTCCCCACCCCCGGCCCTGCGCCTGGGGCGGCTCGCGGGTACGTTGCAGCCTCCTCCGCTCTCCCCGCCGCGTCCGTTCCCCGGGGGGGGTGGGGTGGTTGTGCGGGACTGGTGTTCGGGCTCGGGTTTCCTCAGAGGGAAGGAGGGGAAAATGGCCGCCTACCAACGGCCCGCGGAGCGTGACCGCCCCTCTCCACGCCGTCGCACGTAACGCTCGGCTGCGGCTGCAGCCTGCCGGGGGGGGGGGTCCAGGCCCCCCGGGGCCTTGCGGGCGCGGATGGCCGGTCCTGTTGAGTTATGAGGTACTTTGGCGCGTGAGCCGAAATAGCGCGTGTTTCTATATCTATAACGTATATATAAATACAACTGTGTATATCTATAGATGTGTGTGTGTGTATGTGCCTATATATACATGCACAGATAGGCCGTGCTGGCTGGCACTCGCCAGCATCCCGACTCCCTGGGCCTTGAGTCTTGACACCCCCACGTAGGGAAAGCGGGTGCGTTAGAAAACGCGTCAGGTTTTCTGGCGTTTTGCATGTTTTCCAGCTTTTCTGTCACTGGAGAAGCCAGGGGAATGTTTTTCCTGCTCTGTAGATGCAGTGTTCTCTGGTGAAGCAGTTACCTTTGGAAAACTATACAGCTGTTGAGCACAAGGGAGCTACTAGTATGAAAAAATAACACTTGCCGTTCGAAAGAAAAGGGTATGACTGCAATTGATTTGAACACAGAACGTTTTTCTGAGTCATGCTTTAGTCTGTTCATCCCCTTACTTGCAGTGTTTTGTCCGCTGGCAGTGGACAGCATCAGTGATTGGCCAGTGTCTTTGGTTCGGAGAAGAAATAAATAAATCGATGTTGATGGGGTACGTCTTGTTCACATTTCCCCCTCTCCAAAAAAATGGCTTTAGGCGCTTTAAAATTATATTTCTTTAACATGCTGCCATAGTTATGTTGCAAGATGCCTGTTCGGGTCTTTGAGAATAGTTTGTGCACACCTAATAGTACTCCTGGTTTCTTTTACGTTTAATCCAGTATGATTCCCTACTTTTACGCAGTTCTGTTTTCACAAAGTTTTTAATTAGAAACTGTTGAATAGCTGCAGATGTAGCAGGCAGAGTTTTAGACGTGATCTGAATACAGGTTATAATCTCTCTAGTATTTTATGTGTTACAGCTTATAGAGGCACTAACCTAGCTTTAATAAAAAAAAGACTATCCCTTATTTATTGTTTTTTCTTTATTCAAGTTTACGGTAGGTGTAAAGTGATATTTGTTTTAACTGAACTTCTTAATAACAGTCATACTGTTGTTTTGTTTCTTACAGGATTGGAGAGGGAGAAGCTTGCTTTTAATGAAATATTTATCACATGTTGAAAAACAAGTCAGTAAACCTGGCCAAAAGCTAATGTCATCAGAAACACCAACAGAAAATACCATGTTCCCTGAAGTTCCTGATGTGGAAGGAAAGGTGGAGTCAAGTGGCAATCCAGTAGAAAGACAGGAGGCAGGCTCAGACCAAGAAGAATGCCTAGAGCTTATGTCCAAGAGGCAAAGGAAGAAGCTATTGAAGCAGAAACAGTGGGAAGAACAAAAAGATCTACGGAGGTATGGTTTGCAATATCACTTTCCTGGAATCATGTGTAGTATTTAGTGCTAATAATGATGTGTCAGCAGAATTTGCGTTTTGATTGCTTTAGCAAATCAAGGTAGTTGAACCAGTTTTCTGCCAGCCAGGTTTAAAGCAGTAGTCACAGGCTATGCCACTTGCATATGAAGAAACTGTAAAGGTAAGCATGCTCTCTTCATACTTGAAGTGTTCCTCAACTTGAAGAAGATTCTCAGGAGGGATTCAAACTTGCATGTTTTTGGTTTGTCAGAAGGTGAAGAATTATGTGTGGCCTTGTTCCGTTGTCAGGGGGCCGCCCTCTTTCCCTGGTGCTTTCAGACTCGGTGGATCTTAGAAAGACAGTGAATAAAAAAAATTATTTTGACACATGATATGCTGTGCTATAAGTTATGTTGACTTACAACCTGTTAAAAGTTTTGGAAGATGATGAGCTTCTGTATTATTCTTTTGTTGAGAGAAAGCATATCTGAAAATGGGCTGATGGTGGTTTATCCTTGTCCTGCTGAATGTGAAGCATTCCTTCCTGAGACAGTGACTGTTAAAGTTGCTGTCTCTGAAATGTGATCTCCCAACTGCCTGCTCCCATTGGAGCAACAGAGGGAAGTAACAATTGCTTCAAAAGCCTTTTGAAAAGCTGTTCACTGAAATAGGAGGTAAATTTGCCTTCCACATTCTGATTCTGATGCTGCAATTTTGGCAGTCTTTTTGGTTGTTCCTGTTATGACACCTGACTTGGAGCACCCTTAAATCCATGAGACTCCCACTATTGACTTAGTGAATTTTTGTCAGGTGTCTCTCTTTGTAGGTAAATACAGAAGTTCACAAAGGCAGAGTATGTGTTTCGTGCTGGTATCAGCCTAGCACAGATGCCAGCAATGGGATAAGTTCAAACTATCACAGTCATGAGACAACCGCCTTGATCACAGAAGTATGCATTTATGTGCATAACACATACCTCAGCAGATTTGGCTGCACTCTTTGAAGATTTGTTTGTTTATTTGTTTAGGCAGAAACGAAAAGAAAAACGCCAAAAGAGAAAACTGGAACGTCAGTCAAAATCCGACTCCAATAACGAAGGGAATGACAGCAAGCGCATGCGAAGGGAAGTTGTTCCTAGTATGCTTCGCCTCATTGTGGACTGCAGCTTTGATGACTTGATGGTGCTGAAGGTAAAAGAAATTTACCCATCCCATACAAACGTTGAGAGGTTCTCCAGTGACAGCACTGATGCGATGTCAGAGCACAAAAACTGGAGAGCAACTTTCAGAGGACAGTTAGCATGTTTAAGGTTGCGGTGACACCTAGACCTGCTTATGTCAGTTGCTGAATTTTTTAGGGTTTGGAATGTACCTTTGTATAATCTTGCCAGAGGTTTTGTTTGCCTTTATGGAGATGCGGTAAGTTGGTTTGGTTCCAAAAACAAGAATATAGGAACAGTTTGTACCTTGTGTTCACCATGAAGTTAAATGCAGTTCCACTTCAAAATGGTTTTGCTAGATGGGCTGCATGTGCCACATACAGTTACTTTCTCTTTTGAAGTGGACCTGAGGCTTTCAACTCTGTCAGTAAATATTTGTGAAAATGAAAATTATGAGCATTCTGAGGATACTGAACTTTTTCTGTCAGTCACACGAGGCAGTTGGGACAGGAGGACACTGTTCAGCCCGTCTCTAAAATTTCAGCATGGATGAAAGAATGGATGAGATGTTCACAGGATAAATAAACATGAGAAAGATCAGCATGATACCCAAGCCACTGGTCAAGATGCTTGGTATGGTGTTTTGAGATCAAAACAGCTTTTAGTCTATGAGGAAAGTATGGCAATCTGCAGCCTTTGGTTTCTGAGGCAGACCTCTTCCCTTTTACCCTGAGCCATTCTGCCTCTGCTTGGAACTTCACTGCCCTGCGAGACTGCTTGAATTCAAGCTTCTGCAAAACCCATCTAGCTGCTTGTTGAGTGTCATGCAAAGCATGTGTAACCCTAAAGAGAGGCTAGTGGTGCTCACCACAAAATTTTGTGGAAGCTCAAGTCAGAATTTGGGAGCTTGGTTCTCTGAGGATCCCTTCAGCAGTGCCCTAGAAGAGACCAGAGGACTTCTTCGATAGTTTCCAAGCCACTGGCTGGGCGCTTTCTGCTGACCTTCCTCCTTTGTAGAACACATTTCCTTCTTAGGTCAGTCAGAGCCCCTGTTAGGCCTAATATAAAATCTGGCCCTTCTGCAGGTGTTTGGGAGGGGTGAACTGTTGTAAGTGAAGATGGTTGTGGCCTTTAGCAATGAGGTTAATGAGATGCTTTCTCTAGTGTCTGCAAAAACTTGCATTGCAATGTTGTAGTAATAAAGTTTAGTTTACTTGAAATCCTACGGAGGTGTCAGAACGTTCTCAAAGCACTGCATGAATCAGAGCGATATGGTGATGTTTCATTTTAAAATGAGAGTCAGTTATATTTACAAATCACTGCTTTGGGGGCACTGATAAGAAAGTTATGTAATGTACCTCACAAAAAAACATTATCGACTAAAAATTCAGTCTGCTGCATTTTAAGTAGTACTAGTTAACTGTTGTCCAAATTGTCAGGTCAGAATGCTGGAGCCAGCCCCAAAATGATTTGCATTATTCTGGGATTCTTCAGGTTAATGATGCATATTTAGATTTCTTAAATATAAACTGTATATTCTTAGGGTTTTCCCGTGGGTGAAAGCCCGAATATTGTCACAGTGATAAATCTGCTTGATTCCTTGGATCAATTTTGAATATGTTACTGCATATAATTAAATCTCAGTGATTTTTTGTTTGTTTCCTCGAATAATGCAAATCAAGCACATGCATAGAGCTGTCTAAATCCACGTTTGTGGAAGATGCGTGTGTTTCCTCGTCAGCATAATCCCTTCACAGTGGCTGTTTTTTCTCTGAGTCTCATGTCCACTATCTCTCAGTAGTCACTTTTGCCAGTTAAAAGCTTCCTTTTTCTCTCTTTAGCTTCTGACTGGCTCATGGTAAAGCATTTTGTGGTGGTCTGTCTGAAGGACTATGTAAAAACAAATTGTGTTGTATACAGGATGTTAAGAAGCTTCACAAGCAAATTCAGAGATGTTATGCAGAAAACCGCAAAGCGTTTCATCCCGTGCAGGTATGTTTGAGCAAACTGAGCACTGACTTTTGAGAAAAGCATATGAGAAAGGCAGCTGTGACCCAAGGGGTGAGAGCTGTAGCAGAAAAAAAATACTTAAGCTGCTTTTTTTAAAGAAGAAAATTACTTCTGTTGTAATAGATTAATTTTCAACCCACATGTTGTAAAAACCCCTGTATATATGAAAAAGTACGTGCATGCAGATGAAGAGTGCCAGATACTGGTGTGCCACTAAAATACTGGTGATACTCAGTTTTATCTGTGACAGATTTAAAAAAAAAAAAAGTGAGTGTAAGCATGTATTTGTCTTTTAAATGTGTCACTAATGGTATATGAATTTGGTCTTAGTGCCACTTTCAGCTAAAAATAGTTAAAGAGTTTTAGCTAATAGTTAAGGGTAGAGAAAGTCTTCTACTGAGAGGAAACAGGCACACTAACATCTCAGTATTTTGTACCTCTTGTTCTTTTCAAAGTTTTACTTGACCAGCCACGGGGGACAGTTGAAGAGAAACATGAATGAAAATGACAAAGGATGGGTGAACTGGAAGGTGAATAATTGACTATTTCTGGAAAAAGAAATCTTGAATATAGTTGCTAACTAGGTTGTTAGTTGTGAAGGATCTGTGCTTTTTCCAGATGGGTTTTTCTAAGCCATCAGAGCAATTGCATATTACGAATAGTCTGACTCTGTGCTTTTAATTTATTTAACTTAAGTAGGCCAAAGGCTACTTGTCTTGAATCTAAATTTGATTTTTGCTTGAAAAACTCCACACATAGCCATTTTCACCTGTTTTTATTGAACAGATTCTGTTCCCTGATAGACTAAGCAAGACTACTTGGTCTGGACAGTTCTGACAGTTATCTGTCTTGACTGTGCTCCTTTTTTTTCTTGGTTAAAAATAAGACTTTGGAGTCATGAGGTGATTCCTTTTTGTGCACCTTCACTTCCGTTATGTCACCTCTCAGCACTGAAGCGTTCTTTAAAGAAGTAGCTTGTCTTATGGTCAAACTCATGTTGGTTTTCCTTGCAACTTCCTGTTAAACCAGTATTCCATCAACTTGAAATGAAGAGCACCTTGTGAAAATAAAACCAGTTCTACTTTCAGCACGTCTTGTGCGATAGCTGCTTTGCAAAATCATAGCCTAAACCTCTCTTATCAAACAAGTAATGTTACCTAAGCATTTACCTATGGTTTTGCTTTTTTTATAAAGGTGGACTTGAAAATTACTTGGATCCCTAGGAGAAATATGGTAACATTTTAAGGGAATCACAAGAACTTAAGGACTTGCAAAGTTCTTTTGGGCTTTCAGAAAATTTCCTGGTGATTTTTACAAGTTAGTGCTGTAGGGACTGTGGGTTATTTATGCAGAAATCAGTCTACACTGCGCTACGTACTTAAACATGAATGAGGGATGTGGAATGACTGCATACTGTTGGATTTATTTTTCCTAGTTCCATCTTGGGTCTGTAAAGCTTGCCCAGCAATTCATCAGTTGAATGTAACTTCTTTTAACTACCTTTTTTTGAGGATATCCAAATTAGAACAGAGCACTATGGTGAGCTAATAAAGAAAGAAGACCTAGTATATCTTACCTCAGATTCCCCACACGTTCTCAGTGAGCTTGATGAGAAGAAAGCCTATGTGATTGGAGGACTGGTGGATCACAATCACCACAAGGTAAGCCCTAGGTCCATTTCTTTACAGCTCCTTTTGTTTGGTTGGTTTTTGGCATTGTATTTGGCATTAAATGCTGTTCATGTGTAAATTGACAAAATAAATAACAAGAAAACTTCTTCAAAAAAGACTTACTTCAAAAAAAATTTGAAAAAATGGGAGGAAAAAAGGCTTGTGGTGGTAGCAGTAGCCTGTGTTCCAGAGTGCAGACACGCTGAGCTCTTCAGGATTTTATCTTTTCATTTTAAATATAGGGATGGAATTAATAACACTGCTCAGCTTACTGGGGCCATATTTTCAGACAGAAGGGTTTGGTTTCGGTTCATGCACTTGTGTGTGTGTGTGTGCGGGTGCTTGTATGTGCACGTGCCCAAATATAGATGAAGAGCAACACTTGAATCTTGGATGTCCTTTTTTAATAAGTTTCTGTGTCAGAACTTGGCTGAGTAACACACGTGCCTCAGGGAGCTGGTTCCATACCTGTACATGGGATTGTGCTGTGTGGACCTGAAATGTCCTAGAGAATCCTGCTGGGAAAGTAAAACACTGTTACAGGTCTGCTTCAAAAACACTCCTGTGTAATTTCTGGTGACATGTTTAATACTTCAGTGTGATGCTAAAAAAAGGAATGGATCTTAAGCCTTACCAAATAATATGTCAGCAGTTATTCCACAGTTCAAGGCTAGGAGGGAGCTAGAGCAGTTCCTTTATATAGTCATTATGATATAAAGCATTTACACAATTTTGAAGTGTTGTTGTTTTTTGTTTTTTCTCCCCATCTTGGATGCAGGAGTTGCCAGGGTTAAAAAAAAAAAAAAAAAGCTGCTTTATCATTTACTCTTCCTCTCAAAAATACTGAGTTACTGCAATCTGAGTAACACTGTACTTAAGCATAAACTGACCTTTAAAACGGGCTCTGGCTGGCATGTTCTAGAGCTGTAGCTGCATGACCAGTTTAATTTACAATCCTTTTGACCATACATCGCAGTGGGATGTATATTCAAAGTAGCAAGTTTTCCAAAGGTGGCCCTTGAAGCAGGTGCTGTCTAACCAGGGTAGGTTTCTTGTTGTAAATATCTCCTAAAGCAAGACCACAGCAATGCTGGCAAGTCTTGCCAGAAAATGATACTTGTAGTAACCTCTGTGGGCTGATCTGAAATGGTAATTCTCACTCCAGTTGTTTTGGTGTCTTTCCCACAGGGAATTACTTACAAAAAAGCTGTAGAGCAGGGAATCAGTCATGCACAGCTCCCGCTTGGAAACTTCGTCAAAATGAACAGTCGGAAAGTGTTAGCCGTCAATCATGGTAAGTTTTCAGTCACAAAATAATGATACCTGCAATACTCAGAACTCGAGCCCTCAAAATGTGCGTTGTAGTGCAGACACCTAATCTTATTTTCTGTTGATATTTCTTGAATCCAGTTGCCTTTGGGATGCAATAATTGCCCTGACCTTTAAATATTTCAGGTATGGTTAACTGTAAAAGATGATGTCTTAGGCAATTAGAAATGCACCTCCTATTGTGTTGATTTGTCCAGTGAGTAATTTTGGCATTCTCACCATCCTGGTCTTGTTTCCAGGCTTGAGGTTTGAGTGGGTAAAATGTTGGAAACTATCCCATGTGTTTTATCCCGGGGGAGGATAAATGTGTGTGATGTTATCACAGCTTTGGCCGGCTTTGTGCAGCATTTCTCCACTGCTGAGCTTCATAACTGTGTTTTTACCTGGTTTCCTGGTTTTGATGAAGTATACAATTGCTTAACTCAGTCTTGAACCCCACTCCTTTTCAGTTTTATTATTATATTATCTTTCAGTGTCATTGAACAAAAATACATGCAAAATGGAGCCCACTCAGACCTTTATGGTAATTTTTGACATGGCATCCGAGTCTTTATTTTGCCACACTTCAAGTTCTTTTATCTTACCTTGCTTTATTTCAGGTTTATTAGGTAGCACATTGCTCAATGATAACATTATTTCTTAAAATGCTGTTGATTGATGAGGTGTGTATTTGCATGATAATAAAGATTACTTAAATGTGGAGGAGAATATAGTATATAAGTGGAATTAAAAATTATCAAACCACATGTATTTGTAAGATTTTACATGTTTCTAAAACTTGATCTTTAAATGTTGCTTTATGTAGACAAGAGTAGGACTTTGTGTTACTCATCAGAAGTTACGATAGCTGTAGCTTTCTGCTGCAGTTTTGCTGCAATAATCTTACACTGACCTCTAGTGTCAACATTTTTGGAGGCTGTCTTCTACATGTTTGAGCCCTGGGTGTCAATTGGATCACCTACATTGAGACTTTCATTTCCCTGCTTTATGGTCTTGTGCATGTTTTTTTGTGCCACTTTTAAGCACTGATCCCACTGGAGTTGAGTTGCCGAGGTGTCATTTTGCATGAGCTTGTCTTCCCTTGCCCTTCTGAAACACTTCCAAATTGAGCGGCTGAGGGAGTTGGGACTGTTTAGTCTGGAGAAGAGGAGGCTCAGGGGGGACCTTATCGCTCTCTACAATTGCCTGAAAGGAAGTTGTAGGGAGATGGGGGTCGATCTCTTCTCCCATGTTATGAATGACAGGACGAGAGGGAATGGCCTCAAGTTACGCCAGGGGAAATTTAGGTTGGATATCAGGAAAAATTTCTTTACAGAGAGGGTTGTGAAGTATTGGAACAGGCTGCCCGGGGAGGTGGTGGAGTCCCCATCCCTGGAGGTGTTTAAAAACCGTGTGGATTTGGTGTTGAGGAACATGGTTTAGGGACCCTGACAGTGCAGGGTGAATAGTTGGACTCGATGATCTTGAAGGTCTCTTCCAACCAGATGATTCTATGATTTAAAGGCTCTTAACACACAGACCCTTTTTAAGGTAAAGTTTATACTATAGCGGTGTTTTGCTTAAGATTTTGGGGCAGCAAAACAAACACAACTCTACCACCAAAAGTAGAGGCACCTTCAACAGTTGTAATTGAGACTCTGGTGTTTATTCTAATCCTAATGGTTCACAGCTTAAATTCAAAAAGGCAGCTTTCACAGGAGATGCTGTTTGGCTTGAGAAAGGTGAACAGAATCCAGCTGCCTCTCAAATCTCATGTTATAAATTTGTGTAATTGTGTAATTGCTCACTCTTTCTGTTTTGATTTGGTTATTCTGGCTTCTGGGTTCTCACCCTTGGTGCAGAAGCTGAAGCTAGCAGAGTACAGTACAGAGCATGCCAGATGAGACTGTGGGACCTGCCTGGTCCCTGTGAAGCTACTTTTGATAGGTGTGAATTTGGAAAGTCCTGTAGGAGGAGAAACTTTCTGAACCATCTTGTCAGTCTTTGAAGCACTTTAATTAAATGGGCCCTCTGGTGGTGGGAGGTGGACAACGGCATCAACAGCGAAATTCACGTGTTGCTTTTTACTTATTTATTTGTTTCTAATACTCTCTTGGGATATATTTCCACAGGCAGTTCAGTGCCTGCATTTCCATGTTAAAAATGGCATGAGGAACACACACGTGTGAAAAAATTGATGCTAGAAAACTGACAAGGTGTAAGACCAGACTTTTTTTAAATCGATCTGGAATTTTAAAACTTGGAAGATTCGAGATCTGTGTAAACCACTGTATTGCAAAACACAACTGCAAGTGTAGCTGAGAGTTTGTTTCCTTCCGTTCAGGTTTGCATCCCAAGGCTAACATTTTGTAATGTATATTACAGGGACCACATTGCTCCATTCCAGTCTACAATGATGTCTACCAACTGTTCTGTCATAGAATCATAGAATGGTTTGGGTTGGAAGAGACCTCAAAGATCATCTAGTTCCAACCCTCCTGCCATGGGCAGGGAAAGCCTCCACTACACCAGGTTGCCCAAAGCCTCATCCAACCTGGCCTTGAACACTTCCAGGGATGGGGCATCTACAACTTCTCTGGGCAACCTGTTCCAGTGCCTCACCACCCTCTGAGTGAAAAATTTCTTCCTTATATCTAAGCGAAATCTCCCCTTTTTCAGTTTAAAGCCATTGCCCCTTGTCCTTGCATAATATTTTCGTTGCTGTTGCAGCCCATCATAGAAGCCTCTGTTCTTATGTGGAAGCTGCTTTTTTTCCCCATCAGTTCTGTTTTTCCTATGCAGATGAAGGAAGTTCCAAAACAAAGTAGAAGAAATGTACTCCTTGCAGTGGTCTTGTCTCTTATGCCAGCATTTTTGCCACAGATACTTTCTGCAGTAACTCACAGTGATACCAATATGGCCGTTTGAGAGCTCATACCTTCACAGTACGTTTCAGGTGAAAAACCTGCTGAGTAAAATGGCCAACTCTTCAATGTCAGTGTCACAGAGAGCAGCCGGCTGTCAGTAAACCTGGATCCAGGAAACCTTCAGTAAATGTGATGCTTTTCTGTAACTTGACTCTGAGAGTATGAGATCCATGCTGCTCCTCCCGTTCTGAATGCCTGCCTAACTCTCTGTAAAGTTTTTTTTCCCTCCACAGCTCCTTTGATCCTTTCTCGTATGCTGTCACTTGGCATCAAGAACGCTTGTGCTGGGTGCGTTCTTTGAAGTCAGCATTCTCCAGCAGTGTTAGCACTATTCCTGTAGCCCCAGGCTCGAGGAGCCACCCCCCTGTCCCAGATTTGTCACCTGTCTGGCTTACTCAGCAGTCCTAGGCCTTCCTCCTACTTTCCCTGCTGCTGCTGAGCCACAATTTGTTTTGAGAGGTTTTTTTGGATAGCCTAGGATTTTCCTAAATAAGAATTTGCTGATGAGTTTTGCATATATTGCAATTTGGAGCTATTGTCAATCAGGAAAAGTTGTGGGAGCTGAAACAGGAGTAGGGTGACTGTATGGTTAGCGTAATAGAAACAGCAAGAAAGGGTCACAGAACTGGAAACTAAAAAGGACTTTTGCTGTAAGCTCAGATGGAAATGAAAGAGAAAGCTAATTACAGAAGGTTTTAGGACGACATTGGGCTGTCCATATGTTAGGGAGGGGACAAAGTCATTGTTAAAGTGCATCCACGGCAGTATTCCTGTCCAACATGGGAAAGCATTGGTGTCTGTATGGAAGGCACAGGTGAGACCTGAAGTACTGGGGGGACATTTCTCTCTCTGTCCTTGAGAGAAATTAATCCCAACTGGAACTGCTGCAGAAAAGCACAGTCTTACAGCTGGAGACTCAAAGTGTGCTTGGCTTTAGATTGCAGCCGTAGCAGAATTGCTGTGTCTGCATCTGCCTGTACCATCAGCTTTACTCTGAAGATGCCACAACCAAATGCATGTAAACCTCTGTAAAGATGGATTTAGGGGTGGGTTCCTGTCAGCACTTCATTTATCTCCCTGTAAAAACACTGATCATCTTTCTTGACATTGCAGTGTTTGAGATCATCCTTGCCTACCTGGAGAAGAGAGACTGGAAGGAGGCCTTTTTCAGTGTCTTGCCACAACGGAAGGGGGCTGTTCCTTTGGGAGAAGCCAATGATTCGTCCAAATATGCTCTGTCTGGAAAAGAAGATAAAGACAATGACTCGGACAGCAACTAGGCTTCAGAAGGAGACGACAGGAAAGATAAGACAAGTCGTTCATGGCGTAAAACTGGGATGTGAATTAATTACTCTTTGAAGATCATCTGTTGCCCTTGTGATACTGAATTGTCTCAGTGCTCGGTAGTTTCATAGTTGACCCAGAGCTGTTTCTGGACACGAAGGATAAAGATAAATGCAGGTTTTTACCCTGAAACTTCCATGTTAATAGCTTAAAAAAAAAAATTAATGGAAAATGCAGAATTTATTTTGTTTCCCAAGGAAGCTATTTAATTTATTTTTTTTGAAATGTTATTTTTTTTATACATACCAAGTTGGGTGTATTACCCAAGAGCATTAGCAGTTACTATTTTAATGTATGTATTCCTCTCCATTTCTGCTCTAAATTTTCTTAAAAGCAGTGAATGACAAGCATTCCTGTGACCTCAAAACCTGTACCACTAGTGCCTGTTGCAAAGCATGCATGAACACTTAAAACAACAAAAAAACTCCAAAGTTCTGATTTCCCTGAGCATCTCAACAGACAATCACAAGGAACTGAACTGCCTTTATCTGCTGAGCCACACTGGTTTCTGTACTGTGTGTAGTTAGCTGCAGTCAGTAGATGAAATAGGAGTTAAGGCAATGCTTTATACTTTAGCTGGAGTGGGATGGGTGTCTGCACAAGTGCAAATCATGTGCCTCACTTGGCACATGGTGCATGTTGAGGTGAGGTTACACAGTCACTTTTGGTTACTTCTTGATCCTCTTAGCAAAATTTATCTCACAGCCTTGGAAAATACTGGGAGACAGGGACTGTTTCTTACAAGTCACTTACTCAGTTTAAGTATACCAGCTTTCACAGAATCACAGAATGTCAGGGATTGGAAGGGACCTCAAAGGATCATCCAGTCCAGTCCTCTGCTGGAGCAGGACCACTTAGATCAGATCACACAAGAACGTGTCCAGGCAGGTTTTGAACATCTCCAGAGAAGGAGACTCCACAACCTCTCTGGGCAGCCTGTTCCAGTGTTCTGTTACCCTTACTGGGAAGAAGTTCTTCCTCATGTTTAAGCGGAACCTCCTATGTTCCAGCTTATATCCATTTCCCCTTGTCCTGTTGTTGGATACCACTGAGAAGAGCCTGGCTCCATCCTCATGACAGTCACCCTTTCCATATTCATAAACATTAATGAGGTCCCCCCTCAGTCTCCTCTTCTCCAAGCTAAAGAGACCCAGCTCCCTCAGCCTTTCCTCATAAGGGAGATGCTCCACTCCCATAATCATCTTTGTGGTCCTGTGCTGGACTCCCTCAAGTAGTTCCTTGTCCTTCTTGAACTGAGGGGCCCAGAACTGGTCCACAAGTTTTATCACATGCTGTATGTATTATATTGTCTGTCAAATATTTTTCCTTTAGGAAAAAAAAGAAGTCATAGTCTCAGCCTTGGCTGGACATTCTGATTCAGCTTCTTTGTAACTGACTTAAGCTTTTGCAAAGTATTGAAATGGCTTCGCTTCGCCCCTGTGAGCCTGCACCACCTCTGTCTTCTGTAGGGACTAGCCAGGTCCCTGCAGCTTCTCAACGAGTGCAGCTATCTCCTAAGTCAGCTGGAGAGCGTTAAGAACATGTCATGGTAACTATTCATCTGCGCTGAGCTGGAATCAGAGGGCTCATCCAAGCATGACTTGGCTTGTAGCCATTTTTATTCCTCCCTCTGTTGGTACTGCTTTCAAATGGCGACTAGTCCCTGTGGTCTGTAAAGGGTTGGCAACCAGCTGGTGATGACTTTATACACTCAGTGCACTTCTCTCTGTGCTTATTAAACAACTACAGAAAAGTTTCTTCTGTTGAAAGTACGGGTTGTGGTTTGTCACTCAAGTAATGTGGGGGTTTTTGTTAGGCTTTACCAAAATGTGACTGCTTTTCTTCCCGAAGCTAGATCAGCTTTTTCGTAAAAGCATTGCTGTTTTTATTTCTGTAGCAAAAAGTGCAGCGTAAGTATACCCACCGTGTAATTACACTGGTTCTCTGATAGAAACGTGTAAAGCAGTGAAATTACAAGGAGTTACATCTTTACAGTTCTGTGTGTTAATGCACGTAGTGCCTTTTAAACCTGATTTAAGACTCTTCAGTCTCTAAGGTTTTCTTAAGACCGTTTCGTACACATGCCTCATTTACTGGGGCGTGAGAGTGCAAGAGCATGTGGCATAGACAAACCGGGGACTTGGGAGATGTTCCAAAAAGGTCCAAAAGCATCTTTTAGAGAATAGTTTTGCGACTTAAACCACAGCTTGTCTTACATCTTTACCAGTGAAATGAGTAAAACGCACCCGCCCATGCACATGCATATGGTTTTAAATCAAGCTGTTGCAAATCTGAAGCTTACATATGGAGAAATAGAAACTTTGCAATGGAGAAACAGACAGAAGAACAAGATGGTCCGACATGTTACTCTTGGAAGGCTTCTGGTGCGAACTCCACGATGTTGCAGCAGCTTGGTGACTAGTTGTTGGCTGTCGTATGCGTTGCTTGTCTCTATCACCTGTTCTGCTGGTGCCTTAGCTGGTAGTTGTCATGATAACCTAAATCAGGTCATATCAGGCTGAAGTTCATGCCTGTTGCCATGAGCTGTCCCTATAGGATGCTGCCCTTGGTATGTGTCAACTGGTGAGATGGAGCAGTGAGCAAGAGTGGACTGGGGTTTTGATGGGCACAGCCCTCTGACTACAGCTATAGTCCTCGGCCTTTCAATACCCTACAGTTTTGCAACCATCTAGAAAAGGCTGTTCTTGGTGGACCTGGACTCACACTGATGAGGTTTTTAACCCTTTTCTAAACACTTCCGATGCTTGGCTGTTCATTGGTGGAATCACCAGTGCTAGACATGATGGTACTAGTGGTGATTTGCATTCAGAGAGCTGTATTCTGCAGGCTGGAGCTATGCAGAAGTCCTCAGGGAGAAGTGACGATCCAGGAAGCCCTGAAGGGCCATCCTTGCAGTGAGGTCAATGTAGAGTTATTGATGAAAACTGTTCAATGGGTTGGAGCACATGAAAATCAACCCAGCATCAGATCAAGTGCAAGAAACTGAAACCTGTTTGTGAGAGAGTCTGAGACAGTAGCTTGTAAAAGAAGAGAGCTCAGCTATTTGTGACACTTCCAGCCCCTGCCATGATGCCACGACTCCCTCATGACAGACCAGGAAGGTAGTCCTGCTGTCATTCCAGCGTCTTTTTGCAGCGTGACAGTGGAGGCTGATAGGATACCATTGCTAACATCCCTGGGAAAACATCCTGAGTGGTCTTGGCTTTGTGCAGTATTTCACTCTGATCCTGAAATACATACTCTGATGTATTTCACATGTTGTGTCCTTTTTTTTTTTTTTTAAACTGCTGAATGTCCCTGGCTGCCTGTGTGAAGAAGAGCGTGGGCTTCCCAAGAAGTACGTCCCAGCTCTGCAGCAATGGGCAACTGTTTGGAAACAGTCAAGGGACCAGAAATCTGTATTGTGGGATTGGTGAGAAATGGTGAGAGTCTGAGTGTGGCTTTCAAGTTGATTCAACTGTAGTGAGGGACCTTGAGGCGTCCTGCATCAGGCATTTGACTTGTCAGTATTTTGAGTCTCTTCTTACACAGCTGTGTGTCTGACTGTAGAGTCAAGTCTGCACACAAGAGCTCTTTGTGCAGGCCTGGCTGAGTCATTGCAAAAAATCAACCTGATGCCAAAAAGTGTTGCCTCTCTCCTTTTTTTCATGTAGCTTATTTCTCAGGTACCTGTGCAGCACGATTTGGCTGAATCACTTGAGGACTAAAGAGAAGGAACATGGATTTATTTTAACAGGGAGTCTGAACAGCAATCTTTAAATTATGAAGTACGAAGAGTATGTGTTTCTGTATGGGAAGGGGACTGGGAGCCGCTTCAGTGGCTTTTAAGGGGAGGCCTCCCCTGGAAGGGAAGTATCTGTTGTTTGGTCTGGCTTCTTGCAGACGAGATTTCTGTTGGATCGTGAAGGCAGGACGGTCTCTTGGTTCCGTGGTCATTTCTTGGCCACAGTCCTTGCCCAGGAAGAGTGGGTCTGCTTGTGCTGGACGTCTCTTTCTCAGCATTTGTTTTTCAACCTTTGCATGATAAAGTTCACTCACAAATGCATTTTTCACGGGAGGAGAAAACCAAGATTTCTGATTATGAGGTTTTGCTTATCCCTAATCCTGGCAACCTCACTGCAGGTTTTACCTGGATCGATTCATTTCCCCTTGAGGACCTCTCCGAGGAGGAGGGTGAGGCTTTAGCAGCCTCTGGCTATTGATGTTCTCTTCTGTCCCTTCCTTGGAGTTCAGCACGCCTTTGTCAGTCCATTCTGAGTAAACCAGCCTGGGCACGAACTCCTCCTCTTAAATTGAATGTAGCAGAAATGTTATTAAAGTTCCCACTTGCTGCTCTGGATGTTTAGGGCTGAATTCAGGAATCTCTTTCCCTGATTCTCCAAGGGCTTAAGGACGTAAGAGGGACACACTTTGCTTTCTGCCTTCCCCCAGCCCACAGCAGCTGTGGCTACATGGCAGAATCCATGCATTCCGCAGTTCTTTTGCAGCCAAGCCACATCAAGAACAGTTTGAAGAACTGTGTTCTGTGTGTGTAAGTGAACAGTAAAACCAGAGCACAATCTTCAATATACCCAGCTCAGGAAGCAAAAAGCAGCATTTAGAGTGACCCCCAACCGCCAGTTAAAATAGAAAAGTTAGGAGAAAAGTTAATCCTTATTTTTTAGCATCTTTTCTACAAAACGTCTTCGCAGTGCCCTCTGCTGTCCGGTACCAGTGCAGCACCACTCGTGTTTCCTCGTTCTCAAGTGT
Source organism: Tauraco erythrolophus (assembly GCF_009769465.1). NCBI lineage: Eukaryota > Metazoa > Chordata > Aves > Musophagiformes > Musophagidae > Tauraco > Tauraco erythrolophus. The sequence continues at coordinate 82,136,747 of NC_141469.1, forward strand.
GCAGTCCTCCTTGTGATAGGGTTTGTCATGGAGTATAACTTAGCCCTTGGCTCTCATACTGTCACGACAGAGGAGACGAGTAATGAGAGAGCCTGCAGCTTGAGACTAAAGAGTTACTGCAGAAAGAATCTTGTACTGAAATTTATGAACGCAGCTGCAAAGTTGCATCTAAACCCCAGCGTGCTGCTTCTGCAAAACAGTGTTAGTAAAAGGAAAACTGCTGGCAGTAAATAATCTAAAGAGTCTTCGTGTTGTGAGCAGAGGAGGCTTCTTCCAGCACTGCTTTGTTGTATAGCGTGACTTTTTTGCCCCAGCAGTTTGAAATGAAGTGAGTTTTATTCCCATCTTCATTGGATTGACCATTTTTCCTGCTAGCAAAGCACAGTGATGTTATAGAGCTGAAAGTGATACAGTTACAGGTTAGTTGTCACCCTGCTTGACACCATCTCCCTTCCAAGCTCTCCTGTTCTACATATGGGAACCTCACATCCCTCTTTTTGCTTTGCTGCTGTTGTCCTCCTCCTCTGTGCTTTCCTTTTTTGTTTGCCTTTACTACCTGACATAGTATATTCATGCAATCATTTGCTGGGATGACTAAAAGCTGAAGGAAATCCTGGCAAGTCTATGCCATGGAAGCATGCTTGGAGTGCTGCGTAGCCACTGCTGCAGAGTGCTGCTTATGGATGGAATAATTGCTGATAATTGTGAAACTATTAGATGTCTGGGGAGCAAATAATCTCTCAAAGCTGTAAGATGCGAGGGTAATTAGTGAGCAGAAATGTTGTAAGACGTGGTGACTGACACCCAGAAGGGCAGAAATGCTTGCCCTTGGGCATTCATTGCCCTGTGTTCCCTTTCCTTGGACCCGAGCTGTTGACGGCACAGTGCCCTGGCTGAGACCCAGCTGCACCTTTAGCAGCTCTGGGTGCTCTTCTGCTGCCGCCTGATCCGGCAGTCGGTGCCTCTACTCACGTGTCAGGAACTGGGAAGTGCCTGGCTCCCTTCGCATGGAACCCTGGAGCTTTGGAAGGTGGCCGCTGGCGGATGTGATGCCTGTGGTGGACTCGATTAGCGGAAGTCCTTGATGAGCTTTCTGCTGGGGGGTAGCTGTGTTGCCAGCAGACAGGCGTTCTCTTGGAAAGTTGTTTTTTACAACACAGACCAGAGTGTTGTTTAACCCTGTGCAAACAAACGAATGGATCCAGTTTTACTCCAATAAACGTGCTTTGCTGTCGTGCAGGCGGCCCCAGAGGGGAGACTGCACATCCATACTGTTCCCGAGAGGTCTCCTCCGTATTGTGGCTGTGACTCATCACAGCTCTAGAAGTGGGATTTCTTACTGAGCTGTGCATGCCGCTGACATGCTTCTCTTAGACAGCGGCAGGAAACGGGAGCAGCGGGTGCTTTTGGCAGAAAATTGCATTGTGCTCACATTTCTCCTGGCTCTTGTCAGGGCACAGTTGTCTATGCTAACTGTGTGGTTTCTCCACAGCTCTTACCTTGTATGTGACTGACCATCTTAGGATGGGGAGCATTCCTGGAGTAGTAATACTTTTCCCTAAAGCAGCTTGAGTGAGAGTCATGCCCTTTCTTCAGCCACATATTATTGTTGAACAGACAGTTCAGGTAGGTTCAGACACTACTTGAAATCAGTGTTTCTTGGGAACCTTCCTCTTCTCTTGCGGAGTGTCTTCCTGCAGAGCAGGTTGGCTCTTCCGCTGATCGCCTGAGGCCAAACGCTGGAATTGAGGCCAAGGGCAAAAATTGACCTAGAGAGAAAGGTAGTGGAAACTTCAGTTACTCTTTTTCTTGTAACCACGTTCCCTGTTCTTTTTAACCTCTTCCACATTCAGTCTGGAGAAGCTGTAAGCACAGGAGGGCGGAAGCAAGCTCCCTACTGCTGCACTCCTAAGTAGTTTCCTTGGGCAGCTCATGCTGCTTGTGGGCACTTTGCAGCTGCTTTTATTTCCGTGCAGTTCCTGCTCCGGAGCTCAGCTGCTCCTTGCCATGCATCTCTTTTTGGCCTCGACCTTTTTGTAGTAACAGAGTCTTTTGCAGCAGGGGGAATGAATTGCTTTCTGACTTGTGATGAGAAGTGCAGGGACAAGTGAGGATAGCAAAGAAGATGTCCAGGTTTTTCTGATTTTTGTCTTGCCTAAGGCTTGTGTGTGCAGAGAGGCAATCCCCTGTCTCTTCAGACTTGGTATCTCTTCCAGATTTTAGTTTTAGAGTTGAATAATAGACGAGTAAATGTTATTACCATTAACTTTTTTCTTTTCCTGTAGTAACAGTCAGTAGTGTTCCCAGTGTTCCTTGCCTCTGTCTCTTGCTTAGGATTCTCAGTACCATAATGTTTAAGGTTGTAAGAATGTAAGTTTAGTGAGGGCACCTTGCAAATGTCGCACAGAGAGTTTAGATAACCTATTTCGTGATGATCCAGAATCAAGTTCATCAAACCCAAGAAATTTAGCTGTAAGAACTGCTGGCTGTAGGAACCTGGAAGGGCTGAGAACAGAATAAGCATTTGTCAATCATCCGTTCAGGTCAGGAAGCAGCATATTTTAAGGACTATGCAGAGAGAAGAGGATTGGGAAAGGACAGGACATCTTTTTAAGCAACTCAATGTTTTGCAAGGTTACGTTTTTATTCTGTAAATACATCTGACCGGGAGCAAAACTCGAGTTGTTCTCCAACAATGAAGAGGTTAAATTTTGTGAAAGAATTGTGTGAAGGGTTTAGTAGGCTGTTTGCACATAGCTAAAGAAGGCAGAAGAGGATGACCATCCTTGAAGCTGTCAGGAGTGATTAGTCAAGAAAGTCCTTAGCGAGAGTTGACTATCCTTGAAAGGGGAACTTCCTGAAAATGTCTAGATTTCGCTCTCATGTTTTGGGTTGTCAGCATGTGCAGCAGTAACTAGGGGGAAAGGTGATTCCAACAGCGGGAGATCGCGACCACCGACTCATGGACCACCTTCCCGAAACGTACCCCAGACCCAAGCGAAAGGGCTGGAGGAAAAGGACTGAGCACGCGAAGTAATTTACATGTGAAGCAAGAGAAAATTAACCGATCGTTTAAGAGAATAATAATGAATACATGAACATGCTAATGATTTTGGGGAAATGTTATGAATATGTATGATTTCAGTGTATAACTAGGTTTCTCTCCAGGGGCTGGGAGTGCATGCCAGGTGGAGATATCCCCCGTGTACCCGCTACCACAATAAAGTAATGCTGCTTTCTAACACTACAAACTCTGTTGGAGAGTTTCTGTCCAGATTTTCGGAGACAGAGTGAACTGACAGATTTTGCAATGGGCACAGAATGTCAAGAGACGTGAGGAGGCTTGCCCATCTGAAAACAAAAAATGTAAATTCCAGAGTCGAAGGTCTTGCCTTAAGGTCATGCTGTGCCCTGACAAACCAGTCGAGGCAAGGTCAGTGTTTGTCGCCTGTGAATCATCACATTTCAGTGCACGAGGAGGCAGGGTGGAAGCCACAGTTCCTACAAACAGTTTGTAGCTCATGGCAAGCTCATCCTTCTTTTTCAGCCTGATGGTTTGAATAAACCTGTCTGCACTGAAGAATCTTGCTCTGGAAAACAGATGGCAGTGGGGTTGGTTTATCACCTTTCTTTGATTTCCTGATAATAAATTGACAGAGATTTGGAGTTTAAAATGGATAACCCCAAACCTTCTGCTTTCCCAGTGTGCTCACAGGGACTGGAAAAGGGCCAGATACATTTGTGTCATAGTTGGCCTCTATTTCAATGGCTTGAGTTTTACATGGTGGTTTTAAGGTTGGTTTGGTGTTGTCCCGTCCCGTCTGTGTCCCGTGCCCCCACCATTGGGCACTAAAATTTGTGATGCTTCTCTGCTCATGAAGAAAGCTATGGAAGCAAATTGTAGCTTGCTGTGAGGCAGGCATCTGCAGTCACTCTGTAGGACGGATTTTGAAAATCCAGAGTCTTTTTTTTTCAGTGCCTGGGGCTTGGCGTACATCTCTGCAGATTACGTGTGTGCCCCTCTTCTTACGCCGCTGTGTCTCTGCCTGTTGCCAAAGTTCCTGCCGAGTCTGTACAACACAAGCGCCCTTTTGATCTGCAGTCGGACACGCTACTGTTGCGCCACGTGGTCTGGGCAGTGGCAGCCCCAGCCTGCCCGCAAGAGCCTGCACGCCCCAACGTGCCCCCGTGCAGCATCAACGAGCCCAAACGGCCCCCCCCAGGCCGGGCTCCAGGGCTCTCGGCCCTGAGTGGCACCAAAAAATCAATCCGATATCAAAAAGTGTTGCCTCTGTCCTTTTTTTCATGTAGCTTACTTCTCAGGTACCTGTGCAGCACGATTTGGCTGAATCAATGGAAGACTAAAGAGAAGGAACATAGATTTATTTTAACAGGGAGTCTGAACAGCCTTCTTTATGCTATGAAGTCCGAAGAGTATGTGTTTCGGTATGGGAAGGTGACTAGGAGCCACTTCAGTGGCTCTTAAGGGGGGGCCTCCCCTGGAAGGGAAGTATCTGCTGTTTGGGGTGGCTTCTTGCAGAGGAGATTTCTGAAGGAGCGTGAAGGCAGGACGGTGTCTTGGTTCAAGCACGTTTCTCAGGAACAGTTCTTGCCCAGAAAAGGTGGTCTGCCTGTGCTGGATCTCTCCTTCTCAGCCTTGAGAACAACAGGCATTGAAAACAACAGGCATTCTTTTTGCATTTCTGGAAAAATTTTGAAAAAGCAAGCTGTATCATCTCAGGCTAGGCTTAGCATTTTGTTAGACTGGTTAGGTTTTGTTCAATTTGCAGCTGAGAGTACAGAAGCACATCCACTCTTTAGCAAGGAAGCCTCCTTGCACACCACTCGGAAAAGAGGAGACACTTGCTTTGGCAGTTTCTTCTTTTTGCTTCTTGTTCTTACTCAAGACGACTCTCCCCTACTCCTCCAGTAGAGTTGCAAAGACAAATAAATGCTGGTAGCATTAGAGCTGTTAGAAATGGCTTGGTTAAAATGATAACGTACTCTGGGACTGACTTTTTTTGCCTCTGTGTGCTTCCGAAGGGACCCAAAGACGTGATAGTGGTGGTTCTTGGGAGCGCAGGTATCGTTGGCTTGCCCTGACTGGGTAGAGGATGCAAAAGTGGGCTTTGGTAGCTGAAAAAGTCTGAGAAAGACCGATTTAGACTGGAAAGAGTGAGGGAGATATGTCAGATGAGGACGGATCCCAAGGTTCATGGGCAGAAGGAGCTTCAGCTTGCATACAACTTAGAGGAGGAGATTTTAGTGAAGAGATGAAAGCAGTACCTCTCGCTGCTGTGTTCTTTCTAACAAGAGGCAGATGCAGTTGTACTGGTTTCCCTCACCTTGCTGTATTTCTGAGCTGCACCAGTTAGGAGCAGACGCAACGTGACTGTCATCTCAATGATGCAGCAATTGAATGGCAGCAAGAATAGAGGGTCTTGGGTATCTAGTTCCTAGAGAACTTTAATTCAGGTTTTATATTTCATTTCCCATATGTTGACAGAATATGGGTCCTGCGGCAAAAACCAAAGTTAGTGCTTCAGAACATTCACAATCCTTGTGCTGTTCAGTCAGTAGCATCCTAGACACCTGGGGTCTTAACATTTATGATCTCCATTACTTACCCTGTTTGGGGTTTTGCCTTGCTTCTGCGGCTTTAGTTGAAGGCCTGAAGAAAAAAGAACAAATATCTGACTTTATAACTAGTCACAACTGTTCACTGTGATCTACAGGTGTTTTTTTCCCAAGGGGTTTCAAGTTCTCCTAACACTTGGTGCAGTTCCTGTAATAATTAAATTTGTATGAAAGAGCGTGAGGTTGTTTGTAGTTAGGAGCATTTTTGTTCGGAGCTGTGCATGATGAAGTTCACTCACAAATATGATTTTTCATGGATGGAGAACACAAGGGTTTCTGGTTATGAGGTTTTGCTTATCCCTAATCCTGGCAACCTCACTGCAGGTTTTACCTGGTGTGGTTCAGTTCCCCTTGTGGACTTCTCCGACGAGGAGGGTGAGGGTTTAGCAACCTCTGGCTATTGATCTTCTCTGCTGCCCCTTCCTTGGAGTTCAGCACACCTTTGTCAGTCCGTTCTGAGTAAATCAGCCTGGACACGAACTCCTCCTCTTAAATTGAATGTAGCAGAAATGTTATTAAAGTTCCCACTTGCTGCTCTGAATGTTTAGGGCTGAATTCAGAAGTCCCTTTGCCTGATTCTCCAAGGACTTGAGGACGTAAGAGGGACACACTTTGTTTGCTTTCTGCCTTCCCCCAGCCCCAGCCGCCCAGAGCCCCACTGGCACAGCACGTTTTTCCACCCTGCACCAAACCGGAGTGCGCTGAGGTCCGAGTGACTGATTTCCCTGTCGTGTCACCTTCCTGCTCAGCGCAGCCACAGCTGTGCCAAGCACGCTTTGCTGGATCCTATTCCTCCCACCTCAGCAACCCCACTTGGTTCAGGTCTCTGAGAATTCCAGGAGTTTACACAAATGTACAAGAGCATGTGCTTTTCCGAAAGGGATGCAGACACATATCTGTTACCTTCTTTACGTGCACTTGCGAACCATTGTTTGATCTCAGTAAGCGAATCTGTCTGTAGAACTTCACCGAGTTTATCCAGCACCTGGAAAACGTGCAAGAGAGTTATCCTGAAGGAAGAGAAGCTGATGGGCCACACCGTTTTTGCGTGTGTTTTAGTTTAGCTCTAGCTGGGTGAGCGTGCACTTTTCCAGCTGGGCAAATTCCCTAGCTACTATTATGCTTAGCTTTGTTGTGTTTGTCGCTTGTGATCATCTTCTATCTAAAAACATGGATGTTAACTCTGTGTCTTGAAAGCCTTCGGGAGTTTTGGCCGACTTTTGTCTGACATAGTAAGCAGGAATGCTTAATAAAAATCAAGGGAGCACAGTTACAGATGAAGTTGCTTAACTGAATTTTTTTAACTTTGTTCTTTTGTCTGAATAGTCTTGCTTAGCACTGTTAAGAATTGTGAGGTCTAACAGCCTTGTAGCTAAAGGAGCTGAAGCCTTTTGCTACAAGCTGCAAACTTCCATCTGGGAGAACTGAGCTGATGTTGAACTGTTGCCTAGTTACATGAAGGGAGGACCTGAGACCAGTGCAAAATGGAAGAGAAGGGGCCCACGATTGTCAGCAGAAGCGACTACTCGTCTAAATGAGAAACAGCTAACAGCCTGCCTGGAGACTAAGGAAGAATCAGTAAGGAACACAGAAGATCCCAGACCAAAAATTACTATTGGACCGAGAGGCGCGTGCAACACGTGTGAAGGAGGAGTGCGTAGTCGGTAAGGGTATAGGTGCCCAGGGATTCCTTTGTGCAGGGTCCCTCTCCAGAGGCACCCAGCTCGAGCTGTCGCTATTGCGGTAATACTCCATTAAAGTATTTGTTTCTTTCACCTGGAATCTGAAATTTGAGGCTGCTGTGGGAAACCTTGGACAAAGAATTTCTTGAACACCTCCTCTCTCCCTGGCTCTACCTCCTTCCCCGCAGGGGCACAGGGGGATGGGGAACGGGAGTTGTGGTCAGTTGGTGACACGCTGTTTCTGCCACTCCTTCCTCCTCAGGGGAAGGACTCCTCACACTCTTCCCCCGCTTCAGTGTGGAGTCCCTTCCCATGGGAGACAGGTCTCCACGAGCTTCTCTGACATGTGTCCCTCCCATGGGCTGCAGTTCTGCATGAACCACTCCAGCTTGGGTCCCTCCCACGGGGTGCAGTCCTTCAGGAACAGACTGCTCCAGCGCAGCCTTCCCACAGAGGCACGACCTTCTCTGGGCGCAGGTGGATCTCTGCTCCCCCAGGAATCTCCATGGGCTGCTGGGCTCAGCCTGCCATCTCCAGGCGAGGTGGGGGGCCCAGTACAGACAGCTGCCTGCACCTTCCCCCTCTCTCCGCTGCAGGTCCCGCATGGCACCGGCTTCTTTGGCCCTTCTGAAACACGTTATTTGCAGAGGCGCCGCTTGGCTCGGCCCTGGCTGGAGGGGGGTCCGTCCTGGAGCCAGGGAAGCTGCTGGCAGCTTCTCACAGGAGCCATCCCTGTAGCCCTTCCACACTACCAGAAGCCCACCACACAAACCCAAGCACGTGGCGTATGTGCCGGCTGGTTTTAGAGAAGAAGGTTCAGCCCCTGTGCCACCGGCATTGCTTCCCCAGTGATTGCCAGTGGCAACTTCCAGGTAGGTGAAGCAACTCCCAGTAAATGCTAAACACAACCTTCAGTCAGGAGAACCCGCACACGGGAAAAAAATAGGAGCAGGCCCCACACCATCCTCAAGACAAAGAAAAATATGAAACATGACAGAAAGCCATATATTCCACCTCTCATGTGTTGCCTTTATTTCCTCAACCAGGTAACTCAGCTCAGAATTGACCTTCTCCAGGATGTGAGGACTGTGACACAAGTTGACGATGGAGAGGAAGGCTGGCTGAGGGATGCACCGTGGATTTCCAGCCTAGTTGCAGGTTGTGCAGAGGCTCGGAAGCGTCTTTTCAAAAGCTTTTCCAAAATAGAAAAGAATGTGTAAAGAATTGGCATTGCCTCCATTTGAGCGGCGATTCAAGGCAATGCCGAGTGTATCGTTAACGCCAGTCCCCAGCAAGGGTGTGCAGCACAGAACACACCTAAACCCGTTATTTGGTTGAATGTGGCCACGTCTAGGTTAATTGTTCCAGCTTCTAGTATGTGGTCACCAAGACTAACAACACCTACCCATGGCGTGATGTGGAACGCTGGAGTTCTCCCTTTTGCTGAAGAAAATGGGTAGAATTATACACCGTGTTTTGCTTTGAAATCTTTTTGGAATAGCTATGTGTTTTGGAAAGAGGTGGATTTTGGTGTAGGAATGAGAGTGATGCCAGGTAACTACGAATGGAAATCAGATGAGGAAGGGGTTAAATCTGGGCCTCTGTATTCTGTTTGCTTTTCCATCCTGGGATTGCAGTGTGGTGCTGAGCCACTACTCTTCACTTCTCTGTGTGCAGGCTTCCCCAGCCTATTAAAGGCCCAGCAACCCAAATGGAATTGGCAGAAGGTTCTCTTTGTAAGTCCAGATAAAAAGCAAAATGCAATTTCCAGTTTTTATAGTGAGTGTGGTTATGTAGCAGGGAGAAAACAAGAAGGGCCAAAGCCCAGATAGATAGGAGTCTTACTGCTTTTTACTGCTGTAAAAGACAATAAAATATCACAGAGTCATAGAGTGGTTTGGGTTAGAAGGGACCTGAAGTATCAGCTATTTCCAGCCTCCCTAGATCAGATTACTCGAAGCATCATCAGCCTGGCCTTGAACACTTTCAGGGACAGGGCATCCACAACTTCTCTGGGCAACCTGCTCTAGTGTTTCACCACTGACATTGTAAAAAATTTCTTTCTTGTATCTATCCAAATCTCCCCTCTTTCAGTTTAAAGTCATTGCTACTTGTCCTATGCCTGCATGCCCTTGTAAAGAGCCTCTCTCCAGCTTTCTTATAGGTCCCCTTCAGGTACTGGAAGGCTGCTAGAAGATCTCCTTGAGTCTTCTTTTCTCCAGATTGAACAGCCCCAACTCTCTCAGCCTGCCTTCATAGCAGAGGTGCTCCAGCCCTCGGATCATCTTTGTGGCCCTCCTCTAGACCTGCTCCGACAGGTCCAAGTCCTTCTTATGTTGGGGTCCCCAGAGCTGAACAGAGAAGGGAACATGGGAGTGCTGGTCAATAGCTGGCTGAATATGAACTGGTAGTATGCCAAGGCGGCCAAGAAAGCCAACAGCATCCTGGCTTGGATCAGAGATAGTGTGGCCAGCAGAGCTTGGGAAGTGATCATCCCCCTGCACTTGGCACTGGTGAGGCCACACCTTGAATGCTGTGTTCACTTTTTAACTCCTCACTACAAGACAGACATTCAGGTGCTGGAGCGTGTCCAAAGAAGAGTTATGAAGCTGGAGAAGAGACTAAATCACAATTAAATCCTAGGAGTAGCGGCTGAGGGAGCTGGAGTTGCTGAGTCTGGAGAAAAGGAGGCTCAGAGGAGACCTTATCACTCAGTTTAACTACTTGAAAGGAGGTTGTGGAGAGGTGAGTATTAGTCTCTTCTCCCAATTAACAAGCAATAGGACAAGAGTAAATGGCCTCAAGTTGCACCAGGGGAGGTTTAGATTGGATATTAGGAAAAATTTCTTCACTGAAAGGGTTATCAACAATGGAAAAGGCTACCCAGGGAAGTGGGAACCTCTGCCATCCCTGGAGGTGTTTAAAACGTGTGTGGATGTGGTGCTTGGGGTGGACTTGGCAGTGTTAAGTTAATGGTTGGACTTGGTGATCTTAAAGGTCTTTTCCAACCTAATGATTCCATGACTCTATGGCAGTATCTGGCCATGTTGTAGTTATTTTACAGCCAAAACACAGTATGTGAAGTTTGAAGACGTGTTCTGCTTGTATAAGTGAATGGTAAAAGTAAAAGCGGTCTGAGACTGTCAGTTCAGGTTACAGTGTTCAGTTACTACCTGAGTAACCTGTCAGCTTCCTGGAGGAAACGTAACTGTGCTGTAGAAAGACTCCGTTAACCTGGTTGCCTTCATTTTGATTCTGCTCAGTCGTGAGCCCTTGAGGCCTCTGAGACGTAATTACGTTTTTCAGGCTCAACTCGGGCAGCGTGATGCTGAGAGACAGCTGATAAGAAACACTCAGTAGAGAAATTTATATGGAATTAAGGCAATCTGAGTATGGCCCAAAAGCATTTGGTCAAGTGTGTCTGGCCTGCTCAAGAAGTCATTACCGCAGCTCAGTCAGCGTGTGGTCACTCAACCCTGCTGGTTGGTTTCCAGTTCTCTTGGTTTCCAGTTTGGTTTCCAGCTGCCTTTGTAGGCTTTACACCTAAGGCACAAGGGAAGTTTCAAAGCCCTGCCAGCTCCTCTCCGACTCGAAGCTCCACTCCGTTTACTGCAGCCTGCAGGCTCGTACACTTGCACAGCTGTATAGAAATGCCATATCTAGGGAACTAGTAATCATTGAAACGATTTTCTGCGTCTGTGCTCGGAGTTGGCGAGTGGACCTGAGCAGTGACCGCTCTGGGTGACCAGCCCAGCCTTCGGCCGGCAGTTCACAAATTCTCTGTTGGTTGACCTGGGGCTACAGGTTAATTCTCGCTCAGCAGCTGCTTCATCCGGCGCTCTGGCACGGCTGGGCACGTGCGGCAGTGAGTGGGCACCAAGGGAAAGCAGAGCTGAGGCTGTCCCCTGTGCAGCTCTTTGTGCAGGCCTGGCTGAGTCATGTCAAAAATCAATCTGATGCCAAAAAGTGTTGCCTCTCTCCTTTTTTTCATGTAGCTTATTTCTCAGGTACCTGTGCAGCACGGTTTGGCTGAATCACTTGAGGACTAAAGAGAAGGAACATGGATTTATTTTAACAGGGAGTCTGAACAGCTTTCATTATGCTATGAAGTCTGAAGAGTACGTTTTTCTGTATGGGTAGGCGCCTGGGAGCCACTTCTGGAAGGGAAGTATCTGTTGTTTGGGGTGGCTTCTTGCAGTTGAGGTTTCTGCCGGATCATGAAGGCAGGACAGTCTCTTGGTTCCAGCCAAAGTTTCTCAGAAACAGTTCTTGCCCAGGAACAGTGGGTCTGCTCGTGCTGGACCTTTGTTTCTCAACCTTGACATCAACAGGCATTCTGTTTCCATTTCTGCAGCTTTAGTTGAAGGCCTGAAGAAAAAAGAAAGAATATCTAACTTTATAACTAGTCAAAACTGTGCACTGTGATCTACAGGTGTTTTCTTCCCAAGGGGTTTAAAGTTCTCCTAACACTTGGTGCAGTTCCTGTAATAATTAAATTTGTATGAAAGAGCGTGAGGTGGTTTGTAGTTAGGAGCATTTTTGTTTGGAGCTGTGCATGATGAAATTCACTCACAAATGTGTTTTTTCATGGATGGAGAACACAAGGGTTTCTGGTTATGAAGTTTTGCTTATCCCAAATCCTGGCAATTTCACTGCAGGTTTTACCTGGTGTGGTTCATTTCCCCTTGTGGACTTCTCGGAGGAGGAGGGTGCGGCTTTAGCAGCCTCTGGCTATTGATCTGCACTGGTGTCTCTTCCTTGGAGTTGTGCACACCTTTGTCCGTCCGTTCTGAGTAAATCAGCCTGGACACGAACTCCTTCTCTGAAATTGAAGGTAGCAGAAATGTTATTAAAGTTCCCACTTGCTGCTCTGAATGTTTAGGGTTGAATTCACGAATCCCTTTGCTTGAATTTCCAAGGACTTGAGGTCGTAAGAGGGACACACTTTGTTTGCTTTCTGCCTTCCCCCAGCCCCCAGCCGCCCAGAGCCCCACTGGCACAGCACGTTTTTCCACCCTGCACCAAACCGGAGTGCGCTGAGGTCCGAGTGACTGATTTCGCTGTCCTGTCACCTTCCTGCTCAGCGCAGCCACAGCTGGGCCAAGCACACTTTGCTGGATCCTGTTCCTCCCACCTCAGCAACCCCACTTGGTTCAGGTCTCTGAGAATTCCAGGGGTTTTCACAAACATACAAGAGCATGTGCTTTTCCGAAAGGGATGCAGACGCGTGTCTGTTACCTTCTGTACTCGCGCTTGCGAACCATTGTTTGATCTCAGTAAGCGAATCTGTCTGTAGAACTTCGCCGAGTTTATCCAGCACCTGGAAAACGTGCAAGAGAGTTATCCTGAAGGAAGAGAAGCTGATGGGCCACACAGTTTTTGCCTGTGTACTTGGTGAGAGTGCAGTTTTACAGCTGTGCAAATTCCGTAGCCTATGATGTCCCATCAGTTTTGCTACTTTGGACACCATCCCTTTTGTCCTACAGCCCTCATGTCTCACCTTTATTTTCTCATCCAGGTAACTCAGCTCAGAATTGAACTCCTCCGGGACGTGAGGACCGTGATGCAAGTTGACGAATGGAGGGGAAGGCTGGCTGAGGGATGCACCATGGATTTCCAGATTAGTCGCAGGTTGTTCAGAGGCTCGGAAGCGTCTTTTCAAAAGCTTTTCCAAAATAGAAAAGAACGTGTAAAGAATTGGCATTGCCTCCATGTTTTGCTTTGAAATCTCTTTTTTGGAATAGCTATGTGTTTTGGAAAGGGGTGGATTTTGGTGTAGGAATGAAAGTGATGCCAGGTAACTACGAATGGAAATCAGATGAGGAAGGGGTTAAATCTGGGCCTCTGTATTCTGTTTGCTTTTCCATCCTGGGATTGCAGTGTGGTGCTGAGCCACTACTTTTCACTTCTCTGTGTGCAGGCTTCCCCAGCCTATTAAAGGCCCAGGAATCAAAATGGGATTGGCAGAAGGTCCTGTTTGGAAGTGCAGAATTTGGAATTGCGAAATGCAATTGCCAGTTCCTACAATGAGGGTGGTTCTATAGCAGGGAGAAAACAAGAAGGGCCAAAGCCCAGCTAGGTAGTAGCCTTGCTACTGCTGTAAAAGACAATAAAAAAAATCCCAGAATCATAAAATCTGACATGACAGAGCTGAGGGTGGTACAGTTCTCGCTTCGTTGTCACCCTCCTCCATACCATCTCCTTTCTGACTGTCAGTTCAGGTTACAGTGTTCAGCAGTGAGAAGGAGAGTGCTGAAACAAAGAACTCTGTTTTTCCCTTACCTTTTCCTGTGAGGCGGTCTTATTTTGAATCCTTTCAGGAACATCTGTATGTCCTCCTGGAAATCAACAGGCAGAGCGTTTTCTCAAGTTGAAACATAAAGGCCGTAAGATTTGCCATGTGTTGTATCAAGGGGAGCTATTTTTCCTCACAGAAAGGGTACAAGTCATATTTAGATGTCTGGAGGGGGGTGTATTTCCTTCTTTTTTTGTTTGCTTTTACTACCTGACATAGTATATTCATGCAATAATTAGCTGGGATGACTAACAAAGCTGAAGGAAATCCTGGCAAGTCTATGCCATGGAAGCATGCTTGGAGTGCTGTGTAGCCACTGCTGCAGAGTGCTGCTTATGGATGGAATAATTGCTGATAATTGTGAAACTATTAGATGTCTGGGGAGCAAATAATCTCTCAAAGCTGTAAGATGCGAGGGTAATTAGCGAGGAGAAATGTTGTAAGACGTGGTGACTGGCACCCAGAAGGGCAGAAATGCTTGCCCTTGGGCGTTCATTGCCCTGTGTTCCCTTTCCTTGGACCCGAGCTGTGACGGCACAGTGCCCTGGCTGAGACCCAGCTGCACCTTTAGCAGCTCTGGGTGCTCTTCTGCTGCCGCCTGATCCGGCAGTCGGTGCCTCTACTCACGTGTCAGGAACTGGGAAGTGCCTGGCTCCCTTCGCACGGAACCCTGGAGCTTTGGAAGGTGGCCGCTGGCGGATGTGATGCCTGCGGTGGACTCAATTAGCGGAAGTCCTTGATGAGCTTTCTGCTGGAGGGTGGCTGTGTTGCCAGCAGACAGGCGTTCTCTTGGAAAGTTGTTTTTTACAACACAGACCAGAGTGTTGTTTAACCCTGTGCAAACAAACGAATGGATCCAGTTTTACTCCAATAAACGCGCTTTGCTGTCGTGCAGGCGGCCCCAGAGGGGAGACTGCACATCCATACTGTTCCCGAGAGGTCTCCTCCGTATTGTGGCTGTGACTCATCACAGCTCTAGAAGTGGGATTTCTTACTGAGCTGTGCATGCCGCTGACATGCTTCTCTTAGGCAGCGGCAGGAAACGGGAGCAGCGGGTGCTTTTGGCAGAAAATTGCATTGCGCTCGCATTTCTCCTGGCGCTTGCCAGGGCACAGCTGTCTATGCTAACTGTGTGGTTTCTCCACAGCTCTCACCTTGTATGTGACTGACCATCTTAGGATGGGGAGCATTCCTGGAGTAGTAATACTTTTCCCTAAAGCAGCTCGAGTGAGAGTCACGCCCTTTGTTCAGCCACATATTATTGTTGAACTGAGGTAGGTTCAGACACTACTTGAAATCAGTGTTTGTTGGGGAACCTTCCTCTTCTCTTGCGGAGTGTCTTCCTGCAGAGCAGGTTGGCTCTTCCGCTGATCGCCTGAGGCCAAACGCTGGAATTGAAGCCAAGAGCACAAATTGACCTAGAGAGAAAGGTAGTGGAAACTTCAGTTACTCTTTTTCTTGTAACCACGTTCCCTGTTCTTTTTAACCTCTTCCACATTCAGTCTGGAGAAGCTGTAAACACAGGAGGGTGGAAGCAAGCTCCCTACTGCTGCACTCCTAAGTAGTTACCTTGGGCAGCTCATGCTGCTTGTGGGCACTTTGCAGCTGCTTTTATTTCTGTGCAGTTCCTGCTCCGGAGCTCAGCTGCTCCTTGCCATGCATCTCTTTTTGGCCTCGACCTTTTTGTAGTAACAGTCTTTTGCAGCAGGGGAGTGGACGAGAAGTGCAGGGACAAGTGAGGATAGCAAAGGAGATGTCCAGGCCTTTCTGATTTTTGTCTTGCCTAAGGCTTGTGTGTGCAGAGAGGCAATCCCCTGTCTCTTCAGACTTGGTATCTCTTCTAGTTTTCAGTTTTAAAGATTGAATAAAAGACAAGGAACTGTTACTATAATTCACTTGATTATTTTTTCCTTCCCTATAGTAGCAGCTACTAACAATCTCTTTGTCTCTTGACACTTGCTTAGGCTACTCAGTCCCATAACTGGTGAGAAGGGGAATATCTGAGAATGATGTGTTGCCAGCAGACAGGCATTCTTTTTTGGAATAACTATGTGTTTTGGAAAGAGGTGGAATTTGGTGTAGGATTTCTCTATCTGAGAATGACCGTTTAGTGAAGGCACCTCTCAAATGTCACACAGAGTGTTTAGGTAACCTATTTGATGACGATGCAGTATCTAGTTTATCAAACCTAAGAAATTCATCTGTAAGAGCTGCTGGCTGTAAGAGCCTGGCTGGGCTGAGAACAGAATAAGTACTTGGCAGTTATCTACTGGGGTCAGGAAACAGCATATTTTAAAAGACTATGTGGAGAGAAGAAAGGGAAAGGACAGGACATCTTTTTAAGCAACTCTTAATGTGTCGCAAGATTTCATTTTATTCCCTAACTCCGTCTGACTCTGGGGAAAAACTCGAGTGAACTGACAGATTTTGCAATGTGCACAGAACATCAACAGACCTGAGGAGGCTTGCCCAGTTGTAAATAAAAAAGTATAAATTGCAGAGTTGAAGGTCTTGGATTAAGGTTATGTGTGCCCTGAGAAAGCAACTGAGACAAGGTCAGTGTTTGTCACCTGTTAATCATCACATCTCAGTGCACGAGGAGGCAGGGTGCAATCCACAGTACATAGAAGTGGTTTAAAGTTGAGGGCAAGCTCTTTCTTTTTTGCCTTTTTTCTTCTTTTTTTTTTTTTTTTAATAATAAGAGTGTATAAGTTCTTTTATGGGTTTATGATATGGTTTGTTATTTTAAGAACTAAAATTTAAAGGAAATATATTTGGTTTAGTGGCTAGAAATGATGAGATTGCATAAAAGCTGTGGAATGATAGATTAACTAGCACAATGAATTCAAAGTAGTAAATGAACGTCCTGATTTGTGTGTTTTAGAGAACCGTTTGACACTGACTCATATAGTGTACCTATGGGATTACGGTGAACTTTAAGTTTGTTTTTTTGTCTACATTGAGTAATGCTCAACTGGTCTGCACAGAAAGTTGAAAGATTAATTGAGTTCTGATTCCCTACTGTAAGAAAAGAGATTCTTGCTTTGTCCGTTTTGATGGATGCAAATTACAAACAATACGCAGCACCGGTGAGTGAGTCCTAATTTTACTTTAGCTAACATGGCATGTTCACTACAAACGTCAGATAGCATCTTCCTTTTGGAGCTACTGTGTTGCTGTGATTTCAGTAAAGACTATGTCTTCCATTTGGTCTAATATCTATCTTAAATGCATGTTGATCAAAACGTTTTGTTGGGATTGTTGTCCATTAGACATCTGTCTATGAACAGAGTGCTTTAAAGGCTTTAAAAATCATAGAATCATAGAATGGTTCGGGTTGGAAGGGACCTCAAAGATCATCTAGTCCCAACCCCCCTGCCATGGGCAGGGAAACCCTCCACTACACCAGGTTGCCCAAAGCCTCATCCAACCTGGCCTTGAACACTTCCAGGGATGGGGCATCCACAACTTCTCTGGGCAACCTGTTCCAGTGCCTCACCACCCTCTGAGTGAAAAATTTCTTCCTTAGATCTAATCTAAATCTCCCCTCTTTCAGTTTAAAGCCATTGCCCCTTGTCCTGTCACTACACGCCCTTGTAAAAAGTCCCTCTCCAGCTTTCCTGTAGGCCCCCTTTAAGTACTGGAAGGCTGCAATAAGATGACCCCGGAGCCTTCTCTTCTCCAGGAGGATGTGTACAGCAGTTTAATTTAGACCAGTCTTATATCTGACTGTGTTACTGGGCTCTCCAGAAAAAATGTCACTGAGGTCATTTCTTGCTTTTTCACCAGTTCCCAGTCTATACCCCGGAGGCATGTAAGTGTTGGTGTAAGGAACAGAAAGGCCTACCTACCTGAGAAGCAGCGCTGTAGAGGACCTCCTCCTGGGCAGAATCCCAGGTTGGTGGCACCTATTTTAGCAGGTGAGGTTCCCCCTGTTGCAGGGAGTCACGTCTTTCCTCGAGTAGGGCTTTGCAGCCGAGCGAGCAGCAGCAGCCTGGCTCGTCTGCTGTGCCGAGCAGCTGTGGCCGGCGCAGGGCTGGGACGTGGGGAGACCCTCGAACCGCCCCCGTCCATTGTGACACCACTGAGCCGTGCGCCGTCATGGCAGCGGCGCAGCCACCTCTGGTGCCTGTCGCTAGGAGGGAAGAGCTCGTGGGCCTCCAGTTCATCCCTTCTGGCTTTAGCACTCCTTAACATGAGACTCTTCCTCACCCGAAATAACCCGTGTCTGTAGAGAATTAATATTTGCGTGTGAACACAGAAAAAAAGGCTCTGCACAGGCTATAAAGTCACCTGCCCTTGGGCACTGTGTTCAAGAATATTCACACTTTTGGACAACATTTGCGGGGTGATTTTTTCTAGAGGACAAGTGCAGTGCTGCGTAGTTTCAACAGGTGAAACTGCCGTTGTCAAGGAGGGTTAGTGGGGTTACAAGAGTGAGTGTAAAAATGCGTTTTCAGGCATTGACCAGTGAGAATCTTAAATGTGGTGATGCGATTGCTGCTTGAATCTAGAACAGGAAGGAAATCTAGAAGTCTCTGTTGCAACATGGCCGCTGGTTATTGCCGGAGATGCCTCCAATGGTGCTGTGCCCACAAAAATAAGATTCCTGCTACACTGAGGTTGCAACTCCATACACTTTTCAGGCCTCCTTAGAAATCTTGAGTTTACAAGTGTTGTTATTAGACAGACTCAGACACTGAGTCGCAGGATATTTTGTGTGCCTCGGTTTCCCAGGCTCTTATTTCCTGCTCGTATTCCAGAAAGCACAGCTATCAGAGATGAGTTTTCCCTCCCTGTGGGGTGGACCAGAATCAGGGCTTTTGGTCCCACCTTGGAGCCATAGCAGGCATTAGCTCGTGGTGTCCAGGCGCAGCTATATCGGGACACTGCACCTGTGAGTGGCTGCTACGCATTTAGCTGTTTGTTGGTTTTGCAAGCCACCTTGGGAACCAAGAGGAGGATAAATCTTTGGCTCTGAGGTCAACATTAAATTAGATTGAAGTTTCTCATTGTGGTTTTAAGGTCTTTTGCAGAAAAATGGGGCACACTCTCTTTCTTTTTTTTACTCACCAGAAGTGGAAATCTATGGCCTTGTCCACAAGAAGTTGGAGAAAAGCAACAAATGGCAGAAGCGTGGGGAGTTTTTTTACGCTTGGAGGGGAAAGAGAGGAGTGGGACTGGTGTGACTCTGGCATTATGACAAATGGTTGGATAACTTACACGCTAAGGTGCTCTTGGATCTTTTCAGGAAGAGAGGGCAGCTGAACTTTCTAAGATAAATTGATGAAAGGAATCATTTGGGAGAACTTTGGTCTTACAAAGCAGAGAGATAGACTCATTGACTGGGAAATTCAAGTGAATCCTGTGAGTAGGGTGCCTATGGAGAGGTACTACTGCTGATGCTGCAAGACGACAATTCATAATGTGTTAAACATTAAAGACATGATGACATATATAAAAGGAGAAGGGGAGAATGGACGGAGTCAGGTGAAGGGCAGTAGCGTTAGATAACGAAGTTATGTGTTCTGTGAGGTTTGGCTACTGTGCAATTCCCTTGTTCAGCTCAGACTGTTGCCTTCAGTGGAGGGTGAAAAGATGAACTATTGTTAAGGTATGAGAATCTGCCAGTAATTCTGGCACTTTGCCTTGTCACACTTCCTTTTCCCCAGAGCTGATCCATGTTTCTTCCACTGTAGTGCTATAAAAATACTAAGATAATTTTTTGGATTTCAAAAGGAATAGCTCTTTTGGACATTGGTTTATTGCCTCATGAAGAACATTTTCCAAATGTTAATTGAGGTTGAAATTGGAAAACCTGGTTGAAATTGCACCTGGGTCCACCAGTTCAGACATAATGGAGGATCTTAAGTTACTCTTGAAACTTACTCTTCTCTATGTCTTTGCAGCAGTTCTCTATACCATCTTCACCTTGGACTGCTCCTGGGCTCAATGTGAAGTCCTGTTTTCAAAAACCTAGGTCTTGTGGAAAGCGAGAAGGATTTGGTGCATAAGCTAGGTGGATACCTAGGGAGAGCTCAGAGCTAGATTGGGAGAGTTGCATGTGCAGAATATCAAATCCAAGAGTTCATGCAATGCCCATCTGTATAAGAAAACAGCTAAGATGTTCTGTAGAAGTGTAAAACTGAGATGGACAATGAACTTTTTGAAGGTAGTTTATCTCTTGCATCCAGCTAGAACACAGAAGTTGAGAAAGATAGGGGCAGATACAGCAGAGCATTACAGATTTGTTTCAATTTTGGATCAAACAGCAACTGAAATCTTGAAATAAAAGGCTGGCTGGAAATGCTTTGGAAGTTTCTGATAAAAGTCTTGGTGAAAGATAATGGAAAGAAGTCTGGGTTGGTGGGTGATTCCAACAATTCCCTTTGGTTTCAAAACATGTTAATGTTTCTTAACGCAGTGGTTCTGGGGAGGGGGTATTCTTGTGTCCATGGGAGGGTGCTTCTGAAAGACTTCTAGTCAAAGCTGGAGAGACACAATATCTGTTCCAAAGAAGCATCCAACTTTTTAATTAAAAAAAATAGATTCTAGAGGAAGCAGCTTTAGTTATAATCTTGGTAGCTGTCCTGTGTAATTTCCTATGCAATTCAGAGGATTATGACCTACATAAAGATAAAGGTGTACAGTAAAGTAAAACCATGAACCACCTTGTTGTCCCCATTCCTACGATTGCCAACGCGAGCGCTATAGTGATACAGAAAGGATCATTCAGGATCATATTGTGGAGATACAAAGATGCTTTCTCAGTGCCAGATGTTCTTCAGGCAAAAGAAATACCATCTCTGTTATCGATCGCATTTGCTACAGTTGCTAGATACAATCAGTTTACAAGCAGAACAGCAACTGTGAGTAAATAATGACAAAACAAACACAAATGGTGGATAAAAGCCAATTTGAGAAAAGTCTGTGATCTTTCCCTGTTCAAATACCTCCAGGGTGGGAGGGGAAGGGCTGCTGAAACATGGTAAGATCTAGATCCTTTCATGAACTGCCAGCTGGAGACATTGCAAGGCAGTTATTATCAGTGCTTACTACTGATCAGGAACCTGCTTCCTCCTGGCTGAATTCCATGGTTTTAACACTCCTTTCAGGAATGGATTTCATATGTTCAATAATGCTAGATATGTTTGTTTAACAAGTAGGAACATGTATTCAGTGGTTAAGGGCCCCTCTTGGTTCTGATTTCAGGCTAAAATCAGGCAGTAAATTGCTTTGCTTCTCTGAGGCTTTTCTTTCCACCTATTTATTTTACTGATATTTAGACAACTGTAAATGCATTTTCTGATTCAAAGATATTCTGGCTTTGGGCATAAAGCTTCTCCACCTCCCCTTGTACAGCGATGCACGCAGAAAAGCCGAGGTAGCACTGAAAAGGAAAGCCAACGGAGCTCTAGAGGCACCACGTACCGGTGGCTTTGGAGGTCACTAAATGTACTGTTAATTTTCTTGCATTTTTATTTACATATGGCATGCAAGTTGTCACATTGGCTGGCACTCTGGTGTTCTAGCTTGTGGCATGTTATTTCAGGAAGCACTTTTATTCCTTGGTGGCAATCTACAGGCCAGGCTCGACATTTTCAAGATGGACACACTTCATCTTTCAGGCGTGGCCCACTGTCGCGTTGCGCTGGAAGCAGAGGTGAATTGCTGTGCTGTTTGGTAGTAGGAGAAGACAAGGAATTAGTTTCTGAACAGCAGTCAATGTTTACAGGCAGTGCTCTCAGGCGTTTCTTAAAGAAAGATTCTTCTTTCAGTCCCAGCTTCAGCTGTACAAAGTTAACAAAACTGTAGAAAAACAGGCAGGGAAGTTCTCTGCCTCACCCTGCTGTCCCCTGGGAAGATCAGCCCCGGCATGCTTCTCTAACCAGGTCTTACAGACCTCCAAGGTGGTGGTGCCACACCATCTCCAAGCGATCTGCCTTTTTTGCTATCTGTGCCCAGAGAAGGTTTTTTCTGAAGTGTAATTTGAATCTTCCTTGTTTCAGTTTAAGTCAATTTCTTCCCTGGCCACCACGGAGATGGAGAACAGAACATTAAAAAGAAAAGCTGCACAGAAGCTCCAGAAGAATATGATCAGTGTTTCACTGTCAGGCATCATCGCTCTGCTTAGGAAAGCTCTGATTTTCATCGCCGAGCTTTGTAAAGTTTTGTGTACTGCCAGCAATCCCGAGCAGCTGCTGAACAGCGGAATACAGCCAGGGATCTTTACACCCGTCTAATAAAACATTAGAAAGGCAATAATGAAGATATAGCTCAATGAACCTGAAAAGAAAGTCTCAGAAGCAGGAAACAGGAAGAGGATATGGCAAAAAGTCAAACCTTCTGTCTGAAAGGGACAAACTTTCTTCTAGCGGCCCGCAGTGGGGAGGTCACAGCAAGGTGCCCTAAGTAAGCCTGTTGTCTTGTTCCCTTCCCGCTGAGACTCAGCCCCCCTGGTTATGGGTGGGACGTGACAGGTCTACCAGATTTCTGAGGTCTGGGACCCCAGCAGCATCGTTCATCTGTATCTGTGTTGTGGCAATTTCTCAAGCACCGTACTACTGCAGGTCAGTATACTAGCCCCATGCTTGTCCTTGTCTGGGATTCAGGTCAATTTATCTTTGATTCAGCAACTGACTTCTTTTCTGTGTGTTCTGGGAAGGTATTGTTGTTTACTTCTGGAAGTCTTTGTTTATGTTCTCACAAAACTGGATGTCATCATCCCGTGCTTGCTTAATTCAGCTCCTTTGCCATGTCAAGCACAGTTGTGTAATCTTCAGCTATGGTTCCCTCAGCTGTTTGGACAGGTTTAATTTCACCTGCCCTGCATGCGAGCTCTGAGTCTCACCTGATGCTCCATTTTGTCTCTGCACTTCATACTAATGAGCACCTGCAGTGTTTCATGTACCTGATCCTTTGGACATCCTTAGACGTGCAGGTGAAAAATACAAGGGGGTTGAGCAGCCACAGCTTCTGTACCGTGTAGGGTGGGACTTCAGAAGCGTTGCGTTTTTTTCTATGTACCACTAACCTGTGGAGCCCAGAGCTGAATCTTTTGTGCTTATCAAGTTCTGTAGAGTTAAGTGACTCATAAAAGAGTAACTTGGAAATTGCTATCACACAGTAAGAAGAAATGTTGAATTTTCAACTTAAAGATGCTCCAGAAGGCTAAAACTATATTGAGTTATTTATCTTTTCACAGCTAAATCACTATCTGAAAAGAAACATACATGTACCTTGGTAAGCTTAAAAATAAATATTAACAGTGTAGAAGCAGGAAAAAGTAACTTATTTTAAAAAATGCATAAGTATTAGCTAATACAGGTTTTATTATTTATAGGGCAGAATGTATCTTTGCCACTAAAAACTGTGATGCATAACTGTAAAGAACAACCACCTTCCCCTACAAGTGCCTGTAGTCAAAAACTATGGCTACAATCTGCTGAGCATGGTCAGTGTTTCATGTCCTTTGCCTGAGTTACAGTCCCCAAGTAAAGTCGACCTGGAGTTGCATGAATGGGCCTTTGTTCGCTGCTCCGAACTTCTTTTGTGTGCAGGCTCACCAGGCATTAACAACTCCAGCACGTTCTTTCTCCTCTGCCTCTGTTGCTACATTTCACTGGGATCTGCTGGGGTTAATAAGTCACTGGAGAGAGAATATTAGTGCCACACGTTGAGTTGGACAAAGTGAGATAACAAGCTGATGAAGGAATTTTAATTGCATAAGAAGGCATACAATGTGTAGATAAGCATAAAGAAAACGTCTCTTCATAGTGAACTGCCCTGAAAGGGGAGAGGATGGGGTCTAGGGATCAGTGAAGTATTTTCTGGCAAGTATCGGAGCAAAGCGTTGAGCCTGAGGGCCTGTGTGAGCCAGTTGGAAAGGGGCAGCACTGTCGTTTCCCCGTGTGCCAGGGCGGCCGTACACCTGGAGCGCGGCGTCTTGAGCAATCCAGCAGAGCACGGCAAACAAAGCAGCTTCTGCAGCAGTTGCGCAAGTTGGCCCGTGTTTCACTGGCACCATGTGCAGTCCTTTATCTTGCCACCTTCTTCCTAAAGACCGTGCCACCTACTCCTGCACAGGCTGCAGACAGGATCGACTGCTGAGTGTTCCCATTTGGAGGTACCCACTCTGGCCAAAGGAGATGGTTTCCAGATGGCCTCAGCTCCATTCCCTGAACAATCCATTCGTGGACTTGATGTGCTGTTAGCTAAAGGGAGGAAGAGAGTTTTGAGGGGAAAGGAAGCATAAAGGGATCAGAGAAGAGATCGATAAGGAAAAGAGATGGAAACTTTAAAAGAAGGGAAGAAAGGAGAAAGATAACTTTCAAGGAATAGACTGGACTAGAAATATATATATGTATATTACAAGTTTTCCTTGGGTCATGACAACCCCATGCAATGCTACAGGCTTGGGGAAGAGTGGATGGAAAGCTTCCTGGTGGAAAATACCTGGGGGTATTGGTCGACTGCCAACTTCATATGAGCCAGCAGTGTGCCCAGGTGGCCAAGAAGGTCAATAGCATCCTGGCTTGCATCAGAAATAGTGTGGCCAGCAGGACTAGGGAAGCAGTCATCCCCCAGCTCTCAGCACTTGTGAGGCCACACCTCAAATACTGCGTTCAGTTTTGGGCCTCTCACTACAAGACAGACACCTATTTATTTTACTGATATTTAGACAACTGGGGAAGGATCTAGAGCACAAGTCCTATGAGGAGCAGCTGAGGGAACTGGGGTTGTTGAGCCTGAAGAAAAGGAGGCTCAGAGGAGACCTTATAGCTCTCTACAGCTACCTGAAAGGTGGTCGTAGTGAGATGGGTGTCAGTCTCTTCTCCCAAGTAACAAGCAATAGGACAAGAGGAACTGGCCTCAAGTTGCACCAGGGGAGGTTTAGATTGGTTATTAGGAAAAATTTCTTCACTGAAAGGGTTATCAACATTGGAACAGGCTGCCCAGGGAAATGGGCACCTCCACCATCCCTGGAGGTATTTAAAACATGTAGATGTGGTGCTTAGGGACATGTTTTAGTGATGGACTTGGTAGTGTTAGGTAAATTGTCAGACTCGGTGATCTTCAAGGTCTTTTTCAACCTAAACCATTCTATGGAGAGTCTTGAGGGGATGGGGACAGGAGCTTAGTGTCAAAAGACCAGAGCAGACTGTATGGATGAATACCCTGAGCTCTGCCATTGCCCAGATGGGAGACAGATCACCATCTGTGGCCTCTGTTAGCCTTTTTCCATAGGAAGCCTCAGGCCGGACTCTCCTTTTTGTTCTGTGGGTCTTTGAAATTGTTTAGCGGAGGCTCTTGACCTCTGTTCTTCTAGCCTGGGCCAAACACAGCTCGTGTCCCCAGCAGGCTGGAGATGCATCTCTGAGGTGACCAGAGCCCTGCTGTCCCTGAAGGACCTGCTTACATACATCTACCACGTTTCCCCCACTTCCTCTTCCTGTGCTCCTTAAATTACTTACAGTCATACAGGCAAACTTGAGAGAGTGCTGTGCTTAGTAATTACTGGTCAGATTTTGTGCAGTGTTTTATCTCTTTTCCCTTGTTTCTGCAGGAATAATCTTGATTTCAGAATGCTGGGCATAACTTGAAAATTGGTGAGGCTTGAAATCCACAGCAAGGGCATGCAGAGCTGACCTCTGCCCCATCCCATGCACCAGGACTTTGTGGCAGGAGAAAGTAGGTACGTGGGTGCGTGAGCAGTGATGGGGCCGGAGCTTGTGGGTGTTGATGGAACCAGCGGGTCAGGCAATCACTTGCAAATCAAGCAGGGTGCTGCACGTGGTAAGAAACGTGCATCTTCTTAGAATCATAGAATGGTTCGGGTTGGAAGGGACCTTGAAGATCATCTAGTTCCAACCCCCCTGCCATGGGCAGGGAAACCCTCCACTACACCAGGTTGCCCAAAGCCTCATCCAACCTGGCCTTGAACACTGCCAGGGATGGGGCATCCACAACTTCTCTGGGCAACCTGTTCCAGTGCCTCACCACCCTCAGAGTGAAAAATTTCTTTCTTGCAACGCTTCTTGCTGACTTGGTGATTTTTGTTTTCCCGTCAGCACGATCGGCATGTGTTCCATGGTCACTGTTCACTGAGAGCCATTCCAACAGATTAATGAGGGGCCGGAGTGTAAAACTAAGGAATCAGGAGCACGTAGAGCCGCAGCCCGACGGTGTATGTTTCTTCAGCAGCTTGCACAATAGCATGTTCTAATAGATCTTACGAGTGTCACCAGAGTAATTCAGCAAAGCCTTCATGCTGCCACTGCGTCCCTGCTGCTGTGAATTCCAGAGCCGCTCTCCCCTTTTCTCTTTGCACCTACGGTGCCAAAGGCTTGGAGGGCAGCCTCCCAGGGAGCTGGAAAGAGGGGACAGCTTCCCTCCAGCCAGGGCCTTTGCTTTCTTCCCATCATGTTGAGGGCAACGATGGGTGGGATGCAAAAAGGGTGAGGAAGAGCGTGACAAAGGTGTGAGGAAGACAGAAGCACTGTAAAGAGTGCGCTTTCAGCAGATGGGTGGTTTGTTTTCTTTCTAGCACTTTCGCTGCGTAAGGGGTGGGACTCCGAGCTGGGAGGCTTGGCTAAAAGGTCGGAGCAGTGCGCTTGTAGGAGCATTTTGCAAGACCGGCTTCCAGTGTATCAGGCAGGACTTGTATCAGCAACCCGACTGCTTTGCAGCCGACTGAATTCGTGGCACAAATCAGCGGTGGCAAGATTCGCTGGTCAACATGAGCACGGCAGGCAAAGTAAGCAAAAGTTTATCTGCGAGCAGTTTCTTTGCTGCAGCCGAGTAATGCACTTTTAAATGCAGTTTCTTTGCAGGGACACTGTGAGTACTGGTGGTAGAGCACAGATGAGAGTTTAGGAGGAAGGTGGTCCAGGAGAG
The DNA here is from genome assembly GCF_009769465.1 of Tauraco erythrolophus. Lineage (NCBI taxonomy): Eukaryota > Metazoa > Chordata > Aves > Musophagiformes > Musophagidae > Tauraco > Tauraco erythrolophus. The sequence continues at coordinate 82,163,258 of NC_141469.1, forward strand.
CTGCCTTTACCTGCAGGCCGCTGTACTCTCGTAGGAAATGGTTGTTAACACTCTTCAAGGCAAGAATTTATTTATTTTTCTAAACACAGGAGCAACATAAAGCAACAGGACCAGAATAAGAATAACCTCCCCGCAGGGTTAGCAAACTAACCTCTTCACTTTAATCTCTGACTGGACGATTTAAAATATGTTACAGTGTTTTACAGTGTTAAGATCAAAGCTTTTATCAGGTGTATCCATTTCCATTCTGAGATCCCACAGTGGTTTTAAGTATTTTTAGCTTCTTTATAATTCCTATCAGTTTGTTTTCTGAAAGAAAAAAATACATACGGTGCTTATTGTATTAAATTTCAGGGTGTGATTGTGCTGATATTAGGACAGTCATTAAATTTGAATCTGCATATAACAAGGCTAAAATTTAAGTTAATGAAGACCAAAAATAAGGCAATGCAGTACTGAGCTGGGACTGAAATGAGTATTTACGACTTTGCTGGAAAGTAAATGGCTAGTGAGATGTAGGTTAATGCCAGTGCTGAAGTCAGGATATGTGGCTTCTTGCACTACCTGAGCGATGCCAACACGCACCCAGAGACGTGTGAGAGAGGTCGATGGACAGGAAGCCGTGGATGGAAGACAACTGAAGGCATGCACCTTGCTGGAATGTGCCTTGAGAAAGAACCGGGACGGTTCACCATGGCTTTGCCATGCTACAAACGAACAAAATGAGATAAATATGCTCTCTTTAACTCTGAGATACTGCCAGTGCAAAACTAATCATAGTTCACTTGTAGGTAAATTCACCAAGTTCAGTCCTCCGCTCAGCGCTGGACTGAGCAAAGTGTGATGGAACTAAACTGCCTCATTTTCAGTGTGTTTATCTTGGAGTAATCTGTGAGTTGCTTTATTTTTTTTTTCCCCTGAGAACCTGGCAGCAAACTGATCTTAAGTTGTCCCAGTCACGCAGGATACTCAGGCATGTGCTAAACTTCTTGCGGCGTGGACTCGATTCGCCTCCATTTCCCTCTCAAGATAAGGCCACCTGAGTGCTTGCAGTCCGTAGGACTTACTGAGGGCTTAATAGAGTGTCACCTGTAAGGGTGACATGGAAAATCATATTCCAGGGCCTGGAACCTTTTAAAGCTCGGGGCTGGGCAGAGACCACCAAGAAAGAACAGGAATGAATACAGGGACAGAGGCCCCACTACCTTTGAGTACATGAGGAGTGAGCTTGCAGGGTGGCAACTGGAGCTACTGGCTACCTTTTCTCTGAGTGCCTGGGGTGAGGAGTGGACAACACTCCCCTCTCTTCTGAGTGCATTTTCCTCTCGGTGGCAGGTGATCAGAGGAGCCCAGGGGCCCGTCAATGGACAAATGTTGATCTATCAGACAAAAAAAGCTATCTTAGGTACTGGGAGTAACCCCCTGCCCCAAGTTAAGTATCACGTTTGAGAAGAAGGTACCTTAGCATGGATAACCTTGCCCTAAAGGGACTGTTGCTTCTTCAGGATGACCTCTGCGTAGTGCTACATCATTTTACACAGGTGTCCTCTCAGCCATCACCTCATGGCTGGACTTGGGCTGTAAGAAGACATTCATAAACCTGTATTAAGGCTCTGAATTCAAGTTTTAGCAATTTCATGAGTTCCCAACACAGGCAGTTCTAGGCAATACAGACTTTATCACAACCTGATGTGTGGCATCATTTAGTGTGCTGTCTCCAAGAAGATGCAAACGTACACAAGTAATCCAACACGGCAAAACTAATGCTTCACGGACGTTAGAAACAGAGAATAACTTGTGTACCTGAACAATGTTTGCTACTGGACAATTCAGGAATGAAGGAGCAGTGAGGATGGGGAAGGTATCCAGTTATGGTAGGAGACTATTATACGTGTTGCCAAAAACTTTGCATGACAGAAACGTAAACAAAGTTAGACTTGATCTCGGTGAGGGGAAGAAAGGAGCTTACACAGCTTTGGTGTTGGCTTTTTTGTGGCGTTTTGTGTTTGTTCTTTTTTTTTTTTTTCTTCCTGTAGTTTTTCCTCTTCTCCCCCAAATACGAGCAGCAGTTTCACGCATAGAAGTGTAAGAATCTGTGTGGTGACTTGCAACTGCAAGTGCCATTCCGTTTTCTTTGCTCTGTTTGCAGGTTATTAAATGCAAAGCAGCAGTAATGTGGGAAGCCAATAAACCATTTTCTATTGAGGAAGTGGAAGTTGCCCCACCAAAAGCACATGAAGTTCGCATAAAGGTACTAAAAGTGGAATTAAAAAAAACTGTTCTGAATTGCATTCTATCTTGCTGTTTGTCAGAATTATTTCTATAGATTTTTAGGATCCAGTCAGAGAACGATCACTAGGTGAGTAGTCACTATTCAGTGAGCTTCTGTGGAACGTGCTTCGAGTCCTCAATTCGATCATGAGGTTCTTTTTTGTAAAAAAAACCCATTTTTCAGGGTTGAATGTTTTTGTTTACTAAGCCACCTGTGCTTCTAAGAGGCTGAAAAAATAACAGTACAAGGCAAAAATCTGAATCTCCTGTAACGTGCAGAAAGAACTTCTCTTCTCCTCTTTTTGAATCTGTGCCAGCCAATAGCTCAGTGGGGCCAGGGGCTTCCTTTTTCAACTGGGTATTGAGTATCTGTTACATTTTGGGAACTTCTCAGTGGAAGTCAGTAGCTGTTTTCATTTTGGAGCAGTTTCACATGTTACACAAATGAGGAGAACCCTCTCATGGGGTTGACAACTCCGTTTGTCAGAATAAAAGTTATAAAGACATACTTGAATGTTTCAAAAGAAATACTGCTGTGCTACCTGCAAAAAAAAATGCAAAATGTGGTGTAAAATACTATGTGTAGCCTAAATTTTAGTATCTATACCTTATACCTATCTTTAAATATATAAATAATATATAGTAATTATAATGAAATTATGTATTATTATATCATTGTATACTGCATATTTTATATAGCATCTATTATATGATTTGTTGTAATATAATATAAATTGGACTCTAAAATATATAATTGATATTTTTATAAACAATATAATGTGATAGTTATATTTACATATTCTTCTAATGTCTCTATCATATTATAATCTCTTTTGTTTATGTATTTATATGCAAAGATTAGGAATAATTTGGTTTATTCTGTTTTTCCTGTCTGATGTATTGCTAGAACATCGGTTCTGCCAGACAATCAGCGAGACTCCCTCTAGAGCTCAGTAGTGCACAGCAAACATTCACAAAGGAGCCTTGCTCTTGCAGAGTAAAGACGAATATAAATTGTGAAAATAATGAATCACACAACCAAACGCGTTTTACCTGTAGGTTTATTGTGTGCATATGTGATTTTTAGAGGGAAACAAGTGCCTTAGTATCACAGAATCATAGAATAGTTTGGGCTGGAAGGGACCTGTCAAGGTCAACTAGTCCAACCCCCCTGCAGTGTGCAGGGGCATCTACATCTACAACTAGATGAACCGTCCAACCTGACCTTGAATGTTCCCAGGGATGAGGCATCTACCGTCTCTCTGGGCAACCTGCTCCAGTGTTTCACCGCCCTCATTGTAAAAAATTTCTTACTTAGATCTAGACTGACATAAGGTATATCTACAAGTAAAGGTTACAATTTCACTTCTATATATGACATGACGTAGTGAAATGCTGAAATATTCTTGTCTTTCCTCTAAATCAGATGGTGGCGACAGGGATCTGTCGCACGGATGACCATGCGGTGACTGGTGCAATGGTTGTGCGTTATCCAATCATTCTTGGGCATGAAGCAGCTGGTATTGTGGAGAGTGTTGGAGAGGGAGTAACTTCGGTCAAACCAGGTATGAAACAGCACTGGACACAAACCTTGTGCTGAGCTCTCAGGCTCCTGTTCGAGTTAAAGATGATTACATGTGTGAGTATTTGTATTGCAGTGGAAGATGATCCAACTTTTGAGTCTTGTCAAGGGCACCTTAAAGGACACTATGTGCTGTTTACTTCTTCCTGTCTTTCCAGCCTTGATTTATTTTCAGATTTTCTATTCAATTTCTTTTAATTTTGGCAAAAACATCTGCAGCTTACTTTCCACCTATATAGTGCTTTTCCTGTCATGGGGTTAAAAACATAGATTCTTTGCTGTTGGTCACAGGCAATCAAGTATTTGCTGTAGGTTCTTTAAACACAGCTGACACAGCTCACCTCTCTCAGGAATAATACAAGTGTAGTTCATCTTGCCTTGAGGCAAAGCGAAGCACTGAACAACACGTCAAAGTACCTTCTTCTAATTTTCCAAACAGCTAAATAATCCATTGACATCAAGAGATCAGAACTTAGGTCTATGTGTTCAATTACTTCCCTTTAACCGTATCAGGGCATGACTGGAGTGCCCACCCTGAGGCTTTGCTTGTGTGCAGCACCAGTTCATGTGAGTTAGCACTGCTCCCTGAGGGCTGGATCGCTCTGAGGACACTTCTTTGGACCAGCTGCTCCTCTCGCCACGTCCTCTTTGAACCACAGTGGGTGGACAGAGAGGTCAGTGAAAGATGCTGATTTTCCTCCAATTGCTGCAAGGTGCAATGGGATTTCTCTACAATTTTATGGGACTGAACAATATCTAACAAGGGCTATGTTATTAAGACAAAATATGCAGTGAACAGAATCTGCATAGAAATGCTCAATTTTTATCCGGACAGTTTGTTAAAATACCTGAGTAGTTCACTTCTAAGAGCACTGTACTTCCAGAGTCTTTGTTCCTGCTGGCAACAAGTATGAAGTCTGTCCAAAGCAGGTTGGTATGTATGATAAGATATCTAGAGATTTCTACTTTAACTCCAAAGAAATATGTATATTGCAAATTTCAGCGATAGCTCTAACGGCTTTTTTCTCTTACATCTGGGTTCATAAATCACTCTGTTGTTTCATTCTAGCTGCCATGTGTTTCCATGTGAGCTGAAACAGCAGGCCTGAAAAAAAAACACTCTCTCTCTCTTTTCTTGGATGTTGCTTAATTTACGCCTTCAAGTTCTAAAAAAGGCTCCAAGATGTGCAAAGTTTATTTAGCAGAATGATTATTAAGCCCATGTCACAGTTCTAAGTTAACTGAGAGTTGGGGTGGTAGGGGCATTTCATGTTCTGTAGGTATTTTCCATTTTTTTAGTGCAAATCAAATGCACTAATGCCTTTGACTTTCAATGTGTCACAGATTAGCCACGTTTTAGAACTGTCAAATTGCAAATTGATCTGTATTAGAGATTACCTGTTGAGGAGTTATTAGGGATGATTTATCATATGTTGTTGCTGTGAACAATGCACTGCAGTAAAAAAATGCACTGGGAAGCTATATGCTACTTTGTTAACCATATAATTCATAGAATCATAGAAGGTTTGGGCTGGAAGGAACCTTTAAAGTCATCTAGTCCAACCTCCCTGCAGTGTGCAGGGACATCTTCAATTAGATCAGGTTGTTCAGAGCCTCATCCAATCTGGCCTTGAATATTTCCAGGGATGGGGCATCTGCCACCTCTCTGAGCAACCTGTTCCAGTGTCTCACCACCCTCATCATAAAAATTTACTCCTTATATTTAGCCTAAATCTACCTTCTTACATTTAAATCCGTTACCCCTTGCCCTACTAAAAAGTCTGTCCCCATCTTTCTTACAAGCCCCCTTTAAGTACTGGAAGGCTGCTAGAAGGTGTCCCTGGAGCCTTCTCTTCTGCAGGCTGAACAACCCCAGCTCTCAGCCTATCTTTATAAGAGAGGTTCTCCAGCCCTCGCATCATCTTTGTGGCCCTCCTCTGAACTTGCTCCAACAGGTTCATGGCCTTCTTATGTTGGGGACTCCAGAGCTGAACACAGTATTCCAGGTGGGGTCTCACAAGAGCAGAGCAGAGGGGCAGAATGACCTCTCTCGACCTGCTGGCCACGCTTCTTTGGATGCAGCCCAGGACATGGTTGGCTTTCTGGGCTGCAATCACACATTGCCAGCTCACATCTAGCTTTTCACCCACCATTGTGGATGCAATTTTGCTGGAGAATGAGAGTTGTTGTCTTAGCTTGTATGTATCACTGCTCCTGTGGAAAATGCTTTACCTGCCTTTACACCAATGCGACAGCAATAGGACTGCAAATAGGAAAGAGACTCGAGAGGGCTGGGAAATGAATGCTTCATTTCCCATTCTTTGTATGCATTGTTTACATGTTACCTTGACACGCCAACCTCCTGTCCTACTCACTTTCTTTACCCATGTATTACTGTTTTCCTTTGAAGTCGAAGATGCCAGAAACTGCTGCATGAGTACTTGGGGAACGTTGGTAGCTAACACAATGTTATGACATAGCTCAGGCTCAGTTCTGTGGAAGACCCCAGGGATCTTGCACACTGAAAGGAGCTGTCATAACTCCGCACTAGTGATGCCCTTTATAACAGAGAGAGATGGTTTATCTTCCAAGAGCAGCAGAAGGAAATAAGAGCAGCGCTGCACGCCTAGTGTGCGTTTGCCTAGGGATTAAATATGCTTGCTTCATGTTTTCACCTGCATGCTTCTTGTTTGCCTTTTCTAATCCTCTGTCATCCCTGTTTATTTCTAGGAGACAAGGTTATTCCACTGTTTATTCCCCAGTGTGGGACGTGCCCCAGTTGCTTAAACACCAGGGGTAATCTGTGCAGTAAAAACGAGTGAGTTTTCCTAGGTTACCTACAACCTTTATTTGCTTTTTATTTGTACAAAGCTGATCACATTCAACAGATTTCACTTGCCATTATTTCTGGTCATCTTTCAAACAGCATTGCTTCAGCTTCTGGATTAATGGCTGATGGCACCTCTAGATTCACCTGTAAAGGAAAAGCAGTTCATAACTTTTTGGGTAACAGTACCTTCACTGAATACACAGTAGTGCATGAAACTGCTGTAGCCAGAATTGATCCTGCTGCTCCTCTGGAAAAAGTTTGTCTAATTGGCTGTGGATTTTCAACTGGTTATGGGGCTGCTGTGCAGACTGCCAAGGTGAGTATCGTGGTGGGTGTTTCTGGTATTTCATGGAGTCGGTTCAGGATTGTGTGGCTGGCGAGCGAGTTGTCAGCATGGCAGCCAGGGCGTATAGACTGTTGAATTCAGGGTGGAAAGAAGATACTAGTTCTTTGCCTACTTCAGTTTCTCTGTCTCTAAGCCTTCAATTCAAAATCCAGTAGAAATGCTTGTTACCATCTAGTGAGTTTTCTCTCATGGCTTTATCAGCCCTAGAAAAGTGTGGCAACAGAGCTGATTTGTTTTATTGTGGCTTCAGTCCAGGAATACATGGAAGCCTATATATGAAACACTCATGATTTGTAGCAAGACATGAATGTGACTTTTACAGCAGGCACTGTCTCCACTGGAGTGATACTACAGATCCAACCACCACTGGAATATAAAGCATCATTAAAAAAACATGTCTCTAAAACTCAGGCTGAGATGTGTAATGGAAACCTGGTGTCAGAAATGTATTTTAGGGACAATTCATCACACGTAGGATTATAACAGCATAGCTGGCTGCTGCGCTAGTAGGTGTGCATGTTCAAACTCCTTCTCAGCAGGTAATCTCTAAATTACAAGAAGTGGCTTGAGTGAAAACATGTTGATAATCAGAAAATGCTTTGTACTTTAACTAGACCGTAACACACGCCATGTTTATATGGTTATTCTAGGTGGAACCAGGCTCCACCTGCGCCGTCTTTGGCCTGGGAGGAGTTGGCCTCTCTGTTGTCATGGGCTGCAAGGTGGCTGGAGCTTCCCGCATCATTGCTGTTGATATCAACAGCGACAAGTTTGCCAAGGCCAAGGAGCTGGGAGCCACCGACTGTGTCAACCCTAGAGATTTCAAGAAGCCTATTCATGAAGTGTTGATTGAAATGACCAACCACGGTGTGGACTACTCCTTTGAGGTCATTGGCCGTACCGAAACCATGGTATGCAACCAAAAGACGTTGTCAGATGAGGCTTTAGCTTGTCATCTCTCTCTTCCCTAACCTACTGAGCACCAAGGGTGAGGAGCTGAGAGCCACTGGCAAAGTGTCAAGCTACATTCAAACCTGTTAAGTCCAGCTATCTGCCACTGAGATGCAGGGACAGAAGCATGTGCGAAAACTTAGGAAACAGAACTTGAGTGTGGTCCCCTGGCCTGACCAGGGTGGCTAAATTTCACATAGCCCACTACCTGCTTTCCAACAGTGGCTGATCACTAATGACTAGGACAAAATGGGGAAGGAGAACAAAGCTAGGACATATTTAACCCATGACTGCAGATGCAATGGTTTGAGCACAAATTGCTTGATGTGGTTTCAGTTACAAAAAATCAAATGCAAGCTGAGCCGTGAGAGGAGGAGGACGGTGTTCCTCAGGGGTTAGTAATGGGTCTGGTGCTGTTCAATCTCTTTATCTTCAATATGGACAGTGGGATCCAGTGAACCTTCAGGAAGTTTGCTGATGACACAAGCTGTGTGGTGTGGTTGACAGCTGGAGGGAAGGGATGCCATCCAGACAGGCTTTAGAGTTGGGCCTGTGGGAACCTCATGAAGTTCAGCAAGGCCAAGTGCAAGGTCCTGAACATGGGTCGGGGCAATCCCAAGCACAAGTACAGGCTGGGCGGAGGATGGATTGAGAGCAGCCCTGAGGAAAAGGACTTGGGGTGTTGGTTGATGAGAAGCTCAACATGAGCTGGCAATGTGCGCTGGCAGCCCAGAAAGCCAACTGTGTCCTGGGCTGCACCCGAAGAAGTGTGGCCAGCAGGTGGAGGGAGGTGATTCTGCCCCTCTACTCTGCTCTCATGAGACCCCATCTGGAATACTGTGTTCAGCTCTGGGGCCAATTTAAGAAGGACATGGAGCTGTTGGAGTGAGTCCAGAGAAGGGCCACAAAGAAGATGATCCAAGGGCTGTAGCACCTCTCCTATGAGGAAAGGCTGAGACAGTTGGGGCTGTTCAGCCTGGAGAAGAGAAGGCTCCGGGGAAATCTTCTAGCAGCCCTCCAGTACCTAAAGGGGGTCTACAGGAAGGCTGGAGAGGGACTTTTTCCAAGGGCATGTAGTGATAGGACAAGGGGCAATGGCTTTAAACTGAAGGAGGGGAGATTTAGGTTATACCTAAGGAGGAAATTATTCACTCAGAGGGTGGTGAGGCACTGGAATGGGTTGTCCAGAGAAGTTGTAGATGCCCCATCCCTGGCAGTGTTCAAGGCCAGGCTGGGTGAGGCTTTGAGTAACTTGGTGTAGTGGAGGGTTTCCCTGCCCATGGCAGGGGGGTTGGATCTAGGTGATCTTTAAGGTCCCTTCCAACCCAAACCATTCTACGATTCTGTGAATTCAAACTTTTGTGCCCCATCAGCACATCTTGCCTGACTCTGGGATGTCCCTCTGTTTCAAATGCAGACTGCAGCCTTGGCCTCCTGCCAGTGCAACTATGGTGTCAGCGTGATTGTGGGAATTCCCCCTGCAGCACAGAAGATCACTTTTGACCCCATGGTCCTCTTCACTGGTCGTACCTGGAAAGGGTCCGTCTATGGAGGTAAAGATTGGGAAAGTGTGATTTAACTGGCTTGGGAAACTTGTAAATCATCTTGAGTGAAATGGGAGACATCTAAATTGATCGCTTAGGTTGTCCTATTGGAGGTCATATCGATAGCTATTTTGCTGACAAAGAAGCACAAAGGGAATTAATTATGGGAACTGTTAGTTAATGGTGAGAGATGGCAAGAGAAAAACAGAGAGGGAGAGAGGGGGGAAGAAGGTGGGGAGAAGAATAGGCAGAGAAAGAGAAAGAAAGAGCTAAAAATACAAAAAACGAAAGAGGAAAAAAGTGGAAAGAGGAAAAAGAAGAAAAAGGGAGAGAGGAAAGTTGAAGAGAGAAAAGTAGGAGGAGCGGAAGGAGGAGAAGAGATAAAAATAGTGAAGAGAAATAGAGATAAGAAAAGGAGAAAGGTCAGAGAACAGGGCAAAGGAAGAAAAAGAGAAAATGAGGAAAAATAAGGTTGGGGGGAGAATAACAGCAAGAGCAAAAAGGAGAATGAGGGAGAGAAAGACAGAAAGGGGGGGCGGGGAGAGAGCAGGAGAGATGGAGAGTCAGGACCCTAAAGGACACTGTGGGTCACACCCACCGAGTTTCTGCATAGGTCAGACCCCAGCTCAGCCCTTTGCCAGCTGCCCTCAGTCTCTTCCAGTTCTTTCCCTTTTCTGAGCTCTCCCAGCAGCGTCCCACACTCAGCAAGCCCTGGCTCGCTCAACACGAAGCTGAAGGCCACAGAAAACTTGTTTCCAATAACAGGTTTTCTCACTCACAACAGTTCCTCCCCTGTATCCAATAGACACCTGAATAAACCAGCAGAGACAAATCAGGTTCCTCTGGAAGGACATGGTGCTATTTGAGACAGCTTTGTCTGGGACTGCTTGTAAGAAAGAAGAGACACACCATGCCCGGCCCTGCCAATTTTGACCAGGCAATCCAGTTTCCAGTTGCCAACATGGGACGTCAGCACTCTGGCTTTTGTATGACGTGTGATTTAGTGGACAGCATGTCACTAGACAAGTTGAAATAGTATTTAATGTGGGGGAAAGTTTGGATTCTGTAAAGATTGAAGTATTAGAAAACTTGTCTTCTACCAGCATAGCCCTTACTGGGTTTGTCATGTGTAGAATAGCTCCACTTCGTCCCACCATTCCTGCTGGGACTCTATGTTACAAAGTTTCCTCGTGCTGTTCTGCTGTACAACATTTATCTAAACGTTTAAGCTGCCAGGAGATTTCTCTATTTTCACAAGCATTTAATGATTTGTTATCCATTGTCTGTGTTTTTTCTCAGGCTGGAAGAGTAGAGATTCAATCCCTAAACTGGTCGGTGACTACATGAAGAAAAAATTTGTTCTGGATCCATTAATAACCCACACGCTTCCTTTCACTAAAATCAACGAAGGATTTGATCTGCTAAGGACAGGGAAGAGGTAAACAGTGTTTAATTGTAAAGGTTCTCTAGAAATAACCTCCAAGAGCTGTATGGTAACACAGAGTGTGACTTCACGGCAGAGAAGGGGGGAGGCCACCCACTACATCACCTTCATGCTCTGGGCCGTCGTTCCTTGCAGAGGAACTTTCAGGTTCTAGTTTGAGCAAAGACTCTGGCGGGCAGAGGGAGAACAGAGCACACAAATGAGCAAGTCTCTGCCCTCTGCCCATTGGAAGAGTGAGACAACCAAGGGAGCCTGGGCATGCCAAGCTGTAGAGTGCCAGGGTGAGCTACGTCGCATTCCAAGAAAGGTTTTAGGATGAGGAGCAGGAAGGCAGAAATACCCGGTGTTTACTGGAAGAGCAACTCACTGTTCCTCTTCCGAGTGAGGGAACAGAGTCCCCGTGCAATTAGCCCTGAGGTCACTGGGCAGTTTATCTGGAACTTCAGAGCTTTTGGAAAAGTATTTGGTGCAGATATAAATTCCAGACTTAGAATTTAGCTCTCGTGCATTCCTCAAATACTGTGAGAGTTGAGCTCGGACTCTGTTTTTGTAGGATCTTGAAACTGGACATAATGTTTGCCAGAGACATTTGACAAGATCAGCCATGGCAATAAGCAGTGTTTGGCTGCTGTTGGCACAGGGGCTTTCCTGCAGTCACTAACTTGTCCCTTTACATTGCAGTATTCGCACTGTCCTGGTGTTTTAGGATTCCCAGCTGTTCGGCAGCAGCAGATGGCTCAGCACCAGCACAACTTCATTATCCTCCAATACAACTGATAGGAAATAAATCCCAAGACGTTCCTGAAAGGTCTACCACCACCACCCCCCTTGAATAAAAGGATCAAGCTCAAACCCCAGACTCCAAGCACAGCATTTACAAATGGAATCATCTTTTCCTCCTAATTCTTCCTCCTCTTTCTTGCTTTAAATCCTCTGTGTTCTGCTGCAATTTTCTTTTAATAGCCTGTTACAAATCACTGGACTTGCTGCTGTCACAGGTGTTACGAAAGGTCTGGATTTTTTAAAATGGCTTATAACATGCAATATTTTAATGAAAGAAAAATGAAGGACCTGTTTCTTTGGGCCTTCACAACACTGCAGATTTGTGTGTGCAGCTCAGCACAGTAAAACTCTGGGTCTGTGTATCCGTCCTGAATGATTTTAGCGTTCCGTTACCTGATGGGCAACAAAATTACTCCTTATTCCATTACCTGATAGGCAAGGAAATGGCTGCAGAGATTAAAATTGATGGTGACCCTGTGTTTGAATCAATAATTTCAGTAAATGATGTTGAAGTAAATCATAGACTTAGGTACTGGAGGATGTCTCACCACTGAATGTTTTACCAAATTAGCACTTCCAAGCAATTATATAAAACTGCACATCATTCTGTGTTGTGGTTTGGTTGGTTTTTTTTTGACTTTGTACCTCTTTCTTGGGGGTGTTTGAGTAGTTCTATCAGTATGGTTTTAGATCTTGGCCAATTTAGACGAGTGCGTCTGATGGTTGGGACACAATGTGAAGAAACGTGAATGTGCATCGAGTGTTCTCAGTTGTGTCCGTTAAATAAGGGAGAGGTTTCTTAACCTTTAAGTGTGACTAGAGAGAAAATGGGAAGAAACAGGTGACTGGGAACAGTTTGCAAGGAATCAAACACAAAGCATCTTACTGCTTTCTGCACTTGTAATGTGGAAACAGGAGCAGGGGCTGTTTCTATCTGGGCGAACATGGTCAACGTGGACTTACCTTTTGAAAGGAGTAACTGGAGCTTGCAGGCACTGGTGTGACAAAGAGTTCATACTGTCCCAGAGGATTTCTCCCTGCGGATCCCCATCCACCCTCAGCTGGAGATTAACTGTTTGTGTGACTGTGCAGCTCAGTGTTTCTGACACCTTCCCAATGGCTCTCTGACTCCCAGGTACAACACGTGGGTTCGGGGACACAAGTGCTGCTGCTGCTGCTGCCCTTCCTCCTCACTGCATGAGACAGGGCTGGGACACGTGGTGGCACAGACCTCTCCAGGCCATCCCCTCAACACGTAACCATGGGGGTTCCGTCACACACGGGGCACTCATCTGAGCCTGGTCCTCCAACGAGGCCCCGCTCATCCATCTATGAATCGTCTCTCCTGGTGCCGTAGCAGAGAACAGCTCTGTGCGTATCTGGAGAGCCCGGGGCAGCAAACCCCTCCCAAAACTGGTTACACAAGAGTGAAACAAGTATATTCTTGGAAAACCTCACCTTCTTGACACATTATCCCCTTACTACCCAGGTGAAAACAGCTGTGACACCACAGTTAAGGTTCACTCCAAGAGGGCATGCATGTTCTTTCACCATACCATGTTTTCACTGCTTTTTTTTTCTTTCTTTTTGTAATCCTTCTGTAAATACCTTGGATTTGAACCACTGCCAGCTCAAATGCCACCCCTCGGCAACGAGGGGAGCCCGAGGAGCTAATCTCCTCCCTCCACACCTGTCGGAACCAACCAGAGGAGAAAAATCTCGCTGAGCTCTCTGTGCCGTTCCGGCAGGGGGAAAGCCTCCCTGGAGGACTTCTGCCCGCTCTCCATGGACCATCACTGCTGCCCATTGGCATCTCCCTGCCACTATGCAGCTCCTCCGCTTAACACTTGCTGTGCTGCCCAGCGTCCCGACATCGGACACAGATTAACCACAGCTCCCCACTCTCCGGTGATGGTCCCAGGCCAGGACTCCCTCCACGCTCCCTGCCCCCCTCTGCAGCTGCAGTGGTGTGTGCCAGGAGTGCTCCGGCCCCACGGCTGGGCTGTTCCGCAACACGAGGCTTTGACCAGATGGGTGGCAGCTTCCCTCCAGCCTGCTGCAGTGAGAGCTCCGCTAGGACCACGTGGCCACTTCTGGAAAAGTGAGGACAGCTCCTTTCCCGAGTTCAGGCAGTTGAACGATTTCATTATCTGTCACAGTATTTGTAAATGTTACTGGTTTAAGCTTCAAACACTAACAATCATGTGGGACACCAGCTATACAGCGTTTGTCCTCTGGAATTGCTATCCAGCTCTTGCACAATATAGAAAATTGAATGGTAATCACGGCCAACTAAAACAAGGCTCAAAACCTGTGTAAAGTGGGTCAGTCTGAACAGCTTAAAGAATGTTTTTGTTTTCAGCTAAACTTAAACATCAGTCCGCTTTCCAGGTGAAGCGAAAATTGCAAAGCACATGAAAGCAACTACTCCTGGAGAAGAACCACATCTTTGTTCCGCCAAACTTGGTGAGTGAACTGACAGGATAACAGGCATGAAGGACATAGAATCATAGACTCATAGAATGGCATAGGCTGGAAGGGACCTTAGAGATCATCTAATCCAACATGTGCATCAACTGTAGAGCTAAGCATGAGTCTACAGAGTAATGCCTTCCTGATTCATGAATGCTGTTTTCTGATTAGGAGTAGGCTTTTTTGCATCCTAACGTTAACAGATGTCTTTTGTTTTTGAAAAATATTACTACTAGTATGTCTATCATTTTGTTCAACAGCTAAAGAGTTGAGTTCTGCTCACTAGAGCACTCTAAATGGTTCCTGATCCAAGAAAAGTTTTTATGTCGTTATTGGTAGTCTTCTTGGAAATTAGCTCATTCCTTAGTTATACAAAAAGGTCCTTTCAGTCACACATAAGGAGGATTCCTTTCTTGTGGACAGGCCTTTTCTAGTCTATCATTTCCTTCTAGACTAATGCTGGTGGGATCATGAAGGTCCTCAAGGCTGAATTGGGCACTTTCATCACAGACAAAACGGATTATTGCACAGCAGGCTCAGGAATGGAAGAAGGACTGGCAGAAGGACGAATGAACATCTGAGTACAGATTTTTATTTTAAGTTGAAAAAAAGCTTTCACTGCTTTTTCTATGTACATGCAAAATTTTAAAGCTATAACCAATATAGGCATGTCTGAGATGCTGGGATCAAGTTCAGATGTGTGACTAGGAAAAAAACGATTCTCTTTACTGGCATGTAACCATATCATCTCAAGTTCAACCTTTTCATCCATCATTTTTCTGTTCCTTCTGTCAGTCTCTCCTTGGCAGCAGTTTAAATTTGAGTATGTAGTAAGTCAAATGTACCTCAGCTGTCTCCATATCCTGGGTAACCAGGTCTCCCATTTCCTTCTGGAGAGGGCCCACATTTTCCCTAGCCCTCCGTTCATCACTGACGTACCTATAGAAGCTTGTTGTGTTGCCTTTGATGTCCCTGGCCAGATTTAACTCTGTCAGGGCTTTAGCGTTGCTAAACTGATCCCTGGTTGCTCTATTTATCTGTATTCTGCCCAGGCTACCTGCCCTTGCTTCCATCCTCTGTAGGCTTCCATTTTGTGTTTGAGTTTGTCCAGGAGCTCCTTGTTTATCCATGCGGGCCTCCTGGTGTTTTTGCCTGACTTCCTCTTTGTTGGGATGCATCACTCCTGATCTAGGAGGAGGTGATCCTTGAATATTGACCAGCATTCTTGGGCCTCTCTTCCCTCCAGGGCTTCATCCCATGGTACTCTACCAAACAGATCCCTGAAGAGGCCAAAGTCTGCTCTCCTGAAGGCCAGGGTAGTGAGCTTGCTGTACACCGTCCTCGCTGCCCTAAGAATCTTGAACTCCACCATTTCATGGTCCCTACAGCCCAGGCTGCCCTAGAGCTTCACGTTCCCCAACCAGCCCCTCCTTGTTGGTGAGAACAAGGTCCAGCGTAACACCTCTGCTCGTTGTTTCCTCTGTCACTTGGAGAAGGAAGTTATCATCAAGACATTCCAGGAACCTCCTGGATGGTTAACACCCTGCTGTGTTTCCCTCCAACAGATATTGGGGTGTTTGAAGTCCTCCATGAGGACCAGGGCCTCTGAATGTAAGGCTACTCCTATTTCTTTATAGAAGACCTCATCTGCTTGGTCTTCCTGGTCAGGTGGCCTGTAGCAGACCCCCACTACAATGTCACCTGCCCCTGCCCTCCCTTTAATCCTGACCCATAAGCTCTCAGCTCCTCATCTATCCGCAGGTGGAGCTGGTCATTGACATAGAAGGTGACACCTCCTCCTCATCTCCCCTGCCTGGCCTTCCTAAAGAGCCTGTATCCTTCCATTGCAACACTCCCGTCATAGGAGCCATCCCACCACATCCCTGTGATGCCAATAAGATCATAGCCCTGCAGGCGCACACACATCTCTAACTCCTGTTTATTCCCCATGCTATGTGCGTTTGCATCGTTGCATTGAAGTTGGGCCCCTGATGAAACTGACTTACTGACTGCAGTGGCTGGAATATCCTCCTGCTCTTCAGGTGCTCTTGGATTTTCTCGGGCAAGCCTGATATTATCCCGCACTCCCTTCAAATCTAGTTTAAAGTCCTGTCAAGGAGCCCCACTAGCTCATGAGCAAAGACCTTCTTCCCCCTTTGAGAAAGGTGAACCCATCTGGTGCCACGTAGGCCATCCCATTATCGAAAAAGCAAAATTGTGCCAGTGACACCAACTGTGGAGCTGCATATTACTAGACCGAGCACGTCTATTTCTTCCAAGGTCGCTGCCCACATCAGAAGGAGAGAGGAAAAAATAACCTGTGCTCCAGATTCCCTTACCAACCGTCCCAAGGCCCTGAAGTGTCTTGGATCGCCCTTGGACTACGTGTCGTGTCTTCATCACCACCCAGCTACAAGTCCATTTTAATCAATTCTGCTGCTTGGTGTCTTTGAAATAACAAAAAGACCATCTCCTCTAGAATATAAATGCAGACTCAGGAGTCTAAAACTACCGTCAATAAAACACCAGTAGATTTATGCAGGATATATTTTAATCCAGAAAAATCTTGACTACTCTGTCCTGGCAAACAGTTTAGATGGGCAACAAGCCCACATAGGAGATTGCAAAAATCCAAAGGAGACAAATGGCTTTGCTGCACAACATACACATGAAGCATCAGAGTATCAAATGTTGTTCTCTGCTGGTGCTTACATACTGTTAGGGAGGAATGTAGAGAGCACCAGCTCGGAACAGACCGTCACTTAAAACATTTTCATTTTCTGTTGGAGTATTTGTGACTCTGCACTGTTTTCTTATACTTGAGAGATGGCACTCACACACCATTTCTCCTCAAGTGTCCCCTTTCCAGGTCTTTCACGTCGTATAAGTAACACAAACATCAATCAATCTTTGCTTCCAGAACCATGTAACCTAACACCATGTAAATGTAGTATATTATCTGCATAATCCTTTGGCATTTATTTTAGGTCGAATACTCTGAGCTCTGACTTACACAATGTTATGACAGCCACACCAAGTACTCCAGTGGGGCATATGAATATTTAAATACCACCTAGTTCCCATAAAAATGCAAAACATCGTAAGATTGTTGTCATTTACGCCATCACTTTAGAGAAACCCATGGTGATACGCACTTCTAGTGATATCACTCATGTCAACAAATGGTAAGCAAATAAATCTCTTGTGATGCTGATCAAATGTGTGGGTTTTTAATGTCCTACAAGTTTTTGAAAAAACACAATCTGTTGCACATAAAACTATTAAAGTAAGGACCTCATCTGAAAACGGAGCTCAAATGGTTCTTGATAGACCATGTAGATGAGCTTTTTTTCCCAGTGCAGGATCAACTCTCTGTATCATTCCTGAGAGAGAACTTGTGCTCAAAGGCCACCAATGACGATCTATTCCATTACCATTTCAGACTGTAGCATACTGTCAGTCTCCTCAGAGAGACTAAATCTCCTGCTCAACCTTATGGTGACTTTTGATGTTCCTGATACTCTGTCTACCCTCCCCCTTCCCACCATGAAGCCTTACTTCTCGTCTTGTCGCTGTATTCCCATTTCCTCAGCCACTATGATGGTTGCCTTTCCTCTACCCCCAAAAGTAGGGTGTCGCTAACTCACGTTCACTTTGTCCTCCACTACTCTTTGTAGATACTTTTCTTCTGCAGAACGGCTTTTGACTTGTCACTTGCCATCCTATGCTGATCTCTACACTCAATTGCATCCCTGTTCTTTAAAAACATTCCTCCAAACTGCCAGGATAATTTTCTAATCCTCTTTCAGTGTGCTTGTAACCCCCCTGCTATCTGCATGTTTAATGAGTATATTCTACTCCAACCTGACAGTCACATAGTGGAGCTGACTCTACTGTGGATTGTGCCCAACAGCTTTAGGGAGAGGAAAACATGAAATACATTTCCTAAGAGGATGTTGAGCTATCTTTTTGTTTTAGCTAATATACTGCGGACTGAATTTCTCAAATTTGCCTAGTAAAACACAAAAGGAGAAATATTTTGTCCATTATTCTATTTACACCCTACATGGAAAGATTGTTTCATGTTACGTTCCTTTGTGGAATATATTTTAATTTATTTCTTTTAATAGTTCCACTAAAATACTGTCTGGAAATATAAGATCATTCACATTTTCATTTTCATAAACTTATGATTTGCTGCAATGCCAAAGTCGCTCAGCAAAAACCCCAGATGTCACTGAAGCAGCAACTTCAGCAGCTGGACAAAACTTGGCCATCGTATCCCACTCAGTACTTTTTTACTCCAGCGAGCCTCTCTCCAGTGTTTCCAGTTCACTGGACCAGTGGTAAGTGCTAAAAGATTCAATAGAGATTGGACGGCGGAGCATTTAAACAGTCTTGCTCCAGAAAGACTTCTGTCATGGCTCCCATGGGGACCATCAGGAGCCTGTGGTTACGGGATAGACTGGCAAAAAAAACCCCAAACACCTCATTGCAGACAACACCCATCACATTGGGTGCCTGTTCCACAATGAAATCACATGGCAGACACAGGATATGGTTGAGAAAACTTACTGGAGTTTGTCCTCCAACTCTTTTGGTGATGACACCCCTCCCACGCCTCATAGTCAGTACTGCTGCCTGACCCTGTCTTGTCTTTCTTAATATAAACTTCTGGCACCTCTGTCCCCCCACTCCTCCTGCTCTGCCTTTAGAGCTTGGGACTGCTCACAGCACCAGAGCCAAGGCGTCCTCAAAACGCTGCCTGGAGCACCTCTGTTCGTGAAAGCTCCTAGTTCTCGTAAATTCATTGCAGAGTGTCTTGCAGGAGAAGAATATCCTGCTTGGGGCATCCAAGTCATAAGCAAGAAGACAATAGTTAGCTGGGTACACAGTATCTCTGTTTCGCAAAATTACTTCTAGAACAGCACCACAGAAACAGCCACCCCACCTATTTTACAACAGAAATCCTTGGAAGTGCCCGCCTCAACGAGCACAGCTCTCAGTAGCATCATTTACACGTTATTTGTACATAACACATTTTTCCTCTTTAGAACATGCAGCAGAATCCCTTTGCCACGCCTGTTATGAAACACACAACTTGGCAAGCCTGGCTGGAAATGCAGGTTTCATGCTCCAAGTGAACTGGAAGAAAAACATCTCACAGAGACAGACAGAATTCCCGTGTTTACCCAGCACCATTAGCAGGCAGCACTAACAACATTAGTATGGAAATGGAAGCAAATGGTGTCCAAGTTACCTATACCATGCAGGTATGGCTTTAATCGTGTCACATTCAGATGGACCCTCCTGTGGTTCAGTTTGTGCCCGTTGCCTCTGGTCCCATCAGCAGGCACCACGGAAAGGAGCCTGGCTCTGTCCTCTTTGCACCCTCCCTCCAGGTACTTGTACACATGGATGAGATCCCTCTGAGCCTTCTCTTCTCCAGGCTCAACAGTCCCAGCTCTCAGCCTTTCCTCATAGGAGAGATGCTCCAGGTCACTGATCATCTTCACGGCCCTTTGCTGGACTCTCTCCAGTATGTCCATGTCCCTCTTGTACTGGGGAGCCCAGAACTGGACCCAGCACACCAAATATGGCCTCACCAGTGATGAGCAGAGGGGAAGGATCACCTCCCTCGACCTGCTGACAATACTTTGTCTAACACAGCTCAGGACATCATCGTTAGCTGCCTTTGCCACAAGGCCACACTGCTGGCACGTGTTTGACTTGATGTCCTCCAGCACCTCTAGGTCTTTTTCTACAAAAATGCTTTCCAGCTGGGTGGTCCCCAGCATGTACTGGTGCATAGGGTTCTTCCTCCCCAGGTGCAGGACTTTGAAATTCCTCGTATTGAACTCAATGGGACAAAGAAAAGCATGTCTTTTCAAACCTAAGAAATAGTTTCCTCTGAGTTTTTATTTAGAAGCTTTGGCATCCAGTATTTGAAGTGAATCCAAGGGGAAAAAACAGAAACTCACACTGCAAGTACGTTTTTCAGGTACTCTGTGAAAACTAGGAACCACAACATTTTACTGAAGCATTAATCTTTTCCTAAAATGACAGATTCTAGTCTTAGCCAGACAGTTAGTCTGGAGTGAGATCAGACTGTGGTCCATAGTCATTGGTATTAAAACATCTTGTTCCATGGTTTTAGTGAAGCATGAAGGTGCATGTTGTAGAAATTAACCAGCTACAGCTAATATGGTAAATGCAAAAATTACACAAAGCAGCTCACTTCGCTGGGTTAGTTATGACATCAAGCAGCCAAACAACAGAAATGTTTCAATGATTTCTCTCTTGCTGAGACATGTTAACTTCAATTTTCAGTTATTTCAGTTATCACGATGAACAACGAGTATATAAGCTCTGGATAACCACGTTCAAGGACAATGAATTCAAACGGGAAGAGAAGCAGAGGTATGCTGCTAGCAGAGCCAAGGAAAAGAAAGCCACAGTGATAAAAGAAACTGTAAGTGTGTGGCTTAGCCTGTCTAACAAAAGGGTGGGTAAAAGGATGTGGCCACCTTCCAGAAAGACATTAAGGGTATGCACACTAAACAAGGGAAATCTTTTTGCCTTAACTGACGTTGTTTGCACAGGAACCAGTGCAGAAAAGTAGCCTAGAAATTAAAAGAAGACTAATCAGATGAAACTCTCATAAATAACCTTAACTGCAGTCAACTGCCCTGTTTTTAAGGCAGAACGTGACGGGTTTATGAGAAGGGATACGTGACACAGTCCCTGCAGCAGCAAAGAACAGACTCAGATTTATTACAATTGCATCTTACACACAAATAGAGCATTTCATAGTGGAAATCTGTCCAGCCCCTCGGGCACGTCTTTTGGTGCACAATGCTCCTAGAGAGGGCTGCTGCTGTTCCAGGCACTGCTCTGTTCATCCGATCCTGCCTAAACAGCTGTGCAGGGTGGGATGATCTGGGGCACCTGTGTCGCAGTGGAGGTCTTTGCTGGTTCCTGTGAGTTCAGAATGGAAATACACTAAGCACATACTTATTTCTCCTAATTTCCTTGACTTCCTTCTGTATTGCCATGTGACTAAAATTTTACAACTTCCTTTTGTAAAGAGCAGAATTAAAAAGAAAAGCATTAAGAGCAATTACTCACTGACTTGATTAGTTATACTAAGATACTCTTGCCAAAATCTGTATTTAAAAATACACTTGGTACATGATTGATGTCTAAACCATTGATCCGGATTCTATTCTGCAGGAAACAAGTCAAATTGTAACATTTGAAATCTTGATAATGTTTTTACTTTAATTGGATTTTCTGCTGCAATGCTTCAGACTGCTTGGTTTGGAGACCTGCTACTGGTTGTTACAGACAGTAAGAAGTCAATTCTAGTCCTAGTCTGGATCACGGAGTTTAAAGAACAATATGAGGCAGTGTCAATTTAATTCCCTATCACATCAGCACATATTCGATCAATTCTCACCATATGTCAGGAAAAAAGAAAATCTTTAAAGCAAGCAATGTCATGTGATGGTACCACATGGTCCTACAGCACAGATAAAACATGGCAGAAATGTGAGGATGCTTTTATCTTCATATGCGAGTTGCATGAAATATAAAAACGGTCACCCATTTCAGTGGAAATTACACGCCTTTGCTATTTGCAAAGAGCTGTTCTCTCCTACGGCACCAGGAGAGACGATTCATAGATAGGATGAGCGGGGCCTCATTGGAGCACCAGGCTCAGATAAGCGCCCTGTGTGTGACAGAACCCCCATGGTTACGTGTTGAGGGGATGGCCTGGAGAGGTCTGTGCCACCACGTGTCCCAGCCCCGTCTCATGCAGTGAGGAGGAAGGGCAGCAGCAGCAGCAGCAGTTGTGTCCCCGAACCCATGTGTTGTACCTGGGAGTCAGAGAGCCATTGGGAAGGTGTCAGAAACACTGAGCTGCACAGTCACACAAACAGTTAATCTCCAGCTGAGGGTGGATGGGGATCCGCAGGGAGAAATCCTCTGGGACAGTATGAACTCTTTGTCACACCGGTGCCTGCAAGCTCCAGTTACTCCTTTCAAACGATAAGTCCACGTTGACCATGTTCGCCCAGATAGAAACAGCCTCTGCTCCTGTTTCCACATTACAAGTGCAGAAAGCAGTAAGATGCTTTGTGTTTGATTCCTTGCAAACTGTTCCCAGTCACCTGTTTCTTCCCATTTTCTCTCTAGTCACACTTAAAGGTTAAGAAACCTCTCCCTTATTTAACGGACACAACTGAGAACACTCGATGCACATTCACGTTCCTTCACATTGTGTCCCAACCATCAGACGCACTCGTCTAAATTGGCCAAGATCTAAAACCATACTGATAGAACTACTCAAACACCCCCAAGAAAGAGGTACAAAGTCAAAAAAAACCCAAACCATGACAAAGAACAATGACATAGCAGTTTTATATAATTGCTTGGAAGTGCTAATTTGGTAAAATATTCAGTGGTGAGACATTCTCCAGTACCTAAGTCTATGATTTACTTCAACATCATTTACTGAAATTATTGATTCAAACACAGGGTCACCATCAATTTTAATCTCTGCAGCCATTTCCTTGCCTATCAGGTAATGGAATAAGGAGTAATTTTGTTGCCCATCAGGTAACGGAACGCTAAAATCATTCAGGATGGATACACAGACCCAGAGTTTTACTGTGCTGAGCTGCACACCCAAATCTGCAGTGTTGTGAAGGCCCAAAGAAACAGGTCCTTCTTTTTTCTTTCGTTAAAAGATTGCATGTTATAAGCCATTTTAAAAAATCCAGACCTTTCGTAACACCTGTGACAGCAGCAAGTCCAGTGATTTGTAACAGGCTATTAAAAGAAAATTGCAGCAGAACACAGAGGATTTAAAGCAAGAAAGAGGAGGAAGAAGTAGGAGGAAAAGATGATTCCATTTGTAAATGCTGTGCTTGGAGTCTGGGGTTTGAGCTTGATCCTTTTATTCAAGGGGGGTGGTGGTGGTAGACCTTTCAGGAACGTCTTGGGTTTTATTTCCTATCAGTTGTATTGGAGGATGATGAAGTTTGTGCTGGTGCTGAGCCATCTGCTGCTGCCGAACAGCTGGGAATCCTAAAACACCAGGACAGTGCGAATACTGCAATGTAAAGGGACAAGTTAGTGACTGCAGGAAAGCCCCTGTGCCAACATCAGCCAAACACTGCTGCTCTCTCTGAAAAGCCAGGCTGCTGCTGCCAACCTCCACCCCACTCCAGTCTGCAGCAAAATGGCAGAGTAGATGTGAGAACCTTGCTGCAGATGCAGGGAACAAAATTCATGCAAGACCTGAAAGCCTTCACTCGTGAAGGCCAGGGCTCCGGGCAACTAATCGCCCAGTGTAGCCTGGAAAGTCCTTGGACACGTTTTTCCAGGTACAAATGACTCTACAGGTAACCTGTGAATGGTACAGCTCATTCTGGGTGAGACACTGAAGTGTTTCAATGGGTAGAAATGGTCAGCTCCAACGTGCCTCGGTCTTCAGGTCGACTGTCAGTGTTTTAGCAAAGCTGGTGGCGTCTCTGTCCTCACCACCTTCCCCTCTTTGTTACACTAAAATCTCACCCTCACATTTACAGCACGTCTAAACTAAGGGCAGTCAGAAAACGAAGCGTGTGCTGCATGGTTAGAACCGGAGAACAAACCTCAAGGGCTAAATTCTCCTGGTGAGGGCTTTCTGTATTTAAAGCAAGTGACACCGAAAGTAACTGCTGGCAAATGACACTGAAAAGGAAACAGGAATGTGATCCTCCAGACTCCGTGAGTTATAAACAGCTGGAACTTTCAAAAAGGGTCGTCCCCACACAGACTAAGATATACAAATGCATTTCCCACTTCTGCCAAGGAGAATTTTCAATTATTGCCATGGTTGATCTTGTCAAATGTCTCTGGCAAACAGTATGTCCAGTTTCAAGATCCTACAAAAACAGAGTCTGAGCTCAACTCTCACAGTACTTGAGGAATGCACGAGAGCTAAATTCTAAGTCTGGAATTTATATCTGCACCAAATACTTTCCTTTTCCAAAAGCTCTGAAGTTCCAGATAAACTGCCCAGTGACCTCAGGGCTAATTGCACAGGGACTCTGTTCCCTCACTCAGAAGAGGAACGGTGAGTTGCTCTTCCAGTAAACACCGGCTATTTCTGCCTTCCTGCTCCTCATCCTAAAACCTTTCTTGGAATGTGACGTAGCTCACCCTGGCACTCTACAGCTTGGCATGCCCAGGCTGCCTTGGTTGTCTCACTCTTCCAATGGGCAGAGGGCAGAGACTTGCTCATTTGCGTGCTCTGTTCTCCCTCTGCCCGCCAGAGTCTTTGCTCAAACTAGAACCTGAAAGTTCCTCTGCAAGGAACGACAGCCCAGAGCATTTCCAAAGCTAAAGCTTTGCCAGCTTTAGTTCTACAGCTGCAACCCACAGACACACTGGGTGACATTAAGGTGACATAGTGGGTGGCCTCCCCCCTTCTCTGCCGTGAAGTCACACTCTGTGTTACCATACAGCTCTTGGAGGTTATTTCTAGAGAACCTTTACAATTAAACACTGTTTACCTCTTCCCTGTCCTTAGCAGATCAAATCCTTCATTGATTTTAGTGAAAGGAAGCGTGTGGGTTATTAATGGATCCAGAACAAATCTTTTCTTCATGTAGTCACCGACCAGTTTAAGGATTGAATCTCTACTCTTCCAGCCTGAGAAAAAACACAGACAATGGATAACAAATCATTAAATGCTTGTGAAAATAGAGAAATCTCCTGGCAGCTTAAACGTTTAGATAAACCTTGTACAGCAGAATGGCGCGGCTCAGTGGTGTCACAATGGACGGGGGCGGTTCGAGGGTCTCCCCACGTCCCAGCCCTGCGCTGGCCACAGCTGCTCGGCACAGCAGACGAGCCAGGCTGCTGCTGCTCGCTCGGCTGCAAAGCCCTACCCGAGGAAAGACGTGACTCCCTGCAACAGGGGGAACCTCACCTGCTACAAAAGGTGCCACCAGCCTGAGATTCTGCCCAGGAGGAGGTCCTCTACAGCGCTGCTTCTCAGGTAGGTAGGCCTTTCTGTTCCTTACACCAACACTTACATGCCTCCAGGGTATAGACTGGGAATTGGTGAAAAAGCAAGAAATGACCTCAGTGACATTTTTTCTGGAGAGCCCAGTAACACAGTCAGATATAAGACTGGTCTAAATTAAACTGCTGTGCACATCCTTCGTACGGAAATCAGAAGTCTTTCAGAAAGCAAGACTTTCAACTCTACATTTTATACTTTTTTTTTCAAATGGCCAAGCCTCCTCAGGTCTCTTGACCTTCTGTGCACATTGCAAAATCTCTCACCTCAAAGAAATCAGAAAGGCCTGCACATCTCCTTTGCTATCCTCACTTGTCCCTGCACTTCTCGTCCACTCCCCCTGCTGCAATGGACTCTGTTACTACAAAAAGGTCGAGGCCAAAAAGAGATGCATGGCAAGGAGCAGCTGAGCTCCGGAGCAGGAACTGCACGGAAATAAAAGCAGCTGCAAAGTGCCCACAGTAGCATGAGCTGCCCAAGGTAACTACTTAGGAGTGCAGCAGTAGGGAGCTTGCTTCCGCCCTCCTGTGCTTACAGCTTC
Organism: Tauraco erythrolophus; assembly: GCF_009769465.1. Lineage (NCBI taxonomy): Eukaryota > Metazoa > Chordata > Aves > Musophagiformes > Musophagidae > Tauraco > Tauraco erythrolophus. The sequence goes on from NC_141469.1 coordinate 82,189,099, forward strand.
TCCAGACTGAATGTGGAAGAGGTTAAAAAGAACAGGGAACGTGGTTACAAGAAAAAGAGTAACTGAAGTTTCCACTACCTTTCTCTCTAGGTCAATTTGTGCTCTTGGCCTCAATTCCAGCGTTTGGCCTCAGGCGATCAGCGGAAGAGCCAACCTGCTCTGCAGGAAGACACTCCGCAAGAGAAGAGGAAGGTTCCCCAAGAAACTCTGATTTCAAGGCAGTGTGTGAACCCACCTCAGTTCAAGAACAACATGCGGCTGAATGAAGGGCGTGACTCTCACTCGAGCTGCTCTGGGGAAAAGTACTACGTCTCCAGGAACGCTCCCCGTCCTCGGATGGTCAGTCACATACAAGGTAAGAGCTGTGGAGAAACCACACAGTTAGCTTAGACAGCTGTGCCCTGGCAAGCACAAAGAGCAACGTGAGCGCAATGCACTTTTCTTCCAAAAGTACCCACTGCTCCCGTTTCCTGCCGCTGTCAAAGAGAAGCATGTCAGCGGCATGCACAGCTCAGTAAGAAATCCCACTTCTAGAGCTGTGATGAGTCACAGCCACAATATGGAGGAGACCTCTCGGGAACAGTATGGATGTGCAGTCGCCCCACTGGGGCTGCTTGCACGACAGCAAAGCGCGTTTATTGGAGTAAAACTGGATCCATTCGTTTGTTTGCACAGGGTTAAACAACACTCTGGTCTGTGTTGTAAAAGACAACTTTCCAAGAGAATGCCTGTCTGCTGGCAACACAGCCACCCCCCAGCAGAAAGGTCATCAAGGACTTCCGCTAATTGAGTCCACCACAGACATCACATCCGCCAGCGGCCACCTTCCAAAGCTCCAGGGTTCCGTGCGAAGGGAGCCAGGCACTTCCCAGTTCCTGACACGTGAGTACAGGCACCGACTGCCGGATCAGGCGGCAGCAGAAGAGCACCCAGAGCTGCTAAAGGTGCAGCTGGGTCTCAGCCAGGGCACTGTGCCGTCACAGCTCGGGTCCAAGGAAAGGGAACACAGGGCAATGAACGCCCAAGGGCAAGCATTTCTGCCCTTCTGGGTGCCAGTCACCACGTCTTACAACATTTCTCCTCGCTAATTACCCTCGCATCTTACAGCTTTGAGAGGTTATTTGCTCCCCAGACATCTAATAGTTTCACAATTATCAGCAATTATTCCATCCATAAGCAGCACTCTGCAGCAGTGGCTACGCAGCACTCCAAGCATGCTTCCATGGCATAGACTTGCCAGGATTTCCTTCAGCTTTGTTAGTCATCCCAGCAAATGATTGCATGAATATACTATGTCAGGTAGTAAAGGCAAACAAAAGAAGAAGGAAACACACCCCCCTCCAGACATCTAAAATACGGCTGGTACCCTTTCTGTGAGGAAAAATAGCTCCCCTTGATACAACACATGGCAAATCTTACGGCCTTTATGTTTCGACTTGAGAAAACACTCTGCCTGTTGATTTCCAGGAGGACGTACAGATGTTCTTGAAAGGATTCAAAATAAGACCGCTTCACAGGAAAAGGTAAGGGAAAAACAGACAGAGTTCTTTGTTTCAGCACTCTCCTTCTCACTGCTGAACACTGTAACCTGAACTGACAGTCGGAAGGGAGATGGTATGGAGGAGGGCGACTACAAAGCAAGAACTGTACCACCCGCAGCTCTGTCAAGTCAGATTTTATGATTCTGTGATTTTTTTATTGTCTTTTACAGCAGTAGCAAGGCTACTATCTAGCTGGGCTTTGGCCCTTCTTGTTTTCTCCCTGCTATAGAACCACCCTCATTGTAGGAACTGGCAATTGCATTTTGCAATTCCAAATTCTGCACTTCCAAACAGGACCTTCTGCCAATCCCATTTTGATTCCTGGGCCTTTAATAGGCTGGGGAAGCCTGCACACAGAGAAGTGAAGAGTAGTGGCTCAGCACCACACTGCAATCCCAGGATGGAAAAGCAAACAGAATACAGAGGCCCAGATTTAACCCCTTCCTCATCTGCTTTCCATTCGTAGTTACCTGGCATCACTTTCATTCCTACACCAAAATCCACCTTTTCCAAAACACATAGCTATTCCAAAAAAGAGATTTCAAAGCAAAACACAATGTATAATTCTACACATTTTCTTCAGCAAAATGGGAAAATCAAGCGTTCCGCATCTTGCCATGGATAGGTGTAGTTAGTCTTGGTGACCACATACTAGAAGCTGGAACAATTAACCTAGAGGTGGCCACATTCAACCAAATAACGGGTTTAGGTGTGTTCTGTGCTGCACACCCTTGCTGGGGACTGACGTTAACGATACACTCGACATTGCCTTGAATCGCCGCTCAAATGGAGGCAATGCCAATTCTTTACACGTTCTTTTCTGTTTTGTTAAAGCCTTTGAAAAGACCCTTCCGAGCCTCCACACGACCTGCAGCTAGTCTGGGAATCCACGGTCCATCTCTCACCCTGCCTTCCCTTCCATCTGTCAACTTGCGTCATGGTCCTCATATCCTGGAGAAGTTGAATTCTGAGCTGAGTTACCTGGATGAGGAAATAAAGGTAACACATGAGGGGTGGAATATATGGCTTCCTGTCTGTTCCATATTTTTTCCTTTTCTCCTGAGGATATGCGGGGCCTGCTCCTATTTTTTTCCCATATGCGGGTTCTCCTGACTGAAGGCTGTATTTAGCATTTACTGGGAGCTGCTTTCACCTACCTGGAAGTTGCCACTGGCAATCACTGGGGAAGCAATGCCAGTGGCACAGGGGCTGAAACTTCTTCTCTAAAACCAGCTGGCAAATTTGACACATGTGTTGAGTTTGTGTGGTGGGCTTCTGGTAGTGGGGAAGGGCTACAGGGATGGCTCCTGTGAGAAGCTGCCAGCAGCTTCCCCGGCGCCAGGGCGGACCCCCCTCCAGCCAGGGCCGAGCCAAGCGGCGCCTCTGCAAATAACGTGTTTCAGAAGGGCCAAAGAAGCCGGTGCCATGCGGGACCTGCAGTGGAGAGAGGGGGAAGGTGCGGGCGGCTGTCTGCACTGGGCCCCCCACCTCGCCTGGAGATGGCAGGCTGAGCCTGGCAGCCCATGGAGATTCCTGGGGGAGCAGAGATCCACCTGCGCCCAAAGAAGGCTGTGCCTCTGTGGGAAGGCTGCGCTGGAGCAGTCTGTTCCTGAAGGACTGCACCCCGTGGGAGGGACCCAAGCTGGAGTGGTTCGTGAAGAACTGCAGCCCGTGGGAGGGACTCATGTCGGAGAAGTCCGTGGAGACCTGTCTCCCATGGGAAGGGACTCCACACTGAAGTGGGGGAAGAGTGTGAGGAGTCCTCCCCCTAAGGAGGAAGGAGTGGCAGAAACAGCGTGTCACCAACTGACCACAACCCCCATTCCCTGTCCCCCTGTGCCCCCGCGGGGAAGGAGGCAGAGCCAGGGAGAAGGGAGGGGTGGTTGGAAGGTGGTTTTACTATCTGGCTTTGTTTCCCATTATCGTCTCTGATGGGACTGTTTAATCAACTAAATTGATTTTTCCCCAAGTGCAGTCTCTTTTGCCCATGACCATCATTGGTGAGTGATTCCTCCCTGCCCTTGTCTCGACCCTCGGGCCTTTTCTTTTCTTTTCTCCTCCCCATCCCACTGAGGGGGAGGAGTGAGCGAGCGGCTGTGTGGTGCTCAGGTCCTGACGGGACTATACCAGGACACGCCACAACCGAGGGGCTTTATACGTAGGAAACGCTGCGCACAATTTCCTCCCTGTGTCTCGGAAGGCTCTGTACACAGCACGTTCTCAACATCACCTTCTGCAGACTGGTGCCCTCAAAGGACAAAAGGGATGGTGTCCAAAGTGGCAAAACTGACGGGACATTGTAGGCTACAGAATGTGCACAGCTGGAAAACTGCACACTCACCCAGCTAGAGCTAAACTAAAACACACGCAAAAACTGTGTGGCCCATCAGCTTCTCTTCCTTCAGGATAACTCTCTTGCACATTTTCCAGGTGCTGGATAAACTTGGCGAAGTTCTACAGACAGATTCACTTACTGAGATCAAACAATGGTTCGCAAGTGCACGTAAAGAAGGTAACAGACATGTGTCTGCATCCCTTTCGGAAAAGCACACGCTCTTGTATGTTTGTGAAAACCCCTGGAATTCTCAGACACCTGAACCAAGTGGGGTTGCTGAGGTGGGAGGAATAGGATCCAGCAAAGCGTGCTTGGCCCAGCTGTGGCTGCGCTGAGCAGGAAGGTGACAGGACAGGGAAATCAGTCACTCGGACCTCAGCGCACTCCGGTTTGGTGCAGGGTGGAAAAACGTGCTGTGCCAGTGGGGCTCTGGGCGGCTGTGGGCTGGGGGAAGGCAGAAAGCAAACAAAGTGTGTCCCTCTTACGACCTTAAGCCCATGGAGAATCAGGGAAAGGGACTCCTGAATTCAGCCCTAAACATCTAGAGCAGCAAGTGGGAATTTTAATAACATTTCTGCTACCTTCAGTTTTAGAGGAGTTCGTGCCCAGGCTGATTTACTCAGAACGGACGGACAAAGGTGTGCACAACTCCAAGGAAGAGACACCAGTGCAGATCAATAGCCAGAGGCTGCTAAAGCCTCACCCTCCTCCTCCTCGGAGAAGTCCACAAGGGGAACTGAACATCAATGGCCAGAGGCTGCTAAAGCCTCACCCTCCTCCTCCTCGGAGAAGTCCACAAGGGGAACTGAACCACACCAGGTAAAACCTGCAGTGAGGTTGCCAGGATTTGGGTTAAGCCAAACCTCATAACCAGAAACCCTTGTGTTCTGCTCTTGTGAAAAACGCATTTGTGAGTGAAATTTATCATGCACAGTCCCCCAAAAAAATGCTCCTAATGACAAACCACCTCACACTCTTTGATACAAATTTAGTTATTACAGGAACTGCACCAAGTGTTAGGAGCACTTGAAACCCCTTGGGAAAAAAACACCTGTAGATCGCAGTGAACAGTTGTGACTAGTTATAAAGTCAGATATTTGTTCTTTTTTCTTCAGGCCTTCAACTAAAGCCGCAGAAGCAAGGCAAAACCCGAAACAGGGTAAGTAATGGAGATCATAAATGCTAAGACCCCAGGTGTCTAGGATGCTACTGACTGAACAGCACAAGGACTGTGAATGTTCCAAAGCACTAACTTTGGTTTTTGCCGCAGGACCCAAATTCTGTCAACATATGGGAAATGAAATATAAAACCTGAATTAAAGTTCTCTAGGAACTAGATACCCAAGACCCTCTATTCTTGCTGCCATTCAATTGCTGTTCATTGAGATGACAGTCATGTCGTGTCTGCTCCTAACTGGTGCAGCTCAGAAATACAGCAAGGTGAGGGAAACCAGTACAACTGCATCTGCCTCTTGCTAGAAAGAACACAGCAGTGAGAGGTACTGCTTTCATCTCTTCACTAAAATCTCCTCCTCTAAGTTGTACGCAAGCTGAAGCTCCTTCTGCCCATGAACCTTGGGATCCGTCCTCATCTGACATATCTCCATCACTCTTTCCAGTCTAAATCGGTCTTTCTCAGACTTTTTCAGCTACCAAAGCCCACTTTTGCATCCTCTACCCAGTCAGGGCAAGCCAACGATACCTGCACTCCCAAGAACCACCACCATCACATCTTTGGGTCCCTTCGGAAGCACACAGAGGCAAAAAAAGTCAGTCCCAGAGCACGTTATCATTTTAACCAAGCCATTTCTAACAGCTCTAATGTTACCAGCATTTACTCTTATTTGCAACCCTACTGGAGGCGTAGGGGAGAGTCGTCTTGAGTAAGAACAAGAAGCAAAAAGAAGAAACTGCCAAAGCAACAGTCTCCTCTTTTCCAAGTGGTGTGCAGGGAGGCTTCCTTGCTAAAGAGTGGATGTGCTTGTGTACTCTCAGCTGCATATGGAACAAAACCTAACCAGTCTAACAAAATGCTAAGCCTAGCCTGAGATGATACAGCTTGCTTTTTCAAAATCTTTTCCAGAAATGGAAAAAGAATGCCTGTTGTTCTCAAGGCTGAGAAGGAGAGGTCCAGCACAGGCAGACCACCTTTTCTGGGCAAGAACTCGTGTTGAGAAACAGCTGCTGGAACCAAGAGACTGTCCTGCTTTCACGATCCGGCAGAAATCTCGTCTGCAAGAAGCCACCCCAAATAATAGATACTTCCTTTCTAGGGGAGGCCCCCCTCTTAAGAGCCACTGAAGTGGCTCCCAATCACCTTCCCACACAGATACACATACTGTTAGTACTCTTATATTATAAAGAAGGCTGTTCAGACTCCCTGTTAAAATAAATCTATGTTCCTTCTCTTTAGTCCTCAAGTGATTCAACCAAACTGTGCTGCACAGGTACCTGAGAAGTAAGCTACATAAAAAAAAGGACAGAGGCAACACTTTTTCACATCACATTAACAGAGCTCTTGTGTGCAGACTTGACTCTACAGTCAGAGACACAGTGGCGTAAGAAGAGGGGCACACACATGTAATCTGCAGAGATGCACATCAAGCCCTAGGCGTTAATTCCATATAAATTTCTCTCCTGAGTGTTCCTTATCATCTGTCTCTCAGCATCACACTGCCTTCTCTGAGCCTCAAAAACTTAATTACATCTCAGAGGCCTCAAGGGCTCACGACTGAACAGAATCAAAATGAAAGCTACCAGGTTAACACAGTTAACGGGTTTGCTAGATGTCTGAAAACAAAGCTGCCTCCAGGGCACTTCACCCACCCTAGTGAAGGAAGAAGAAGGTTACGTTCAATGTGTGAATCTCCAGATCAGAATAAACTTTGCCATTCCCTAGTACAAATGTTGCCCAGCCAAGTATTCATCCTAAGCTCTAGTTGTACACATGTCCTCCGACACCTTCCCTGATCTCACCCACCTGCTTTAGCAGTCACCTGGATTCTCTGGCAGAAGAAGTTGAAGTACAATCACATCAGGGTGCAGCAGTGGTGGAGAAACTCGTAAGACTATTCTGGCAAGGCAGCTGCATTTCTTTGTCCTGGAAGAAAATGAGATGTCCCATCTTCTGAATTAGCACTTGTCCCTGCCCCCAACAGCTGGCAGTCTGCAGTCTTTAGGACCTGTCTGCTGTTACTGAGAAGGTTCGGACAGCACACTCATTTAAACCATCATGCATCCTTGTCAAGTATTTCTAAATGCTTCACAAAGTGCTCAGGCTGCAAACCAAGTATTTCTTTCTATCCCACTTCAGAGAGGTTATTCTGTCACCGCAGATCTGTCCCACTCATAAATATGAAAAATCTTTGCATTGTGGAGTGAACACAGAAATAAGAGTGAGTTATACACGTTATCATGATAACTGAATAGGGTCAAGTTTTCAGAGCTTTCACAAAAAAACACACAGCTGAGCTCAGGTACCTGTGCAGCCATTTAAAACAATTTCAGAAAGCAGTTAAGAAAAAGAATACAAAGCTTTAGAATAACATGGAGTATCATCAAGTCTGTAACGTACTCACTGTTGTAAAGGAAAGAAACACTTTTGTTCTATCTGACAACGGAAGGAAGCCCAGAGAAACACACTAATAGCATCCTCCAAAGAAAAAAACTCACGTAAGACACCTGCACTGCACAAATGAATCAGGGTTGACCTGTCTTCCCCAACCAGCCCCCACCAGTCACATCTTGAACGACAGCAAAAAATCTATCACAGGTATTCGCTGCATCAAGATAAAAAGAGACTCAAAATACTGACAAGTCGAATGCCAGATGCAGGACGCCTCGAGGTCCCTCACTACAGTTGAACCAACCTGAAAGTCACACTCAGACTCTCACCATTTCTCACCAATCCCACAATACAGATTTCTGGTCCCTTGACTGTTTCCAAACAGTTGCCTATTGCTGAAGAGCTAGGAGGCACTACTTGGGAAGTCCATGCCCGTGTCTGGTCATTTCAATCAACACCTCATGAATAGGCTTCTTGAAATCTCTAGGGTTGACACAGTTGGTGGCTCCCAGCTCCTTGGCCTTGGCAAACTTGTCGCTGTTGATATCAACGGCAATGATGCGGGAAGCTCCAGCCACCTCGACAACAGAGAGGCCAACTCCTCCCAGGCCAAAGACAGTGCAGGTGGAGCCTGGCTCCAACTCTAAGAACCCTATAAACATGGCATACCGTTACGGTCTAGGTAAAGTACAAAGCATTTTCTGATTATCAACATGTTTTCACTCAAGCCACTTCTTGTAATTTAGAGATTACCTGCTGAGAAGGATTTGCACATGCACACCTACTAGCGCAGCAGCCAGCTATGCTGTTATAATCCTACGTGTGATGAATTGTCCCTAAAATACATTTCTGACACCAGGTTTTCATTACACATCTCAGCTTCAGGTTGAGAGACACGTTACTTTAAATTTATATTCCAGTGGTGGTAAGATCTGTTGTGTCACTCCAGTGGAGACAGTGCCAGCTGTAAAAGTCACATTCATGTCTTGCTACAAATTATGGGTGCTGCATATATAGGCTTCCACGTATTCCCAGACTTATGCTACAATAAAACAGATCAGCTCTGTTGTCACATTTTTCTAGGGCTGATACAGCCATGAGAGAAAACTTACTAGATGGTAATAAGTATTTCTTCTGGATTTCAAATTGAAGACTTAGAGACAGAGAAACTGGAGATGACAAAGAACTCGTATCTTCTTTCCACCCTGAACTCAGCTACTTACAGGGGCCATTTCCACAACCCCTCCTGTGCTACCAAACCTATCACGTAAAGCCAGCACATTAACCTTGTCACAGCTACTTACAGGGGCCATTTCTGCAGCCCCTCCTGTAAACCCAGCACAACTCTGTGGAAATTTCCGCCACACGGGCTGATTGCATTGGATTTCATCTGGATCTGTGGATAGCTGCTCATTATTCAGACGGTTGTAAATCACCTCCAGCACAGCTAACTCCCTCGGGTACTGGATATCTCTTTCCGTGGTGGTCCACTTGCTTGGATGACATGTAGTAGTACATCCTTGAAGGGGTACCCTTCCGTCGCACTTGGCAGAAGTCGCCTCCAGAGGCTGAGGGTTCATGGTTTTCTTCCAATCACCTTGTCAGTGCCCCCTTCCCTAGACAAGGATCCCTGTTCCCTAGCTTCCCTACCCTATACTTTCAGGCCATCGGCTCCAATATCCCAGCACTGGAGCAGCCAGGTAACAACGTTCCCGTTTGGATGGCGGCAGAAATCCTTTTGCATATCTCCCAGCTCACCCAGGGATAGGGATGGGATGGTTACCGTCTCATGTGTGGGCTCTGCCTTGTCCTTCTCCTGTTCTCCCGATGGCCCTTGCTCATTGTCATCCCTCATAAAGCCAACTGATTTCTTTGTGCACTTCTTCTGTACAGGGGCGACTGATACTGGAACAGGTGGGTTCTCTGGTTCAGCTGCAGTGTCTGTCATTTTGCCATCAGATCCAGGGACCTCCTCTCCCCTTTGCGGGTGCTGAATTGTGTTGAACAGGGCTCGGTAGGCACAGGCCAGGCTCCAGCACATTGCATTGATCTGGATCTCCCAAGGACGCCCAGGGTGACAGCATACTTTTTCCAAACATTCTATTAGTTTTTCAGGATTCTGCACTTGTTCAGAGGTGAACTTCCAAAACACGGAGGTGTCAACTGTCTGAGGCATTTGCCCCCCCCCCCACTCTCCCACACCCCCTGTTACTCATAACGACGTGGCCTCAGAGTAGATCTCTGTGTGATATTCCTAAAGAGTTGTTTAACCGCAAACAACCCCTGGAACACCCTCTGGAGACAGAGCATTAAGATCGCGCTGGCTAGAACACTCCCAGGACATTCCAAATCCTCAAAGGCCCTTGTAATCAGGCCGAATGAGAAAGAGGGGTGAGGAACCGGGGGAAGGGATCCTCCACCGCCTTCCCCACAGATCGGCCGTGGTTACTGGCAAGTGCCAAGATTCGGGCACAACGCCAACACCGCGGACACAGACCAGCCTGGCTGTGTGCCCGGCGCCGCACGTGGGTCAGAAGCCGCCGTGAGATGGCAGCACCGAGAGAGCCTGGAGTGCTCTCCCAGCGATGACGGACAGCCCGCAGGGAACACACAGGGCATGGAAACATTTACACAACTCAGCTACGCGAGCAACCAACCAAACCAACATCATGGCCGGCAACTATTCAACTAACACGACAAACACGGGTAACGAATTGGGCATTTAACATGCTCCAGTCGGATCTGTCATAATCCCAACCCTTCGTGCCACATGTATGGCACCAAAAAGGACTGTGGTGGCTTAGCCCAGCTGGTAGCTAAGTGACCACGCCGCTGCTCGCTCACTCCTCCCCCTCGGTGGGTTGGGAGGAGAAAATGGGAAGAAAAGAGTAAAACTCGTGAGCTACAGACGGTTTAGTAGGAGAGTGCAAAAGGATGAGAAAAGAGTAAGAACAACGATGATACGACCAACAAGAAAGTAGTACGAAACGCGCGGTGCAAACGCTCACCACATGGAAGCCGGAGGCCCTGTGCGCCCATCCCGCTCACCATCGGTGAAGGTGCAGGAAAGCAGCTCCCTCGGTGAGCTCCCTCCAGATACGGTCTCCGGGCGTGATGCCGTGGGGTAGCGAACAGCCCCTGACTAATTTGGGTCAGTTGCCCACGCTGTGCCCCCTCCCAGTGTTCCTGGGAAAGGCTGACTCTATTGCAGCCACAGCCAGGACACTGTTTCTGCATCTGTGCTCGGAGTTGGCGAGTGGACCTGAGCAGTGACCGCTCTGGGCGACCAGCCTTCGGCCGGCAGTTCACAAATTCTCTGTTGGTTGACCTGGGGCTACAGGTTAATTCTCGCTCAGCAGCTGCTTCATCCGGCGCTCTGGCACGGCTGGGCACGTGCAGCAGTGAGTGGGCACCAAGGGAAAGCAGAGCTGAGGCTGTCCCCCAGGTCTGAGCATGCTCCTCTCCTCTCCTGCAGCGGGAAATGGGGCTGGAGGTGGCAGTTGTCACTGCAGTAGACAGGATCTGAAGTGAAGACAGGGGCTCTTGGAAAGAGTCCACTGAGCTCTGCTCTGAGCTAAGCTGCTCTTCCCTTAACGCTGTGCTAACGGTGATACCCGAAAAGTTGGTGCAATTGAAATTGAACTTCCCAAGACTCATTCTGGAGTTTTAGAAAGCAGGCATTCCTTATTGCAGCGCTGGGTGCACAGGGGATATCTCCTCCTGGCACGCACACCTGGCCCCTGGTCAGAAACTTAGTTATCCACTACAATCATGCGTATTCATAACATGTTTACATATTCATTGTTATTCTCTTGAACAATTGGTTAATTTTCTCTCGCTTTATATGTAAATTACTTTGCATGCTCAGTTCTCTTCCTCCACCCCATTCCTTTGGGTCTGGGGTGTATTTAGGGCAGGTGGTCCATGAGTCAGTGGTCGCCATCTCCCTCTGTCAGAATTTTCCCCATGTCACTGCTGGGCACGTTCACAGATCAGAAAAACACGATAACAAAGATTATCCGCGTTCTGGGATGTTCCCTTCAAGGGCAGACAGTACTTTATTGACTATTTATCTCCTTCTACTTGCTTCTGGCAGCTTCAAGAATGGTTATCTTGTTATGTTCTTTAGGTATGTGTAAACAGCCTACTAAACCGTTCATGAAATTCTTACACAAAAATTTTAACCCCTTCACTGTTGAGTAACAACAGGATCTCTCTCCTATCCCCTCAGATGGCCTGATGGTTTGAAAAAACCCATCTGCACTGAAGAATCTTGTTCGGGAAAATAGATGGCAGTGGGGCTGATTTATCACCTTTCTTTGGTTTCCTGATAATAAACTGACAGAAGTTTGGGGTTTAAAACAGACAGACCCCAATCCTTCCACTTTCCCAGTTGGCTCACAGGGCCTGGAAAAGGGCTTCCCTGCACACAATGAGAGCTATGGAGGCAAATTGTAGCTTGCTGTGAGGCAGGCATCTGAAGTCACTTTGCAGGCCAGATTTTGAAAATCCAGGGTCTTTTTTTCCCCAGTGCCTGGGGCTTGACATGCATCTCTGCAGATAACATGTGTGTGCCCCTCTTCTTTCACAGCTGTGTCTCTGACTGTAGAGTCAAGTCTGCACACAAGAGCTCTGTTAATGTGATGTGAAAAAGTGTTGCCTCTGTCCTTTTTTTCACGTAGCTTACTTCTCAGGTACCTGTGCAGCACGGTATGGTTGAATCACTTGAGGACTAAAGAGAAGGAACATAGATTTATTTTAACAGGGAGTCTGAACAGCAATTTTTAAATTATGAAGTCCGAAGAGTATGTGTTTCTGTATGGGAAGGCGTCTGGGACCCACTTCTGGAAAGGAAATATCTATTGTTTGGGGTGGCTTCTTGCAGTCGAGATTTCTGCCAAAGCATAAAGGCAGGACGGTCTCTTGGTTCCCCGGTCATTGCCTGGCCACAGTTCTTGCCCAGGAAGAGTGTGTCTGCTCGTGCTGACCTGTCTCACCATTTTTGTGTGAAGCTTTGCATGACAAAGTTCACTCACAAATGCATTTTTCACGGGAGGAGAAAACCAGGATTTCTGATTATGAGGTTTTGCTTATCCCTAATCCTGGCAATCTCACTGCAGGTTTTACCTGGACCGATTCATTTCCCCTTGAGGACCTCTCTGAGGAGGAGGAGGGTGAGGCTTTAGCAGCCTCTGGCTATTGATGTTCTCTGCTGCCCCTTCCTTGGAGTTCAGCATGCCTTTGTCAGTTCGTTCTGAGTAAACCAGCCTGGGCACAAACTCCTTCTCTGAAACTGAAGGTAGCAGAAATGTTATTAAAGTTCCCACTTGCTGCTCTGGATGTTTAGGGCTGAATTCAGGAGTCCCTTTGCCTGATTCTCCAAGGACTTAAGGACATAAGAGGGACACACTTTGCTTTCTGCCTTCCCCCAGCCCACAGCAACTTTGGGCATTCATTGCCTTGTGTTCCCTTTCCTTGGACCCAAGCTGTGACGGCACAGGGCCCTGGCTGAGACCCAGCTGCACCTTTAGCAGCTCTGGGTGCTCTTCTGCTGCTGCCTGATCCGGCAGTCGGTGCCTCTACTCACATGTCAGGAACTGGGAAGTGCCTGGCTCCCTTCGCACGGAACCCTGGAGCTTTGGAAGGTGGCCGCTGGCGGATGTGAATGCCTGAGGCGGTTCCAGTTAGCAGAAGCTGAGGATGAGCTTTCTGCTGGGGGGGTGGCTGTGTTGTCAGCAGACAGGCGTTCTCTTGGAAAGTTGTTTTTTACAATACAGACCAGAGTGTTGTTTAACCCTGTGCAAACAAATGGATCCAGTTTTACTCCAACAAACGCGCTTTGCTGTCGTGGAAGCGGCCCCAGAGGGGAGACTGCACATCCATACTGTTCCCGAGAGGTCTCCTCCGTATTGTGGCTGTGACTCATCACAGCTCTAGAAGTGGGATTTCTTACTGAGCTGTGCATGCCGCTGACATGCTTCTCTTAGGCAGCGGCAGGAAATGGGAGCAGTGGGTGCTTTTGGAAGAAAAGTGCATTGCGCTCACGTTGCTCTTTGTGCTTGCCAGGGCATAGCTGTTCAGGCTATCTGTGTGGTCCTTCAACAACTGTCACATGGCATGTGATAGACCATCCTAGGATGGGGAGCATTCCTGGAGACGTAGTACTTTTCCCCAGAGCAGCTACAGTGACGCCCTTCGTTCAGCCACATGTTTTTCTTAAACTGAGGTAGGTTCACACACTGCCTTGAAATCAGTGTTTGTTGGGGAACCTTCCTCTTCTCTTGTGCAATGTCTTCCTGCAGAGCAGGGTGGCTCTTCCGCTGATCGCCTGAGGCCAAACGCTGGAATTGAGGCCAAGAGCACAAATTGACCTAGAGAGAAAGGTAGTGGAAACTTCAGTTACTCTTTTTCTTGTAACCACGTTCCCTGTTCTTTTTAACCTCTTCCACATTCAGTCTGGAGAAGCTGTAAGCACAGGAGGGCGGAAGCAAGCTCCCTACTGCTGCACTCCTAAGTAGTTACCTTGGGCAGCTCATGCTGCTTGTGGGCACTTTGCAGCTGCTTTTATTTCTGTGCAGTTCCTGCTCCGGAGCTCAGCCGCTCCTTGCCATGCATCTCTTTTTGGCCTCGACCTTTTTGTAGTAACAGAGTCTATTGCAGCAGGAGGGGTGGACGAGAAGTGCAGGGACAAGTGAGGATAGCAAAGGAGATGCCCAGGCCTTTCTGATTTCTGTCTTGCCTAAGGCTTGTGTGTGCAGAGAGGCAATCCCCTGTCTCTTCAGACTTGGTATCTCTTCCAGATTTTGGTTTTAAAGGTTGAATAATAGACTAGCAGCTGTTACTACAATTCACATGATGATTTTTTCTTCCCTTCAGTAGAAGCCACTAACAATCACTGTGTTCTTTGTCTCTTGACACTTGCTTAGGCTACTCAGTCCCATAACTTGTGAGACTGAGAACATCCTGAGAATGATCATTTAGTGAAGGCACCTCTCAAATGTCGCACAGAGGTTAGGTAACCTATTTGATGATGATCCAGAATCTAGAATCGGTGCATCTACTCACATGTCACAGCCTTTGAAGTGCCTGGCTCCCTTCGCACGGAATCCTCGAGCTTTGGAAGGTAGCCGCTGGTGGATGTGACGCCTGTGGCAGTCCTGGTTCGGGGAGGTTCTTGATGAGCTTTTTGCTGGGGGACGGCTGTGTTGCCAACAGGCGGGTGTTCTCTTGAGAAGCTGCTTCTTACAACACAGACCTAAGTGTTGTTTAACCCTGTGCAAACAAACGAACGGATACAGGTTTTACTACAATAAATGCATGCAATTAACTTAGCAGGTGATGTCCAAGGAGAGCCTCTGCTGGTGTCACATCTCACCAGAGGAAAAGCAGGGGTGACTCAGATTCACAAATCCCCTCGGTGTGGACAAAGGTGAGATACCACTCAAGGTCCTAAACAAACATCAACTTTAATGAGGAACTTCTAGAGAACAAACATTTGGAACACGTGGAGCCTCTCACCGTTCTATTGGCAACTCACAGTCATATCCACCCAAGCCATGCGGCTTTATGAAAAATCAAGGTAACCCTAATGTTACTTAACAACTTTAAGAGAAAAGAGAGAGAGGGAAGAAGAGTGGGAAGGATCACCAGTCCTGGATCCATTGTTCGATAACGACAATCTTATGATGTTTTGAATTTTTATGGGAACTAGGTGGTATTTAAATATTCATATGCCCCACTGGAGTACTTGGTGTGGCTGTCATAACATTGTGTAAGTCAGAGCTCAGAGTATTCGACCTAAAATAAATGCCAAAGGATTATGCAGATAATATACTACATTTACATGGTGTTAGGTTACATGGTTCTGGAAGCAAAGATTGATTGACGTTTGTCTTTGTATTACTTCTACAATGTGAAAGACCTGGAAAGGGGACACTTGAGGAGAAATGGTGTGTGAGTGCCATCTCTCAAGTATAAGAAAACAGTGCAGAGTCACAAATACTCCAAGAGAAAATGAAAATGTTTTAAGTGACGGTCTGTTCCGAGCTGGTGCTCTCTACATTCCTCCCTAACAGTATGTAAGCACCAGCAGAGAACAACATTTGATACTCTGATGCTTCATGTGTATGTTGTGCAGCAAAGCCATTTGTCTCCTTTGGATTTTTGCAATCATCTCCAATGTGGGCTTGTTGCCCATCTAAACTGTTTGCAGGTCGAGGGAGGTGATTCTGACCCTCTTCTCTGCTCTTGTGAGACCCCTCCTGGACTACTGCTCCTACTCACTGGAGGAGCAAGTTCAGAGGAGGCCACAAAGATGATCCGAGGGCTGGAGCACCTCTCTGATGAAGACACGCTGAGACAGTTGGCGTTGTTCAGCCTGGAGAAGAGAAGGCTCCGGGGAGATCTTCTAGCAGTCTTCCAGTACCTACAGGGGACCTACAAGAAAGCTACTGATGGACTTTTTACAAAGGCATGTAGTGATAAGGGGCAATGGATTTAAACTGAAAGAGGGCAGATTTTGATTAGATCTAAGAAATTCTTATAGTTTCACCACTATAAGGGTGGTGAAACACTGGGACAAGTTGCCCAGAGAAGTTGTGGATGCCTAATCCCTTGAGGCGTTCAAGGCTGGGCTGGATAAGGCTTCAAGCAACTTGATCTAGCAGATCGTGTCTCTGCCCATGGCAGGGAGGTGGGAACTAGATGATCTTTGAGGTTCCTTCTGACCTAAACCATTCTAAGATTCTATGGCGATCTGCTGCATAACCTTCCCTGGCACTAAGGTCAGACTGACAGGCCCAGAGTTCCCTGGATCCTCCTTCCAGCTCTTCCTGTAGATGAGCATTATATTTGCTAACCTCCAGTCAACTGTGACCTCCCCAGTTAGCCAGGACTGCTGATAAATGATGCAAAGTGGCTTGGTGAGCACTGTCACCAGCTCCCTCAGTACCCTTGGGTGAGTCCCATGCACCCCCATAGACTTCTGTGTGTCTAAGTGGTGCAGCAGGTCCTTAACTGTTTCCCCTTGGATTATGGCGGTTTCATCCTGCTCCCTGCCTCTGTCTTCCAGCTCAGAGGACTGGGTACTCTGAGAACAACTGGTCTTACTATTGAAGACTGAGGCAAAGGCGGCGTTAGGTATCTCAGCCTTTTCCTCATCCTTTGTCACTGTGTTTCCCTCTGCATCCAATAAAGGATGGAGATTCTCCTTAGCCCTCCTTTTGTTGATAATGTATTTAAAGAAACATTTTTTATTGTTTTGTACAGCAGTAGTTAGATTAAGTTCTAGCTGGGCTTTGGCCCTTCTAATTTGTTCCCTGCATAACCTCACAACATCCTTGTAGTCCTCCTGAGTTGCCTGCCCCTTCTTCCAAAGGTCATAAACTCTCCTTTTCTTCCTGAGTTCCAGCCAAAGCTCTCTATTCAGCCAGGCCCACTAAGGACATCTCAAAGTTCATAGCAAAAATAATTTCATAAAAGTCTTGATTTACGATAATGTAGCAGACAAGCTATGATGGCTCACAGTATAGCAATTACTACTGTTGTGCCTACAAACCTTCTGAACTGTCTAGACTTTGTGGCACATTGAAGGTGGAGGAACCTCAGATAAGCTGTATGTGGGCCAAGCTCACACATGGACACTATAACCCTAACCATGTGCAGTTCATCTAGATGGAACTAACAACTCTTCCTGCATACTGCTTACAGTAAGGAGCTGACAAAATATGTTGTTTGGTCCTACAAAATCAGCCACTTTAACTTGTATTCTCCCTCCAGAAGTTGCTTGCACATGGGCTTGTTACCACCTTGCTCTGACCCCCTTTTCCCATCAGCCACAGAGCAGAGACCTCATGCTGCAACCTTGACCCATTAGCTGGGAAAGACTACACATATGGATGGTCAACCTCAAAAAGCAAAAAAGACTCCTTCCTCACCCAGCTAGAGGAAAATCTGCTCCCAGACTCCCTGCACACCCCACAGACTCGTACATCTCTGACCTGAAGTGTGGAAAGACGGCTGAAGACCTCAGAGTAGAAGGCTGGCCACCTCTAGGAAAGTGTAGGCAATGCCACTGTCACAGAGGATGCCTTGTCACACCAAGTTCAAAAACTGTGAAGGTGTGGTGCAATTAAAAGATTGGTAGTGTAACACAAATGGCAACACAAAAATAATGTCTCAAAAAAACCCTCTAAATTCTCTCAGGAAGGCCTTCAAGGTAGAAGACACATTCTGTGCAGAGAACTTCCCTGCCTGTTTTTCTACAGTTTTGTTAACTTTGTACAGCTGAAGCTGGGACTGAAAGAAGAATCTTTCTTTAAGAAACGCCTGAGAGCACTGCCTGTAAACATTGACTGCTGTTCAGAAACTAATTCCTTGTCTTCTCCTACTACCAAACAGCACAGCAATTCACCTCTGCTTCCAGCGCAACGCGACAGTGGGCCACGCCTGAAAGATGAAGTGTGTCCATCTTGAAAATGTCGAGCCTGGCCTGTAGATTGCCACCAAGAAATAAACATGCTTCCTGAAATAACATGCCACAAGCTAGAACACCAGAGTGCCAGCCAGTGTGACAACTTGCATGCCATATGTAAATCAAAATGCAAGGAAATTAACAGTACATTTAGTGACCTCCAAAGCCACCGGTACGTGCTGCCTCTAGAGCTCCGTTGGCTTTCCTTTTCAGTGCTACCTCGGCTTTTCTGTGTGCATCACTGTACAAGGGGAGGTGGAGGATTCATGATAAAGCAGATCCACAATTTCACGCCAACCTTATGGGCTTTATTTAAAAAGAAATGATAAAAGTGCTTTTAGTCACAAAACAGACATCTTAACACAAGCCCCAGGGGGCTCGGTACTTTGTCTCCGCAGGTGGGACAACTCCAAAGTAGCCCGTGCTTCATGCTACCTCTGGGGCCACGAAGATGATAAGAGGGCTGGAGCACCTTTCCTATGAGGACAGGCTGAAAGAGTTGGGGCTGTTCAGCCTGGAGAAGAGGAGGCTCCGGGGTGACCTTATAGCGGTCTTCCAGTACCTCAAGGGGGCCTACAGGAAAGATGGGGAGAGGCTGTTCAGGAGGGCCAGTTATGATAGGACAAGGGGTAACGGTTTTAAAATAGAGGGAGGTAGGTTCAGGTTGGATATTAGGAAAAAATTTTTTACCATGAGAGTGGTAGAACACTGGAACAGGTTGCCCAGAGAGGTGGTGGATGCTCCATCCCTGGAGACGTTCAAGGCCAGGTTGGACAAGGCCCTGAGCAACCTGATCTAGTTGGAGATATCCCTGTTCCTTGCAGGGGGGTTGGACTAGATGACCTTTGAAGGTCCCTTCCAGCCCTAACCATTCTATGATTCTATGATTCTATGATTCTGTGCCTTCATGACAACAGCCTCTTCTCTGCATGGGCCCTATAACAAAGCAAATGGCTACAGGCCATCTAGGGCTGCAGGATCAGAAGCTGCCCGCTGCAGGGACCCTTTCTTAGAGCTTCTGCTATCAGCTGCTCTCTCTTCCTGAAAAGATCCAAGAGCACCTTAGCGTGTAAGTTATCCAACCATTTGTCGTAATGCCAGAGTCACACCAGTCCCACTCCTCTCTTTCCCCTCCAAGTGTAAAAAACCTCCCCACGCTTCTGCCATTTGTTGCTTTTCTCCAACTTCTTGTGGACAAGGCCATAGATTCCCACTTCTAGTGAGTACAAAAGAAAGAGAGCGTGCCCCATTTTTCTGCAAAAGACCTTAAAATCACAATGAGAAACTTCAATCTAATTTAATGTTGACCTCAGAGCCAAAGATTTATCCTCCTCTTGGTTCCCAAGGTGGCTTGCAAAACCAACAAACAGCTAAATGCGTAGCAGCCACTCACAGGTGCAGTGTCCCGAAATAGCTGCGCCTGGACACCACGAGCTAATGCCTGCTATGGCTCCAAGGTGGGACCAAAAGCCCTGATTCTGGTCCACCCCACAGGGAGGGAAAACTCATCTCTGATAGCTGTGCTTTCTGGAACACAAGCAGGAAATAAGAGCCTGGGAAACCGAGGCACACAAAATATCCTGCGACTCAGTGTCTGAGTCTGTCTAATAACAACACTTGTAAACTCAGGATTTCTAAGGAGGCCTGAAAAGCGTATGGAGTTGCAACCTCAGTGTAGCAGGAATCTTATTTTTGTGGGCACAGCACCATTGGAGGCATCTCCGGCAATAACCAGCGGCCATGTTGCAACAGAGACTTCTAGATTTCCTTCCTGTTCTAGATTCAAGCAGCAATAGCATCACCACATTTAAGATTCTCACTGGTCAATGCCTGAAAACGCATTTTTACACTCACTCTTGTAACCCCACTAACCCTCCTTGACAACGGCAGTTTCACCTGTTGAAACTACGCAGCACTGCACTTGTCCTCTAGAAAAAATCACCCCTCAAATGTTGTCCAAAAGTGTGAATATTCTTGAACGCAGTGCCCAAGGGCAGGTGACTTTATAGCCTGTGCAGAGCCTTTTTTTCTGTGTTCACACGCAAATATTAATTCTCTACAGACACGGGTTATTTCGGGTGAGGAAGAGTCTCATGTTAAGGAGTGCTAAAGCCAGAAGGGATGAACTGGAGGCCCACGAGCGATTCCCTCCTAGCGACAGGCACCAGAGGTGGCTGCGCCGCTGCCATGACGGCGCACGGCTCAGTGGTGTCACAATGGACGGGGGCGGTTCGAGGGTCTCCCCACGTCCCAGCCCTGCGCCGGCCACAGCTGCTCGGCACAGCAGACGAGCCAGGCTGCTGCTGCTCGCTCGGCTGCAAAGCCCTACCCGAGGAAAGACGTGACTCCCTGCAACAGGGGGAACCTCACCTGCTAAAAAAGGTGCCACCAACCTGGGATTCTGCCCAGGAGGAGGTCCTCTACAGCGCTGCTTCTCAGGTAGGTAGGCCTTTCTGTTCCTTACACCCACACTTACATGCCTCCGGGGTATAGACTGGGAACTGGTGAAAAAGCAAGAAATGACCTCAGTGACATTTTTTCTGGAGAGCCCAGTAACACAGTCAGATCTAAGACTGGTCTAAATTAAACTGCTCTGCACATCCTTCGTACGAAAATCGGAAGTCTTTCAGAAAGCAAGACTTTCAACTCTGCAATTTATACTTTTTTTTTTCAAATGGCCAAGCCTCCTCAGGTCTCTTGACCTTCTGTGCACATTGCAAAATCTCTCACCTCAAAGAAATCAGAAAGGCCTGCACATCTCCTTTGCTATCCTCACTTGTCCCTGCACTTCTCGTCCACTCCCCCTACTGCAATAGACTCTGTTACTACAAAAAAATCGAGGCCAAAAAGAGATGCATGGCAAGGAGCGGCTGAGCTCCGGAGCAGGAACTGCACAGAAATAAAAGCAGCTGCAAAGTGCCCACAAGTAGCATGAGCTGCCCAAGGAAACTACTTAGGAGTGCAGCAGTAGGGAGCTTGCTTCCACTCTCCTGTGGTTACAGCTTCTCCAGACTGAATGTGGAAGAGGTTAAAAAGAACAGGGAACGTGGTTACAAGAAAAAGAGTAACTGAAGTTTCCACTACCTTTCTCTCTAGGTCAATTTGTGCTCTTGACTCCAATTCCAGCGTTTGGCCTCAGGCGATCAGTGGCAGAGCCACCCTGCTCTGCAGGAAGACATTGCACAAGACAAGAGAAAGGTTCCCCAAGAAACACTGATTTCAAGGCAGTGTGTGAACCCACCTCAGTTCAAGAACAACATGTGGCTGAACGAAGGGTGTGACTCTCAGTCTAGCTGCTCTGGAGAAAAGTACTACGTCTCCAGGAATGTTCCCCATCCTAAGATGGTCTATCACATGCCAGGTAAGAGCTGTGGAGAAACCACACAGTTAGCTTAGACAACTGTGCCCTGGCAAGCACAAAGAGCAACGTGAGCACAATGCAATTTTCTGCCAAAAGCACCCACTGCTCCTGTTTCCTGCCGCTGTCTAAGAGAAGCATGTCAGCGGCATGCACAGCTCAGTAAGAAATCCCACTTCTAGAGCTGTGATGAGTCACAGCCACAATACGTAGGAGACCTCTCGGGAACAGTATGGATGTGCAGTCTCCCCTCTGGGGCCGCTTGCACGACAGTGAAGCGCGTTTATTGGAGTAAAACTGGATCCATTTGTTTGTTTGCACAGGGTTAAACAACACTCTGGTCTGTGTTGTAAAAGGCAACTTTCCAATACAACGTCTGTCTGCTGGCAACACAGCCACCCCCCAGCAGAAAGCTCATCCAGAACTTCCGCTAATCGAGTCCACCGCAGGCATCGCATCCGCCAGCGGCCACCTTCCAAAGCTCCAGGGTACCGTGCGAAGGGAGCCAGGCACTTCCCAGTTCCTGACACGTGAGTAGAGGCACCGACTGCCGGATCAGGCGGCAGCAGAAGAGCACCCAGAGCTGCTAAAGGTGCAGCTGGGTCTCAGCCAGGGCACTGTGCCGTCACAGCTTGGGTCCAAGGAAAGGGAACACGGGGCAATGAACGCCCAAGGGCAAGCATTTCTGCCCTTCTGGGTGTCAGTCACCACATTTCTCCTCACTAATTACCCTCGCATCTTACAGCTTTGAGAGATTATTTGCTCCCCAGACATCTAATAGTTTCACAATTATCAGCAATTATTCCATCCATAAGCAACACTGTGCAGCAGTGGCTACGCAGCACTCCAAGCATGCTTCCATGGCATAGACTTGCCAGGATTTCCTTCAGCTTTGTTCGTCATCCCAGCTAATGATTGCATGAATATACTATGTCAGGTAGTAAAGGCAAACAAAAAAAGAAGGAAATACACCCCCCTCCAGACATCTAAATACGGCTGGTACCCTTTCTGTGAGGAAAAATAGCTCCCCTTGATACAACACAGGGCAAATCTTATGGCCTTTATGTTTCAACTTGAGAAAACGCTCTGCCTGTTGATTTCCAGGAGGACATACAGATGTTCCTGAAAGGATTCAAAATAAGACCGCCTCACAGGAAAAGGTAAGGGAAAAACAGAGAGTTCTTTGTTTCAGCACTCTCCTTCTCACTTCTGAACACTGTAACCTGAACTGACAGTCAGAAGGGAGATGGTATGGAGGAGGGCGACTACGAAGGAAGAACTGTACCACCCTCAGCTCTGTCATGTTAGATTTTATGATTCTGGGATTTTTTTTTTTGTCTTTTACAGCAGTAGCAAGGCTACTACCTAGCTGGGCTTTGGCCCTTCTTGTTTTCTCCCTGCTATAGAACCACCCTCATTGTAGGAACTCGTAATTGCATTTTGCAATTCCAAATTCTGCACTTCCAAACAGAACCTTCTGCCAATCCCATTTTGATTCCTGGGCCTTTAATAGGCTGGGGAAGCCTGCACACAGAGAAGTGAAGAGTAGTGGCTCAGCACCACACTGCAATCCCAGGATGGAAAAGCAAACAGAATACAGAGGCCCAGATTTAACCCCTTCCTCATCTGCTTTCCATTCGTAGTTACCCGGCATCACTTTCATTCCTACACCAAAATCCACCTTTTCCAAAACACATAGCTATTCCAAAAAAGAGATTTCAAAGCAAAACACAATGTATAATTCTACACATTTTCTTCAGCAAAATGGGAATATCCAGCGTTCCGCATCACGCCATGGATAGGTGTTGTTAGTCTTGGTGACCACATACTAGAAGCTGGAACAATTAACCTAGAGGTGGCCACATTCAACCAAATAACGGGTTTAGGAGTGTTCTGTGCTGCACACCCTTGCTGGGGACTGGCGTTAACGATACACTCGGCATTGCCTTGAATCGCTGCTCAAATGGAGGCAATGCCAATTCTTTACACGTTCTTTTCTGTTTTGGAAAAGCTTTTGAAAAGACGCTTCCGAGCCTCTGCACAACCTGCAACTAGGCTGGAAATCCATGGTGCATCCCTCAGCCAGCCTTCCTCTGCATTCGTCAACTTGCATCACGGTCCTCACATCCCGGAGGAGTTCAATTCTGAGCTGAGTTACCTGGATGAGGAAATAAAGGTGAGACATGAGGGCTGTAGGACAAAAAGGATGGTGTCCAAAGTGGCAAAACTGATGGGACATCATAGGCTTCGGAATTTGCAGAGTTGGAAAACTGCACACTCACCCAGCTAGAGCTAAACTAAAACACACGCAAAAACGGTGTGGCCCATCAGCTTCTCTTCCTAAAGGATAACTATCTTGCACGTTTTCCAGGTGCTGCATAAACTCGGCGAAGTTCTACAGACAGATTCGCTTACTGAGATCAAACAATGGTTCACAAGTGCGAGTACAGAAGGTAACAGACATCTGTCTGCATCCCTTTCGGAAAAGCACATGCTCTTGTATGTTTGTGAAAACCCCTGGAATTCTCAGAGACCTGAACTGAGTGGGGTTGCTGAGGTGGGAGGAATAGGATCCAGCAAAGCGTGCTTGGCACAGCTGTGGCTGCGCTGAGCAGGAAGGTGACAGGACAGGGAAATCAGTCACTCGGACCTCAGCGCACTCCGGTTTGGTGCAGGGTGGAAAAACGTTCTCTGCCAGTGGGGCTCTGGGCGGCTGTGGGCTGGGGGAAGGCAGAAAGCAAACAAAGTGTGTCCCTCTTACGTCCTTAAGTCCTTGGAGAATCAGGCAAAGGGACTCCTGAATTCAGCCCTAAACATCCAGAGATGCAAGTGAGAACTTTAATAACATTTCTGCTACCTTCAATTTCAGAGAAGGAGTTCGTGTCCAGGCGGATTTACTCAGAACGAACTGACAAAGGTGTGCACAACTCCAAGGAAGGGACAGCAGAGAACATCAATAGCCAGAGGCTGCTAAAGCCTCACCCTCCTCCTCCTCGGAGAAGTCCACAAGGGGAACTGAACCACACCAGGTAAAACCTGCAGTGAGGTTGCCAGGATTTGGGTTAAGCCAAACCTCACAACCAGAAACCCTTGTGTTCTGCTCTTGTGAAAAATGCATTTGTGAGTGAAATTTATCATGTACAGCTCCAAACAAAAATGCTCCTAACGACAAACCACCTCACACTCTTTGATACAAATTTAGTTATTACAGAAACTGCACCAAGTGTTAGGAGAACTTGAAACCCCTTGGGAAGAAAACACCTGTAGTTCGCAGTGAATAGTTGTGACTAGTTATAAAGTCAGATATTTGTTCTTTTTTCTTCAGGCCTTCAACTAAAGCCGCAGAAGCAAGGCAAAACCCAAAACAGGGTAAGTAATGGAGATCATAAATGTTAAGACACCAGGTGTCTAGGATGCTACTGACTAAAACAGCACAGGGACTGTGAACGTTCCAAAGCAATAACTTTGTTTTTTGCAGCAGGAGCCAAATTCTGTCAACATATGGGACATGAAATATAAAACCTGAATTTAAGTTCTCTAGGAACTAGATACCCACGACCCTCTATTCTTGCAGCCATTCAATTGTTGCATCACTGAGATGACAGTCATGTCGTGTCTGCTCCTAACCGGTACCTGCACTCCCAAGAACCAGCACTATCACCTCTTTGGGTCCTTTCTGAATCACACAAAGGCAACAAAAGTCAGTCCCAGAGCACGTTATCATTTTAACAAAGCCATTTCTAACAGCTCTAATGCTACCAGCATCTACTCTTATTTGCAACTCTACTGGAAGAGTAGGGGAGAGTCATCTTGAATAAGAACAAGAAGCAAAAAGAAGACACTGCCAAAGGAACACTTTTCCAAGTGGTGTCCAGTGAGGCTTCCTTGCTAAAGAGTGGATGTGCTTGTGTACTCTCAGCTGCAAATTGAACAAAACCTAACCAGTCTAACACTATCCTAAGCCTAGCCTGAGATGATACAGCTTGCTTTTTCAAAATCTTTTCCAGAAAGGGAAAAAGAATGCCTGTTGATCTCAACGCCTGTTGCTCTCTCTGAGAAAGAGACATCCAGCACAAGCAGACATGCTGCTCCTGTGCAAGAACTGCGGCTGAAGAAGCACTATGGAACCAAAAGACCGTCCTGCCTTCACGCTCCGGCAGAAATCTCCTCTGCAAGAAGCCACCCCAAACAACAGATACTTCCCTTCCAGGGAAGGCCCCCCCTTAATGTTACTGATACTTAGAATGTTGGTAATTAAAAATTAATCAATAGTTTGTAATTAATATGGTTTGTAGTTGATTTTAATAATATAGAATTATAAGAAATATTTTAATGAAAAGTATGCTCGTACAGTAATCACATGCTGCTGTGAAACTCCTTGTATAGCCCTGTACCTGAATCAAAGGGATAGGTCAGAATCAGTTAGTAAGAACATGTAGTACAAAGCACAAGTTGATTTGTAAACTGATTTATGATACCTACAGAGAACTAGAAGAACGCATGCAGCTATCAAGGTCTAGATTAATGAAAATGAAGAAAGCCAACCGTAACGGTTTTGTAATGGTCTATGGGTACCTGCCAGAAACCGTGAACTTAAGCGAAAGGTAATTCCGGCAGGGGGAGATCGTGACCACCGACTCACAGACCACCTACCCATATTACACCCCAGACTCATTTCTAGATGATTCTTTTATTGCGCAGAATCGGAAATGGGAGAATATGCTTATGATTTTTGAGAAATAATATGTTTATGTATGATTACCTCATAGATTTGCATATGTAAGCTCTGTATAAGAAGTTTAATTTTAGTGCAAGGTGTGCATGCTAGGAGGAGATATCCCCCATGCACCCGGCGCCGCAATAAAGAAGTGTCTGCTTATCTACATCCCATTGGTGTTGATAAGTTTCTTATTCCAGATTTTCGGTAACAATTCCAGCAATTTCCCAAGAGACAAAATCTTTCTCTGACAAAGCACAAACAGCTGAGCACTGCTGTGTTTCTGCTCTCCCACCACATTCCACCCACCCAGAAGGTCCCCCAGGAAACTGCACCAGACAGTTGTGCAGCTCCAGCAGCACGTGCCAGAAGAACCAGGAGAGCCCGGGGCAGTGAACTCCTCCCAAATCTGGTCACACAAGATGGAAATAAATATGTTCTTGGAAAACCTCACCTTCCTGACATGTTCTGCTCTTATTACCCAGGTGAAAATAGCTGCAACATCACAGACAGTTAAGGTTCACTCTAAGAGGGTGTGCATGTTCTTCACCATACCATGTTTTCACTGCCTTTTTTTTCACAATTTTTAACCCTTTTGCAAATACCTCGGTATGAACTGCTGCCAGGTCAAATGCCACCCCTTAGCAACAAGGGGAGCCGGAGGAGCTAATCTCCTCCCTCCACACCTGTCGGAACCAACCAGAGGAGAAAAATTTCGCTGAGCTCTCTGTGCCGTTCCAGCAGGGAGGGCAGGGCATGGCCCAAAGGCAGGGCCACCAATAAAATCCTCCCTGGAGGACTTCTGCCCGCTCTTCGTGGTCCGTCGCTGCCGTCCGTTGGCATCTCCCTGCCACTATCCAGCTCCACTGCTCAACACTCGCTGTGCTGCTCAGCGTTTGGCACCAGACACAGATTAACCACAGCTCCCCGCTCTCCGGCGACGCTCCCACGTCAGGACTCCCTCCCCGCTCCCTGCCTCTGCCCTCAGTGCGGCTGGTTTGTGCCCAGGAGTGCTCCGGCTCCACGGCTGGGCTGTTTCGCAACACCAGCTTGGGCCAGACGAGCAGCAGCTTCCCTCCAGCCTGCTGCAGCGACAGCAACAGCTCTGCTAAGACCACATGGCCACTTCTGGAAAAGTAAGGACAATTCGTTTCCTGACTTCCTTTCTGAGGTCCCCAGCTCTTGGGGAAATACTCTGCAAACAGCTCAGCCTGCGCACCTCTACTGTGCACCCTCTTCCCTCTAACCTTACTCCTCCCACTCATCCAAACCCCTTTGAATTACTCGAGCTTCTGCTTTCATACAGCTGCACGTGTCGGTTAGGTCATGCGTTCCTCTCCTGTTCTGCCCAGCAGCTCAGGAGTGAAAACCCCGAATCGTACCACTCTGAAACGCGCCCTCCCGCTCAGCCCCGCTCTGCGCTCCCGCTTTGGCAGGGAAACCCGGCTCTTCAGAGGTGCACTCCTGCAGCCATTCACCGCCTGCATTCAGCCTTGTCCCTGGCAATATTCTTTTTAAGCTGCAAGCTGATTTTTGCTGACATCAAACCAGCTTTGGGTTGATCAGATTGGGGTTTGGGAGATGCCACGCACCAATCATCCCTTTGGTGAGGGAAAAAATTATCCAGTTGCCAGCCGGATGGGAACCGTTCCTTAAGCCCCCTTAGGTGCCTTCAGGCCCACGTCCTATGAGATCGACAGCAAAGCTCTTATCAGTCATTTCCACGGGTACCGAAAGTGCTGTCCTTCTAGTCTGAAGATACAGCAGCGCACGTCTTGCAGTCAAATCTGCCTAGTACACCAGAGCCTCTTCCCTCCGGGATCGTCTCCATGTCACCTAGCAAAAGTCACGTTGGAACTCACTCGGTACTCACATGGCAGGCAGGACAGGGGCCAGAGGCCAAAGGCCTGGCAGGGCATCAGCATCGATTGCTGTTGGGAGGATACATCCCCCCAGCAGGGCCTGCAGCCTCTCCTACGCTGCCCCGGGGTCACCTCCAGAGCCCTCTGCCATGGACACAAGGCAGGTCGGTTTTTCCATGTCCACACTGCCAGGGAAAGCACAAGTCTTACTCGCTACGGACTGGTCACTTCATCTTTGCGTTTCACACTTCACACTACACCAGCATTTCTTGAACATCACTTGGCTTCACACACAGCTGAGCACTCCCATGTTTCTGCTCTCCCACCACATGCCACCCACCCAGCAAGTCCCCCAGGAAACAGCACAGGACAGCTGTGCAGCGCCAGCAGCGCGAGCTCCAGTGTGCAGAGGCAAACGTTCCCACGCAGCCTAATCCCCTCTGTTGCTTCTAGGTTATCAGATGCAGAGCTGCTGTTGCCTGGGCCGTGGGCAAGTCACTCTCTGTTGAGGAGGTGGAGGTTGCACCTCCAAAGGCAGGTGAAGTCCGTATCAAGGTAAAGACCCATTTCAGTATTTTTTTCCTCCCTTGTGGGAATTGCTCTTCTGGCAGCTCGACCATGAATATACCTGTCAGGGATTTCTGTCCACTAACAGACTTTAACTGTTCACAGAAGCCTTGTGAAAAATCCTTCCACAAACTCAGTTAAACCAAAGCCAGACCATTTCTAAAGCTCATCAGCTCTTTCCTCTCCAAACAGATTGTGGCCACAAGCATCTGTCGCACAGACAACCACGTTTTGGAAGGCTCCTTTCCGAATGTGGATTTCCCAGTTATCCCAGGCCATGAAGGAGCTGGGATTGTGGAAAGCGTTGGAGAAGGAGTGACCTCTGTGAAACCGGGTAAGGCACACACGCACAAACACACAGCAAGGTGTCAGCTCTCAAGGCACATAAGGCTGCCCAGAGCTCAGAAATTCCCCCGTGCTCCTGCGTCAGTGGCTCAAAACCTGAGTGCAACTCATTGCACGGGACTGTCACAGACACTTTCCTGGTCTAGTCCCCGTGCACATGAGCATTTCCTCCTGACAGAGAAAGCAGAGGGTCCGTGGTAGGATGCTGCCATCAGAGAGCTCAGCAGAGGTGCTCCCACAGGCAGCACCCTGAGGGCCTGCTGAGCGAGAGGCACCTGACAGGGATCCACTTTATTGCAGGAGATAAAGTCATCCCTCTTTGCATTCCTCAATGCGGGGAATGCAGTTTCTGCCTGAATCCCGATTCCAACTACTGCCTGAAGACCCAGTGAGTTTGCTCCACCTTCCCCTACACTCAAATGGGGTCAGCTGTCTGGCAACAAGGCTGACAGCCCCATGGGTGCTTTACTTGAGGAAAAACAAATGCATGTGCCTCCCAACAGCTTATCTGAACCACAAAACCTACTGCCTGACAAGACCAGCCGGTTCACTTGCAAAGGGAAGCAGATCCACCACTTCCTGTGGGTCAGCACCTTTGCAGAATACACCGTGATCCCGGAGTACGCCGTTGCCAAGATAGATCCTGCAGCACCTCTGGACAAAGTCTGCCTGCTTGGCTGTGGGTTTTCCACAGGCTACGGGGCTGCCGTCAACACTGCCAAGGTTGGTGGTATCCAGGCGTGTCGGGCACGAGCACCCCACGGCTGCCCTCACACCCTCACCAACCCTGTGCAACAGAAGCCTCCTCTTCATGCTGGAGACTCACAGGGTCCCATGTTGCACAGGTAAAACCAGGCTCCACCTGCGCTGTCTTTGGCGTCGGAGGAGTTGGCCTCTCTGTTGTCATGGGCTGCAGGACGGCTGGAGCTTCCCGCATCATTGCCATTGATATCAACAAGGACAAGTTGGCCAAGGCCAAGGAGCTGGGAGCCACCGACTGCATAAGTCCTCACAACTTCAAGAAGCCCATCCAGGAGGTGCTCATTGAGATGACCGGCCACGGTGTGGACTACTCCTTTGAGGTCATCGGGCATGCGGATACCATGGTAGGTGGCATTTCAGCAGCTGTCCTCCCTCCTAGCTCATTCATGAGCT
Source organism: Tauraco erythrolophus (assembly GCF_009769465.1). Taxonomy (NCBI): domain Eukaryota; kingdom Metazoa; phylum Chordata; class Aves; order Musophagiformes; family Musophagidae; genus Tauraco; species Tauraco erythrolophus. The sequence goes on from NC_141469.1 coordinate 82,219,015, forward strand.
CCTGTCAGGGCAGATTTCAACCCGGCAGGCAGTTCCTTGCCTGCTGCCTGCACTGCCGGGCACATCTTTGCTCAGAAAGGCAGTCTCTTGGCTTTGGGAGAAAATGATGTACGAGTCTTAAAACAGGCACTGAGCTCTCTCTCCATGTCTGCTGCAAAAGGGAATACGTGTTTTCAGATGACCAGGGAGAGGCAGGTGACTGCACAGAAAGATCGCTTTTCTGACGAACTCATCAGCGCCTTCTCTAATTCACCTGCTTGTCCCATCAGGTCGCTGCCCTGGCCTCCTGCAATGTGAACACTGGCATCTGTGTCATGGTTGGGGAACTGGATTCTGGGTCAGTGATTTCCCTCAACCCTATGCTTCTGCTGTCTGGTCGTACATGGAAAGGGAGTCTGCTCGGAGGTAAGAAACTCAAGAAGAGATTTTAGACATTTCAACCTTTTCCGTTCACAGTAATTTCCAAATGTCTGTGGAACACGTACCCTTCAGCCCATAAGAATAACTCTTCCTTTGAAAATCAGTTCTCCCATCTGGGCAATGTCCTCAGCTGGAGGACAAAAGATACTTTTCCTCATAGTTGTTATTCACTAACCTCTCGGTCACCAAGAAGATTTCAAGCTTGGCAATGTCCCAGGAAGCCTCTTTGAGAGGGTTTTCAAGAAAAACGCCGCTAAGCAGGAGCACTGCATTTCCACTATATATGTAGGCATGAAACATGCTACTAAACCTGTAACCATTTCAACTGTTTCTAGGTTGGAAGATGAGAGACGGTATCCCCAAACTAGTTTCCAGCTATTTGGAGAAGAAATTCAACTCAGACTTGCTGATCACACACACACTGCCGATCGCTAAAGTGAACGAGGGATTTGAGTTGTTACGTGCAGGAAAAAGGTGAGACCCTGACTAGCAGGAGTGGGGTACAGCAAACCACCTCCACCTGAAGTTCAAACACTCTGGCAGGCAGAGCGTGCAATGCTGCCTTCTCGCAAAGCATCCAAGTCTTGGAAGAAGGCAGGGACCAGAGACCTATGTTGGGATGATCTGCCATATCCTGGAGGGAGGAGCCCACGCTCAGCACAGGGAACCCTCCTGCTCATGATTCACCTTAGGAGAAACCCTGTGGCCCCAGCACTGCACTGAAGCCAGCACAGACTCCCAGGAACTGCATCTCAGGGCACTGTTTGAAAGCACAGGACAGGCAAAGCAGAACAAGGAGTAAGGGGCATCCTTGGTGACAAGAGCATAAAAGCCAATGGAAGGAAGAACGTATCTCACAGCCTCAGCACAAGAGCTTTGGGGAGGGACAAGGTGCCTTAGCTCCTGAGGGGGTTCCCTTCAGCAGGGTTTTGGGCTGCCCCGTTGCTGCACGTCTCATGCAGCTGACTTGGGAGGAGGCTGCGTGAGAAAGAAGGTGGCCAGTCCTCAGGCACACACGTCCGCCCTGCTGCCCGTTCCTGAACACCTCCAGCCACGGCACCTGTAACTCCGTCCTTTCCACTTTTCAGCATTCGCAGCGTCCTGCTCTTCTGAAGGACGCAGCCACGGGAGGCCGAGCGGAGGCACCAGCGCAGCAGACGCTCTCCCGGCGCAAGCCCTTCTCCCCAGCATCTCACTTTGTGGGGCACCAGGAGACAAGAACGAGGAGCTCACCGACACTGGTGCTGCTGCCAGCACTCCCACGCCCGGCTGAGATCCAGCAGGACGCCTCTTCCAAGAAAACACTTTTACCAATAAAGGGGTTTGGTCAAACTTGTTCCATGCGGTGCACTCAATCAACAGAGGTCCCACGGGCAGGAGGAGCTCATAGCACTTCCATCACCCACCTCGTCTCAGCAGCAAGCAGCTGCCTTTGCCCTCTCCGCTGCTGCTGCTTCTCGCCTTCCCCACCTTACACACTTGTGCCCGTGCGTCTCTGCCCGACGCTCTGCTGGGTGACTGCTGCCACCCCAACCCAAGCACGGCAGGGAAACAGCTGCCACTGTTGCCTGGTCTCACTCGCAGGACCAAAATGTGTTTTGCTACCTGAGGTTATCCTCGGGGAAAATCTGTCACTCCAGCCCCTTTCATTTAACTATGAGGTTTTCTTATCACATTACTTAGTCCTAGTCTCTCCTAATTTTCCCTTCTTCAATTCACTGGTCCTCTTTACATCCTCTGGCCTCCTGAGCTCAGTCTGGTAGCTCTTCTCCTCATCTAATTTTGTTCTTGATAATAACCTTAGAGAACTGTACAGATTGGAACTGGGAAGAGAAATTCCAAGTGCATTTATGTCCCACAATATGTAAATGTGAGTGCTAGAGGTACTATACCTAGACTTTCAGAAATTAAAAAGCAGAATTCCTCCCTACGTTGCAGGAATGCAATTTGATAGGAGCTACCAGGATCACAACCAGGCTGGCAACTAAAGCTGTTCTGTGCACAAAAGGAAATGCAAGGATACGATCCTTATGGGGTCCCTTCCAACTTGAGATATTCTAGGATTCTGTGATTCTATGAGAGCATGAACTCAAAATTGGCAATTGCAGTAAGATTCCTGTTCTCCATTTTAACACGTTTTTCCCTCAGCCATTCTCCTTCACTAGGCTGAACAGAATCAATTGTACATGTTTACTGCACCTTTATCAATATTTCTGTCATTTCTCTTCAATGTGTAACATGTCAGGATGGAGCTAACTCTCCTTACCTCGTTTGCCTCCTCCCCCTTCCATTTTGTATGAGGTACGCAGTATTTTTGTCCTAATGGCAATTAAAGCAACAGGGCACCTTAAAGGATAGTTAATTATCAATCTCGCTAACGAATGCAAAGCCCTACCTGCTACAATATGATCTAGTTTGTTCTTCATAGTAGAAATGCAAGGATGGTCTCTCAAACCGGTGCCTAGTTACGCTAAAGACAAACATTTAACATTAATAAAGGCATTAGTATCTCCTTTGTCTTTTAATTAAAAATTACTGAAGCGTTTGAACTACTGCAGGCAGGGAAAAAGATAAGACTTGTGGACTTAGCCCTAGTAAGTGCGTTTCAGAGTCCATTCCACAGTGATTTCTGTCCAATATTCTTCTGTTTCTCCACCACTTTGGTACAGAGAGGAAATGAACATAATACACAAACAGAACACTGACTACCAAGATGAAGACAAAGACCTTGAGGCCTGCCTCTATCTGTACAAGTCAGGATAGGAAATATCCAAAGTTATTATGCTCTTCTGAAGGCCAGGGTAGTGAGCTTGCTGTGCTGCCCTGAGGATCTTGAACTCCATTGCTTCATGGTCACTACAGCCAAGGCTGCCCTTGAGCTTCAAGTTCTCAAACCAGCCCCTCCTTGTTGGCGAGAACAAGGTCCAGTGTGGCAGCTTTCCTCGTTGGTTCCTCTATCACTGGGAGAAGGAAGTTACCATCAACACATGCCAGGAACCTCCTGAATTGCCTATGTCCTCCTGTGTTGTCCCTCCAACAGATATCGGGGTGGCTGAAGTCCTCCATGAGGACCGGGGCATCTGAATGTAAGGCTGCTCCTATCTGTCTGTAGAGGGCCTCATCTGCTTGGTCTTCCTGGTCAGGTGGCCTGTAGCAGACCCCCACTACAATGTCACCTGTCCCTGCCCTCTCTTTAATCCTGATCCATAAGCAGAGGTTCACAAATTCCATCTTATCTGCCAGTTTACAGTAACTTTTGCACATGGAACTCGCTTTGCCCTGCTATAAAAGTTACCTAAAATTCTCTTAACTACTTTGTAAGCATAAAACAATAAGACTGCAGGTAATGAGATCAGATCAAGGTAACTCATTACATGTTTTAATTGCCTTCCAGCACTTTCCTGCCAAGAAAACATTACAAGAAGTTCCTTCCAATAAACAATATGTTTCCCTAATACTGCACATGCATCTGCACAGCCTTAATTTTATACTAGTGGCAAGTCTCAAAAAAGCAAGCAATTAGCCTAGTAACTCTGTAATAAATCTAAACACGTAAAAAACCCCACCACACCGATATGTTAGAAGCAAACCACCTCCTCCATCTGTACCACCATGCATTACTCCTAAGTTTCCCTAATTTCACAGAAACCTTTACTTTTCATTTTTGAACAAAATCTAAACCTAGGTGAAGGAAAGTTTGATTGCTATACAATAACTTCGCCTTAAGTCAACTGTAGCTTGCATTTTACCACTTATTTTCAACTTAATTTATTTTCTACTACATGAACAATTGTGTCAGCCCTTCCAAGTAGTGACATCATGATAGCAGGGCCACCTGGTGGTTACCTTTCCCTACTTTCTCTGCACGCTGCCCACTAACTTTCCAACATGCTGGAAGAGTCGGATTTACCGCTAAATTTCCAATAACCTGGAAATCCCCCTGCCCCTTTGAGAATGGTCACTGACTGGGCAGGGCTTCAACTTTCTGCAGATAAGTAGAGAACTCCTCAAACTCTGCTGGCTTCCTAAAACATTCCTGGTTTCACAGCCAACCAAATAATTTTGTTGGAAAGACTAGCAAAGATGTTTATACACCGCAGAAGAAAATGCTGTCGAGCGCAAGCAAGGAGGTGTCAGCATAACCCTGCCTCCACTTCTACCTTTAAAACTTCCCTTCAATACTTAGTTTAAATCAGCATGTTAGAATCAGCACATAAAAGATCAGCTTTTTGCGCTTTATTTGATATTCAGTGAAAGCAAATACTTGAGAATGTTTAACCACAAAACTCCCCGCATGACTTAGTTCCATATCTGAAATATTAAAAATCTTTCAGTAGCCCAACCTCGTGTGTATCTACTGCAAACGGGCACTTTCGTATTTTCTTTGCATACATCTAATTAACGTGGGCTTTGGTTTTGAAAAGATATTTTACTTTCATATACTTCATATTACCCTAGGATTAACTAGTGAATAACAGGATCAACTAGCGAAACTAGTCCTAAACTTTTTCCTTTAGAACCAACCATTTTGTGAAATACTGGATAATATTTTAAATTTATATTTGTATTTACAAACTTAACTCGCTTAATTTACAAACTCGCTGCTTAACCACTTTTAAGTTACCTTGCTCAAGCCATAGATCTGTAAGTTGCATAACCCTTGTGTAAGATAAGCAGGAGCCAAGACGGAGAACAAGGACAGACCTGATGACTTCGCAGAGTCATGATGACTTGGCTAGTTTTCTGGGGAGGTGAAAAAGTCATCACGAGGAAGACATACAGCCTTCATCCCTGAGACCCCTACTCATGACCACCAGGAGACACTGCGCATGCGCAACTTGGGGGGTTAGGGGTGGAGACTATGGAGATGACTTCTCTGAACTCATTGTAATAAGACCACCTTATCTCGGAAATAATGAAGAATATGTATTAGTAAAAGAAATATAAACCAGAAATAAGAACTATATGGTGTGCGTCTTGGTGGAGCGGAGACTCCTGGCGCACCCAGCGCTGTTTGCTTGCTTTTATTCGCCTAATAAATTGTAAACTTTAATTGGAGTTCTGTTTGGGACTCACTCATTTATCACATAATTGTCATGGTTTTGGACTGAGGGTCGAGACAAGAACAGAGAGAACCCCCACCAACCATGGTCTCGGGCAAAACATAACTCGTCTTTTCTTAAAACCAAAACAATTTATTAACAGTTACTTAACAAGAGACAAAAGAGAACCGGTTACTTGAGAGGAGAAAGAGAAAACAGGGCCAGATCTTAAACACAACCACCTCCCCACCCCCCTTTCCTTTTGTTCCTGGCTCTACCTTCCCCCCAGCGGTGCAGGGGGACAGGGAATGGGGGAGTGCAGGTCAGTTCATCCATGATGTTACTGCCGCTCCTTTCTTAAAGGAGGAGGAGTCCTTACACCATTTTCCCCTTGATTCAGTGGATCCCCTAGTCACGAGGAAAAAATCCCCAAACTTTTCCAGCGTAAGTCCTACCCGCAGGATTGCAATCCTTCCCCATGGATTGCACCAGTTCAGGCTTTACCAGTCTCGGCCTCTGAGGGAGCTGTTGCCACTCACGTTGGCATGGGTCGTCCCACGGACTCCAGATGCCTCCACGACCTCGTCATGCATTCCATGCCCATTGTGATACATGAGTGAGTCCCAAACAGAACTCCAATTAAAGTTTACAATTTATTAGGCAGATAAAAGCAAGCAAACAGCGCTGGGTGTGCCGGGAGTCTCCGCTCCACCAAGACGCACACCATGTAGTTCTTATTTCTGGTTTATATTCCTTTTACTAATACATATTCTCAATTATTTCCGAGAAAAAGGTGGTCTTATTACAATGGGCTCGGAGACGTCATCTCCATAGTCTCCACCCCTAACCCCCCCAAGTTGCGCATGCGCAGTGTCTCCTGGTGGTCGTGAGTAGGGGTCTCAGGGATGAAGGCTGTATGTCTTCCTCGTGATGACTTTTTCACTTCCCCAGAAAATTAGCCAAGTCATCATGACTGTGCTCTGCGAAGTCATCAGGATCGTCCTTGTTCTCCATCTTGGCTCCTGCTTATCTTACACAAAAGTTATGCAAGTTACAGATACATGACAAGCAAGGTAACTTAAAAGTGGTTAAACCAGATTACAGATTAAGCGCATACAGGCCCCTAGGCCCCTCTTGTCTAACAGCTTGCAACTGGCAGTAAAGCAAAAGGAGAAAAAGAAAAAAAACCCAAAATGTTAGGTGGCTTTTGCAAGAAGCAAGAGCTATATACATATCATTCTGCTTTCTCTAGGGCTACAGTTATACAAGAACAAACAGAATGGTTAAAGGTTACATATACAAAAAGGTCATATTTCACTATGCGACCCTAACATTGTTTTATATTGATATGTATCAGGTGAACCCATTTCACAATTAGGGCCCCTGGTTAGTAGCATCATGAGGCATTTTGCAGGTTTACGTTTTTGCATTTCACAGAGATCTTAAACTATGATAATCACTTATCTTGAATAAGCACACCCGTTGTCCCACGAATCAAATGAACATATTTCACACCATTATTAACAGTACCTCATCGTGCATCCCCATGCTCCACGACCTCTCCTGGGCTCAGGCATCGCGTTCCAACGTGGGTTTCTCCACGGGCCACGAGTGGGTCTCTGCCCCGCCGAGTACACCCTGGCTGCAGGGGTCCGCCTGCCATCTTCACACCGATTGCAAGGGAAACCTCAGCTCCAGCACACCTCCTCCCGCTCCATCCTGACTGACCTGGTCGTTGTGGCCGTTTCTCTTACACCTTATTCCTCTCTGGGTGAACTCGGCCCGGCGGGCACCCCGGGAGCGAGGTGCTTCCCGAGTTCCCCATGCGGCTCCCCCGGCGCCATCTTGAGCCCGTGGCGCCATCTTGAGCCCGTGGCGCCATCTTGAGCCCGTGGCGCCATCTTGAGCCCGTGGCGCCATCTTGAGCCCGTGGCGCCATCTTGAGCCCGTGGCGCCGGCCCGGGCCCGGGCAGCCGCCCGGCCGGGAGCCGGGAGCGAGGGCAGCGCCCTCCGCCCCTCTCCTCGCTCCTGGGCAAAAGCCCTTTTCCCGTCCCTTTGTCCCAACTTAAATAGGGCCATTCGCAGAGGCGCCGATTTGGCTCAACCCCCCGAGGGGGATGGGACTCAGATCCGGTGGCACAGGGAGCAAATCCCCTCTCCTGCCATCAGAACACCCCCCCCCATCAAACTATCACACTAATGCCTCCAGCATGGGTACAATAACAAAACTAAAAAAAAGGAAAAAAAGACACCAAGGAAAAAAAGACACCAGAAAAAAAACGACACAAGGGGGGAAAAAACCCCACAAGGGGGAACGAAAACCACAAAAACACAAGGGGAGGGGGGAAACAAAACACAAGGGGAAAAAAATACCAAGAAAAAAAAAAAAACAAGGAAAAAAAAACAGGTAATGCAGATCCCGAGTTGTTTGGGCCTTTTCCCCTGCTTGCCACATGGAACAGAGACCATCCTCCAAGCAAAAACATGACTGCCAGGCCTCTCTCCCACATGCTGACAGTGCTTCCAAGGCCTCCTCTTTTCTCAATCCAAATGGATGTTTCTGATACCAGGACACCTAAACCAACCCAATGGAAAAACCACAGTGGTGCTCAGAGCCCTCACCGGCAGAACTTTCCTACAGAAACCCGAAACACACACGGCAAAGCACGGATAGTTCAGCCAAGAGCACAGCGTGGTAAATTGATCTACTTGCACGGTACTGGGAATAGAAAGAAAGCTGCAAAACCACTTACCAGGTCCAGGGGCTTCCAGTAGTACACAGCAACACCGGAGACGGCATCGTAAAACTGCAAGAGAAGGAAAAATGAAAAAAAAATCCACTTTAATCTCTGAAATCGGATGATGAGCATTAAGGAGCGTTGTGGTTTAACCGTGCAAGCAGCTCAACACCACACAGCCGTTCGCTCCCTCTCCCCCCACCAGTGGGATGAGGGAGACAATCAGAGAAAAAAAGTAAAATTTGTGGGTTGAGATACAGACAGTTTGATAGGACAGAAAAGGAAGGGAAAATAACAATAATACCGACAGAAGAATATACAAAATAAGCGATGCACAACGGAATTACTCACCACTCGCCAATCAACACCCAGCCAGGTCCCCAACAGCAGCCCCCAGCTAGCTTTCTCCCTGTTTATATACTGAGCATGACAACATATGGTATGGAATAGCCATTTGGGCTCAGCTGTCCTGGCCATGCTCCCTCCCAGCTCCTTGTGCACCTCCTCACTGGCAGAGCATGGGAAGCTGGAAAGTCCTGAACTTAGTATAAGCATTGCTTGGCAACAACTTAAATATCAGGGTCTTGTCAACATTATTCCCATCCTACATAAAAAACACAGCTCTGTAACAGCTCCTAGGAAGAAAATGAACTCTATCCCAGCTGAAACCAGGACAAGGAGTTACAATTTTCGTATTTGTGCTTTTGTCTACCAGAATCAGTACATGCAGTTTCCAGAATGTCAGATACTAACAAAAGCTGAGCATATGGAGAACTTAGCTAAACAGAAAATGTTCTAAGTCTTTTTGGAAGCACTGAGAAACCAGGGGTGACCAAGAGCATGAAATTTGCAGGAGAGGCTGGCAGAGATGAGTTTAACCAAGGAAATGGGCAAGGCCTGCTTTGGTTTCAACAAGGTTTCAGTGGTAGCCAGTGAACACAAACTGAAGTAACTGGTGGAAAGTCTGAGGACGGCCATGGCACAGGTGGCCTGATCGCACATCTTCATTGCTCCTCTACGCCTTTCACTATATGTGACACCTATATCTACAGAGCACTTTCACTGCCCAAATTACCTTCCAGCTAGGTATCAGCTTTCCTGAGCCTACAGAGTTATGTAAAATAACATTTTATTAACATTATTAAATGTTATGTTATTTTTACGTTATTTATTAAATGCAATGGTTGTTTCTGTTGTGTTATTGAAGTTATTTTTCCCCACGTTGGTGCTATTTTCTAACTGTTGTATTTGCTGAGCTTTGTTAGCACGTCACTGGAAAATAAAAATTCCATTTCTTACTGAGCGGGACTGCAATTCCTCGAGCACCAGCACCTCTCATGTAAAATCCCAACAACTCATGGCAGAACTGCTCACTTCACCTTACACAACCACGTCTGCAGATCTCACACGAAGCCCTTCCTATCCCAGCTGGAGAAAGATGGTTCTTCGGAAAACGAAACAACAGTGTGAGCAGTTTAGCAATCCCATCTTGTAGCAATAGCCCTTTTGCTCCAAAGACTGCTGGATAGATCTCAGGGATCCCCGCGAGAACTTCCATCTCACTGCAGACCCCTTGGCCCGCACTGGAAAGGGACTGCCTTCACCCAGGCTGAAGCACACTGCTGACCAGTAAAGCCCCCACTGGGGCTGTCTTCACCCAGTTTGAAGCACACCGCTGATCAGTAAAGCCTCCAGCCGAGTAGGGATTGCAGGTGCGGAGGACCTACACTGGAGACAGGAGGACATAGGAGCTACCGAGTATCTCCAGAGCGGGAACAAGACGGGGGTTCCCCCGCAGAGGAAAGGCACCTACCTGCACACGCAGGAGCGGTCCGTCGCCTCCCATTTCTCAGGAAGGAAGATGGACTAACTGGTGCCGGCAGGATCAGAGGACGAGACAGCCCCGCAGCCCCTATGGGTCCAGCCCGGAGAAACTCGTTTCGCTCCACAGCCGCACGTCCCCCCGCTGCCCACAGCCTCCGCCCGGCAGCCGCCAGCGGGAGGCGGACCCCTGCTGCCCCCGCCGCCCCGGGGGCGGGCCGGGCCTGCGGAGGACGGCCGGGACCCGCCGCGGGCTGCCGAGAGGGGAGATGTCGCCGCCCCGTCAGTCCCGCTGCCGGCCTGCGGGGCCCCCAGGCAGCCCCGGCGCTGGCGAGCACCGGGCATCCCACCGCTCCACTGGAGGGAACGAGCCCCCGCCGCGGCCACCAGCCCCGCCGCGCCCGCCCTTACCTCAGGCGGGGCCCGGCGGGGGCTGCGGCCGGAGCACAAGATCCCCGCCGAGCGGAACCGATCCCCGCCGAGCGGAGCCGATCCCCGCCGATCCGAGCGGAACAGAGCCGAGCGCAGCCGAGCCCGGCCGAAAGGAGCCGAGCCCGGCTGGCGCCTCCGCCGGCTCCAGTGCCCACGGCCACGGGCTGCTGCTGCTGCACTTGGCATCAGAGGAGTTGGCCCTTACCGTGTGGCAGGTCTTGCAGCTGCTTTCAAAGGGGTCTGGGCTCTGCCCAGGCCTCGCAAGCCAATGTTAACTCTGGTGCCTAATGACAGTCCCTTGGCAGCAACACTATCAGCTCACCCCTTTCTCTCCCAAACTGCGATGATACCACGTTTGCCTTTTCCTGGTTCAGGCACCTTTCATGCAAAGATTCCCAGAGATTGTTTTCATTCCTCCACTACACGCACAGAGCGTGATTCCTAGAGGGCCACCAAAATGGAACAACAGCAGTGTTAGTCTTTGGGCTTTTAGGGAGGAAACACCCTCTTACAGAGCTGTTTTGAGCCTTTCTGGCAGCCACATTCTACTTCTAAAACAGACACAATTCCAATCAAAAGCTCCAATGGTCAGTGACCTAGCTGAGCAATGGTCCAAAAGAAGCCACTTTTTATCCCCAGGAAAGGCTAACAGTGACATTGGTGTAGCCTGTCGAGTAAAACAGCAACTGCAGATCAAGTGGGCATTATGCAAGAAAATCATGCCAACACAGTTGCCCAGAAACAGGAATGAACTCTCTTCCTGATAGTAAGGTCCCATCGGTGCTCCACAATAGCTGTAGTCCCCTCGGATGCTGGCAGGAGCAAGCTCAGAAGATCCCAATGCCAAAACCCACGAGCTCCTGGTTTCAGCTCCAGAAAAGATTCCTGTTCCTCTGGCACAGGAAAGCCAGTGTTAACTTTGCAGAGCGGGAAGCGAAGCTTACCCAATACACGCCTAAGGCCAACATGGAGTCAAAGCACAAATCTTGACAGAAACAGGGGGGCAAAGGGGGAAGCCCAGCCTGGCCCCTTGGGATACCCGAGTGTCCCCAGGTAGCACAAAGCCTGGCAGCTGCCCTTCCTCACCTCCTGGCCAGCTCCTTCTGCCAGCTCCTCCGCTCCTCCCTGGACAAGCAGGCACTGGCAGCCTCCCACATCCCAGCGGCTGGGGCGGGAAGACCTCGCCAGGGACAGCCCCTGGCACTGTTACACAGAGCCCACCCAGCCCCGCTGTCCTCCCACAGCACCCACCCTCACCCCAGCCCACCCCTTTTCCCTTGTGCCTTTGTCCCTGCCGCGGCTGCAGCGGCACTGCACTGCTTTCCATCCCCAGGGCTATCCAACAATGAAGGGGTTAAAAATTTTGGGCAAGAATTTCATGAAGGGTTTAGTAGGCGGTTTGCACATAACTAAGGAACATAAGATGATGAGCATCCTTGAAGCTGCCAGAAGTGATTAGAAGGGAGACTCTTTATCCAGAACTGTCTGCCCTTGAAGGGAACATCCCAGAAAATGTATAATCTTTGTTCTCAACTTTTTCTGAATTATGAACATGCCCAGCAGTGACTTGAGGAAGAGGTAATTCCGGCAGGGAGAGATCGCAACCACCGACTCATGGACCACCTACCTGAAACATAGCCCAGACCCAAAAGAAAGGGGCGGAGGAAGAGTAGTGAGCATGCAAAGTACTTTACATGTAAAGCGAGAGAAAATTAAGAGAATAACAAGGAATATGGGTTCTCCTGAGGGCCAGCAGAGAGAACAAGGAAAGTCGGTATGGCTGCAGAGCCAGGCTTTGGAGCATGTTCCTCTTTCACCTCTTTTCCTGCCCTTTGCTTTTCCCTGGGGAGATAGCAAGGGGCACCTCCCGAGCGGTTCCCTCGCTCCCGTTCCGCATCTCGCCCGTGTGTGGCTGTTCGCCAGCTGAGCTCCCCTCCATCCTCCTGGGAGCATGCTCATGCCGTCCAGGCTCTTGTGGGCTGAACCGCGTCTGCAGATGGTTCAGACACATCAAGCAGAATGACCACAGGGCTCATGGCAGCCCACTGGATTCGTGAAGCCAACACAGGGTCAACTGCCGGGAGCACATGGCAGGACACCGACTGCCGTTCAGTTACTGTGCTTGCTGCTTGCTACAAATGGGTCTCGAGGCTACACGTTTTCCGGTGAATCCCGTACACTAACATTCTCTGTGTTTGGAATGCCCTGTGTCGGGGATTTTGGAGGAACATCAGAGACAAAAAGATGATGTGCAAGACATTGGTACCCTTTCCTTCCTTCCTTCTTCGACGGCCTTCAGTAACTTCTTCCTGCTCTTCAGAAGCCCTTCCGTGGCTGTGGCTGCAGCAGGATTTCCTGCCATGAGGAGCTGCTGCCCACAGGGCCCTGGCGCTTCGGGGGCCCTTGGTCGATGATGGGGCGTGGGCAGCATGGAAAGGCAGCAGAAGAAGGGAGAGAAAGCAGCACTGGGAGACTGTGTCAGGGAAATCAGAATTTATTACTTTTTTGTTTTCAATTAATGGAAGTTGGAGCCCTGCTACTGCTGCGGGTGGTGTGGTCTCTTGCAGGACGGGGGAGAGTCCTGGGGGCTGGGGGCCCTCCGCTTTGGGGGACGCCGGGGCCCCTCGGGTGAGCGGTCCCTGTCCCGGCGGGGAGAATTCTCCTGGTGGGATGGCCTCTTGCAGGGCCGGGGAGAGTCCCGGGGGCCGGGGGCCCTTCGCTTTGCGGGGCGCTGGGGCCTCCTGCGTGAGCAGTTCCTGTCCCGGCCGGGAGCAGAGGGTCCTGCCGCCGCCTCCCCCGGCTCCTGGAGCTGCTCCTGCTCTGCAGGGATGGGCACAGATGGGGGGCGTTCAGGACCCCTTCGGAGGGCAGCCTCCGACATGCCAACGTCCTCCTCAACTTCGGCACTTGAAGGGCTTCTGGAGGAGGCCAAGTTGGGGGTAGGAGTCCCCACCCAGGAGCTGCTGGAGCTGGAGCCGGCTGCACGGCTCTCATCTTCCTCCTGGTCAGTGGGGGAGCGCAGCAGCCTCTGGGCCTCCTGGCTGCACCGGCGCGCAATGATGTCAATGACACCACGCACCAGTGGTGCTGCATGTTCCTCGAGCTCGACCTGCAGCCTCTGGACCATGAGTTCCTCATCGGGACCATAGAGGCACAGGCAGTGCAGGATGATGTGCTCTGCAGCATTCACCACCCACCACCGTGCCCCATATATTGCCTCCAGCTCCTGGCGCAGCCAAGGCAGCACGGGATCGAGGAGACGCTGTTCACTTTGGAAAAGTCCTGCCCAGACCTCGGGCAGGAGGCCACCCACGGCAGACCCGGCATCTGTCCTCGCAGCCCTCTGCTCAGCTGGGGACAGCATCCCCTGTGGAAAGGATGGAGGGGATGCCACCGGGGCCTGGGGGCTGTTTTCGTCCGGGTGGCCGGGAGCTCTGTCTTCCTGGCTTCTGTCATCTGGCAACTCTTCACAGACTGTGAGGACGACATAGTCTGGATGATCACTTTCTCCTGAGACAGGAAACCTGACAGTCCCTATTAGTCTTCTGCAGAGAGGGCACTCTGGTTTCCTCACTGCCCAATGAAGGATGCAGCGCAGGCAGAACTGGTGGCCACAGGGCAGCGCATAAGCGACATCATCTCGAGCGTCATGGCAAATGGGGCAGATCCATTCTGTCTCAGTCGCCATGTTTGTGCTCGACGGAAGGTTGGGAAGAGCTGAGGGTGAGGAGCCGCCTATCCTCGCTGGTTCTGGCGCTGCCAAAGGGTGTGATGCACTGCAAAATGGAGAGAGGCCACGGTCACTTGCTGTCGCAGGGAGAGGAAGGAAGGGGAGAAAGAAACGCTGAGGTCCTTTGAAAATTACACCCTCCCATCTCCCCAAGCCCCACTCCCTGCCCCATGGCCACCCCAGGGGGACGTTGCCCCGCACAGCTCACCTGCTCTCTTGCAAGCTCGCACTGCGGTGCCCGGCTGCCTGAACCAGGCAGAGCTGGGAAACACAGAGGATGGCTCTGGAATGGGCACGGAGAGCTGCAGACAGCAGCCCCCAGAGCACCAGCCAGCACCAGGGGAAGCCTCGCTCCACACTCCAGACCTCACAGGCACGTCTGCCAGGAGGCCAGGCACGAGCCAGACTGGGCCACGCTCTGCCGGCGCCCCGGGGTGGGCAGCGAGGGATGCCAGGTTACAGTCCGTTGCTGGGTGACGTCACAGTCCCCTGTCCAGATGACATCACCCTCCACCTTACGGTGACGTCACAGTGGGCCGACTGCCTCCACAGCACTCCCCCCTCAGCACTTCTGTATGTTTCCAAAGAAAGTGAGGAGCGTTTCAAACAGCATCAAGTTGTTTTACTGAATCGTTCACGTGTACCATGACTTTGATTTTCTCAGTAACCTGGTGGTTGGAGACCGATGAAGCTCTTACATCAGACTGCGCACCAGACTCCATGTCAAAAAGAAACTTCACCTGGAGAAAGAGAAAGGCTCTTTGCCTGCTAAGGTGGGCACATGGGTGGCCACTTGGAAGGGAAGTCACCAGAAGAAAGGAGAGAAAGCGAGGCGGGAGGAAGTTTGGGAGGAGAGGATTAAAAAAAGTATTACTTTAGAATTTACCAGCTCATATGCATCACTCCTGGCATCAACTTTGATTGCCTGCATGTCTTTATACAAGTGTTGATGAGGACAGGTCATAATGGTGCCGTTGCTACCACAATAAGTACAGCCCCTGTCAGCATTTGCCAAGTAAAATCCGATATTCAGCCTTGTTACACGGTTGTAATAATGCTCCAAAGGGAGCGTGAAAGGCTGATGTGGAAGTGTATGTGCTTCTTCCCTTTGTTACTCCCAAAGGCTTATTATTTCATCAAGTGTCTATTGTTTATGAACAAAAGTAAACTAGTTTACTGAGGAACAATGCACTGGGACACAGATCGGTTTAAAAGAAACTAACCTGGATAACACACTCGATCAAACTTCTTTTTTAAAAGAGGTTTTAGAAAAAATATTTTTTTAAATGGCCACAAGTTGTCTATTTCTGGATCAACGAACATTTTTCCAAATTATCTCCCAGCCATGTACAAAGCTAATAACGTGTGACACTTCTAAGACATCTATCCAAAGGAATTGAATTTGATTAGATGTAAAACAAGGGATTTTTTCTCTTCCAGGACTTTTAAGTCATCAACCAAAAATGACATACAAAAACCTGAGAAGATGTGACGTTTGTTAGCTGAGAGACCGAAAACTGCTAGTTAAGAATCAAGATTCAGCTTAAAATGTCTTCCCTAAATTTATCGATTGGTATGAAGAGCTTAGAGAAGACAAATCAAAACAAAAAAACCCCACCCCAACTATAGTATTTTAAGGCCAAACCTAACAGTTTCTCAACAGGCCTCTGAACTTTGTAGAAAAACACTTTTCCGAACCATCCATTGAATTCTTGGACACATAATGCACAGTGTTTTAAGCCTTTGATTCAGTATGCCTAAAACGAAGTGAAATCCTTACAATGTGTACTGCTGTTACACCGATCAAGTGCAGGGAGATGATCTTAAATAGCTGCTCTTGAATCAGAGCTGAGCTTCGTTGGGATATCTCCTAACATAGCCCATTATTAACATTACTCCATGGAAAATAACAAGTATACCATGGATATATATATCCACGGAAAATACCAGACATGCTGTCAACTAAATGGATTGAAATCCCTTTGCCTGCTTCAAAATGCAAGAGTTAGTGGAATATGGAGCTCACCACAGATGAGCCTTGTTTCCTGCTGAACGGAAGCAGTCTTGCCCTTTGAAGGCTTTTGGGGACTGAGGCGAGTTAGTCCTCTCAGAGGGATTGTGGAGGAGCATCCCTTCCAATATGGGGAAAAAGCACAGCCTCAGGAAAGATGCTTGGCGCGGTCATTTAGGAGTCTATCAAGACTATCAAGATAAAGAATTAATTTGCCTTTTACATCTCTGTTGTGTTTTCTTCTGTATGTTTACACTGTGCCATGAAAAACTGTCTGTCCTCAACGTGGCATCAGGGGAAATGCTGAGCGACCAAGTGTTGCTTTTTAATACTGTTCCTCTCTGGTTTCAGGAGCTGCCCCGCGAGGCACGCTCAAGCAGCGGTGACTTAGGATGGAAGCCCACTCCTTGCAGAGAAACCTGTGCTTCCAGGTAGAGAACTGAAGGATTGAGAAGGAATGGGAAATGAGTTGCTAACTCCGCTGGGAACAAATTGTAAGCCCAGTTCCAATGACAACACTACTTCAGAGGGGTTTCAGTGGATTAAGGAGGGGGCAAAAAACACTCAGGAGGCTTGTGTCCCTTTTCCTCTCAGCTCACAGGGCCACCAAAGCCACCATGACCTCAGACCTTCCCTTCTGTGTATCACCTTTTCTGAGCTACTCTGCTTTCATGCAGCATTCCTTCCTGAGGCATTCCTCTGATCTTGGCAAGAATGCATTGCTTGTTGGAGATGGTTTGCTTTGATTATTAGGGTCCGATGGGAGGAAAAAAGAGTGGTCATGGGAATTATCTGGTCCTTCTTTGGCCTCTCCCATGTAAGAAAGGAGAAGGGCCAAGCAATATGACAAATAATCTTATCCTTTTATTGTTTCGATCGTGTGGCACCCCTGCTCTGCAGGCAGAGTCTGTCCAGCCCGAAACCTCTGCTGCAAACGGTATCAGCAAATCTCAGTAAGGCTGCAAAGCTCCAAGCAAGGAGGGGAGGGAGATTTTTATTTCCAACTGAAATTGTTTACGGCCATTCACGTGCATGCTGTCATATCCACCTCTTTGCAAGCAGCTAAATGTGTATTCCCACCTAGTCTGGGCAAAATTTTCAGAGGTGAGACAGAGGACAAGACACACAACCTTTGGAGGCCTCTTCACATCTCCAGGATTGTCCCTGCCTGAGTGTCCTGAGAAGTTGCACATAGATGTGATCTGGATGAAGTGTGAGTGCGAGTGTCATCAACACCTGCCGTTCTCACAGCCTTTTTTCTGCCAGTCCTGAGGCACCATGCTCAGGTGTTCCATTTCATACTTGGTCATACCAATAACCAAACCACTGAACCACTCCTCCTAGGAGAAGACTGAGGAGGTCTCTGGTTCAACCAGTGGCTCAGGGCAAAGGATGTTACATGATGAACAATGAGGATAGACATATATCTATATATCCATATAGATACATGGTCAATGAATATAGTCCTGGATGCTCTGGGTTGTTGCCTCTCAGGTCTCAGAGGCTGGCCTGCAGGCTCAGGGATCCCACCTCCTCTCTGGACAACCCAGTCCTGTGCTTCACGGTCCTCAGAAATATTTTGATTTTGGTTGCTTATCTCCAGTCTGAACCTCTCTAGTCTCAGGAGTTGCCTCTGTCTCTCACCTTCTAACCTTCCAGTGCTGGGAAAAGCCTGTCCCCATCTCCTTGATGCCTTCCCCATGGGAACCAAGTGTGCTGTGAGGTGCCCCGACACCTTCTCTGCTCCATGCTGAGCGAATCCGAGCCCCACAGACCCTCCTTTGCCTCCCCTGAGCCCCTCAGGTTTGGCAACCTGTCTCTGGGAGCCATAGTGCCCGGATGAAGCCTGATGGATGTTGAGCAGAGGGGATCACCCTTGTGCTTTCTGTCTAGGGCTGGAAGACAGGAGAAGACCTGCCAGAGTGAGCCCAGTGCTGCCTGGGACTGCCCGTGGGAGGAAGCAGGGGAGCCCAGAGGGCTGACCAGCAGTGCTGGAGTGTGGGGACAGTCTGTGGGACTTTGTCCTGCAACCTCGCAGGGAGGCCTGAGTTGTTAACAAGTGCACCCTCTTCCATCATGTGCCTGGAGATGAGTGCCCTGGCCAGAGTCGGGTTCTGATGGGTTCCGCTGTCACCTAGCGACTAGAACCAGGCACCCATCGCCTGGCATCCAGTCCCACTCAGCTGGTTGGCACCTGCATTCCAGCTGAGCACCTTGCGAGGCTGGAGTGCTGAGCGAGCAGTGGTGGTTGTGTCCTTGTTGGGGAGTTGCTTCGTGCAACTCTCCATTCCAATCGCCAAGCGATCAAAGGCTTTTCCCCGGCCCTGCCAGCTGCAGGCAGCCGGGGCACCCAGGAGGCGCGCTCGCAGCAGCAGAGGTGAGCTGTGCAGGGACACCTGGCCCTGGGGTGGGAGCTGGGAGGGTTTCCTTCTGGAGGGACCTGGGCATTTCTTCCACCCCTCCCCAGGCCAGCCAACAATTGTGGCCTCTCTTCTTCTTCCAGAGTGACAGCCGCTGCTGCAGCGCCAGTGAGAGGGAGCAATTCACCATCCCCAGCTCCCTCCAGCCCACCGCAGGGAGCGTGGAGATCATGGCCGCAGAGGTGGAGGACCGCTGTCCAGTGTGCCTGGACAGCTTTGAGGACGCTGCCTCTGTGGTGCCATGCCTCCACCGCTTCTGTTACCAGTGCATCCTGCGGTGGGCTCAGAGTAAGCCCCAGTGCCCCCTCTGCAAGAGGAGAGTGCAATCCATCGTGCACTTGGTGCAGGCAGATGATGACTTTGAGGAGGTCGTCGTCAGACCATCAGCGGGGTCGGCGTCAGCCGGCCGCCGCCGGGCAGCAGGAGCACTTGGGCACCCAGCCCCTGGCAGCCCCCCTCGCCCTGCAGAAGCCCAGCCGCTGGTGGAGGAGTCGGGGCCCAGGGCTCTGCCGGGTGGCCTCCAGCCGCACACGTGGGCATCTCTTTTTGATGACCACCCGGCTCTGCTCCAACGCTTCCAGCCCTGGCTGCACGAGCAGCTGGGGCTGGTATTTGCTGCGGAGCCTTCGACAGCAGCCGTGATGGAAGACCTCGTCATGGCTGTGCTGGGCCTCTTCGGGCTGCACGAGGAGGTGCTGGTGCGGCTGCTGCAGGTGAGCCTCCAGGACCGCGCGGCGGCATTCGTGCACCAGCTCATCGGTGTCGCTGTGCAGCGCTGCAGCGCGGAGGCCCACCGCCTGCTGGGGCTGGAGGATGCTCCTGCTGCCCGGGAGCGGGAAGCCATCCCCGTGGCTGCCCCTCGTCCCGCCACCTCCCAAAGGGGCTCTCCTGCCCGTGGTCCAGCCCCTCCAGCAGCGCGGCCGCAGCCGACGAGGAGGAGCGCAGCAGCACCGCCACCGCTGCTCTTCGAGGGGGTCCCGGCAGCCCCCCCAACGCCCCTGTTCCCACCCATGGGGAGCAGGAAGAGCGGCAGGAAGATCCAGTGGAGGCTGTGGCAGGTCCCTCCATTCGCAGCTCAGGCAGGGACCGCTCCCCTGGGGCATCCCGGCGAGCCCCGAAGAGGAGAGCCGGCAGCTGCCAGGACTCCTCCCAGCCCCCTAAGAGGCCACCTCGTCGGCCACACTAAAACCGGCCGCATTAAAACCAGCCCCAAAAGCTGCCACAGCAGACCGGACCAGCAGCTGGGGCACGTGCTGGCCCCACAAATCCATCTCAAGGCTCTCGGTGCTCAAGATCCATCAGGGAAACCACATCTCCTGAAAGCACCTGCAGCTGCTCCTGGGGCAGATGTTTCCAGCCAGGGGGTCTCCAGGCCCAGCCCGTGCCCCACCGCTCATCACCCAGGCCTGGCCTCCTCCTCACCGCACCCTCTGCCCCCCTTCCCGTCCCGGGGCTCTGCTCTCCTACCATCCTACACTGCCAGCGCACAAATCCCTCCTCCTGCACAGAGTCACAACTCGGTGCTGCGCTCTGCATCCCCCTGGGGCCGTACCCTGCCAAGGCAGGAGCACCAAGAACTTCAAGCAGGGGAGCGCCAAGTTCTGGAGCTGGGGAACCAAAGAACTGGAGCCAAAGTTGTGGAGCTGGGGAGCCAAAGATCTGGAGCCGAAGTTCTGGAGCTGGGGAGCCGAAGAACTGGAGCCCAAGTTCTGGAGCTGGGAAGCCAAAGAACTGGAGCCCAAGTTCTGGAGCTGGGGAGCAGACCTGGGACATCCAGGAGACAGAACGGAGTCTTCAGCTGTGTGTCGAGGTGTGCACTCACCAGGGAAACACTACGAGTGTGGAGCTCCAAGAGAACATCTGCTTGATTCAAATGACCGTATCCAGATTCCTTGTGCAGCCTTCCCATGACTGACACACAGAGGGAGAAAGGATCAAACTGAATCCAGGACACCAATCAAGAGAGAAAATAAAAAAGTTGTTAAGAAACTATTTATTTACTTCTCATCCAGATGCTGGAAAAAGCACCATTTATAAGCTCAGCTAAATCATAATGTTTGCATCTCTTTTAGAGGCGATTCCTTTTTGTTTACACAAAACAACGTCCCCTCCAGGTTAATCTGAAGTCGGATTAGACTCATTCCTTTGTTTGCTTGCATTATACTTTTCTCCAGTTGTCTTCTCTGCCTCTCTGCCTCCATCAGATAAACATTGGGATCTTTTCCTGTCAATTAAACTGTACGGCGAGCTTCAAATCACAACTTTTGCTGCCTGTAGATTGTACCAGATGATCCGAAATGTAACAGGAAGTGTTATCTTTCTAGTCCGATGTAGTTTCTATTCCCTGTTGTGTGCTCATGTCTTGTTTTTCGTTTAGTATAAGAGAAATGCATCTTAGAGAAAGTCTTCTTAGCTGAGGCTCTAAAGCTTTTTACCTTTTTTCATATTTAATGATGGAAACCTCATAAAGTCTTAAGAATTTAAAATTCTTGATGAGACATTAAAAGCAGATTCCAAAGCATAGTCTCTAAATTCTGTCCATAACCTGGCATGGCAGAAATCAGAAGTTATTACTTTTTTTTTCTTCAATTAATGGAAGTTGGAGCCCTGCTAGTGCTGCGGGTGGTGTGGTCTCTTGCAGGACGGGGGAGAGTCCTGGGGGCTGGGGGCCCTCCGCTTTGGGGGACGCCGGGGCCCCTCGGGTGAGCGGTCCCTGTCCCGGCGGGGAGAATTCTCCTGGTGGGATGGCCTCTTGCAGGGCCGGGGAGAGTCCCGGGGGCCGGGGGCCCTTCGCTTTGCGGGGCGCTGGGGCCTCCTGCGTGAGCAGTCCCTGTCCCGGCCGGGAGCAGAGGGTCCTGCCGCCGCCTCCCCCGGCTCCTGGAGCTGCTCCTGCTCTGCAGGGATGGGCACAGATGGGGGGCGTTCAGGACCCCTTCGGAGGGCAGCCTCCGACATGCCAACGTCCTCCTCAACTTCGGCACTTGAAGGGCTTCTGGAGGAGGCCAAGTTGGGGGTAGGAGTCCCCACCCAGGAGCTGCTGGAGCTGGAGCCGGCTGCACGGCTCTCATCTTCCTCCTGGTCAGTGGGGGAGCGCAGCAGCCTCTGGGCCTCCTGGCTGCACCGGAGTGCAATGATGTCAATGACACCACGCACCAGTGGTGCTGCATGTTCCTCGAGCTCGACCTGCAGCCTCTGGACCATGAGTTCCTCATCGGGACCATAGAGGCACAGGCAGTGCAGGATGATGTGCTCTGCAGCATTCACCACCCACCACCGTGCCCCATATATTGCCTCCAGCTCCTGGCGCAGCCAAGGCAGCACGGGATCGAGGAGACGCTGTTCACTTTGGAAAAGTCCTGCCCAGACCTCGGGCAGGAGGCCACCCACGGCAGACCCGGCATCTGTCCTCGCAGCCCTCTGCTCAGCTGGGGACAGCATCCCCTGTGGAAAGGATGGAGGGGATGCCACCGGGGGCTGGGGGCTGTTTTCGGCCGGGTGGCCGGGAGCTCTGTCTTCCTGGCTTCTGTCATCTGGCAACTCTTCACAGACTGTGAGGACGACATAGTCTGGATGATCACTTTCTCCTGAGACAGGAAACCTGACAGTCCCTATTAGTCTTCTGCAGAGAGGGCACTCTGGTTTCCTCACTGCCCAATGAAGGATGCAGCGCAGGCAGAACTGGTGGCCACAGGGCAGCGCATAAGCGACATCATCTCGAGCGTCATGGCAAATGGGGCAGATCCATTCTGTCTCAGTCGCCATGTTTGTGCTCGACGGAGGGTTGGGAAGAGCTGAGGGTGAGGAGCCGCCTATCCTCGCTGGTTCTGGCGCTGCCAAAGGGTGTGATGCACTGCAAAATGGAGAGAGGCCATGGTCACTTGCCGGCATGGGGAGGGAAGGGGAGAAAGAAACGCCGAGGTCCTTTGAAAATTACACCCTCCCATCTCCCCAAGCCCCACGGCCATCCCAGGGGGACGCTGCCCCGCACAGCTCACCTGCTCTCTTGCAAGATCGCACTGCGGTGCCCGGCTGCCTGAACCAGGCAGAGCCGGGAAACACAGAGGATGGCTCTGGAATGGGCACGGAGAGCTGCAGACAGCAGCCCCCAGAGCACCAGCCAGCACCAGGGGAAGCCTCGCTCCACGCTCCAGACCTCACAGGCACGTCTGCCAGGAGGCCAGGCACGAGCCAGACTGGGCCACGCTCTGCTGGCGCCCGGGGTGGGCAGCGAGGGATGCCAGGTTACAGTCCGTTGCTGGGTGACGTCACAGTCCCCTGTCCAGATGACATCACCCTCCACCTTACGGTGACGTCACAGTGGGCCGACTGCCTCCGCGGCACTCCCACCTCAGCACTTCTGTATTTTTCCAAAGAAAGTGAGGAGCGTTTCAAACAGCATCAAGTTGTTTTACTGAATCGTTCACGTGTACCATGACTTTGATTTTCTCAGTAACCTGGTGGTTGGAGACTGATGAAGCTCTTACATCAGACTGCGCACCAGACTCCATGTCAAAAAGAAACTTCACCTGGAGAAAGAGAAAGGCTCTTTGCCTGCTAAGGTGGGCACATGGGTGGCCACTTGGAAGGGAAGTCACCAGAAGAAAGGAGAGAAAGCGAGGCGGGAGGAAGTTTGGGAGGAGAGGATTAAAAAAAGTATTACTTTAGAATTTACCAGCTCATATGCATCACTCCTGGCATCAACTTTGATTGCCTGCATGTCTTTATACAAGTGTTGATGAGGACAGGTCATAATGGTGCCGTTGCTACCACAATAAGTACAGCCCCTGTCAGCATTTGCCAAGTAAAATCCGATATTCAGCCTTGTTACACGGTTGTAATAATGCTCCAAAGGGAGCGTGTAAGGCTGATGTGGAAGTGTATGTGCTTCTTCCCTTTGTTACTCCCAAAGGCTTATTATTTCATCAAGTGTCTATTGTTTATGAACAAAAGTAAACTAGTTTACTGAGGAACAATGCACTGGGACACAGATCGGTTTAAAAGAAACTAACCTGGATAACACAGTCGATCAAACTTCTTTTTTAAAAGAGGTTTTAGAAAAATATTTTTTTAAATGGCCACAAGTTGTCTATTTCTGGATCAACGAACATTTTTCCAAATTATCTCCCAGCCATGTACAAAGCTAATAACGTGTGACACTTCTAAGACATCTATCCAAAGGAATTGAATTTGATTAGATGTAAAACAAGGGATTTTTCTCTTCCAGGACTTTTAAGTCATCAACCAAAAATGACATACAAAAACCTGAGAAGATGTGACGTTTGTTAGCTGAGAGACCGAAAACTGCTAGTTAAGAATCAAGATTCAGCTTAAAATGTCTTCCCTAAATTTATCGATTGGTATGAAGAGCTTAGAGAAGACAAATCAAAACAAAAAAACCCCACCCCAACTATAGTATTTTAAGGCCAAACCTAACAGTTTCTCAACAGGCCTCTGAACTTTGTAGAAAAACACTTTTCCGAACCATCCATTGAATTCTTGGACACATAATGCACAGTGTTTTAAGCCTTTGATTTCAGTATGCCTAAAACGAAGTGAAATCCTTACAATGTGTACTGCTGTTACACCGATCAAGTGCAGGGAGATGATCTTAAATAGCTGCTCTTGAATCAGAGCTGAGCTTCGTTGGGATATCTCCTAACATAGCCCATTATTAACATTACTCCATGGAAAATAACAAGTATACCATGGATATATATATCCACGGAAAATACCAGACATGCTGTCAACTAAATGGATTGAAATCCCTTTGCCTGCTTCAAATGCAAGAGTTAGTGGAATATGGAGCTCACCACAGATGAGCCTTGTTTCCTGCTGAACGGAAGCAGTCTTGCCCTTTGAAGGCTTTTGGGGACTGAGGCGAGTTAGTCCTCTCAGAGGGATTGTGGAGGAGCATCCCTTCCAATATGGGGAAAAAGCACAGCCTCAGGAAAGATGCTTGGCGCGGTCATTTAGGAGTCTATCAAGACTATCAAGATAAAGAATTAATTTGCCTTTTACATCTCTGTTGTGTTTTCTTCTGTATGTTTACACTGTGCCATGAAAAACTGTCTGTCCTCAACGTGGCATCAGGGGAAATGCTGAGCGACCAAGTGTTGCTTTTAATACTGTTCCTCTCTGGTTTCAGGAGCTGCCCCGCGAGGCACGCTCAAGCAGCGGTGACTTAGGATGGAAGCCCACTCCTTGCAGAGAAACCTGTGCTTCCAGGTAGAGAACTGAAGGATTGAGAAGGAATGGGAAATGAGTTGCTAACTCCGCTGGGAACAAATTGTAAGCCCAGTTCCAATGACAACACTACTTCAGAGGGGTTTCAGTGGATTAAGGAGGGGGCAAAAAAACACTCAGGAGGCTTGTGTCCCTTTTCCTCTCAGCTCACAGGGCCACCAAAGCCACCATGACCTCAGACCTTCCCTTCTGTGTATCACCTTTTCTGAGCTACTCTGCTTTCATGCAGCATTCCTTCCTGAGGCATTCCTCTGATCTTGGCAAGAATGCATTGCTTGTTGGAGATGGTTTGCTTTGATTATTAGGGTCCGATGGGAGGAAAAAAGAGTGGTCATGGGAATTATCTGGTCCTTCTTTGGCCTCTCCCATGTAAGAAAGGAGAAGGGCCAAGCAATATGACAAATAATCTTATCCTTTTATTGTTTCGATCGTGTGGCACCCCTGCTCTGCAGGCAGAGTCTGTCCAGCCCGAAACCTCTGCTGCAAACGGTATCAGCAAATCTCAGTAAGGCTGCAAAGCTCCAAGCAAGGAGGGGAGGGAGATTTTTATTTCCAACTGAAATTGTTTACGGCCATTCACGTGCATGCTGTCATATCCACCTCTTTGCAAGCAGCTAAATGTGTATTCCCACCTAGTCTGGGCAAAATTTTCAGAGGTGAGACAGAGGACAAGACACACAACCTTTGGAGGCCTCTTCACATCTCCAGGATTGTCCCTGCCTGAGTGTCCTGAGAAGTTGCACATAGATGTGATCTGGATGAAGTGTGAGTGCGAGTGTCATCAACACCTGCCGTTCTCACAGCCTTTTTTCTGCCAGTCCTGAGGCACCATGCTCAGGTGTTCCATTTCATACTTGGTCATACCAATAACCAAACCACTGAACCACTCCTCCTAGGAGAAGACTGAGGAGGTCTCTGGTTCAACCAGTGGCTCAGGGCAAAGGATGTTACATGATGAACAATGAGGATAGACATATATCTATATATCCATATAGATACATGGTCAATGAATATAGTCCTGGATGCTCTGGGTTGTTGCCTCTCAGGTCTCAGAGGCTGGCCTGCAGGCTCAGGGATCCCACCTCCTCTCTGGACAACCCAGTCCTGTGCTTCACGGTCCTCAGAAATATTTTGATTTTGGTTGCTTATCTCCAGTCTGAACCTCTCTAGTCTCAGGAGTTGCCTCTGTCTCTCACCTTCTAACCTTCCAGTGCTGGGAAAAGCCTGTCCCCATCTCCTTGATGCCTTCCCCATGGGAACCAAGTGTGCTGTGAGGTGCCCCGACACCTTCTCTGCTCCATGCTGAGCGAATCCGAGCCCCACAGACCCTCCTTTGCCTCCCCTGAGCCCCTCAGGTTTGGCAACCTGTCTCTGGGAGCCATAGTGCCCGGATGAAGCCTGATGGATGTTGAGCAGAGGGGATCACCCTTGTGCTTTCTGTCTAGGGCTGGAAGACAGGAGAAGACCTGCCAGAGTGAGCCCAGTGCTGCCTGGGACTGCCCGTGGGAGGAAGCAGGGGAGCCCAGAGGCTGACCAGCAGTGCTGGAGTGTGGGGACAGTCTGTGGGACTTTGTCCTGCAACCTCGCAGGGAGGCCTGAGTTGTTAACAAGTGCACCCTCTTCCATCATGTGCCTGGAGATGAGTGCCCTGGCCAGAGTCGGGTTCTGATGGGTTCCGCTGTCACCTAGCGACTAGAACCAGGCACCCATCGCCTGGCATCCAGTCCCACTCAGCTGGTTGGCACCTGCATTCCAGCTGAGCACCTTGCGAGGCTGGAGTGCTGAGCGAGCAGTGGTGGTTGTGTCCTTGTTGGGGAGTTGCTTCGTGCAACTCTCCATTCCAAACGCCAAGCGATCAAAGGCTTTTCCCCGGCCCTGCCAGCTGCAGGCAGCCGGGGCACCCAGGAGGCGCGCTCGCAGCAGCAGAGGTGAGCTGTGCGGGGACACCTGGCCCTGGGGTGGGAGCTGGGAGGGTTTCCTTCTGGAGGGACCTGGGCATTTCTTCCACCCCTCCCCAGGCCAGCCAACAATTGTGGCCTCTCTTCTTCTTCCAGAGTGACAGCCGCTGCTGCAGCGCCAGTGAGAGGGAGCAATTCACCATCCCCAGCTCCCTCCAGCCCACCGCAGGGAGCGTGGAGATCATGGCCGCAGAGGTGGAGGACCGCTGTCCAGTGTGCCTGGACAGCTTTGAGGACGCTGCCTCTGTGGTGCCATGCCTCCACCGCTTCTGTTACCAGTGCATCCTGCGGTGGGCTCAGAGTAAGCCCCAGTGCCCCCTCTGCAAGAGGAGAGTGCAATCCATCGTGCACTTGGTGCAGGCAGATGATGACCTTTGAGGAGGTCGTCGTCAGACCATCAGCGGGGTCGGCGTCAGCCGGCCGCCGCCGGGCAGCAGGAGCACTCAGGCACCCAGCCCCTGGCAGCCCCCCTCGCCCTGCAGAAGCCCAGCCGCTGGTGGAGGAGTCGGGGCCCAGGGCTCTGCCGGGTGGCCTCCAGCCGCACACGTGGGCATCTCTTTTTGATGACCACCCGGCTCTGCTCCAACGCTTCCAGCCCTGGCTGCACGAGCAGCTGGGGCTGGTATTTGCTGCGGAGCCTTCGACAGCAGCCGTGATGGAAGACCTCATCATGGCTGTGCTGGGCCTCTTCGGGCTGCACGAGGAGGTGCTGGTGCGGCTGCTGCAGGTGAGCCTCCAGGACCGCGCGGCGGCATTCGTGCACCAGCTCATCGGTGTCGCTGTGCAGCGCTGCAGCGCGGAGGCCCACCGCCTGCTGGGGCTGGAGGATGCTCCTGCTGCCCGGGAGCGGGAAGCCATCCCTGTGGCTGCCCCTCGTCCCGCCACCTCCCAAAGGGGCTCTCCTGCCCGTGGTCCAGCCCCCTCCAGCAGCGCGGCCGCAGCCGACGAGGAGGAGCGCAGCAGCACCGCCACCGCTGCTCTTCGAGGGGGTCCCGGCAGCCCCCCCAACGCCCCTGTTCCCACCCATGGGGAGCAGGAAGAGCGGCAGGAAGATCCAGTGGAGGCTGTGGCAGGTCCCTCCATTCGCAGCTCAGGCAGGGACCGCTCCCCTGGGGCATCCCGGCGAGCCCCGAAGAGGAGAGCCGGCAGCTGCCAGGACTCCTCCCAGCCCCCTAAGAGGCCACCTCGTCGGCCACACTAAAACCGGCCACATTAAAACCAGCCCCAAAAGCTGCCACAGCAGACCGGACCAGCAGCTGGGGCACGTGCTGGCCCCACAAATCCATCTCAAGGCTCTCGGTGCTCAAGATCCATCAGGGAAACCACATCTCCTGAAAGCACCTGCAGCTGCTCCTGGAGCAGATGTTTCCAGCCAGGGGGTCTCCAGGCCCAGCCCGTGCCCCACCGCTCATCACCCCAGGCCTGGCCTCCTCCTCACCGCACCCTCTGCCCCCCTTCCCGTCCCAGGGCTCTGCTCTCCTACCATCCTACACTGCCAGCGCACAAATCCCTCCTCCTGCACAGAGTCACAACTCGGTGCTGCGCTCTGCATCCCCCTGGGGCCGTACCCTGCCAAGGCAGGAGCACCAAGAACTTCAAGCAGGGGAGCGCCAAGTTCTGGAGCTGGGGAACCAAAGAACTGGAGCCAAAGTTGTGGAGCTGGGGAGCCAAAGATCTGGAGCCGAAGTTCTGGAGCTGGGGAGCCGAAGAACTGGAGCCCAAGTTCTGGAGCTGGGAAGCCAAAGAACTGGAGCCCAAGTTCTGGAGCTGGGGAGCCAAAGAACTGGAGCCGAAGTTCTGGAGCTGGGGAGCCGAAGAACTGGAGCCGAAGTTCTGGAGCTGGGAAGCCAAAGAACTGGAGCCCAAGTTCTGGAGCTGGGGTGCAGACCTGGGACATCCAGGAGACAGAACGGAGTCTTCAGCTGTGTGTCGAGGTGTGCACTCACCAGGGAAACACTACGAGTGTGGAGCTCCAAGAGAACATCTGCTTGATTCAAATGACCGTATCCAGATTCCTTGTGCAGCCTTCCATGACTGACACACAGAGGGAGAAAGGATCAAACTGAATCCAGGACACCAATCAAGAGAGAAAATAAAAAAGTTGTTAAGAAACTATTTATTTACTTCTCATCCAGATGCTGGAAAAAGCACCATTTCTAAGCTCAGCTAAATCATAATGTTTGCATCTCTTTTAGAGGCGATTCCTTTTTGTTTACACAAAACAACGTCCCCTCCAGGTTAATCTGAAGTCGGATTAGACTCATTCCTTTGTTTGCTTGCATTATACTTTTCTCCAGTTGTCTTCTCTGCCTCTCTGCCTCCATCAGATAAACATTGGGATCTTTTCCTGTCAATTAAACTGTACGGCGAGCTTCAAATCAGAACTTTTGCTGCCTGTAGATTGTACCAGATGATCCGAAATGTAACAGGAAGTGTTATCTTTCTAGTCCGATGTAGTTTCTATTCCCTGTTGTGTGCTCATGTCTTGTTTTTTCGTTTAGTATAAGAGAAATGCATCTTAGAGAAAGTCTTCTTAGCTGAGGCTCTAAAGCTTTTTACCTTTTTTCATATTTAATGATGGAAACCTCATAACGTCTTAAGAATTTAAAATTCTTGATGAGACATTAAAGCAGATTCCCAAAGCATAGTCCTCTAAAATTCTGTCCATAACCTGGCATGGCAGAAATCAGAAGCTATTACTTTTTTTTTTTTCAATTAATGGAAGTTGGAGCCCTGCTAGTGCTGCGGGTGGTGTGGTCTCTTGCAGGACGGGGGAGAGTCCTGGGGGCTGGGGGCCCTCCGCTTTGGGGGACGCCGGGGCCCCTCGGGTGTGAGCGGTCCCTGTCCCGGCGGGGAGAATTCTCCTGTGGGATGGCCTCTTGCAGGGCCGGGGAGAGTCCGGGGGGCCGGGGGCCCTTCGCTTTGCGGGGCGCTGGGGCCTCCTGCGTGAGCAGTTCCTGTCCCGGCCGGGAGCAGAGGGTCCTGCCGCCGCCTCCCCCGGCTCCTGGAGCTGCTCCTGCTCTGCAGGATGGGCACAGATGGGGGGCGTTTCAGGACCCCTTCGGAGGGCAGCCTCCGACATGCCAACGTCCTCCTCAACTTCGGCACTTGAAGGGCTTCTGGAGGAGGCCAAGTTGGGGGTAGGAGTCCCCACCCAGGAGCTGCTGGAGCTGGAGCCGGCTGCACGGCTCTCATCTTCCTCCTGGTCAGTGGGGGAGCGCAGCAGCCTCTGGGCTCCTGGCTGCACCGGCGCGCAATGATGTCAATGACACCACGCACCAGTGGTGCTGCATGTTCCTCGAGCTCGACCTGCAGCCTCTGGACAATGAGTTCCTCATCGGGACCATAGAGGCACAGGCAGTGCAGGATGATGTGCTCTGCAGCATTCACCACCCACCACCGTGCCCCATATATTGCCTCCAGCTCCTGGCGCAGCCAAGGCAGCACGGGATCGAGGAGACGCTGTTCACTTTGGAAAAGTCCTGCCCAGACCTCGGGCAGGAGGCCACCCACGGCAGACCCGGCATCTGTCCTCGCAGCCCTCTGCTCAGCTGGGGACAGCATCCCCTGTGGAAAGGATGGAGGGGATGCCACCGGGGGCTGGGGGCTGTTTTCGGCCGGGTGGCCGGGAGCTCTGTCTTCCTGGCTTCTGTCATCTGGCAACTCTTCACAGACTGTGAGGATGACATTGTCTGGATTGTCACCTTCTCCTAAAGGAAACCTGATATTCTCTATCTGTCTTCTGCAGAGAGGGCATTCTTGTTTCGTCAATGCCCAACGAAGGATGCAGCGCACGCAGAACTGGTGGCCACAGGGCAGCGCATAAGCGACATCATCTCGAGCGTCACGGCAAATGGGGCAGATCCATTCTGTCTCAGTCGCCATGTTTGTGCTCGACGGAGGGTTGGGAAGAGCTGAGGGTGAGGAGCCGCCTATCCTCGCTGGCTCTGGCGCTGCCAAAGGGTGTGATGCACTGCAAAATGGAGAGAGGCCATGGTCACTTGCTGTCGCAGGGAGAGGAAGGACGGGGAGAAAGAAACGCCGAGGTCCTTTGAAAATTACACCCTCCCATCTCCCCAATACCCACTCCCTGCCCCATGGCCACCCCAGGGGACGTTGCCCCGCACAGCTCACCTGCTCTCTTGCAAGCTCGCACTGCGGTGCCCGGCTGCCTGAACCAGGCAGAGCTGGGAAACACAGAGGATGGCTCTGGAATGGGCACGGAGAGCTGCAGACAGCAGCCCCCAGAGCACCAGCAGCACCAGGGGAAGCCTCGCTCCACGCTCCAGACCTCACAGGCACGTCTGCCAGGAGGCCAGGCACGAGCCAGACTGGGCCCACGCTCTGCCGGCGCCCGGGGTGGGCAGCGAGGGATGCCAGGTTACAGTCCGTTGCTGGGTGACGTCACAGTCCCCTGTCCAGATGACATCACCCTCCACCTTACGGTGACGTCACAGTGGGCCGACTGCCTCCACAGCACTCCCCCCTCAGCACTTCTGTATGTTTCCAAAGAAAGTGAGGAGCGTTTCAAACAGCATCAAGTTGTTTTACTGAATCGTTCACGTGTACCATGACTTTGATTTTCTCAGTAACCTGGTGGTTGGAGACCGATGAAGCTCTTACATCAGACTGCGCACCAGACTCCATGTCAAAAAGAAACTTCACCTGGAGAAAGAGAAAGGCTCTTTGCCTGCTAAGGTGGGCACATGGGTGGCCACTTGGAAGGGAAGTCACCAGAAGAAAGGAGAGAAAGCGAGGCGGGAGGAAGTTCACTGTCTGCCCCTCACTTTTGAGTGACAGCACTTTTCCGAAAATGTACACAAGAGATCTCTTATCCCTGGCGTAAAGGTCACTGGGGGAATTTTCCAGAGTGGTTGGCTAAAACCTGACTCCGCAAAACTCTGTGGGATTTCAGGAGGTGAGAATTTCACCCATAACCATGTGACACCTGTTTCCTTCCTCAAGCTGGACGCTCACAGAGGCTTCAACAGCTGCAGCATCAAAACTTGCTGCAAGACTAATGAACGATCTTTAGGAGAAATTATCACCTTCATTACCTGTTAATACAAAATTTGTCATTAAACTGACCAATCTCATTATGCATTACCCTTTTTATATACAAGACATTAGAAAAATCCGGCTCTCAGAACAAATCCTGAGAATTTTTCACTTAGTCAATTCCAGAGGGTTGGAACAACGCACTTGCCATGCTTAGCTGGAGGAACACCACCCATGACGAAAATACCATTTCAGTAGAGAGTAGATAGCAAATAGACTTGCCATATGACAAGCACTATGTGTCCTGTTTCAGTGTTGGGCTTAGTATGCTCAACTCGAAGGAAGAATTCTGAACGTTCATGGAAAGGTGAACCTAAAATGTAGCAAATAACTTTAAACACTATGATTGAACATCTTACACTATAACATTTTTTTTTTCTACTTTACACATTAACTGAACAAATCAATCTATTCTATAGCCCACATGTCCATCTCGTCTAAAAACCTTTCATGAAGTTCCCAAGAATGTGTGGAAGAAAGGGAAGCAGAAGTTATAAACAAACCAAAACAAATAAAATACCTTCCTTCAGAACTGCATTTTACTAGATAGTCACATATCCCAGCATACCAAGTGTTTAATCTAATTGTTTCTACTAGAAACTTAGGTATGTTGATACCATCAGCCTTATGTGCTGAATTGCTCAACATTTATTATTTCGGTACAAATCACGCTTTCTGGCATCTGTTTGAATTGGTGCCCTCTATAATGTCCATGCATGTTCCTGTCTCTTACTGTTTTCTTTACAGTGAAAACAATACTTACAATTTCTATCCTCAATGCTCACGTAACTCATGCAGTCATTCCCAGTTGGGAGGAGAGGGTTAAAAAAGTATTACTTAGAATTTACCGGCTCATATGCATCACTCCCTGGCATCAACTTTGATTGCCTGCATGTCTTTATACAAGTGTTGATGAGGACAGGTCATAATGGTGCCATTGCTGCCACAATAAGTACAGCCCCTGTCAGCATTTCCCAAGTGAAATCCGATATTCGTCCTTGTTACACGGTTGTAATAATGCTCCAAAGGGAGCGTGAAAGGCTGATGTGGAAGTGTATGTGCTTCTTCCCTTTGTTACTCCCAAAGGCTTATTATTTCATCAAGTGTCTATTGTTTATGAACAAAGTAAACTAGTTTACTGAGGAACAATGCACTGGGACACAGATCGGTTTAAAAGAACTAACCTGATAACACAGTCAATCAACTTCTTTTTTTAAAGAGGTTTTAGAAAAATATTTTTTTAAATGGCCACAAGTTATCTACTTCTGGATCAATGAACATTTTTCCAAATTATCTCCCAGCCCATGTACAAAGCTAATAACGTATGACACTTCTAAGACATCTATCTAACGGAATTGAATTTGATTAGATGTAAAACAAGGGATTTTTTCTCTTCCAGGACTTTTAAGTCATCAACCAAAAATGACATACAAAACCTGAGAAGATGTGACGTTTGTTAGC
The DNA here is from genome assembly GCF_009769465.1 of Tauraco erythrolophus. Classification (NCBI taxonomy): domain Eukaryota; kingdom Metazoa; phylum Chordata; class Aves; order Musophagiformes; family Musophagidae; genus Tauraco; species Tauraco erythrolophus. The sequence continues at coordinate 82,252,349 of NC_141469.1, forward strand.
TGAGAGACCGAAAACTGATAGTTAAGAATCAAGATTCAGCTTAAAATGTCTTCCCTAAATTTATCGATTGGTATGAAGAGCTTAGAGAAGACAAATCAAAACAAAAAAACCCACCCCAACTATAGTATTTTAAGGCCAAACTCAACAGTTTCTCAACAGGCCTCTGAACTTTGTAGAAAAACACTTTTCCGAACCATCCATTGAATTCTTGGACACATAATGCACAGTGTTTAAAGCCTTTAATTTCAGTATGCCTAAACCAAAGTGAAATCCTTACAATGTGTACTACTGTTACACCGATCAGTGCAGGGAGATGATCTTAATAGCTGCTCTTGAATCAGAGCTGAGCTTCGTTGGGATATCTCCTACATAGCCCATTAGTAACATTACTCCATGGAAAATAACAAGTATACCATGGATATATATCACGGACAATACCAGACATGCTGTCAACTAAATGGATTGAAATCCCTTTGCCTGCTTCAAATGCAAGAGTTAGTGGAATATGGAGCTCACCACAGATGAGCCTTGTTTCCTGCTGAACGGAAGCAGTCTTGCCCTTTGAAGGCTTTTGGGGACTGAGGCGAGTTAGTCCTCTCAGAGGGATTGTGGAGGAGCATCCCTTCCAATATGGGGAAAAAGCACAGCCTCAGGAAAGATGCTTGGCGCGGTCATTTAGGAGTCTATCAAGACTATCAAGATAAAGAATTAATTTGCCTTTTACATCTCTGTTGTGTTTTCTTCTGTATGTTTACACGTGCCATGAAAAACTGTCTGTCCTCACGTGGCATCAGGGGAAATGCTGAGCGACCAAGTGTTGCTTTTAATACTGTTCCTCTCTGGTTTCAGGGAGCTGCCCCACAGAGGCACGCTCAAGCAGCGGTGACTTAGGATGGAAGCCCACTCCTTGCAGAGAACCTGTGCTTCTGGGTAGAGATCCTGAAGGATTGAGAAGGAATGGGAAATGAGTTGCTAACTCCGCTGGGAACAAATTGTAAGCCCAGTTCCAATGACAACAGTACTTCAGAGGGGTTTCAGTGATTAAGGAGGGGGCAAAAAACACTCAGGAGGCTTGTGTCCCTTTTCCTCTCAGCTCACAGGGCCACCAAAGCCACCATGACCTCAGACCTTCCCTTCTGTGTATCACCTTTTCTGAGCTACTCTGCTTTCATGCAGCATTCCTTCCTGAGGCATTCCTCTGATCTTGGCAAGAACGCATTGCTTGTTGGAGATAGTTTGCTTTGATTATTAGGGTCCGATGGGAGGAAAAAAGAGTGGTCATGGAATTATCTGGTCCTTCTTTGGCCTCTCCCATGTAAGAAAGGAGAGGGCCAAGCAATATGACAAATAATCTTATCCTTTTATTGTTTCGATCGTGTGGCACCCCTGCTCTGCAGGCAGAGTCTGTCCAGCCCGAAACCTCTGCTGCAAACGGTATCAGCAAATCTCAGTAAGGCTGCAAAGCTCCAAGCAAGGAGGGGAGGGAGATTTTTATTTCCAACTGAAAATTGTTTACGGCCATTCACGTGCATGCTGTCATATCCACATCTTTGCAAGCAGGTAAATGTGTATTCCCACCTAGTCTGGGCAAAATTTTCAGAGGTGAGACAGAGGACAAGACACACAACCTTTGGAGGCCTCTTCACATCTCCAGGATTGTCCCTGCCTGAGTGTCCTGAGAAGCTGCACATAGATGTGATCTGGATGAAGTGTGAGTGCGAGTGTCATCAACACCTGCCGTTCTCACAGCCTTTTTTCTGCCAGTCCTGAGGCACCATGCTCAGGTGTTCCATTTCATACTTGGTCATACCAATAACCAAACCACTGAACCACTCCTCCTAGGAGAAGACTGAGGAGGTCTCTGGTTCAACCAGTGGCTCAGGGCAAAGGATGTTACATGATGAACAATGAGGATAGACATATATCTATATATCCATATAGATATATGGTCAATGAATATAGTCCTGGATGCTCTGGGTGTTGCCTCTCAGGTCTCAGAGGCTGGCCTGCAGGCTCAGGGATCCCACCTGCTCTCTGGACAACCCAGTCCTGTGCTTCACGGTCCTCAGAAATATTTTGATTTTGGTTGCTTATCTCCAGTCTGAACCTCTCTAGTCTCAGGAGTTGCCTCTGTCTCTCACCTTCTAACCTTCCAGTGCTGGGAAAAGCCTGTCCCCATCTCCTTGATGCCTTCCCCATGGGAACCAAGTGTGCTGTGAGGTGCCCCGACACCTTCTCTGCTCCATGCTGAGCAAATCCGAGCCCCACAGACCCTCCTTTGCCTCCCCTGAGCCCCTCAGGTTGGCAACCTGTCTCTGGGAGCCATAGTGCCCGGATGAAGCCTGATGGATGTTGAGCAGAGGGGATCAGCCTTGTGCTTTCTGTCTAGGGCTGGAAGACAGGAGAAGACCTGCCAGAGTGAGCCCAGTGCTGCCTGGGACTGCCCGTGGGAGGAAGCAGGGGAGCCCAGAGGGCTGACCAGCAGTGCTGGAGTGTGGGGACAGTCTGTGGGACTTTGTCCTGCAACCTCGCAGGGAGGCCTGAGTTGTTAACAAGTGCACCCTCTTCCATCATGTGCCTGGAGATGAGTGCCCTGGCCAGAGTCGGGTTCTGATGGGTTCCGCTGTCACCTAGCGACTAGAACCAGGCACCCATCGCCTGGCATCCAGTCCCACTCAGCTGGTTGGCACCTGCATTCCAGCTGAGCACCTTGCGAGGCTGGAGTGCTGAGCGAGCAGTGGTGGTTGTGTCCTTGTTGGGGAGTTGCTTCGTGCAACTCTCCATTCCAAACGCCAAGCGATCAAAGGCTTTTCCCCGGCCCTGCCAGCTGCAGGCAGCCGGGGCACCCAGGAGGCGCGCTCGCAGCAGCAGAGGTGAGCTGTGCGGGGACACCTGGACCTGGGGTGGGAGCTGGGAGGGTTTCCTTCTGGAGGGACCTGGGCATTTCTTCCACCCCTCCCCAGGCCAGCCAACAATTGTGGCCTCTCTTCTTCTTCCAGAGTGACAGCCGCCTGCTGCAGCACCAGTGAGAGGGAGCAATTCACCAGCCCCAGCTCCCTCCAGCCCACCGCAGGGAGCGTGGAGATCATGGCCGCAGAGGTGGAGGACCGCTGTCCAGTGTGCCTGGACAGCTTTGAGGACGCTGCCTCTGTGGTGCCATGCCTCCACCGCTTCTGTTACCAGTGCATCCTGCGGTGGGCTCAGAGTAAGCCCCAGTGCCCCCTCTGCAAGAGGAGAGTGCAATCCATCGTGCACTTGGTGCAGGGCAGATGATGACTTTGAGGAGGTCGTCGTCAGACCATCAGCGGGGTCGGCGTCAGCCGGCCGCCGCCGGGCAGCAGGAGCACTTCGGGCACCCAGCCCCTGGCAGCCCCCCTCGCCCTGCAGAAGCCCAGCCGCTGGTGGAGGAGTCGGGGCCCAGGGCTCCGCCGGGTGGCCTCCAGCCGCACACGTGGGCATCTCTTTTTGATGACCACCCGGCTCTGCTCCAACGCTTCCAGCCCTGGCTGCACGAGCAGCTGGGGCTGGTATTTGCTGCGGAGCCTTCGACAGCAGCCGTGATGGAAGACCTCATCATGGCTGTGCTGGGCCTCTTCGGGCTGCATGAGGAGGTGCTGGTGCGGCTGCTGCAGGTGAGCCTCCAGGACCGCGCGGCGGCATTCGTGCACCAGCTCATCGATGCCGCTGTGCAGCGCTGCAGCGCGGAGGCCCACCGCCTGCTGGGGCTGGAGGATGCTCCTGCTGCCCAGGAGCGGGAAGCCATCCCCGCGGCTGCCCCTCGTCCCGCCACCTCCCGAAGGGGCTCTCCTGCCCGCGGTCCAGCCCCCTCCAGCAGCATGGCCGCAGCCGACGAGGAGGAGCGCAGCAGCACCGCCACCGCTGCTCTTCGAGGGGGTCCCGGCAGCGCCCCCAACGCCCCCGTTCCCACCCGTGGGGAGCAGGAAGAGCGGCAGGAAGATCCAGTGGAGGCTGTGGCAGGTCCCTCCATTCGCAGCTCAGGCAGGGACCGCTCCCCTGGGGCATCCCGGCGAGCCCCAAAGAGGAGAGCCGGCAGCTGCCAGGACTCCTCCCAGCCCCCTAAGAGGCCACCTCATCGGCCACACTAAAACCAGCCCCAAGGGCTGCCACAGCAGACCGGACCAGCAGCTGGGGCACGTGCTGGCCCCACAAATCCATATCAAGGCTCTCGGTGCTCAAGATCCATCAGGGAAAGCCACATCTCCTGAAAGCACCTGCAGCTGCTCCCGGGGCAGATGTTTCCAGCCAGGGGGTCTCCAGGCCCAGCCCGTGCCCCACCACTCATCACCCCAGGCCTGGCCTCCTCCTCACCGCACCCTCTGCCCCCCTTCCCGTCCCGGGGCTCTGCTCTCCTACCATCCTACACTGCCAGCGCACAAATCCCTCCTCCTGCACAGAGTCACAACTCGGTGCTGCGCTCTACATCCCCCTGGGGCCGTACCCTGCCAAGGCAGGAGCACCAAGAACTTCAAGCAGGGGAACACCAAGTTCTGGAGCTGGGGAGCCGAAGAACTGGAGCCGAAGTTCTGGAGCTGGGGAGCCAAAGAACTGGAGCCCAAGTTCTGGAGCTGGGAAGCAGACCTGGGACATCCAGGAGACAGAACGGAGTCTTCAGCTGTGTGTCGAGGTGTGCACTCACCAGGGAAACACTACGAGTGTGGAGCTCCAAGAGAACATCTGCTTGATTCAAATGACTGTATCCAGATTCCTTGTGCAGCCTTCCCATGACTGACACATAGAGGGAGAAAGGATCGAACTGAATCCAGGACACCAATCAAGAGAGAAAATAAAAAAGTTGGTAAGAAACTATTTATTTACTTATCATCCAGATGCTGGAAAAGCACCATTTATAAGCTCAGCTAAATCGTAATGTTTGCATCTCTTTTAGAGGCGATTCCTTTTTGTTTACACAAAACAGCGTCCCCTCCAGGTTAATCTGAAGTCGGATTAGACTCATTCCTTTGTTTGCTTGCATTATACTTTTCTCCAGTTGTCTTCTCTGCCTCTCTGCCTCCATCAGATAAACATTGGGATCTTTTCCTGTCAATTAAACTGTACGGCGAGCTTCAAAACAGAACTTTTGCTGCCTGTAGATTGTACCAGATGATCCAAAATGTAACAGGAAGTGTTATCTTTCTAGTCCGATGTAGTTTCTATTCCCTGTTGTGTGCTCATGTCTTGTTTTTCGTTTAGTATAAGAGAACTGCACCTTAAAGACTCTTCTTAGCTGAGGCTCCAAGCTTTTTAAGTTGGTTTTTCAATTGGTCCACAACGATGCTCTGTAAAATAAATGGAAGAGTTTTGGAAAAACACCTAGTGTATTGGTATATTACTGTGATTCTGACAGAGGTCTGAAACATTCCATAGATTAAGTTGTGCTGCTGAATACTTAACAGAGGTTATCTTTTTTTTCTTTATTTTTAAAGTTGACATATTAATTTGTACTATGATAATGTGACCACTTTGCTGATTCCTGCAATCAAGGGACAAAATCCAAAGCCTGGATTTAGTACAATAATTGTCATACAAGTAATTCATCCATTTTCTTCAGAAGTCCCTTGAGATGTCAGTACGTTAGCTTCTCAATGATACACTCTTTTCATACCCCTATAAAGCTTCATCTGAACACAAGTTATGTTCATGTCCTGATTTAGACATCATTCCATGGCTGTACTCCAGGTACTTAGAACCTTCCTTTAATTTCCAGTTTAAATTTACTCGGGACTGTTGGGTATTAGGCATTTGTCTTAAATGTCATTTTCCCTTAAAAGTTTATCTCTCTGTCCCCCTCAAAGTTACCCCTTCCCATCTGTTTGTACAAAGAGGCGAAACAGGTAACAAGTAACCAGCAGCTCAACGGAGAATGCCTCACAAATTCCTAGCTAAAGCATTCTATGCAAAACTGGAAGTGATTACTCAGTGTTGCTTTTTTAATCTTTTTTTTTTTTTAACATCCATATGTCTTCATTTGCTTTTAGTAGTACGACACACTATTGTAATATTAATATTAACGATATGGAACTTTCTGTTCTTAATAGATTCCTTCAGATATTGATGAATGCTCCTTCCAAGCATACGTGTGTTTGGCACCTGCAATAATCTCCCAGGAGTGTTTCATTGGACCTGTGACGATGGCTGTGAACTAGATTGAACTGGGGGAAGCGTAGAGGTGTGTCTCTTCTGTTCAGAGATATGTCAAGACTTACCTTTTTTCTGTAATCGCACCAAGATCATTTCAAGGTGAGTTCACAAAACATGCATTTTATTCTCTCTCAATGAGAGTCTATTTTTCCTCACTAAACAAGCAATGTGTAGGATGGCATGCTTTGGAGTTGGTTTAAAACGGAACAAAAAGAATGACTTCTTCAATAGGCAGCTGTACAAACGTTTTTCCTAAATGTTCGATGAATTACTAGTAGTTCTTTTGTTCAGTTCAGCTGAAATTCACTTGCATTTGAAATTGTCTTGCCCAGTTTTTCTTTAAAGTAAAATCACTACTCTTTTTTGTCTAGTGAGCAGATTTATAAATGTAACCGTCCTCTTTTAGATTTCGATGAACGTGCCGATCCATTAATTGTGTTAATGGTCTTTGTGTAAATACTCCTGGAAGACAGGAGTGTAATTGCTCTCCAGACTTCCAGCTGAATCCTACTGGAGTGGGTTGTGCGGGTAAGTAAAAGCTACCTGAAGTATTACTTTAGAAATCACACCCAAGGGGACAGTTTTAATGCAAATGAAGGTAGCAAGACAGAAAAATTATACTTGCATATGCTGCATATTCTGTTGTGTACTTTTCTAGAGAGGGAGTTAATTATTTTAACTGATTAATGGTGATCATAGTTTCTTCAAAATACACCTTTTAAAAATTTGTCGAAACGTATATTATCTACGTTTCCATTCTCTTGACAGTCAACAATTCTCTTTTTAAAAACAGAATTTTTTAATTCTAGATGTGTCTTGGGACTGATTAGCTTCAATCTAAACCGGAATTAAAACCGATTGTGATCCCCATTTGGCTGGAAACAAAGTAAAAGACTTGTTTCACTGTAGTGGTCGAAATTCTCTCTGGCTTACACAGCCAGTCATTTTCTTTACTTTCCCCCCTTGCTACATGATTCAGGACTGTCATGGGATTAGAGGGTATACTCGCAGTCTAGGGGAGTTTTTGGGAAGAGCAGTGTTGAGAGAGGGGCCAGGGTTCAGCCATAGGGATTTGTGTGTGATCCTGGGAAAGCCTTGTCACTTTTTATTTGGAAGGCAGCCTTTTATTAGTTTGGGAAGACTCAGCTTCTCCTGAATTGGTAGTTAGAACTCTATCCATTTTCTAAATGCTTACAGTAATAACACAGTGTGGTGACAGGTAAATATATTCTAAGCAAATGTTTCTAAAGAAATGCAGATTTCTTTCAGAACAAATTTTATAGCTATCTTTTCTGTGTTTCTCCATTTTCTGCCTAGGAGTATTCTCTGTTGCTTCTCTGGATGCTAGAAACAAGTCCTGTTTGAGACCTTTAAATGTCCACAGTCTTGCCCAATTTATTCTAAAACTTCAAGGTGAGATTTTTAAAAATGAAGTGAATTTATGTAATCTGTTCCCATTGAATTGGGAACTTGTGTTTCCATCTCCCAAAGACTCTTCTGACAATTCCTGCCTTAATACTTTTCTTCTGCAGTTCCAGTCTGACTTCAGCTTTTAGCTTTGCCTCGTCTGAAGATTCAGCTGAAGCAATGAAATCCTGCCTTTTTGGCTCCCCTTCTGCAGCGTGTAACTACCAAGATGCTCATTCTTTCCTACAACCAGATGCTGTACGTGATCAGCCCTGCAAGCCCTCATTTATGACCAAAGAACTGAAGTGATCTCCAAAAAAGCTTGGGAGAACAAATACAGCTACCTGACGTGTTTTGCTGAAAAATGGGAGCTTGAGTTGGCACTCTACTTTGGGGTCGGTTGTCCCAGTGTTGTTTTTGGCAGGGGTCCCATGTTTCCTCAAAGAAGCCTTCACATGGGGAAAGGTGTCCTGCCTGAAGTTTCTTCTCTTTCCCTCAGAGGCCCAGAGGTACAGAATACGTATGCGTCTGCCACTCAGTTCTTGACTGAGTATTTCAGCTTTACGACAGCGTGCATTTATGGTGAGATACCGAAATTTGTTGTCGAACGTGTGGGGCCCAGGAACACCCTCCTTTTCCACAACCTCTGCTACAGTGTGCTCTTAAAACCGTGCAAGAAGATACACGCAAAGTTGTCTATTAATGCCTCAATTTGAATCGATTTAAATCCTTTGGAAATCTTGAATGCTTTCTCTCGATTGATGTTATGATCCTTTAAAAACAATATTCAGTCTGAAATTGATGCAAAGTTGTGTTTTAATATTCTACATGCTTAACTCACTTGAGGATCTTGAGAACAAGTAGTTCCTAAGAATTCAGGAAGTTGCTATCAAGTTTTTCTCATAGATATGTCCCAACCCTCAGGATAATTTAAAAACCGGTGTCATATCAAGACATTTGTTCAACTCTAGAAATTTTGAAAGTATGAACTACTCACATTTATCACACTGTGTTCACTTAACTCCATGCAAGTTGCTAAGGCTGTAGCATCAGGCACTTGCTGCAAGCAGTAAATTAAAAATGTGATACTTGTGGGTGAAACACACATTTGGGAAATCACTCAAAAATTCCTTTATAAGTTTCTTAGTCATACCATTAACAGAAGTAGTAAAAATGCAAAAAGGTACTGTGGCCTTTACACAATGAATTTATTAAAACAATTTTGAGTGGGTTTCTGTGCTTCTTTGGAGGCAACTCGTGATAGGAAGTGAATTCCTAGAAATGATCTTAGAATGATACTGCTACTCTTGAGGAAATCAATGTTCATCTTATTTGGCTGTGATAAGAAATATTCTAATAATTGACTATCCTCTCCTTCCTTATATTTCTGACTCCCTTCTAGTTACTTTCCATGTATAAAGAACAAGGAGACAATATGTATAGCCGTAGGAAAACTCTTTGCTTGATTTCTCTTCGCTTCCTTGCTCCTTCTACTGATGCCCGCGGTTGTCTGAATCAGGAAGTTCCAGTTTGAGTGAACTGATGAACTAATTTTCCTCGAACTTACTGCACATTTGGATTATTTATTTCAATAGTAATGATTTTGGGAGCATGTCTTTGCCAGCAGAAGAATTCTTCCAGTGCCATGTCTTTGTTCAGTGATTGCATAGAAAAACCTGTAAATTCTTCTAATTCCAGAAGAGAGAGTCATATCCTAGTCGCAATCAGAATAAGAAAAAGAAATACTAACAGCAAATTGCAGCATGTTTTCCGACATTTTTTGGAGTGAAAGGCTGGGAATAGCGTATGTGCTACATTAGAGTGTGGTGTGACTTTGGAAGGCGTTTTAACCATCTCTGGGTACTTAGGAAGCTGAAGCTGCCCATTTTCCCTGCTGTCTCTCTCCACATCAGCAACTGTCAGTGTACACGAGTCTTTTGAGCTTGCAAGTTACTTCAAAAGCGCGATGTGATTGGAATTCCTGCTTCTAGGTGTGAAATGTTCAAACAAATGCTTGCTGTTCCTTCGTTCGGATCACCGTGTGCAGCTGCAGTCGTACTTATTTAGCTCCCATCACATCTTATCAATTACTGAAATTTAACTATACATTGTATCATGACCTGCTGCCTCCCCCTATTGGAATGAAGTCAGCGTTGCTGAAAAGACTGGTGCAACATGGAGACTTAAGACAGTTGCTGAAGCAAGCCCGAGAAAATGGATGAAAACTCTGATAACTGTCCATCACGACGCTGAAGAAATACTCCACGTCCTGGAACGAGTGAAGAAAGATGGAGAACATCATGGGTGGGATATTTTTGTAGGATATTCACCATCAGCAACTAAAGTGTTGAACTTATGAATACATCCTTTGCTTCCAGTACTTCCACTCTCAATTGGTCTTCTGCAGAGAGGGCACTCTGGTTTCATCTTTGCCCAATGCAGGATGCAGCCCAGGCAGAAGTGGTGGCCACAGGGCAGCGCACAAGTGACATCATTTCAAGCATCATGGCAGATGGGGCAGCTCCTCTCTGTCTCTGTCGCCATGTTTGTACTCCGCAGTGGGTTGGGAAGAGCTGAGGACGAGGAGCCACCCTCCCTCACTGGTGCCGTGCTGCCAAAGGGTGTCTTGCACCACAAGAGGGAGAGGTGCCATAGTCGCTGGCTGTCCAAGGAGGGGAGGAAGAAATGCCCAGGTCCCTCAAAAAGGAAACCCTCCTGGGTCCCTGAACCCCAATCCCTGCCCCACAGTCACCGCTGTGAATTCCATACACTAACCTGCTCGGTGTTTGTAATGCTCTGTGTCGGGGATTTTGGAGAAACATCAGACACAAAAAGATGATGTGCAAGACATTGGTACTCCCTTCCTAACTCCCTTCCTCCCTCCCCTCCTTCCTTCCTTCCTCTTCAACAACATTTAGTAACTTCTTCCTGCTCTTCAGAAGCCCTTCCATGGCTGTGGCTGCAGCAGGATTACCTGCCATGAGGAGCTGCTGCCCACAGGGCCCTGGGGCTTCGTGGGCCCTTGGTCGATGATGGGGCGCGGGGGGCATGGAAAGGCAGCAGGAGAAGGGAGAGAAAGCAGCACTGGGAGACTGTGTCAGGGAAATCAGAAGTTATTACTTTTTTTTTTTTAATTAATGGAAGTTGGAGCCCTGCTAGTGCTGCTGGTGGTGTGGTCTCTTGCAGGACGGGGGAGAGTCCTGGGGGCTGGGGGCCCTCCGCTTTGGGGGGCGCCGGGGCCCCTCGGGTGAGCGGTCCCTGTCCCGACGGGGAGAATTCTCCTGGTGGGATGGCCTCTTGCAGGGCCGGGGAGAGTCCCAGGGGCCGGGGGCCCTTCGCTTTGGGGGGCGTCGGGGTCTCCTGCGTGAGCAGTTCCTGTCCCGGCCGGGAGCAGAGGGTCTGTGGCTGCAGCCCTGGGCAGAGGGTCCTGCCACCGCCTCCCCCGGCTCCTGGAGCTGCTCCTGCTCTGCAGGGATGGGCACAGATGGGGGGCGTTCAGGACCCCTTCGGAGGGCAGCCTCCGACATGCCAACGTCCTCCTCAACATCGGCACTTGAAGGGCTTCTGGAGGAGGCCAAGTTGGGGGTAGGAGTCCCTACCCAGGAGCTGCTGGAGCTGCTGGAGCTGCTGGAGCTGGAGCCGGCTGCACGGCTCTCATTTTCCTCCCGGTCAGCGTGGGAGCGCAGCAGCCTCTGGGCCTCCTGGCTGCACCGGCGCACAATGATGTCAATGACACCACGCACCAATGGTGCTGCATGTTCCTCGAGGTCAACCTGCAGCCTCTGGAACATGAGTTCCTCATCCGGACCATAGAGGCACAGGCAGTGCAGGATGATTTGCTCTGCAGCATTCACCACCCACCACCGTGCCCCATATATTGCCTCCAGCTCCTGGCGCAGCCAAGGCAGCACGGGATCAAGGAGATGCTGTTCACTTTGGAAAAGTTCTGCCCAGACCTCGGGCAGGAGGCCACCCACGGCAGACCCGGCATCTGTCCTCGCAGCCCTCTGCTCAGCTGGGGACAGCATCCCCTGTGGAAGGGATGGAGGGGATGCCACCGGGGCCTGGGGGCTGTTTTCAGCCGGCTGGCCGGGAGCTCTGTCTTCCTGGCTTCTGTCATCTGGCAACTCTTCACAGACTGTGAGGATGACATTGTCTGGATTGTCACCTTCTCCTAAAGGTAACCTGACATTCTCTATCTGTCTTCTGCAGAGAGGGCACTCTGGTTTCGTCAATGTCCAACGAAGAATACAGCGCAGGCAGAACTGGTGGACACAGGGCAGCGCATAAGCAACATCATCTCGAGCGTCACGGCAAATGGGGCAGATCCATTCTGTCTCAGTCGCCATGTTTGTGCTCGACGGAGGGTTGGGAAGAGCTGAGGGTGAGGAGCCGCCTATCCTCGCTGGTTCTGGTGCTGCCAAAGGGTGTGATGCACTGCAAAATGGAGAGAGGCCATGGTCACTTGCCGGCATGGGGAGGGAAGGGGAGAAAGAAACGCCGAGGTCCTTTGAAAATTACACCCTCCCATCTCCCCAAGCCCCACGGCCATCCCAGGGGGACGCTGCCCCGCACAGCTCACCTGCTCTCTTGCAAGCTCGCACTGCGGTGCCCGGCTGCCTGAACCAGGCAGAGCCGGGAAACACAGAGGATGGCTCTGGAATGGGCACGGAGAGCTGCAGACAGCAGCCCCCAGAGCACCAGCCAGCACCAGGGGAAGCCTCGCTCCACGCTCCAGACCTCACAGGCACGTCTGCCAGGAGGCCAGGCACGAGCCAGACTGGGCCACGCTCTGCCGGCGCCCCGGGGTGGGCAGCGAGGGATGCCAGGTTACAGTCCATTGCTCGGTGACGTCACAGTCCCCTGTCCAGATGACATCACCCTCCACCTTACGGTGATGTCACAGTGGGCTGACTGCCTCCGCGGCACTCCCACCTCGGCACCCTCTGTATGTTTCCAAAGAAAGTGAGGAGCGTTTCAAACAGCATCAAGTTGTTTAACTGAATCGTTCACGTGTACCATGACTTTGATTTTCTCAGTAACCTGGTGGTTGGAGACTGATGAAGCTCTTACATCAGACTGCGCACCAGACTCCACGTCGAAAAGAAACTTTACCTGGAGAAAGAGAAAGGCTCTTTGCCTGCTAAGGTGGGCACATGGGTGGCCACTTGGAAGGGAAGTCACCAGAAGAAAGGAGAGAAAGCGAGGCGGGAGGAAGTTCACTGTCTGCCCCTCACTTTTGAGTGACAGCACTTTTCCGAAAATGTACACAAGAGATCTCTTATCCCTGGCGTAAAGGTCACTGGGGAATTTTCCAGAGTGGTTGGCTAGAACCTGACTCAGCAAAACTCTGTGGGATTTCAGGAGGTGAGAATTTCACCCATAACCATGTGACACCTGTTTCCTTCCTCAAGCTGGACGCTCACAGAGGCTTCAACAGCTGCAGCATTAAAACTTGCTGCAAGACTAATGAAACGATCTTTAGGAGAATTTATCACCTTCATTACCTGTTAATACAAAATTTGTCATTAAACTGACCAATCTCATTATGCATTACCCTTTTTATATACAAGACATTAGAAAAATCCAGCTCTCAGAACAAATCCTGAGAATTTTTCACTTAGTCAATTCCAGAGGGTTGGAACAACACAACTTGCCATGCTCAGCTGGAGGAACACCACCCATGATGAAAAATACCACTTCAGTAGAGAGTAGATAGCAAATAGAACTTGCCATATGACAAGCACTATGTGTCCTGTTTCAGTGTTGGGCTTAGTATGCTCAACTCAAAGGAAGAATTCTTAACCGTTCATGGAAAGGTGAACCTAAAATGTAGCAAATAACTTTAAACACTATGATTTGAACATCTTACACTATAACAACTTTTTTTTCTACTTTACAACATTAACTGAACAAACCAATCATCTATTCTATAGCCCACACTTCCATCTAGTCTAAAAACCTATCATGAAGTTCCCAAGAACGTGTGGAAGAAAGGGAAGCAGAAGTTATAAACAAACCAAAACAAAATAAAATGCCTTCCCTCAGAACCTGCATTTTAGTAGATAGTCACATATCCCAGCATACCAAGTGTGTAATCTAATTGTTTCTACTAGAAACTTAGGTTTGTTGATACCATCAGCCTTATGTGCTGAATTGCTCAACATTTATTATTTCGGTACAAATCACGCTTTCTGGCATCCGTTTTGAATTGGTGCCCTCTATAATTTCCATGCATGTTCCTGTCTCTTACTGTTTTCTTTACAGTGAAAACAATACTTACAATTTCCATCCTCAATGCTCACGTAAACTCATGCAGTCATTCCCAGTTGGGAGGAGAGGGTTAAAAAAGGTATTACTTTAGAATTTACCAGCTCATATGCATCGCTCCTGGCATCAACTTTGATTGCCTGCATGTCTTTATACAAGTGTTGATGAGGACAGGTCATAATGGTGCCATTGCTACCACAATAATTACAGCCCCTGTCAGCATTTCCCAAGTAAAATCCGATATTCGGTCTTGTTACACGGTTGTAATAATGCTCCAAAGGGAGCGGTAAGGCTGATGTGGAAGTGTATGTGCTTCTTCCCTTTGTTACTCCCAAAGGCTTATTATTTCATCAAGTGTCTATTGTTTATGAACAAAAGTAAACTAGTTTACTGAGGAACAATGCACTGGGACACAGATCAATTCAAAAGAAACTAACCTGGATAACACAGTCAATCAAACTTCTTTTTTAAAAGAGGTTTTAGAAAAAATATTTTTTTAAATGGCCACAAGTTGTCTATTTCTGGATCAACGAACATTTTTCCAAATTATCTCCCAGCCATGTACAAAGCTAATAATGTATGGCATTTCTAAGATGTTTATCTAAAGGAATTGAATTTGATGTAAAACAAGGGATATTTTCTCTTCCAGGATTTTTAAGTCATCAACCAAAAATGACATACAAAAACCTGAGAAGATGTGACGTTTGTCAGCTGAGAGATCGAAAACTGATAGTTAAGAATCAAGATTCAGCTTAAAATGTCTTCCCTAAATTTATCGATTGGTATGAAGAGCTTAGAGAAGACAAATCAAAACAAACAAAAAAACAACTATAGTATTTTAAGGCCAAACTCGACAGTTTCTCAACAGGCCTCTGAACTTTGTAGAAAAACACTTTTCCGAACCATCCATTGAATTCTTGGACACATAATGCACAGTGTTCGAAGCCTTTGATTTCAGTATGCCTAAAACGAAGTGAAATCCTTACAATGTGTACTACTGTTACACCGATCAAGGGCAGGGAGATGATCTTAGATAGCTGCTCTTGAATCAGAGCTGAGCTTCGTTGGGATATCTCCTAACATAGCCCATTATTAACATTACTCCATGGAAAATAACAAGTATACCATGGATATATATATCCACAGAAAATACCAGACATGCTGTCAACTAAATGGATTGAAATCCCTTTGCCAGCTTCAAAATGCAAGAGTTAGTGGAATATGGAGCTCACCACAGATGAGCCTTGTTTCCTGCTGAACGGAAGCAGTCTTGCCCTTTGAGGCCTTTTGGGGACTGAGGCGAGTTAGTCCTCTCAGAGGGATTGTGGAGGAGCATCCCTTCCAATATGGGGAAAAAGCACAGCCTCAGGAAATGGCACGGTCATTTAGGAGTCTATCAAGACTATCAAATCTATCAAGACTATCAAGATAAAGAATTAATTTGCCTTTTACATCTCTGTTGTGTTTTCTTCTGTATGTTTACACTGTGCCATGAAAAACTGTCTGTCCTCAACGTGGCATCAGGGGAAATGCTGAGCGACCAAGTGTTGCTTTTTAATACTGTTCCTCTCTGGTTTCAGGAGCTGCCCCACAAGGCACGCTCAAGCAGCAGTGACTTAGGATGGAAGCCCACTCCTTGCAGAGAAACCTGTGCTTCCAGGTAGAGAACTGAAGGATTGAGAAGGAATGGGAAATGAGTTGCTAACTCCTCTGGGAACAAATTCTAAGCCCAGTTCCAATGACAACAGTACTTCAGAGGGGTTTCAGTGAATTAAGGAGGGGGCAAAAAAACACTCAGGAGGCTTGTGTCCCTTTTCCTCTCAGCTCGCAGGGCCACCAAAGCCACCATGACCTCAGACCTTCCCTTCTGTGTATCACCTTTTCTGAGCTGCTCTGCTTTCATGCAGCATTCCTTCCTGAGGCATTCCTCTGATTTTGGCAAGAACGCATTGCTTGTTGGAGATGGTTTGCTTTGATTATTAGGGTCCGATGGGAGGAAAAAAGAGTGGTCATGGAAATTATCTGGTCCTTCTTTGGCCTCTCCCATGTAAGAAAGGAGAAGGGCCAAGCAATATGACAAATAATCTTATCCTTTTATTGTTTCGATCGTGTGGCACCCCTGCTCTGTAGGCAGAGTCTGTCCAGCCCGAAACCTCTGCTGCAAACGGTATCAGCAAATCTTAGTAAGGCTGCAAAGCTCCAAGCAAGGAGGGGAGGAAGATTTTTATTTCCAACTAAAATTGTTTATGGCCATTCACGTGCATGCTGTCATATCCACCTCTTTGCAAGCAGCTAAATGTGTATTGCCACCTAGTCTGGGCAAAATTTTCAGAGGTGAGACAGAGGACAAGACACACAACCTTTGGAGGCGTCTTCACATCTCCAGGATTGTCCCTGCCTGAGTGTCCTGAGAAGCTGCACATAGATGTGATCTGGATGAAGTGTGAGTGCGAGTGTCATCAACACCTGCCGTTCTCACAGCCTTTTTTCTGCCAGTCCTGAGGCACCATGCTCAGGTGTTCCATTTCATACTTGGTCATACCAATAACCAAACCTCTGAACCACTCCTCCTAGGAGAAGACTGAGGAGGTCTCTGGTTCAACCAGTGGCTCAGGGCAGAGGATGTTACATGATGAACAATGAGGATAGACATATATCTATATATCCATATAGATATATGGTCAATGAATATAGTCCTGGATGCTCTGGGTCGTGGCTGCGCAGGTCTTGGAAGCTGGTCTGCAGGCTCAGGGATCCCATCTCCTCTCTGGACAACCCACTCCTGTGCTTCACAGTCCTCAGAAATATTTTGATTTTGGTTCTTATCTCCAGTCTGAACCTCTCTAGTCTCAGGAGTTGTCTGTGTCTCTCAACTTCTAACCTTCCAGTGCTGGGAAGAGCCTGTCCCCATCTCCTTGATGCCTTCCCCATGGGAACCAAGTGTGCTGTGAGGTGCCCCGACACCTTCTCCACTCCATGCTGGACGAACCGAAGCCCCACCGATTCTCCTTGCCTCTCCTGAGCCCCTCAGGTTTGGCAACCTGTCTCTGGGATCCATATTGCCCGGATGAAGCCTGATGGATGTTGAGCAGAGGGGATCAGCCTTGTGCTTTCTGTCTAGGGCTGGAAGACAGGAGAAGACCTGCCAGAGTGAGCCCAGTGCTGCCTGAGGCTGCCCGTGGGAGGAAGCAGGGGAGCCCAGAGGGCTGACCAGCAGTGCTGGAGTGTGGGGACAGTCTGTGGGACTTTGTCCTGCAGCCTCGCAGGGAGGCCTGAGTTGTTAACAAGTGCACCCTCTTCATCATGTGCCTGGAGATGAGTGCCCTGGCCAGAGTCGGGTTCCGATGGGTTCCGCTGTCACCTAGCGACTAGAACCAGGCACCCATCGCCTGGCATCCAGTCCCACTCAGCTGGTTGGCACCTGCATTCCAGCTGAGCACCTTGCGAGGCTGGAGTGCTGAGCGAGCAGTGGTGGTTGTGTCCTTGTTGGGGAGTTGCTTCGTGCAACTCTCCATTCCAAACGCCAAGCGATCAAAGGCTTTTCCCCGGCCCTGCCAGCTGCAGGCAGCCGGGGCACCCAGGAGGCGCGCTCGCAGCAGCAGAGGTGAGCTGTGCGGGGACACCTGGACCTGGGGTGGGAGCTGGGAGGGTTTCCTTCTGGAGGGACCTGGGCATTTCTTCCACCCCTCCCCAGGCCAGCCAACAATTGTGGCCTCTCTTCTTCTTCCAGAGTGACACCCGCTGCTGCAGCGCCAGTGAGAGGGAGCAATTCACCAGCCCCAGCTCCCTCCAGCCCACCGCAGGGAGCGTGGAGATCATGGCCGCAGAGGTGGAGGACCGCTGTCCAGTGTGCCTGGACAGCTTTGAGGACACTGCCTCTGTGGTGCCATGCCTCCACCGCTTCTGTTACCAGTGCATCCTGCGGTGGGCTCAGAGTAAGCCCCAGTGCCCCCTCTGCAAGAGGAGAGTGCAATCCATCGTGCACTTGGTGCAGGCAGATGATGACTTTGAGGAGGTTGTCGTCAGACCATCAGCAGGGTCGGCGTCAGCCGGCCGCCGCCGGGCAGCAGGAGCACTCGGGCACCCAGCCCCTGGCAGCCCCCCTCGCCCTGCAGAAGCCCAGCCGCTGGTGGAGGAGTCGGGGCCCAGGGCTCTGCCGGGTGGCCTCCAGCCGCACACGTGGACATCTCTTTTTGATGACCACCCGGCTCTGCTCCAACGCTTCCAGCCCTGGCTGCACGAGCAGCTGGGGCTGGTATTTGCTGCGGAGCCTTCGACAGCAGCCGTGATGGAAGACCTCATCATGGCTGTGCTGGGCCTCTTCGGGCTGCATGAGGAGGTGCTGGTGCGGCTGCTGCAGGTGAGCCTCCAGGACCGCGCGGCGGCATTCGTGCACCAGCTCATCGATGCCGCTGTGCAGCGCTGCAGCGCGGAGGCCCACCGCCTGCTGGGGCTGGAGGATGCTCCTGCTGCCCAGGAGCGGGAAGCCATCCCCGCGGCTGCCCCTCGTCCCGCCACCTCCCGAAGGGGCTCTCCTGCCCGCGGTCCAGCCCCCTCCAGCAGCATGGCCGCAGCCGACGAGGAGGAGCGCAGCAGCACCGCCACCGCTGCTCTTCGAGGGGGTCCCGGCAGCGCCCCCAACGCCCCCGTTCCCACCCGTGGGGAGCAGGAAGAGCGGCAGGAAGATCCAGTGGAGGCTGTGGCAGGTCCCTCCATTCGCAGCTCAGGCAGGGACCGCTCCCCTGGGGCATCCCGGCGAGCCCCAAAGAGGAGAGCCGGCAGCTGCCAGGACTCCTCCCAGCCCCCTAAGAGGCCACCTCGTCGGCCACACTAAAACCAGCCCCAAGAGCTGCCACAGCAGACCGGACCAGCAGCTGGGGCACGTGCTGGCCCCACAAATCCATATCAAGGCTCTCGGTGCTCAAGATCCATCAGGGAAGCCACATCTCCTGAAAGCACCTGCAGCTGCTCCCGGGGCAGATGTTTCCAGCCAGGGGGTCTCCAGGCCCAGCCCGTGCCCCACCACTCATCACCCCAGGCCTGGCCTCCTCCTCACCGCACCCTCTGCCCCCCTTCCCGTCCCGGGGCTCTGCTCTCCTACCATCCTACACTGCCAGCGCACAAATCCCTCCTCCTGCACAGAGTCACAACTCGGTGCTGCGCTCTGCATCCCCCTAGGGCCGTACCCTGCCAAGGCAGGAGCACCAAGAACTTCAAGCAGGGGAACACCAAGTTCTGGAGCTGGGGAGCCGAAGAACTGGAGCCGAAGTTCTGGAGCTGGGGAGCCAAAGAACTGGAGCCCAAGTTCTGGAGCTGGGAAGCAGACCTGGGACATCCAGGAGACAGAACGGAGTCTTCAGCTGTGTGTTGAGGTGTGCACTCACCAGGGAAACACTACGAGTGTGGAGCTCCAAGAGAACATCTGCTTGATTCAAATGACTGTATCCAGATTCCTTGTGCAGCCTTCCCATGACTGACACATAGAGGGAGAAAGGATCGAACTGAATCCAGGACACCAATCAAGAGAGAAAATAAAAAAGTTGGTAAGAAACTATTTATTTACTTATCATCCAGATGCTGGAAAAAGCACCATTTATAAGCTCAGCTAAATCGTAATGTTTGCATCTCTTTTAGAGGCGATTCCTTTTTGTTTACACAAAACAGCGTCCCCTCCAGGTTAATCTGAAGTCGGATTAGACTCATTCCTTTGTTTGCTTGCATTATACTTTTCTCCAGTTGTCTTCTCTGCCTCTCTGCCTCCATCAGATAAACATTGGGATCTTTTCCTGTCAATTAAACTGTACGGCGAGCTTCAAAACAGAACTTTTGCTGCCTGTAGATTGTACCAGATGATCCGAAATGTAACAGGAAGTGTTATCTTTCTAGTCCGATGTAGTTTCTATTCCCTGTTGTGTGCTCATGTCTTGTTTTTCGTTTAGTATAAGAGAACTGCACCTTAAAGACTCTTCTTAGCTGAGGCTCCAAAGCTTTTTAAGTTGGTTTTTCAACTGGTCCACAACGATGCTCTGTAAAATAAATGGAAGAGTTTTGGAAAAACACCTAGTGTATTGGTATATTACTGTGATTCTGACAGAGGTCTGAAAACATTCCATAGATTAAGTTGTGCTGCTGAATACTTAACAGAGGTTATCTTTTTTTCTTTATTTTTAAAGTTGACATATTAATTTGTACTATGATAATGTGACCACTTTGCTGATTCCTGCAATCAAGGGACAAAATCCAAAGCCTGGATTTAGTACAATAATTGTCATACAAGTAATTCATCCATTTTCTTCAGAAGTCCCTTGAGATGTCAGTACGTTAGCTTCTCAATGATACACTCTTTTCCATACCCCTATAAAGCTTCATCTGAACACAAGTTATGTTCATGTCCTGATTTGGACATCATTCCATGGCTGTACTCCAAGGTACTTAGAAACCTTCCTTTAATTTCCAGTTTAAATTTACTCAGGACTGTTGGGTATTAGGCATTTGTCTTAAATGTCATTTTCCCTTAAAAGTTTATCTCTCTCTCCCCCTCAAAAGTTACCCCTTCCCATCCGTTTGTACAAAGAAGCGAAACAGGTAACAAGTAACCAGCAGCTCAATGGAGAATGCCTCACAAATTCCTAGCTAAAGCATTCTATGCAAAACTGAAAGTGATTACTCAGCGTTGTTTTTTTAATCTTTTTTTTTAACTTTCATATGTCTTCATTTGCTTTTAGTAGTACAACACACTATTGTAATATTAATATGGTAACGATATGAAACTTTCTGTTCTTAATAGATTCCTTCAGATATTGATTAATGCTCCTTCCAGAACATACATGTGTTTGGCACCTGCAATAATCTCCCAGGAGTGTTTCATTGGACCTGTGACGATGGCTGTGAACTAGATTGAACTGGGGGAAGCTGTACAGATGTGTCTCTTCTGTTCAGAGATATGTCAAGACTTAGCTTTTTCCTGTAATCGCACCAAGATCATTTCAAGGTGAGTTCACAAAACATGCGTTTTATTCTCTTACAACAATGAGAGTCTATTTTTCCTCACTAAACAAGCAATGTGTAGGATGGCATGCTTTGGAGTTGATTTAAGAATGGAACAAAAAGAATGACTTCTTCAATAGGCAGATGTACAAACGTTTTTCCTAAACGTTCGATGAATTACTAGTAGTTCTTTTGTTCAGTTTCAGCTGAAATTCACTTTCATTTGAAATTGTCTTGCCCGGTTTTTCTTTAAAAGTTGAATCACTATTCTTTTCTGTCTAGTGAGCAGATTTATAAATGTAACCTTCCTCTTTTAGATTTCGATGAACGTGCCGATCCCATTAACTGTGTTAATGGTCTTTGTGTAAATACTCCTGGAAGACAGGAGTGTAATTGCTCTCCAGACTTCCAGCTGAATCCTACTGGAGTGGGTTGTGCGGGTAAGTAAAAGCTACCTGAAGTATTACTTTAGAAATCACACCCAAGGGGACAGTTTTAATGCAAATGAAGGTAGCAAGACAGAAAAATTATATTTGCATATGCTGCATATTCTGTTGTGTACTTTTCTAGAGACGGAGTTAATTATTTTAACTGATTAATGGTGATCATACTTTCTTCAAAATACACCTTTTAAAAATTTGTCAAAACGTATATTATCTACATTTCCATTCTCTTGACAGTCAACAATTCTCTTGTTAAAAACAGAATTTTTTAATTCTAGATGTGTCTTGGGACTGATTAGCTTAAGTCTAAACCGGAATTAAAACCGATTGTGATCCCCATTTGGCTGGAAACAAAGTAAAAACTTGTTTCACTGTAGTGGTCGAAATTCTCTCTGGCTTACACAGCCAGTCATTTTCTTTACTTTCCCCCCTTGCTACATGATTGAGGACTGTCATGGGATTAGAGGGTATACTCGCAGTCTAGGGAAGTTTTGGGGAAGAGCGGTGTTGAGAGAGGGGCCAGGGTTCAGCCATAGGGATTCGTGTGTGATCCTGGGAAAGCCTTGTCACTTTTTATTTGGAAGGCAGCCTTTTTCTTTTATTAGTTTGGGAAGACTCAGCTTCTCCTGAATTGGTAGTTAGAACTCTATCCATTTTCTAAATGCTTACAGTAATAACACAGTGTGGTGACAGGTAAATATATTCTAAGCAAATTGTTTCTAAAGAAATGCAGATTTCTTTCAGAACAAATTTTATAGCTATCTTTTCTGTGTTTCTCCATTTTCTGCCTAGGAGTATTCTCTGTTGCTTCTCTGGATGCTAAAACAAGTCCTGTTTGAGACCTTTAAATGTCCACAGTCTTGCCCAATTTATTCTAAAACTTCAAGGTGAGATTTTTAAAAATGAAGTGAATTTATGTAATCTGTTCCCATTGAATTGGGAACTTGTGTTTCCATCTCCCAAAGACTCTTCTGACAATTCCTGCCTTAATACTTTTCTTCTGCAGTTCCAGTCTGACTTCAGCTTTTAGCTTTGCCTCGTCTGAAGATTCAGCTGAAGCAATGAAATCCTGCCTTTTTGGCTCCCCTTCTGCAGCGTGTAACTACCAAGATGCTCATTCTTTCCTACAACCAGATGCTGTACGTGATCAGCCCTGCAAGCCCTCATTTATGACCAAAGAACTGAAGTGATCTCCAAAAAAGCTTGGGAGAACAAATACAGCTATCCGACGTGTTTTGCTGAAAAATGGGAGCTTGAGTTGGCACTCTACTTTGGGGCCGGTTGTCCCAGTGTTGTTTTTGGCAGGGGTCCCATGTTTCCTCAAAGAAGCCTTCACAGGGGAAAGGAACCTACTGGAGGATAGATGTAGCAACTCTAGAGTCCCAAATAAGAGATCAAGCCCTCCCTCTCTGAAGAAAAAGTGGTGAAGAAGAAAGTGACAGAAAAACTATTTGACCCTTCATTGTTTCTGCCCTGAGGAAATACTACGAGGGCTGTCCATCTCTCTGGTACAAAGACTCTTTTCCTTTCCCTGGTGTAAGAAGCATTTTTAGTTTCTTCATGACTGATTGTACAGAAAAGAGACTTCCAAGATTTAGCCTCCTGAGCAAACATAGCCACAGAGGCTAGTAGACCTCACCAAGAAAAAGGAAAGTTTCTTCCTTCTGGAATGCACAAGTTGTGCTGAAAAATGTTCCAGAAACTTCTTGTCAAAGGACAGCAGCTTCTGGTTCTCTCAAATAGCTGTATCTCAAGCACACTTAAGCAACGAAGGCAGAGGAATTTTAATTCCAGTTCCTTTCAGAAGCAAGAGAAATATTGCCCTTGGTAAAGAGGAACGTGGTGCTGTGTCAAGACAGTTCATGTGAGGAGTAAACCAAAACCTCAAACTCTTGATGGCTTCGGTATGGATACTCTGCTAGAGAATTCCAGGCTCTGCCTTCATTCCCAGGTCTGTCGTCTCCTATTATTCTTAATGGGCCTGAGGTCTTGGGCTGAAGCTGACTTCCAAAACGGTCCTTGTTTTCACTTATCCCAAGAAGAATGAAGCCAGATGACTTGACTTCTCTTCAAAAGGCAGATGTCTGGTGCTATCATGAACGGAGAGAAGCATCCATATCCTCTGAGAACAAGAAAAGACAGGTATTCTCAGAACAACCACGTTTGGCTTGTTTCATCTCATGTCCACACGGAGAACAACAGGATTTGCCCTTTTAAAAAGGCAGGTCATAGATTTTTATAGAATTTCTAGGTTGGAAAAGACCTTAGAGATCATCCAGTCCAACCATCCCTAATCCCCCATTAAACCATATCCCTAAGCAGTTCATCCACTCTTTTCTTAAACACATCCAGGGATGGGGACTCAACCACCTCCCTGGGCAGCCTATTCCAGTGGCTAACAACCCTTTCAGAGAAGAAATACTTCCTAACATCCAACCTAAACCTCCCCTGACTAAGCTTATACCCATTTCCTCTTGTCCTATCACCCATCACTAATGTAAAGAGCCCTTCCCCCACTTCCCCACCATCCCTTCTCAAGTATTTGTAGGCTGTAATCAGGTCTCCCCTCAGCCTCCTCTTCTCCAGGCTAAACGGCCCCAACTCCCTCAGCTGCTCCCCATAAGTTTTATTTTCCAGCCCCTTGACCAGTTTAGTTGCCCTTCTTTGGACCCACTCCAGGAGCTCAATCTGTCTCTTAAAGCGAGGGGCCCAAAACTGGACACAATATTCCAGGTGCGGCCTCATCAGTGCCGAGTACAGGGGCAGGATCACTTCCCTGTTCCTGCTGGTTACACTGTTCTTGATACACGCCAGTATCCCATTGGCCTTTTTGGCCACCTGGGCACACTGCTGGCTCATATCAAGCCGGTAGCCAACCAACACCCCCAGGTCCTTCTCCGCCAGGCAGCTCTCCAGCCACTCTTCCCTGAGCCTATAGCAATGCTTGGGGTTTTTATACCCCAAGTGAAGGACTCTGCACTTGGCCTTATTAAAGCTCATGCCATTGGCCTCAGCCCAACGATCCAGTCTGTTCAAATCCCTCTGAAGGGCCCCCCTACCCTCGAGCAGATCGACACAGCCTCCCAGCTTGGTGTCGTCCGCAAACTTACTGAGGGTGCATTCAATCCCCTCATCCAGGTCATTGATAAAGATGTTAAACAGAACTGGACCCAGCACTGAGCCCTGGGGAACCCCACTGGTGACCGGCCTCCAGCCGGATTTAGCCCCATTTACCACCACTCTTTGGGCCCGGCCATCCAGCCAGTTTTTAACCCAAAGGAGGGTGTGCCTATCCAGGCCAGCAGTTACCAGTTTCTCCACCAGAACACTATGAGAAACTGTATCAAAGGCTTTACTGAGGTCAAGGAAAACTACATCCACAGCCCTTCCCTTGTCAACCAGGCGGGTCACCCCATCACAGAAGGTGATCAGGTTTGATTGGCAAGACCTGTCTTTCATAAACCCATGTTGACTGGGCCTGATCACCCAGTTAACCTGTATGTGCTCATTAATAGCACTCAGGATAACCTGTTCCATGACTTTGCCCGTCACCGAGGTCAGACTGACAGGCCTGTAGTTCCCCGGATCCTCCTTCCGCCCTTTTTGGTAAATGAGGGTAACATCCGCCAGCCTCCAGTCCAGCGGAACTTCCCCAGTGAGCCAAGACTGCCCAAAGATAATGGACAGGGGGTTGGCAATGACATCCACCAGCTCTCTCAGGACCCTCGAGTGGATACCATCAGGCCCCATAGACTTGTGGGCATCCAGCCGAAGAAGCAGATCCTTGACCCGTTCCTCTTGGATCACAGGAGCTTTGATCTGCTCTCCGTCCCTGCTCTGAGACACCGAAGGCCAGCTCACCTGGGAACTACTAACCTTGTTATTAAACACTGAGGCAAAGAAGGCATTAAGGACCTCAGCCTTCTCCTCATCACTAGTGACTAACGTACCCCCTGAGTCCAGTAGGGGCTGGAGGTGATCTTTAGCCCTCCTTTTGTTATTAATATATTTATAGAAAGACTTTTTGTTGTCCCTTACGGAGCAGGCTAGTCTAAGTTCCAATTGGGCTTTTGCCTCCCTGATTATCTCCCTACATGCCCTAACTTCCTCCCTGTATTGATTCCTGGATGCCTGCCCATTCTTCCAAGACTTGTAGACATCCCTTTTTCTTTTGAGATGTTCCCAAATCTCCTTTGTTATCCAAGCTGGTTTTCTACCCCGGCGACTCCATTTCCAGCACACAGGGACAGCTTGCTCCTGTGCCTCCAGAATTTCCTTTTTGAGGAGTAACCAGCCTTCCTGTGCTCCCTTACCCTTGAGAGCTGTCTCCCACTGTACTCTATCAACCAGACTTCTAAACAGTCCAAAGTCAGCTCTCTCAAAGTCCAGCTTGGCCATTTTAGTGTTCCCCCTCCTAACTTCCCCTAGAATTGAGAATTCTATTATCTCGTGGTCACTATGCCCCAGACGTCCTCCAACCATCACATCTCCCACGAGACCTTCTCTGTTCACAAACAGCAGGTCTAGGGGAGCGCCTTCTCTAGTCGGTTCACTGACCAGTTGCAATAGAAAGTTGTCCTCCACACACTGCAGGAATCGCCTAGACTGTTTTCTAACTGCCGTGTTATACTTCCAGCAGACATCCGGTAGGTTAAAGTCACCCACAAGGACAAGGGCTAGTGAGCATGAGACTTCCCCCAGTTGTTTAAAAAATAGTTCGCCAGCCTCACCCTCCTGATAGGGTGGCCTGTAGCAGATTCCCACTACAATATCCACCTTCATAGGCTCCCCTTTGATTTTTACCCACAGACACTCCACCAAGTCATCCCCAACATTAAACTCTAAGCATTCTAGACCTTCCCTTACATAAAGGGCAACCCTGCCACCTCTCCCACCTCTCCTATCCCTCCTGAAGAGCTTGTAGCCATCCATGGTAGCGCTCCAATCATACGAGTCATCCCACCATGTTTCAGTGATGGCAACAATGTCATAGCTTCCCCGGTTAATGAGGGCTTCCAGTTCCTCTTGTTTATTGCCCATACTGCGTGCGTTCGTATAGAAGCACTTAAGTTGGGCTCTCAACCCCATCGCACCCCTAGAGGAGGTAGCTTTAATTCCTAAGCCATTATTTATGGGATTTTCTTTTACCTCAATGCAACTTGTGTGTTGCCCCTTACTACACACACCACCCCCTACTATCACTGAGGTGGCAGGCCAAAGGTACCTGCCTACACTCCTCTCGTCAGACACCAGAGGGCCATCATCAGCTGTTATTCCTCCAAGTCTGGCAACACCCCCCACCCCCTTCACATCTAGTTTAAAGCCCTATTGACAATCCCAGCTAGTTCTGCAGCAAGTAGCCTTTTCCCCCATGGAGACAAATCTGCTCCATCCCTGGATAGAAGGCCTGGCCTTGAGAAGGTCAGCCCGTGATTAAAGAACCCTAGGTTTTGTTCCTCACACCACTTTTGTAGCCAAATAGTTAAATCCTCGCTCTTCGTTTTCCATCCCGTGTCATGTCCCGAAGTCGGTATGATAGAGCAGAATATCACTTGGGCCCCCAATCCCTTCACCATTCTTCCCAAAACCCTGAGGTCTCTCTTAATTGCCTGAATGTTTCTTTTCCTAGAGTCATCATTTCCAACTTGGAAAATAAGAAGGGGATAGTAATCCGTGGGCCTGACTATTGACAGGAGTATTTTAATCACATCCCTAATTGTTGCCCCAGGAAGGGAGCAGACCTCCCTATGTAAAGAGTCTGGTCTACAAATCGGGCCCTTCAAAAGGGAGTCGCCTAAAACAATCACCCGCCTTTTCTTCATAACTGAAGATGCCTTAATGGCATGTATGGACCTCGGGAAGGATACTATCATGTGTGTGTTGTCATCCTCCCTGGGGGTCGGTTCCACTTGCAGAGCTTCATATCTGTTGTGCAACGGAACCTGGGAGGTAGATGTGGGAGCAGAGGGGGCAGGCTTGCTGTGCTGGGCAGGGACCTGCTGCCATTCCTCATTCCCACCTGGATTCCTCTTCCCGGCCAGGCAGGGAGAGGGTGGGGGCTCCTCAGTCTGAGCAGCTGTGGTAGCCTGTTGGGTCTGCGGGAGGGAGCACAGGGTGCTGGTCCATTGGTCAATCTCCCTCTCGCACTCCCTGATGGCCCTCAACCTGTTCACCTCCTCCCTGAGCTCCGTCACCAGGTGGAGGAGTTCCTCCACCCTGGCACAGCTCCCACAAGTGACTTCCCTGGCGGTGACCTGAGCCAATACACTTGGGGGACAAGTCCTGCAGCTTAACTGGGTGGCAGTGTGCACCCAGCGGGGGGCCATCTGGGAGGCTGCGTCGGTCATGGCTGGCACCGGGCTGAGGGCAGCCTTCACTTGATGCCTAGTGACCACCATGATAGTCAGGGACTTCCGACCGGGCTCGACACTCAGCAGTCTCGTAGGCACTGCCAGAACCGGGACACAGGAGATCCTGGCTCCCGCCTGGCGATACCTGGCTTTTAACCTCGCTTGACACTCGCTTTTTCCACCTCAATCCATCCCCTGGCCACAGAACTTACCGTCCGTGCCACCGAGGCGCGCTGTTGTCGAACATGTGGGGCCCAGGAACACCCTCCTTTTCCACAACCTCTGCTACAGTGTGCTCTTAAAACCGTGCAGAAAGATACACGCAAAGTTGTCTATTAATGCCTCAATTTGAATCGATTTAAATCCTTTGGAAATCTTGAATGTTTTCTCTTGATTAATGTTAAGATCCTTTAAAAACAAAATTCAGTCTGAAAATTAATGCAAAGTTGTGTTTTAATATTCTACATGCTTAACTCACTTGAGGATCTTTAGAAAAAGTAGTTCCTAAGAATTCAGAAAGTTGCTATCAAGATTTTTTCACAGATATGTCCCAACCCTCAGGATAATTTAAAAAACGG
The DNA here is from genome assembly GCF_009769465.1 of Tauraco erythrolophus. NCBI lineage: Eukaryota > Metazoa > Chordata > Aves > Musophagiformes > Musophagidae > Tauraco > Tauraco erythrolophus. The sequence continues at coordinate 82,280,543 of NC_141469.1, forward strand.
TGTCATATCAAGACATTTGTTCAACTCCAGAAATTTTGAAAGTATGAACTACTCACATTTATCACACTGTGTTCACTTAACTCCATGCAAGTTGCTAAGGCTGTAGCATCAGGCACTTGCTGCAAGCAGTAAATTAAAAATGTGATACTTGTGGGTGAAAAACACATTTTTAGCCTTAAATCCGGAAGTGGATATGTTAGCCACACACTTACCTAAAATCTTCTCTGAAATCATCATCTTTGGCACCAGTGATAGCATTAATGTAAAACTTGAAGTGCATCACTTGAATACACTAACATTTATTTCTACATGATAGATCTCAGCTCTGTGTATTCAGTAGACTAAGGTGGTTATTCATGATTTCTGGCTTCTCACTTCAACACCCTGTATCTCCTGCTAGCTTCACTAGGCTCCCTGTATTTTAAGTGAGAAAAGGTGTCCTCTTTGCAGTGTGTCAGAGTAGCAGTTTAATTTACACAACGTGAGGTGAAGTTAATATTGATCTTCCTTTTGTGGTTGAGAATTAGAATTGCGTGTGAAGAGTTAGAACCAATAATTGTAAGTAGACCAAAAAACGTAAAGCATCTTTCATGGTTTCTCCTAGTTTGGAATGTTGTAAGTCACCTTCCCCTTCTTCATTCACTTTGTGAGAAAAAAACACTTGTCTCTTTTCAAAACAAAGTCTCTGAATCCTGAGGCTTTGCTAAGCTCAGATGAATAAAACTCACCAAGCTGGGTTTGAAATTAAAATAGGATGGGCAAAAAAGTCTTACACTCCAAATACCTTAAATAAGAAGATCCAAGGTGAGAGCAGAAAGACTGTGTGATTCTTCAGCCCGCCTATTTTTAAATAGAGTACTTAAAAGGTCATTTCTCAGTGGAGTAGTGAGCACATTAACGGAGCTGCAAAGTGACAGTAACATTCCTGTGAGAAGAGTGTTTGAGGGAGGAACAGATCCCAACAAGAGTCCCCATTTCCTTGAGCTTTAAGAAAAGGACACTGTAACGAGTAGGTAGGAGGAAACCTGGCAGCGCCCCCTTATTTTTGGCTTTAAAGGACTGAACACCAAGATGGCTTTTGAAGTTAAGCTAAGAGGTTTCCAGTGCAATAAAGCATATACGAGTGAAGGTTTTGCAATGGACTGCAAACTAGACATGTAACACCACCACACCTTCTCAAGCCTGCCAGGGCCTCCATTTATGTGTGTGGCTTACAGCTTAAAGTCAGTAGTTGGACTACTATATGAACTGTTTCTATCCTATTTTATACCGGTCGTAAATGCACTCTCAAAACTACAAGAAAGCGGTATGTTTATTCTTTACACCAGCTTTTATTTTCCTTGGTCTGATTTTGCTTTAGATGCAATTGCTTTGGTTTTGGGGTTTTTTGCTCTCATAGTCAAGAATCTGTGTTCAGTTTAAAAAGCTTAGTAACTGGGTATGGTGGGATTTAAATATTCAAGTTGGGAAGGGGGAGGAGAAATGACTCTTTATAAAACTAAAAGCTACATGAGCTTGTTACTTGGCAAGCAAGTTGCACAGTAATTAAGTGATTTAAGAAACTGTTAATTTCTTGTCATAAGGAATTCTATTGCTGGGGTGGGAGGGAGGGAATGGATTTGTAGCTGCTTTGTGTTTAGAAACACTGTTATGTTGGCATTGGAGTCTCTCCTTAATGTTCGTGTACCTTGATGGAGCAACATCAGCAGCCAGTTTTCAGTTCTTTACTAAACGGAATAGCAACTGTAATGTAACTTTGATTACAAAACTTCCTCCCTGAGAGCTAAGTCCTTAAAAATAACAGCTCTTCCTGAAAGGAGCCCCAATTATTTTAATTATTAGGAAGCTTAAGCGTCCTTAAACTTTCTGTAAAAGGCACTGATGCATTGCTGGTAAACTGCTTAGAACAGAAATTGTTAAAAATAGAGTCATTAGCCTACCCAGTTAGAAAAGCTACAGTGAAAGAAGCAATTTCACAAAACATGCACAGTTTTACATATAAATGTTTTGGAAATAGACCTTTAATAGAGTTCTTTACCCCGTAGCTGGCAAACAGAGCAATGTCAGGAGAAATGGTCATTATAACTAAATATTTTGGCTATATTTCATAATTCCAGCCCTGAGGGTCCTGATTTTGGTTAACTGTAATGAGCCTTTTGGCTCTTGTGTATACTGTATATGCGCAAAAGGCAGCGCCAGATGTAGAGATGCTACTGTAGCCTCTCATTTTTCTCAGCTGAAACACAACTCTGGTTTGTTGTAATTGAAGGAAGGGAGCAAAGTTGTCAGACTGGGAGGAAAAGAGATGTCTTGTTTAAAAACAAACAAACAAAACAAACCAAACCATCTACTAGCCTTTTGTCAAATAATTTGTCTCGCTGAGTAAGTTTGTTGATTTGAAATAGGGATATATTCATAAGGAATGGCACTGAAAAGATGCCTTGCTTAAGAGCTCGCTGATTTGGACAAAATTCATATTCCATATGCATAGATTAAAAAAAAAAACACACCCACCACCACACTTAAGTAGCAGAAGCTTTATGTACAGTGTCACTTTGAGGCAGCTATGGAAAGAAGGCCGGTTTGGAGAGGGTGTTGGCCAAGCTTCTAAAGAAGCAGAGGTAGAGAAGTAGTAAATGTGTTGACTTGATGCAAAGCAGTCTGCCCTTCAGTTAGGAGGCTGTGATCAGATCTGTTCAGATGTCACGTTTTCCATCTGAGTGAAAGTAACCTCTGCTCTTAGTTCCCAATACCCAGCCTGTGTGCATTCCTTTGTTTTGAAACACTCAACAACTTGCTGTAACTTTCTTGTAGCCACCGTATCCAGGTATGGAGCAGCCACCACACCACCCTTACTATCAGCACCATGTACCTCCACCTCAAGCTCACCCTCCATACTCAGGACATCATCCTGTACCACATGAAGCAAGATACAGAGACAAACGAGTAGTAAGTGTCAACAGAGACTGGGGGGAACATAAATAAGTCAGGAACAGGAGGAATTTGGGGTACAGATGTAGCCTAACCTGAGATGTGTTGACTTTGCTAAACTACATTTTTAAGACCTGTGTTAGTTTTCTTTGGAAAGATCAATTAATTAGATTGCCTAGAGACTTCCAGCGTCTTTGGAAAGCCTCTCTGTCCTGGGTGGTGCAGAAGTCCAAAATTCTCAGAACGTACACTCTGAAAGTGGCTTCCAGCTGTCTAGCTCTGAACTTCTGGTGCTGAAGCCCAGTTTGAATAGGACATACCCGTGACACGGCTCGCGCTCATGCACAACAAATTACCAGCAGAAAAGGTTGTTTTGTAACTTTCTCCAGGCACATCAGAAAACAGGGCAGATGGTTAAATAATTTCTGCCAGCTGGCTTTGAAGGCTGCTTAGCTTTCGGGTCTCTTGCTGATATCTGGCATTTGAGCCCCAGCTTTTGCACAGTGGAAGCAGAGACATGGTGCTGCCCTGAAGATGAAAGATGGAACTGGCGTTTATGGATGCCGGACATCAATTTTTTTTTTCCTTAAAAAAATACTGGGCTTTCCCAAAAGTTGCACCCGATCCTATGGAATAAGGGAAGGGAGGGAATTTTAATCAGAGAGAGAAAATAAACAGAGCTGTCCTTCCATCACAGCACGACTACGACATGAGAGTAGAATCATAGAATCATAGAATCATAGAATGGTTAGGGCTGGAAGGGACCTTCAAAGGTCATCTAGTCCAACCCCCCTGCAAGGAACAGGGATATCTCCAACTAGATCAGGTTGCTCAGGGCCTCATCCAATCTGGCCTCGAACGTCTCCAGGGATGGAGCATCCACCACCTCTCTGGGCAACCTGTTCCAGTGTTCTACAACTCTCATGGTAAAAAATTTTTTCCTAATATTCAATCTGAATCTACCTCCCTCTATTTTAAAACCATTACCCCTTGTCCTATCACAACAGGCCCTCCTGAACAGCCTCTCCCCATCTTTCCTGTAGGCCCCCTTGAGGTACTGGAAGACCGCTATAAGGTCACCCCGGAGCCTCCTCTTCTCCAGGCTGAGTAGATGACTTTCTTCGCCGCACACAAGCAGTTGTCAGTGGCCGCAGAAGCAGGCCCCGGGAGAGGGACCGAGAGCGGGAGCGAGACCGTCCCAGAGATAATAGAAGAGACAGAGAACGTGACAGAGACCGTGAGCGGGAAAGGGAGAGAGAGAGGATTTGTGACCGGGACAGAGACAGAGGTGAAAGAGGTAGATACCGAAGATAATCTATCTGGAACCAGTGCTCACTTGAAATAAAAAAAAAGCTTGTATTTTTTTGTGTGTTTACAAGTAGTACATTTTATTTTCAGCCGTCTACTTAAAGTTCGTTGTGTAGAAGGATTTATAACGACCCTCTCTATTCCAAGCATGAAGTGAGCTATGAACTGGAAAATCTCAACTCGGCCAAAAATAAAATACGCAAAGCTGACGCTCAACGTGACGTTTCTGTTGGAGCAGAATGGGAAACAGCTAAGAATGTCTTCCCCATGTCTTCTTTGTAGTGATTACTGCATCGCTCGATATTTCTTTTTTATTTTCTTACTTTGGAAATATTTGAATCTAAGTGCCAACAGTAAAACTGAAAAGCTGAACTTGTTCAGTTTCTCCAGCAATTTCCTTGAGAATGGATTGAGTTGGAAAGGACCTTAAAGATCAGCTAGTTCTAACCTCCTCTCTGCTTCTCACCCACCAGCACTCCCAAGTCCTTCTCCTCAGGGCTGCTCTCAGTCCATTCTCCACCCAGCCTGTACTTGTGCTTGGGATTGCCCCGACCCACGTGCAGGACCTGGCACTTGCCCTTGTTGAACTTAACGAGCTTCGCACGGGCCCACCTGTCAAGATCCAAAGGCTTGACGTATTCCTGCATATGATCCTGTCATGACCATAGGAACTGCACCAGAAGTTACCATGAGAAGCAGTGGTCTTGTTCTAACCCCTCTTTAGTTTGGACACAATTAACTGGAGCTTTTGTAACTGTTGTAGTATGAAGAGATTCAAGCAAACGTTGAAACTATTCAAGTTAAAAGTTAACGTAGGGTAGAGAAATTTATTATGTAAAGAAATACAACATGTTTTCTCAGCCTGCTCTGTTTGAAAACAACTCTGCAGCATCCAGAATACGGCAAATATCAATTAAATTTGGGGCAGGTTCTTTCTTGAGTGAGCTGGCACAGAAGTGGAATAACCTCACCTAGAACAGGAGGCCAGAACTAGCATCATTTCAGTAGGCTTTTATCAGCAAGGGCACCTCGAGCCATCTCAGGAGCGCTGTGGTTACGGCCGCTCTGATCTGAGCCAAGAGCAGCAGGATTTTCTCCCCAGCTTTCCAGGCAAGGCATGTGCCTATTGCAGTGTGCCCACATCTAAGGTTACTTTGCAAGTTCCCTCTCTAGAGGTTTTCCTGCGCTTACCAGTTGTCTCAGATGCATCTGGGGGTTAAGATGGGCAAGTTACTGGCAGAGGTGGTTTTCACACCCCTATAGTGTTGCAGTTAGAATGATGGCCGGAGCAGCAGGACTCCAGGCACATACTGAAAGGAAAAGAGAAATGGTTCTAAAAAATTAATTCCACTACTGATCTTAGGACTCTGGTCTCCCCGCAGCCCCTAAGCAGTAAATGCATTTATAAAAACGTGATGATACAGGTTTCCCCAGCCACTTGCAGCTGCCAGTTTTTCATGATCTTGGCCGCTCAGGTGGGCGCTGTTCAGGAGCCTGTCATCTTGGAGCTGCTCGGACAGGGAACGCGTTTTGGTCGTGAATCATCACGCCTGGGTGACGTTAGAGGACAGGGCAGAGACTCGTCACAGAATGAGGGAACCACAGTACCACGCTTGGGAAGGCTGAATTTATGAAATACACCAAAATGGATTTGAAAAGCTGGAGCAGCAGTTACCATTCTAGGGACCGTGTGTGATCAGCTAACAGGGTCCCAAGGGATAAACCAACTATAATTCCGTCTTATTTAAGTTGGAAGGAATGTGGTGGGTAAGCAAGCAGCTCTGCCCCACGACAGCTTTTTAGCACGACCCAGTTCAATGGGGTGCTTCAGCGTAAAGTGCATCCTCATAATTTTATTCACCATGGAATGTGCATAAATGCCTTGCTGAATCAGCCTAGGAGAAGAAAAAAAGTGCTGATGGGAACAGGACGTCTATTCTTTCTTCGTCTTTGCAATCCTGCCACATCTCCTACAGCAAAACAAGCAGCACTTGACAAGAACGAAGACAGCAATGGCTGTACAGGTGAACAAGAATGCCAGAACATCCAGGCTGTGGTACTGGTACCAGGTGAGATGGTGAGCAGCTGGTCTCAAGTGCTTTGCTCCTTTGTGCCGTATGACAAATTCAACCCAGAAGACAGCTCTGTCCAGAGGCTTAACTGGCTGGTCATGGTGTATCTTGGATAACCAGAGCACGTTTTCCTTATAGCTGGGGAAAAAAGAAGAAACCAAGGAGATTTGTCACTGATTCCTGAAACAACCTGTTCAGCACCTGGCAGTCCTCTTGAGGAAGGTAGACAGCCCTCCTTTCACTTTCATCAGTGTTATTTAAATATATTGAAACTGGCCCAGTTTACTCCTATCTGCATAAAAGTGGGCTATGAACAGTAATAGAGAAAGCTGACCTTTTGCAAAGAAAAGTTCTTCAAAGTTATTCCAGATACTCCTTTACAAGAAGGAACATGGAAACATTTGAAGCATTTTCTGGTCCAAGGTAATATGGTGTGCTGGGTTTTGCTGGGACAGGGTTAATTTTCTTCACAGTAGCCAGTATGGGGCTATGTTTTGGATTTGTGCTGGAAACAGTGTTGATAACACAGGGATGCTTGAGTTACTGCTCAGCGGTGCTTACACAGCATCAAGGCCTTCTCTGCCTCTCACGCTGCTCCTCCCAGCGAGCAGGCTGGGGGTGCACAAGGAGTTGGGAGGGGACAGAGCTGGGACAGCTGGCCCCAGCTGACCAAAGGGATATTCCAGACCATATGACATCCTGCTCAGCAATAGAACTAAGGAGGAGGTTGGCAGGGGGGCGCGTGATTTCATCCAAAGATTTCATCCGGATCTTTGGATGCCAGGTCATCATCCAGATTGTTGTAGATCACCTCCTCCACAGCCGATTCCCTCTGGTACTGGATACCTCTGTCAGTGTTGGTCCATTTGCTTCAGGAATTTGCAAGTTCTTCTGTGAAGGGATACCTGTCCTTCACACTTGACAGGAGTCACTGCCAAAGACTGAGGACTCCTGCCTTTTTTCCAATCCCTTTCTCAATGGCCTTATCCTTAGCAAGGGATCCCAAGCTTCCTTACCCTCTCGTTCCTGACTGACAGTAACCTAAGGATACTGGTAACTCAGGGGTAGAAGAAAGAATTGGAGCTACAGACAGAGTAGACATAATTACAACTAGAATTGTCACCCAGAGCCTCCAGAGGATTTATAACAGCAGAGAACAGAAAACTGTCTCGGGAGCTGCTCTGGGCTTTCTAAAAACTATTTTTCTCAAAGGGATGATAAAATGTAGTAGAAGGAAAATCAAATTCCTGATCTCCTTTCTGAGAAATGCTGATTCTCAGACATGAAAGGTGGTTTTCATCTGAAACCCAAACTTGAGCTACTTAGTATGTGTGGTTCCCAGAAGAGCCAGCAGAATTTCTCACAGCAGCAGCCCAAGATTTCCATAAACCTCATCCTACTGTAAGGCAGGAACAAAACTCACGTGGAATTGTTAATGACTGTATTCAGTGCATCAACTAGGTCTTCCGTCTTCAGTGTGCTGAAATCCAGCCCAACTGCAGCTCCCTTTGCCGTCATGTGAGCAATGTTGTCATGCTGGTCGGCAAAGATGGGAATCCCAACCATCGGGATCCCGTGGTAGATAGCTTCGTAGATCCCATTGGTCCCACCGTGAGTAATAAAGGCCTTTGTCAAGGGGTGGCCTGGAACAGGGAAGGAGAGGCACGTGTAGTGGCAGCTGTGGCAGCCTGCGTTCACGGAGACGTGAGCACTGCAAACTACCCGGGCAAGTGCACGGCTAGAGAAAGGAAAAGCCCTGACCTCTGCATCAGCATCAGGGCTTGCACACTGAGCTTTCACTTTCCTCTTTATTTTGATGCAGCGTGTGAATCAGCACGTTCTTCCATCCTACCCCAGAGCTGCTTCAGCCCTTCTGCCGTTGGCAGTTCCAGTTCTAACGTGGTTATCAGGTTCACAACAGCCCCTGCTGCAGCCTTGCTTAGGTCACGCGTTTTGAAGAAGGAGCCCTGGAGATTAACTGCAAAGCCCAAATCCAGCTCCAGAGCACAGGTCTGCTTTGATACTTACTCCTGCCTACAGGTGCTTCTTAGCCCTTCCAGACAATTGCTACCAAGCTCTATGAGACAGAGGCTTTGGCTTTAGAGATCCATCTTTAGAGCTAAGCTCGAGTTGCCGCCGCCTTGAGCCACGGCTCCCTGCTCCCTTCACAGTCTGGCTGTGTCTTCCAAGCTTCTTGCACAGCCACGCACCTTCAAGTCAAAAGCAGGCTAGGAAATTAAGTCTCCAAGGGCAAATCTCTGCTGCTTAAGCTGCAACACTAATTGTAGCCACAAGTGTTATGTGGTTCTTGTGCCTGAATAAGCCATTTCAGTGGAAAAACTAAGAAGGAAACAGTTTTTCAAAGGGCACAGTGCATCCTAGATAGAATCAGTCTCACCAAGCAGGTCGTTTTGGGGTATCCAGTCATAAATCCTGGTGTTGGAGCCCAGAGTTTCGGGTTTTTTCCCTTTGTACCGTCAGAGGACCTTGAACAGAGGAAGGATAAGATAAACACAGAGCACTGACATGCCCTTCTGCATTATTATGTGTAATCTCAGGCTTTATCTCAAACCCAGTAATTCAAGTAGTTTGGGCTCCACTTCAGCTCTTTGATTAGCTATTAGGTGCTTACTATTAAGATTGCACAGCGTGACTTTTCTGTTCTGGCCTATGGACACACTGCCGTGTCATTCGGTTCAGAGGGGGGGAAGCGCCAGAACTCCCCATGAGCTGACTCAGCCATCTGCCTCTGCAGAGCCCAGCTTCCCGGCTGTGGCACAGCCAGTGGAGGTGCAGGCAAAACACAGCCCATTCCAAACGTACAAGGCTTGCTGAAGGCAACAGGAGTGACAAAAAACAAGGCGAGTTGTTTCAGACTTGAAAGGAAACTCACCTTTTGTGGGATCTGGCTGAGGGCTCTGGCAATGACATTGCTTTTTTCATCAGAGAGGTTGTAGACCATCGACCCGAGAGAGAAAACCACGATGCCATGTTCCCCTGAGCTCTGAACAAATTCTTCCATTTCCTAGGAGAGGCAGGAAACACACTAAGAGTAATTATGCACTGCAGATTGCAGAGATTTCTGTGCACAGGACAGCACAGCCTTTTTAGCTCGTCAAGGAGACGATCGAGAGACATGAGCACCTCCGCTGGCAGAAGGGCACTGCAGAGATAGACCTGGCCTTGTGCAAAACAGGCACTGCAGGAAGGAGCAGGAGAAGCTGAATCAGGTAGCAGAAGCTTTGTCTTTTGGAAAGCAAGTCAAGCAGTTTCAGGACACACTTCTTTCAGAGCACAAGCAGCAGGAACGCATCCTTGCACTGGCCTGAGAGGGCAATATCTGTGACACCCTCTCTAGCATAGTCAGTCATGGTTCTGGATTTTCCTAGAACAAGTACTTCACGTTTCACAGCTCTGCAGGAAGGGACAGTGCTGAAAACTGACAGGGTTTTTCAACATCCTGATCAGAGATTCATCAGTCACTTGTTTAGTCGGCCAGTTCTCTATTTCTTGCAGTGCAGCTCATGTTGCCAAACAGATTTTCCATGAATCAGACCAGTAGGTCTTCCTGATCCTTTTTTTAGTTAGTGCCATCAGAAATGGAGCAATAGCATCCAAAAGAGAACAGTTATTCATTTCCCTCAACACAACCCCTGCTACAGGAGAGTGGGAAGAGAGTGGGAAGGTTTCTTTCAGCAGACAACTGGCACTGAAAATTCCCTACCTCCTCTGAGGCTCCTACAGGAGTGATAAGCTACACCAGAACTTGTTGTGTTGCTGCCATCAGTATCTGGGAGTTTCAAATTCCACCTGAATATTGCCAGTCACAGCAGAGCGTAGGCTGGAGACGCTGAGAATTTTACTCCCTTTAAGATGACTTACACTAAGCAACAATAGAAAAAGAGATTCATCACTCCTCTCTTTCTGCAAGGCTTGATTCCATTTTGTCTGGAGAATTGTTCCGTCACAGTGTGGTTTTACGCCAGGTATTTCAATGTTATCATGGGCTGCAAGTTGTATCTCAGAATTCAGTCTTGCACTTAACTACTGTGAGGTAGCACCTGTTTCTCTTAAAACAAACACTGTATTCCCTCCTGCTGACCTCAGCTATCCTCTTTTAAGACAGCAGGCTGCAAACCCAGCCCTCAGTTTGCACAAGTATGGACAGATTGCTGAATAGCTCTGTGTTCTCTTTCTTTAAGAATGAGCTTTCTCAGGAGGTGGCTTTCACGATGTATCAGGGACAGAAACAGGTTTGTTTTCTCCTGGGTAAACAACCAACTAACGACAGAACAAACTTGGGATACCTTTGGCAACGGCTTTGCAGGCTGGCAGTGAAGTCCTCCAACAAACTCAAAGTTGGGCAGCAAAGGGCGTGGAAATTCAACATCCCAGTATGTTCTGATTAACCATATCTCTGCTTTCCCCATCGTCTCACACAGAGTTGTGGGCCTTCCTGTGGACAAGGTACAAGAGGTTTACAACACACGAGACCAGTCTTGTTTGCAGTAGATAGCGAAATAGGAGCCTTATCTTTGTCTTTTGGCACTCCCAGTTTATCAAATCATGAAATGAAAACATGGACACATCCACAACTATTCCTTGCCCTGCCCTGCGTTTGGCTTGGCCAGTTGCCATGAAGACGGCAATACAATCTTAAAAAGAATTTTTGTATTTTCCCACTTGGAAAAATAAATCTTCTCAGGTACATGTTGCAAGTTGTCTTTGCAGTATTATCCCCACAAAGTGGAACTGGGGAGTAAAAGGGTTAGAAGTGTTAGTAAATGATAGTCCAAAGCCAGCCTAGTGCAAGCAGGACCCAAGCTAAATAAGCAGCACGATAAAAATTATCTGTAGGGCATTTTTTTATACTACTTGATCAGCATTATAATTTACACCAGTAATTTGTATTTAATTTTATTTTAACTAAAGAACAATGAGTCAGTTACAAAGTCGATGGAGACAAAAATGAGGCCTGCCTTACAAGTAGAGTGATATAAAGGTGTAATTAAGTCTTATTTGGTATTAGGGGGAAAAAAAATCAATCCAGGGAAAAGGAACTAGTTGGCAGAGCACAGAGACGTTCTTGGGAGATGCAGGAAGAGATTGGAGGGCAGCAGAACAGATGCCCTTGTGCTTACTATTCACTCGTTATCTGCCTAAACAGCTATTCTCTACAAGATTCAAAGTCCAATGAACTAAAAGTTCTCTTTAGTAGACTTTGAGTCAACCCTGAGTTCTACTAGGTTGGAACAAAAATTTCAGGTATGTAGGTAGTGTAAGGAGACGATTTCAAACTCTGAATGGTGGATGAAAGGGAAAGGTGACAGTTTTTGCATTTATAATTGGAGAATATCAGCTCACGATTTCCATCCTCTACTACGCAGGGCTGCAAGATGACACCTCCAGACGATGCATGCAATGTGAAGGAAGGGTGTGTTCTTGCTCTGCGGTTGTCCAGAGACGGCGAGTGTTCCTAGTTACGACAGGGTTAATTCCGTCCCTGTGTTGTCATGGAGCTGTCTGTCCTGCCTTACACTTAGTTAAGGAATGACTTTGCCCTCCAGCCTTTGTCTACTGCCATCTTCATTGTGGAAGCGCCTGTCATCAAGATGAAGAGGCAACAACTGTCCTCTGAAAGCGCTAAAATGGGCATCCAGCTCACTGGATCACCGAGCTCCCAAAACATTCAAAAGGCACAACCTATGCAAGAGGAGAAACCACTCAACGGCTGCCTTACCTAAGACGTTACTGTAGTACCCATCCCATTCATCTCGCCAATGCTTCAAGAAAAATAAATTCATGTAAAAGTAAAAGAGGAAGTTCCGTAGTCTTTCCATGAAGGACATCTGGTCTGTCAGCCCCATTGTGCTAGCAGGCACATAAGAAGGTGGGGATGGGAGCCCACCGCACAGCCGCTCTACCACGTTCCCATCAGAGAAGCGGAAGCTGTAGACAAAAGGGATTCCTAGGATTTCTGCTACAAGCTCCCCGCCTATAGTCATGGGGTCGGCGATCAGAACATCAAACTTCTCCTGCTGCAGCTTTGCTATCAGCTGAGAGTTCTTCATCAAGCTGTCACAGGTCTGCCTTGATGTATAGCTAAGGAGCTCCACATCCTCTTTCATCTGCCACAGTATCTCCCAGAATGAGAGATTAGAGACCTCATTCATCCAGAAATTGAGGAAGTCGTCCATGAGAGCATTCAGGGTGTCCATGGAAAAAGGGATTTCCAGGACCTCAAAGGTGAAGGGGGAGGAGGTGTCTTGGTAGTCGATGACCAGATTGCTTGAGGGCACCAGCACAGTCACTTCATGACCCCGGAGTACGAGCTCTTCCAGCAGCACTTTCACATTGAACCAGTGACTTGCATCAGTGGGCCAGACCACCACCTTCCCGCAAAAGCCGGTGCTCCAGCAGCATGCGTAGGCACAGAGCAGCCAGAGGAACCTTGGCACCATCATCTCAGGAGTCCATGTACAACTCCAGTGTGACTGAGCTGGAAGCAGTTCACTGCTCCCGTGTGCAAACACTTCAGAGGCAGCCAATAAAAGTGAGATCCACTTGATGCCAAGCTTGGCGAGAGGGCATGTCAGAACACTAAATGACACTCATGGGAGGACTGGGCAAGCAGCAAATCCTGTTCTGGAGTCTCCTGTGGAGTCACAGCTAATCTCACAATGACAGCAACTCCTGGTTCTGCTCACCACAAGGGGCATTTTGCAGCATGTGAGGACCAAAAGCCCTTTCCCTGTTGTGTGGTTTAATCTTGACTGATAGACAGAAAAGCACCACAGAGCCTCTCACTCTCCCACAGCAGGAGGGGAAAAGAACCAAAAGGCCTGTCATGGTTAGGCTGAACCTCCACACACAGCCGGTCACTCTCCCTCTCCCACCTCCAGGAATGAGGGAGAGAATTAAAGGAGAAACGGGAGACCCGTGGGTTGAGATAAGAACAATTTAATACAGATGATTTAATACACCGTCTAGATGCTCACCACCCCCTCGCATGCGAAGCCCGTCTCATCCCGAAGCTGCAATCCCGGACGAACGCGAGGCCCCGAAATAGAGAGGGGCAGAGAGAGAGAGAGAGTACTCCGAGAGTGGGAGTACTGGGAGAGAGGGAAAAAGAAAGAAAAACAGCAGAGCAAAAGCGCAGCAAGCGCAAAAGGGCAAAAGCGGCGAAAGAGCCAAAGCGCAAAAGCCCTTCTGTCCGGCTGACCCTCACTTTTATACTGGGCATGACGCTGCATGATATGGAATACTAATTGACCAGTTTGGCCTCAATCTTAAGTTTCACCAGAAATCACAAGGGGAATCGTGTCCCCCTTGTCCCAGCTATGCTCCCCCCTTATCCCGCCGTGCTTCTGCACTCTGCACACTGAAAAGTCCTTGGAGTCTCAAACATCAACTTGCTATCAGCATTCTTCTCAGAGCGAGCCTCTGAGTAAAACCAAAACACGGAGCTCTTCTAGCTGTTAAAAAGAAGAGCTAACTGTCCCAGCTAAAACTGGGACAAGGCCAAAAGTGAGAAAACTCATGAGTTGATGCAGCTTAATAAGCAAAAACGAAAAATAGAAGCAAGACAAACAAGTAATGCAAAAAGAACAATTGCTCACCTCCAGCCAACCAATGCCCAGCTCTCCTGGAGCAACAGCAGCCCTGCCAAACTTCCCCCCACCACGGAGCTGTTTTTGTTGAGCACAACATCCCTTTGGTCAGCTGTCCCAGCTCTGTCCCCTTGTGCACCGCCAGCCTGCTCGCTGGGAGGAGCAGCGTGAGAAGCAGAAAAAGCCTTGACGCTGTGTAAGCACCACTGAGCAGTAACTAAAGCATCCCTGTATTTTCCACATTGCTTTCCTCACAAATCCAAAATATAGTCCCATGCAAGCTACTATGAAGAAAACTAATTCTATTCCAGCCAAAATGAGTATACTCTCATATCAGATCTTCAAGTTGAAGATACACATTCCTGTACCAAGCAGGAGCTCAGCCTAGGGAAAGCACATGAGCAGACCATAGGACTTTTTTCGACAGCTACAAGATGAACCCCACCTGATCACTTGACTACAGCCTGGATTTGCTTCCTTTCCCTGTAAGAACAAACCTACCTGTAAAGCTGGTTACTATTTTTATTTCATTTACTAGGTGCAAAATGTCCTGCAGTGATTCACATCTTGCCCACAGGCTGCTCTAGTTCTGTCTTCTCTGTAATCAGATGCTGAGAATTCTTTTACTGGAAGAGAGAGTCAACAAGTTGGTCTCTGTCTCTTTCTACTCCAAACAACTCATGGTGTCAAGTGTTCCCGTTGTGTCCCTCTTGTCCCCCATACCTCACATACTCCTCTTTTATTTTAGGCTAGAGAGGCCCGACCTGCTCAGTCATCGTGTGTAGGAATCGTTGCACTCACTCAGTTATCCCTTGGTGCTTTGAAGCTTTTCCATTTCTGCTCTCCCCCTATTTTTTTGAGATGAAGGGGTCAGAATTGCACCCAGTGTTTAAGGTGTGGGTGGAACATGGACTTTCACTGTGGTATAATGACTTTCTCATTCTGTGTTCCTTTCCTAATAATTCTGAACACATGATTTGCCTGTTTTGACCGCTGTCAAGCATTGAGCTGGTATTTTCATGGACCTGCTTATCATCCACTGGAGAACTCACTTTTGAGTGGTGTAGCAGTCAACTTCATCAGGCCATGCTTTGTATGTGAAGCTGGGATAGATTTTTTTCCTATGTGTGTCGCTTTTCTCTCTGTAATAGGTGATCATTTTCTTTGTGACGAAAAACAGTCCTCTGATTTTGTAGCAAAACAGTGATGTGGCCTGTATGTTTCATGGGAAGATATGGTTGCCCCAAGTGTTGGACTATTTTACGAAAATTCTAAGTAGTGCCTAAAGAGTGAAAGGTAACGTAAGTGAATTTGGCTCTGTCTCTAGTGATACCAAAATCTCTTCAAAGCGTCTGTTCTTTACTGTATGTTGTCAGTGTATTTGGGGAGAGTTTAATTTCTTCACTTTATAAACCACTGCTGAACTTCTAACTACTTCTAGGAAATTGAGCCGGAATGTGGAACCCAACTTTGTCTTCTGTTCCCTCCTGATGAAAGCATTGACTTGTATCAAGTCATTCATAAAATGAGGCACAAGAGAAGAATGCACTCACAACCCCGATCGAGAGGACGCCCATCCCGTCGAGACCCCGTTCGGGACGTGGGAAGGTTAGAAACGTTCTTTGGACTGATAATAGGCACATGTGTCAGAATAACGTGATGGAGGAATGTGATTCGTCAAAGCTTTCCCTGCGATAAAGAAGAGAGAAAATCCTCAAATCAAGCTGCATGGACAAGTTTGTGGCTTCATTGAGGATTTCACATGGTTCCCCCATCTGTCATTTTTCAAGAGGAAAATGGGAATCTTTGCTTTTGCAGAAAAAAAAGTTCTGAAAGTGCTGTCTAGTTTAGACTAGATCGCTTACTGAGATAATGCAACGTGTAATGCTAGCTGTAGGTAAGCTTGGCTTGATTGCGAGCAGGCTAGATGGAGAGGAGGAAATATTTACATGCCAAAAATGTGTTAATATCTTGTAAAAGCCTTTTCTTTCAGGTGTGTCTCTGGATAAGCCTTATCAAATATGGGACTTTTATCAGGATCACTTAGAATTTTGCAGAAGATGCCGCCTCATTTTGAGGATAAAATATTTAAGTTATTTTGATATTCAAGAGGAGCATTATTGGGACTGTTTCAAATTGTGTCACCGTGATGTGTTAACCCCATTGCCAAATATTCTCTAACATGTAACCACTGAATTCACACATCTTGCTGAGCTTCTGAAAACAGTAGGTTCTTTCCAAAAGGGATCAAGTGGCCCTTGGAGACCCGGCAACAAACCAAAAAGAATGGCTGTTGCTGTGTCTGTATATACAACCTTTCCAGATGCTGGCAGTACCCGTGGACTTTACAGTATTTTTAGAGGATCGACATGGTTATTGATCACTGCTATATGAACTTAACATCATTTTCCAGAAAAAAAGGGGGTATAACTTGTTACAGAATTGGAGAAGTCTTTGCAAAGAACTGACCTTAGCCCTTCTGCCAAACACCTTTTCCCCGTGTAGCCACTTTGCATACAGACTGATGCATGGTTTGGGCTGAAACCTTTGGTTAAGTTTCCCCTTGTGGAAACGTCCTGTGGTAGGTACAGATACCCAACAAGAGTCCCCATTTCCTTGAGCTTTAAAAAAAGGACACTGTAACGAGTAGGTAGGAGGAAACCTGGCAGCGCCCCCTTATTTTTGGCTTTAAAGGACTGAACACCAAGATGGCTTTTGAAGTTAAGCTAAGAGGTTTCCAGTGCAATAAAGCATATACGAGTGAAGGTTTTGCAATGGACTGCAAACTAGACATGTAACACCACCACACCTTCTCAAGCCTGCCAGGGCCTCCATTTATGTGTGTGGCTTACAGCTTAAAGTCAGTAGTTGGACTACTATATGAACTGTTTCTGTCCTATTTTATACCGGTCGTAAATGCACTCTCAAAACTACAAGAAAGCGGTATGTTTATTCTTTACACCAGCTTTTATTTTCCTTGGTCTGATTTTGCTTTAGATGCAACTGCTTTGGTTTTGGGGTTTTTTGCTCTGATAGTCAAGAATCTGCTTTCAGTTTAAAAAGCTTAGTAACTGGGTATGGTGGGATTTAAATATTCAAGTTGGGAAGGGGGAAGAGAAATGACTCTTTATGAAACTAAAAGCTACATGAGCTTGTTACTTGGCAAGCAAGTTGCACAGTAATTAAGTGATTTAAGAAACTGTTAATTTCTTGTCATAAGGAATTCTATTGCTGGGGTGGGAGGGAGGGAATGGATTTGTAGCTGCTTTGTGTTTAGAAACACTGTTATGTTGGCATTGGAGTTTCTCCTTAATGTTTGTGTACCTTGATGGAGCAACATTAGCAGCCAGTTTTCAGTTCTTTCCTAAATGGAATAGCAACTGTAATGTAACTTTGATTACAAAACTTCCTCCCTGAGAGCTAAGTCCTTAAAGATAACAGCTCTTCCTGAAAGGAGCCCCAATTATTTTAATTATTAGGAAGCTTAAGCGTCCTTAAACTTTCTGTAAAAGGCACTGATGCATTGCTGGTAAACTGCTTAGAACAGAAATTGTTTAAAAATAGAATCATTAGCCTACCCAGTTAGAAAAGCTACAGTGAAAGAAGCAATTTCACAAAACATGCACAGTTTTACATATAAATGTTATGGAAATAGACCTTTAATAGAGTTCTTTACCCCATAGCTGGCAAACAGAGCAATGTCAGGAGGAATGGTCATTGTAACTAAATATTTTGGTTATATTTCATAATTCCAGCCCTGAGGGTCCTGATTTTGGATAACTGTAATGAGCCTTTTGGCTCTTGTGTATACTGTGTATGAGCAAAAGGCAGCGCCAGATGTAGAGATGCTACTGTAGCCTCTCATTTTTCTCAGCTGAAACACAACTCTGGTTTGTTGTAATTGAAGGAAGGGAGCAAAGTTGTCAGACCGGGAGGAAAACGGTTTTTGAAACACAGCTACACCTCCAGAAGCTTCCCATTTTTTCTCTCCCCTTCTTCCCCATTCTGCATGCTGTCTCAGTAGTCATCCTAAAATCCAGCAGGTCCACCTACTTCCTTTGTGACAACAATGCAAGCAAAGATGCTTTGGTAATATGGGAAAGAAAGGCCTTCCTGATTGAAGCAATGGAGGGGAACAGCAAAGAGATGTCTTGTTTAAAAACAAACAAACAAACCATCTACTAGCCTTTTGTCAAATAATTTGTCTCGCTGAGTAAGTTTGTTGATTTAAAATAGGGATATGTTCATAAGGAATGGCACCGAAAAAGACGCGTTGCATAAGAGCTCACTAATTTGGACAAAATTCATATTCCATATGCATAGATTAAAAAAAAAAAAACCCACCCACCACCACACTTAAGTAGCAGAAGTTTTATGTACAGTATCACTTTGAGGCAGCTATGGAAAGAAGGCTGGTTGGGAGAGGGTGTTGGCCAAGCTTCTAAAGAAGCAGTGGTAGAGAAGTAGTAAATGTGCAGACTTGATGCAGAGCAGTCTGCCCTTCAGTTAGGAGGCTGTGATCAGATCTGTTTAGATGTCACGTTTTCCATCTGACTGCTCTTAGTTCCCAGTACCCAGCCTGTGTGCATTCCTTTGTTTTGAAACAGTCAACAAACTTGCCGTAACTTTCTTGTAGCCACCGTATCCAGGTATGGAGCAGCCACCACACCACCCTTACTATCAGCACCATGCACCTCCACCTCAAGCTCACCCTCCATACTCAGGACATCATCCTGTACCACATGACGCAAGATACAGAGACAAACGAGTAGTAAGTGTCAACAGAGACTGGGGGGAACATAAATAAGTCAGGAACAGGAGGAATTTGGGGTACAGATGTAGCCTAACCTGAGATGTGTTGACTTTGCTAAACTACATTTTTAAGACCCGTATTAGTTTTCTTTGGAAAGATCAATTAATTAGATTGCCTGGAGACTTCCAGCGTCTTTGGAAAGCCTCTCTGTCCTGGGTGATGCAGAAGTCCAAAATTCTTGGAACATACACTCTGACAGTGGCTTCCAGCTGTCTAGCTCTGAACTTCTGGTGCTGAAGCCCAGTTTGAATAGGACATACCCGTGACATGGCTCGCGCTCGTGCACAACAAATTACCAGCAGAAAAGGTTGTTTTGTAACTTTCTCCAGGCACATCAGAAAACAGGGCAGATGGTTAAATAATTTCTGCCAGCTGGCTTTGAAGGCTGCTTAGCTTTCGGGTCTCTTGCTGATATCTGGCATTTGAGCCCCAGCTTTTGCACAGTGGAAGCAGAGACATGGTGCTGCCCTGAAGATGAAAGATGGAACTGGTGTTTATGGATGCTGGACATCAATTTTTTTTTCCTTAAAAAAATACTGGACTTTCCCAAAAGTTGCACCTGATCCTATGGAATACGAGAAGGGAGGGGGATTTTAATCTGAGAGAGAAATAAACAGAGCTGTCCTTCCATCACAGCTACGACTATTTTCCTATAGGCCCCCTTTAGGTACTGGAAGGCTGCTAGAAGGTCTCCCTGGAGCCTTCTCTTCTGCAGGCTGAACAACCCCAGCTCTCAGCCTGTCTTCATAGGAGAGGTGCTCCAGCCCTCGCATCATGTTTGTGGCCCTCCTCTGGACCTGTTCCTATGGCTCTATGTCCTGCTTGTGTTGAAGGCAACAAAGCTGAACACAGTACTCCAGGTGGCGTCTGGTGAGAGTAGAGGGGCAGAATCACCTCCCTCAACCTGTTGGCCATGCTTCTTTGGATGCAGCCCAGGACACGGTTGGTTTTCTGGGCTGCCAGCTCACATTGCCGGCTCATGTTGAGCTTCTTGTCCACCAGCACTCCCAAGTCCTTCTCCTCAGGGCTGCTCTCAGTCCATTCTCCACCCAGCCTGTACTTGTGCTTGGGATTGCCCCGACTCATATGGAGGACCTGGCACTTGCCCTTGTTGAACTTAACGAGCTTCGCACAGGCCCACCTGTCAAGATCCAAAGGCTTGACGTATTCCTGCATATCATCCCGTCATGACGAAACAATTAACTGGAGCTTTTGTAACTGTTGTAGTATGAAGAGATTCAAGCACACGTTGAAACTATTCAAGTTAAAAGTTAACGTAGGGTAGGGAAATTTATTATGTAAAGAAATACAACATGTTTTCTCAGCCTGCTCTGTTTGAAAACAACTCTGCAGCATCCACAATACAGCAAATATCAATTAAATTTGGGGCAGGTTCTTTCTTGAGTGAGCTGGCACAGTAGTGGAATAACCTCACCTAGAACAGGAGGCCTGAACTAGCATCATTTCCGTAGGCTTTTATCAGCAAGGGCACCTCGAGCCATCTCAGGAGCGCTGTGGTTACGGCCGCTCTGATCTGAGCCAAGAGCAGCAGGATTTTCTCCCCAGCTCTCCAGGCAAGGCACGTGCCTATTGCAGTGTGCCCACATCTAAGGTTACTTTGCAAGTTCCCTCTCTACAGGTTTTCCTGCACTTACCAGTTGTCTCAGATGCATCTGGGGGTTAAGATGGGCAAGTTACTGGCAGAGGTGGTTTTCACACCCCTATAGTGTTGCAGTTAGAATGATGGCCGGAGCAGCAGGACTCCAGGCACATACTGAACGGAAAAGTGAAATGGTTCTAAAAAAGTAATTCCTCTACTGATCTTAGGACTCTGGTCTCCCCGCAGCCCCTAAGCAGTAAATGCCTTTAAAAAAAACTGATGATACAGGTTTCCCCAGCCACTTGCAGCTGCCAGTTTTTCATGATCTTGGCCGCTCAGGTGGGCGCTGTTCAGGAGCCTGTCATCTCGGAGCTGCTCGAACAGGGAACACGTTTTGGTCGTGAATCATCACGCCTGGGTGATGTTATAGGACAGGGCAGAGTCGAGGTAAGGAGACTCGTCGCAGAATGAGGGAACCACAGTACCACACTTGGGAAGGCTGAATTTATGAAATACACCAAAATGGATTTGAAAAGCTGGAGCAGCAGTTACCATTCTAGGGACCGTGTGTGATCAGCTAACAGGGTCCCAAGGGATAAACCAACTATAATTCCATCTTATTTAAGCTAGAAGGAATGTGGTGGGTAAGCAAGCAGCTCTGCCCCACGACAGCTTTTTAGCACGACCCAGTTCAATGGGGTGCTTCATGATACGCCCAGCGTAAAGTGCATCCTCATAATTTTATTCACCATGGAATATGCTTAAATGCCTTGCTGAATCAGCCTAGGAGAAGAAAAAAAGTGCTGATGGGAACAGGACGTCTATTCTTTCTTCGTCTTTGCAATCCTGCCACATCTCCTACAGCAAAACAAGCAGCACTTGACAAGAACGAAGACAGCAATGGCTGTACAGGTGAACAAGAATGCCAGAACATCCAGGCTGTGGTACTGGTACCAGGTGAGATGGTGAGCAGCTGGTCTCAAGTGCTTTGCTCCTTTGTGTCGCATGACAAATTCAACCCAGAAGACAGCTCTGTCCAGAGGCTTAACTGGCTGGTCATGGTGTATCTTGGATAACCAGAGCGCGTTTTCCTTATAGCTGGGGAAAAAAGAAGAAACCAAGGAGATTTGTCACTGATTCCTGAAACAACCTGTTCAGCACCTGGCAGTCCTCTTGAGGAAGGCAGACAGCCCTCCTTTCACTTTCATCAGTGTTATTTAAATATATTGAAACTGGCCCAGTTTACTCCTATCTGCATAAAAGTGGGCTATGAACAGTAATAGAGAAAGCTGACCTTTTGCAAAGAAAAGTTCTTCAAAGTTATTCCAGATACTCCTTTACAAGAAGAAACATGGAAACATTTGAAGCATTTTCTGGTCCAAGGTAATATGGTGTGCTGGGTTTTGCTGAGACAGGGTTAATTTTCTTCACAGTAGCCAGTATGGGGCTATGTTTTGGATTTGTGCTGGAAACAGTGTTGATAACACAGGGATGCTTGAGTTACTGCTCAGCGGTGCTTACACAGCATCAAGGCCTTCTCTGCCTCTCACGCTGCTCCTCCCAGCGAGCAGGCTGGGGGTGCACAAGGAGCTGGGAGGGGACACAGCTGGGACAGCTGGCCCCAGCTGACCAAAGGGATATTCCAGACCATATGACATCCTGCTCAGCAATAGAACTAAGGAGGAGGTTGGCAGGGGGGCACGTGCACCAGATTTCATATGGATCTTTGAATGCCCGGTCATCATCCAGATTGTTGTAGATCTCCTCCTCCACAGCCGATTCCCTCCGGTACTGGATACCTCCGTCAGTGTTGGTCCATTTGCTTCAGGAATTTGCAAATTCTTCTGTGAAGGGATTCCTGTCCTTCACACTTGACAGGAGTCACTGCCAAAGACTGAGGACTCCTGCCTTTTTCCCAATCCCTTTCTCAATGGCCTTATCCTTAGTAAGGGATCCCAGCTGCCAGGCTTCCTTACCCTCTCGTTCCTGACTGACAGTAACCTAAGGATACTGGTAACCCAGGGGTAGAAGAAAGAATTGGAGCTACAGACAGAGTAGACATAATTACAACTAGATCTGTCACCCAGAGCCTCCAGAGGATTTATAACAGCAGAGAACAGAAAACTGTCTCAGGAGCTGCTCTGGGCTTTCTAAAAACAATTTTTCTCAAAGGGATGATAAAATGCAGTAGAAGGAAAATCAAATTCCTGATCTCCTTTCTGAGAAATGCTGATTCTCAGACATGAAAGGTGGTTTTCATCTGAAACCCAAACTTGAGCTACTTAGTATGTGTGGTTCCCAGAAGAGCCAGCAGAATTTCTCACAGCAGCAGCCCAAGATTTCCATAAACCTCATCCTCCTGTAAGGCAGGAACAAAACTCACGTGGAATTGTTAATGACTGTATTCAGTGCATCAACTAGGTCTTCCGTCTTCAGTGTGCTGACATCCAGCCCAACTGCAGCTCCCTTTGCCGTCATGTGAGCAATGTTGTCGTGCTGGTCGGCAAAGATGGGAATCCCAACCATCGGGATCCCGTGGTAGATAGCTTCGTAGATCCCATTGGTCCCACCGTGAGTAATAAAGGCCTTTGTCAAGGGGTGGCCTGGAACAGGGAAGGAGAGGCACGTGTAGTGGCAGCTGTGGCAGCCTGCGTTCACGGAGACGTGAGCACTGCAAACTACCCGGGCAAGTGCACGGCTAGAGAAAGGAAAAGCCCTGACCTCTGCATCAGCATCAGGGCTTGCACACTGAGCTTTCACTTTCCTCTTTATTTTGATGCAGCGTGTGAATCAGCACGTTCTTCCATCCTACTCCAGAGCTGCTTCAGCCCTTCTGCCGTTGGGCAGTTCTACTTCTAACGTGGTTATCAGGTTCACAACAGCCCCTACTGCAGCCTTGCTTAGGTCACGCGTTTTGAAGAAGGAGCCCTGGAGATTAACTGCAAAGCCCAAATCCAGCTCCAGAGTACAGGTCTGCTTTGATACTTACTCCTGCCTACAGGTGCTTCTTAGCCCTTCCAGACAATTGCCGCCAAGCTCTATGAGACAGAGGCTTTGGCTTTAGAGATCCATCTTTAGAGCTAAGCTCGAGTTGCCGCTGCCTTGAGCCACGGCTCCCTGCTCCCTTCACAGTCTGGCTGTGTCTTCCAGGCTTCTTGCACAGCCACGCACCTTCAAGTCAAAAGCAGGCTAGGAAATTAAGTCTCCAAGAGCGAATCTCTGCTCCTTAAGCTGCAACACTAATTGTAGCCACAAGTGTTATGTGGTTCTTTTGCCTGAATAAGCCATTTCAGTGGAAAAACTAAGAAGGAAACAGTTTTTCAAAGGGCACAGTGCATCCTAGATAGAATCAGTCTCACCAAGCAGGTCGTTTTGGGGTATCCAGTCATAAATCCTGGTGTTGGAGCCCAGAGTTTCAGGTTTTTTCCCTTTGTACCGCCAGAGGACCTTGAACAGAGGAAGGATAAGATAAACACAGAGCACTGACATGCCCTTCTGCATTATTATGTGTAATCTCGGGCTTTATCTCAAACCGAGGTACCTTTTCCCAGTAATTCAAGTAGTTTGGGCTCCACTTCAGCTCTTTGATTAGCTATCAGGTGCTTACTATTAAGATTGCATCGCGTGACTTTTCTGTTCTGGCCTATGGACACACTGCCGTGTCATTCGGTTCAGAGGGGGGGAAGCGCCAGAACTCCCCATGAGCTGACTCAGCCATCTGCCTCTGCAGAGCCCAGCTTCCCAGCTGTGGCACAGCCAGTGGAGGTGCAGGCAAAACACAGCCCATTCCAAACGTACAAGGCTTGCTGAAGGCAACAGGAGTGACAAAAAACAAGGCGAGTTGTTTCAGACTTGAAAGGAAACTCACCTTTTGTGGGATCTGGCTGAGGGCTCTGGCAATGACATTGCTTTTTTCATCAGGCATGTTGTAGACCATTGACCCGAGAGAGAAAACCACGATGCCGTGTTCCCCTGAGCTCTGAACAAATTCTTCCATTTCCTGGGAGAGGCAGGAAACACACTGTCATGGTTTGATGTGGGTGGGGGCGGAGGTTCTGGTGGCAGGAGAGGTGCTTTGTTCCCTGTGACCTCCCCGGTTTTGGAACCGGGTTAGACTTGATTCTGGCCACCAGATCAGACTCCCATCCCCCTCGGGGTTGAGCCAATCGGTGCCTCTGCGAATTGTCCTATTTATGTCGGGACAAAGGAACCGGAAAAGGTGCTTTGCCCGGGATCGAGCAGAGAAGGGAGGAGGGCACTGCCCCCGCTCCCTGGCTCCCGGCCGGGCAGCTGCCTGCGTCGGGCCGGCGCCGCCCACGGAGAATGGCGGCGGCGGAGCCAGCTGGGGAACTCGGGGGCACCCCACTCCCGGGGTGCCCACTGGGCTGAGTTCACCCAGAGAGGACTGGGATCTGAGAGAAACAGCCGCATCGACAGCAGGTCAGTGAGGATGGAGCGGGAGGAGGTGCCGGAGCCGAGTTTCCCCTGCGGCTGGTGGCGAGATGGCAGGCGTCCCCCTGCAGCCAGGACG
Source organism: Tauraco erythrolophus (assembly GCF_009769465.1). Lineage (NCBI taxonomy): Eukaryota > Metazoa > Chordata > Aves > Musophagiformes > Musophagidae > Tauraco > Tauraco erythrolophus. The sequence goes on from NC_141469.1 coordinate 82,305,408, forward strand.
GCCTCGGTGGAGTAGAGACCCACTCACAGCCCATGGAGAGGAGATGCCTGAGCCTGAGGATGGTCGTGTTGGGGTGCACGACAAGGCAGAGAGGCATCTGGAGTCTGCGTGACGACCCACGCTGGAGCGAGTGGCTACAGCTCCCTAAGAATCTGAGACTGTGGTAAAGCCCACACTGGGGCAATCCATGGGGAAGGATTGCATCCTGTGGGCTGGACTCACGCTGGAGAAGTTTGCGGATTTTTCCTCGTGAGTAGGGGATCCACTGGAGAAGGGGAAAAGGGAGTAAGGACTCCTCCTCCTTTAAGAAAGAAGCAGCAGTAACAGCACGGAATGAACTGACCTGCACTCCCCCAGTCCCTGCCCCCTGCACCACTGGGAGGAAGGAAGGTGTCGGTCTTTAAGATCTGGCTTTTTTTCTTTATATCCTCTCAAGTAACCAGTTTTGTTTCCCTTTGTCCTTTTAAGTAACCGTCAATAAATTGTTTTGCTTTTAAGAAAGCCAAGTCTGTTTTGCCCAGGACCATGGTTGATGGGTGCTCCCTCTGTTCTTGTCTCATCCCTCAGTCCCTTTATTATATTTTTCTCCTCTCCAGTTTACTGGAGAAGGAGCGACTGTGTGAGTTTTAGTTGCTGGATCAGCCTAAAACCACGACACACACTAAGAGTAATTATGCACTGCAGATTGCAGGGTTTTCTGTGCACAGGAGAGCACACCCTTTTTAGCTCTTGAAGGAGATGATAGAAAGGTCTGTTAGAAAGGCATGGTAATAGCCTGTCCCACAGAGGGAGAAGAGTTTTGGGAAGTGAGTTGGCAGGGCTCATAGACAGAGCTTCAAACTAGGTATGAAAGGGGGTGGGGGTGAAATCAGGATCACTGGAAGGGAGCCGGAATGCAGTATGCCAGTGCTTGTGGAGGAGGAATGCACTAGCAAGATCGCACAGTCTTGTGAATTAGCAAGGGATCAAGGTGTCATGCCAGGTTGCAGACAGAGCACAGGGGTTGTTGAGGGGTTGGTTACTGTGGAAACATCTGAGCATCATCAGGGGGCTCCAGGTACCTCATCAGGGACCCAACTCAAATGTCTCTATACGAATGCCCACAGCTTGGGCAATAAACACGAGGAGCTGGAGATGCTTGTGAGCCTGCAGCGCTATGACCTGATTGGCATCACAAAGACATGGTGGAATGACTCCTGCGATTGGTGTGTTGGACCAGAGGGGTATAAACTGTTCAGGAAGGACAGGCAGGGGAGACGAGGAGGGGGTGTTGCCCTCTATGTCAACGAACGGCTAGAATGCATGGAGCTCCACCTGGCAAGTGATGACGATAGAATCGAGTGCCTGTGGGCCAGGGTGAAAGGAAGGGTAGAAGACTTTACAGTGGGAGTGTGCTACAGACCACCCAGACAGGAGGACCAAGTGGATGAGGCCCTACATAGGCAGATAGAAGCTGCTGCTCGTTCACAAGCCCTGATTCTCATGGGGGATTTTAACCACCCTGATATCAGTTGGAATAACAACACGGTGGGGAACAAGCAATCTAGGAGATTCCTGAAATGCATTAACAATAACTTCCTTATCCAAGTGATAGAGGAACCAATGAGGAGAGGTGCCATGTTAGACCTCGTTCTCGTCAATAAGGAAGGGCTGTTAGGTAATGTTGAACTCGTGGGTAGCCTTGGCTGCAGTGACCATAAGATGGTGGAGTTTGAGATCCTAAGGGCAGCTAAGAGGGGGAAGCTCAGCAAGCTTGAAACCCTCGATTTCAGAAGAGCTGACTTTCACCGCTTCAGGAACCTCCTTGGTAGTGTGCCATGGGATAAAGCCCTGGAGGGACTGGGAGCCCAAGATTGCTCGTTGACTTTCAAGGATCATCTCCTCCAAGTTCAAAGGCATTGCATCCCTAAAAGGAAGAAATCAGGCAAAAACACCAGGAGACCTATATGGATAAACAAAGAACTCCTGGCTAAATCAAATACAAAAGGGGAATACACAAAGCATGGAAGCAGGGACTGGTAACCTGGGATGATTACAAGGAAGTTGCTCGTGTACTCAGAGACCAGGTTAGAAAAGCTAAGGCCTGACAGAGTCAAATCTGGCCAGCAATATTAGAAATAACAGAAAAAGATTTTATAGGTATGTGAGAGAAAAAAGGAAAACGAGAGAGAATGTGGGGCCCTCCGGAAAGATACGGGTGACCTGGTTGCTGAGGACATGGAGAAGGCTGAAATATTCAACAACTTTTTTGCCTCAGTCTTCACTGGCAACCACTTGAACCACACCACCCATATAACAGAGGATATTGGCTGGGTCTGGGAGAGTGAAGAACCACCCAGGGTAGGAGTAGATCAGGTCCGAGAACACCTAGAGAACCTCAAGGTGCACAAGTCCATGGGACCTGATGAGATACATCCATGGGTCCTGAAGGAACTGGAGGCTGAAGTTGCTAGGCCACTAGCCATCATATTTGAGAGGTCCTGGCAGTCTGGTGAGGTTCCTACAGATTGGAAAAGGGCGAACATAACTCCTATCTTTAAAAAAGGGACCAAGGACAAGCCGGGAAACTACAGACCAGTCAGCCTTACCTCTGTGCCAGGTAAAATCATGGAACAGATTTCCTGGTAGCTGTACTAAGGCACATAAAAAATAACCAAGTGGTTGGTGACAGCCAACATGGCTTCACTAGGGGCAAGTCGTGCCTGACTAATTTAGTGGCCTTCTACGACAAAGCTACAGTGCTGGTTGACGTGGGTAAAGCAACGGATGTCCTTTGCCTGAACTTGTGCAAGGCGTTTGACACTGTCCCACATGACATCCTTGTCTCTAAAATGGAGAGAAACGGATTTGACAGATGGACCACTCGGTGGATAAAGAACTGGCTGGATGGTCGCACTCAAAGAATTGTGGTCAATGGTGCGAGGTCTACATGGACACCAGTGTCAAGCGGTGTCCCTCAGGGGTCTGTTATGGGTTCAGTGCTGTTCAACATCTTTGTCAGCGACATGGATGACGGCATTGAGTGCACCCTCAGTAAGTTTGCCAATGACACCAAGCTGTGTGTTGCCATGGACTCACTTGAGGGAAGAGATGTCATACAGAGGGACCTTGATAGGCTTGAGAATTGGGCCAGTGCTAACTGCATGATCTTCAATAAATCAAAATGCAAGGTCCTTCACCTGGGTCAGGCCAATCCTAGGCACAAATACACACTGGGCACAGAGTGGGTTGAGAGTAGCCCTGAAGAGAAGGATTTGGGGGTGTTTATAGATGAGAAGCTCAACATGAGCTGGCAGCGCACTCATGCAGCCCCGAAGGCCAACCGCATCCTGGGATGTATCAAGAGAAGCGTGGTCAGCAGGTCAAGAGAGGTGATTCTTCCCCTTTACTCTGCTCTTGTGAGACCCCACCTTGAATACTGCGTCCAGTTCTGGTGTCTCCACCATAAGAGAGACATAGATTTGTTGGAGCGTGTTCAGAGGAGGGCCACAAAGGGCCACAAAGATTAGGGCAGCCTCCTAATAGCTGCCTTCCAATACCTGAAGGGAACCTACAGGAAGGCTGGGGAGGGACTTTTTACAAGAGTGTCCACTGATAGGACAAGGGGAAATGGGTTTAAGTTGAAGGAGAACAGATTTAGATTGGATCTTAGGAAGAAATTCTTCAGTACAAGGGTGGTGAGACTACGGAATAAATTGCCCAGAGAAGTTGTGGATGCCCCCTCCCTGGTGGTGTTCAAGGCCAGGTTGGACAGAGCCTTGAGTAGCCCGATCTAGTTGAGAGGCATCTCTGCCCATGACAGGGAGGTTGGATTAGATGATCTTTAAGGTCCCTTCCAGCCTATGCCATTCTATGATTCTATGATCGTGAGGCATGAGCACCTCCGCTGACAGAAGGGCACTGCAGAGATAGACCTGGCCTTGTGCAAAACAGGCACTGCAGGAAGGAGCAGGAGAAGCTGAATCAGGTAGCAGAAGCTTTGTCTTTTGGAAAGCAAGTCAAGCAGTTTCAGGACACATTTCTTTCAGAGCACAAGCAGCAGGAACGCATCCTCGCACTGGCCTGAGAGGGCAATATCTGTGACACCCTCTCCAGCATAGTCAGCCATGGTTCTGGATTTTCCTAGAACAAGTACTTCACGTTTCACAGCTCTGCAGGAAGGGACAGTGCTGAAAACTGACAGGGTTTTTCAACATCCTGATCAGAGATTCATCAGTCACTTGTTTAGTCGGCCAGTTCTCTATTTCTTGCAGTGCAGCTCATGTTGCCAAACAGATTTCCACGAATCAGACCAGTAGGTCTTCCTGATCCTTTTTTTAGTTAGTGCCATCAGAAATGGAGCAATAGCATCCAAAAGAGAACGGCTACTCATTTCCATCAACTCAACCCCTGCTACAACAGAGTGGGAAGAGAGTGGGAAGGTTTCTTTCAGTAGACAACTGGCACTGAAAATTCCCTACCTCCTCTAAGGCTCCTACAGGAGTGATAAGCTAGACCAGAACTTGTTGTGTTGCTGCCATCAGTATCTGGGAGTTTCAAATTCCACCTGAATATTGCCAGTCACAGCAGAGAGTAGGCTGGAGATGCTGATAATTTTACTCCCTTTAAGATGTCTTACACTAAGCAACAATAGAAAAAGAGATTTATCACTCCTCTCTTTCTGCAAGGCTTGATTCCATTTTGTCTGGAGAATTGTTCCATCACACTGTGTTTTTACATCAGGTATTTCAATGTTATCATGGGCTGCAAGTTGTATCTCAGTATTCAGTCTTGCACTTAACTACTGTGAGGTAGCACCTGTTTCTCTTAAAACAAACACTGTATTCCCTCCTGCTGACCTCAGCTATCCTCTTTTAAGACAGCAGGCTGCAAACCCAGCCCTCAGTTTGCACAAGTATGGACAGATTGCTGAATAGCTCTGTGCTCTCTTCTTTCTTTAAGAACGAGCTTTCTCAGGACGTGGCTTTCACGATGTATCAGGGACAGAAACAGGTTTGTTTTCTGCTGGGTAAACAACCAACTAATGACAGAACAAAGTTGGGATACCTTTGGCAACGGCTTTGCAGGCTGGCAGTGAAGTCCTCCAACAAACTCAAAGTTGGGCAGCAAAGGGCGTGGAAATTCAACATCCCAGTATGTTCTGATTAACCATATCTCTGCTTTCCCCATCGTCTCACACAGAGTTGTGGGCCTTCCTGTGGACAAGGTACAAGAGGTTTACAACACACGAGACCAGTTTTGTTTGCAGTAGATTGCGAAATAGGAGCCTTATCTTTGTCTTTTGGCACTCCTAGTTTATCAAATCATGAAATGAAAACATGGACACATCCACAACTATTCCTTGCCCTGCCCTGCGTTCGTCTTGGCCAGTTGCCACGAACAAGGCAATACAATCTTAAAAAGGATTTTTGTAATTTTCCATTTGGAAAAATAAATCTTCTCAGGTACATGTTGCAAGTTGTCTTTGCAGTATTATCCCCACAAAGTGGAACTGGGGAGTAAAAGGGTTAGAAGCGTTAGTAAATGATTGTCCAAAGCCAGCCTAGTGCAAGCAGGACCCAAGCTAAATAAGCAGCAAGATAAAAATTATCTGTAGGGCATCTTTTTATACTACTTGATCAGCATTATCATTTACACTAGTAATTTGTATTTGATTTTATTTTAACTAAAGAACAATGAGTCAGTTACAAAGTCGATGGAGACAAAAATGAAGCCTGCCTTATAAGTAGAGTGATATAAAGGTGTAATTAAGTCTTATTTGGTATTAGGGGGAAAAAAAATCAATCCAGGGAAAAGGGACTAGTTGGCAGAGCACAGAGATGTTCTCGGGAGATGCAGGAAGAGATTGGAGGGCAGCAGAACAGATGCCCTTGTGCTTACTATTCGCTCGTTATCTGTCTAAACAGCTATTCTCTACAAGATTCAAAGTCCATTGAACTAAAAGGTCTCTTTAGTAGACTTTGAGTCAACCCTGAGTTGTACTAGGTTGGAACAAAAATTTCAGGTATGTATGTAGTGTAAGGAGACGATTTCAAACTCTGAATGGTGGATGAAAGGGAAAGGTGACAGTTTTTGCATTTATAATTGGAGAATGTCAGCTCACGCTTTCCATCCTCTACTACGCAGGGCTGCAAGATGACACCTCCGGACGATGCATGCAATGTGAAGGAAGGGTGCGTTCTTGCTCTGCGGTTGTCCAGAGACGGCGAGTGTTCCTAGTTACGACAGGGTTAATTCCGTCCCTGTGTTGTCATGGAGCTGTCTGTCCTGCCTTACACTTAGTTAAGGAATGACTTTGCCCTCCAGCCTTTGTCTACTGCCATCTTCATTGTGGAAGTGCCTGTCATCAAGATGAAGAGGCAACAACTGTCCTCTGAAAGCGCTAAAATGGGCATCCAGCTCACTGGATCACCGAGCTCCCAAAACATTCAAAAGGCACAACCTATGCAAGAGGAGAAACCACTCAACGGCTGCCTTACCTAAGACGTTACTGTAGTACCCATCCCATTCATCTCGCCAATGCTTCAAGAAAAATAAATTCATGTAAAAGTAAAAGAGGAAGTTCCGTAGTCTTTCCATGAAGGACATCTGGTCGGTCAGCCCCATTGTGCTAGCAGGCACATAAGAAGGTGGGGATGGGAGCCCACCGCACAGCCGCTCTACCACGTTCCCATCAGAGAAGCGGAAGCTGTAGACAAAAGGGATTCCTAGGATTTCTGCTACAAGCTCCCCGCCTATAGTCAGGGGGTCGGCGATCAGAACATCAAACTTCTCCTGCTGCAGCTTTGCTATCAGCTGAGAGTTCTTCATCAAGCTGTCACAGGTCTGCCTTGAGATATAGCTAAGGAACTCCACATCCTCCTTCATGTGCCACAGGATCTCCCAGAAGGAGCGATTAGAGACCTCAATCATCCAGAAATTGAGGAAGTCGTCCATGAGAGCATTCAGGGTGTCCATGGAAAAGGGGACTTCCAGGACCTCAAAGGTGAAGGGGGAGGAGGTGTCTTGGTAGTCGATGAGCAGATTGCTTGAGGCCACCAGCACAGTCACTTCATGACCCCGGAGTACGAGCTCTTCCAGCAGCACTTTCACATTGATCCAGTGACTTGCATCAGTGGGCCAGACCACCACCTTCCCACAAAAGCCAGTGCTCCAGCAGCATGCGTAGGCACAGAGCAGCCAGAGGAACCTTGGCACCATCATCTCAGGAGTCCATGTACAACTCCAGTGTGACTGAGCTGGAAGCAGTTCACTGCTCCAGTGTGCAAACACTTCAGAGGCAGCCAATAAAAGTGAGATCCACTTGATGCCAAGCTTGGCAAGAGGGCATGTCAGAACACTGAACGACACTCATGGGAGAACTGGGCAAGCAGCAAATCCCGTTCTGGAGTCTCCTGCGGAGTCACAGCTAATCTCACAATGACAGCAACTCCTGGTTCTGCTCACCACAAGGGGCATTTTGCAGCATGTGAGGACCAAAAGCTCTTTCCCTGTGGTGTGGTTTAATCTTGACTGATAGACAGATAAGCACCACAGAGCCTCTCACTCCCCCGCAGCAGGAGGGGAAAAGTTAGAGAACTCATGGGTTGAGGTAGCTTAATAAGCAAAAACTAAAAAGAAAACCAAGACAAACAAGTAATGCAAAAAGAACAATTGCTCACTAGCAGCCAACCGATGCCCAGCTCTCCCGGAGCAACAGCAGCCCTGCCAAACTTCCCCCCACCACGGAGCTGTTTTTGTTGAGCACAACATCACACGGTACAAGATATGGCAGATGAAGTTGCTAAGCCACTATCCATCCTATTTCAGAAGTCGTGGCAATCTGGTGAAATTCCCACTGACTGGAAAAGGAGAAACATAGCCCCCATCTTTAAAAAGGGAAAAAAAGAAGACCCAGGGAACTACAGGCCAGTCAATCTCACCTCTGTGCCTGGCATGATCATGGAGCAGATCCTCCTGGCGACTATTCTAAGGCACATAGAAAATAAGGAGGCGATTGGTGACAGCCAACATGGCTTCACTAAGAGCAAATCCTGCCTGACTAATTTGGTGGCCTTCTATGATGAGGTTACAGCATTGATGGATAGGAGAAGAGCGACTGACATCATCTGCCTGGACTTATCCAAAGCATTTGATATTGTCCCACACGACATCCTTGTCTCTAAACTGGAAAGACATGGTCTTGATGGATGGACCACTTGGTGGATAAGGAATTGGCTGGATGGTCGCATTCAAAGAGTTGTGGTCAATGGCTCGATGTCCAAGTGAAGGCCAGTGACGAGTGGTGTTCCTCAGGGGTCAGCACTGGGCCAGTGCTATTTAACATCTTTCTTGGTGACATGGGCAGTGGGATTGAGTGCACCCTCAGCAAGTTTGCAGATGACACCAAGTTGTGTGGTGTTGTGGACACGCTGGAGAGAAGGGATGCCATCCAGAGGGACCTCGACAGGCTGGAGAGGTGGGCCTGTGAGAACCTCATGAAGTTCAACAAGGCCAAGTGCAAGGTCCTGCACGTGGGTCGGGGCAATCCCAAGAACAAGTACAGGCTGGGCGGAGAACGGATTGAGAGCAGCCCTGAGGAAAAGGATTTGGGAGTGCTGGTGGATGAGAAGCTCAACATGAGCCAGCAATGTGCGCTGGCAGCCCAGAAAGCCAACTGTGTCCTGGGCTGCATCCAAAGCAGCGTGGGCAGCAGGGTGAGGGAGGAGATTCTGCCCCTCTACTCTGCTCTCATGAGATCCCACCCGGAATACTGCGTTCAGCTCTGCAGTCCCCAACACAAGAAGGACATGGAGCTGCTGGAGCGGGTCCAGAGGAGGCCACAAAGATGATGCGAGGGCTGGAGCACCTCTCCTATGAAAACAGGCTGAGAGAGTTGGGGCTGTTCAGCCTGGAAAAGAGAAGGCTCCGGGGTGATCTTACTGCAGCCTTCCAGTGCCTAAAGGGGGCCTACAGGAAAGCTGGAGAGGGACTTTTTACAAGGGCGTGTAGTGATAGGACAAGGGGATTTAAACTGAAAGAGGGGGGATTTAGATTAGATATAAGGGAGAAATTTTTCACTCAGAGGGTGGTGAGGTACTGGAACAGGTTGCCCAGAGAAGCTGTAGATGTCCCATCCCTGGCAGTGTTCAAGGCCAGGTTGGATGAGGCTTTGGGCAACCTGGTGTAGTGGAGGGTGTCCCTGCCCGTGGCAGTGGGTTTGAAACTAGATGATCTTTGAGGTCCCTTCCAACACTAACCATTCTATGATTCTATGATTCTAAATCCCTTTGGTCAGCTGGGGTCAGCTGTCCCAGCTCTGTCCCCATCCAACTCCTTGTGCACCCCCAGTCTGCTCGCTGGGAGGAGCAGCGTGAGAAGCAGAAAAGGCCTTGACACTGTGTAAGCACCGCTGAGCAGTAACTAAAGCATCCCTGTATTTTCCACACTGCTTTCCTCACAAATCAAAAATATAGTCCCATGCAAGCTACTATGAAGAAAACTAATTCTATTCCAGCCTAAATGAGTATACTCTCATATCAGATCTTCAAGGTGAAGATACACGTTCCTGTACCAAGCAGGAGCTCAGCCTAGGGAAAGCACATGAGCAGCCCATAGGACTTTTTTGACAGCTACAAGATGAACCCCACCTGATCACTTGACTACAGCCTGGATTTGCTTCCTTTCCCTGTAAGAACAAACCTACCTGTAAAGCTGGTTACTATTTTTATCTCATTTACTAGGTGCAAAATCATAGAATCATAGAATCATAGAATCATTAGGGCTGGAAGGGACCTTCAAAGGTCATCTAGTCCAACCCCCCTGCAAGGAACAGGGGTATCTCCAACTAGATCAGGTTGCTCAGGGCCTCATCCAACCGGGCCTTGAACGTCTCCAGGGATGGAGCATCCACCACCTCTCTGGCAACCTGTTCCAGTGTTCTACAACTCTCATGGTAAAAAATTTTTTCCTAATATCCAACCTGAATCTACCTCCCTCTATTTTAAAACCATTACCCCTTGTCCTATCACAACTGGCCCTCCTGAACAGCCTCTCCCCATCTTTCTTGTAGGCCCCCTTGAGGTACTGGAAGACCGCTATAAGGTCACCCCGGAGCCTCCTCTTCTCCAGGCTGAACAGCCCCAACTCTTTCAGCTTGTCCTCATAGGAAAGGTGCTCCAGCCCTCTTATCATCTTCGTGGCCCTCCTCTGGACCCTCTCCAACTGGTCCATGTCCTTCTTATGTTGGGGACTCCAGAACTGGACGCAATACTCCAAGTGAGGTCTCACGAGGGCAGAGTAGAGGGGGAGAATCACCTCCCTCGACCTGCTGGCCACGCTCCTCTTGATGCAGCCCAGGACGCGGTTGGCCTTCTGGGCCGCAAGAGCACATTGCCGGCTCATATTGAGCTTCTCGAATGTCCTGCAGTGATTCACATCTCACCCACAGGCTGCTCTAGTTCTGTCTTCTCTGTAATCAGATGCTGTGGACACACAGCCCTGCCGCTGGAAGGACACAGCCCTGGTAGAAGAGACTCCAGCACCAGGCTCCAGGAGAGAAAGAGGAGGAGGTAAGGAGCACAGGTTTTGCTCACCGTGCTGCTTCTGTGCCTTCTCTTGGGAAGATGCTGCAAACTGGCATCAGCGTGTCTATATCATGTAGTCCAGGACACTTGCTGCCAAGAGACCCGGCTTCTGCTCTGTCTCCTGCAGATGTAGGGGAGGCGTTTGGTGCTACTGATGTGTTCAGGGGAAAGAACAGACAGCTGCTCTCTCCTGGGCAGAGGGTAAAGAAGGCTCAGACTGAGTCTAAACAGGGCCTTAGCGTTGCTCCAGGAGCTCAGCACCACCGCATGAGCTCCCTCACTAGATTGACAGTGGAGCAAGCAGTCTTTCACCATGCTTCAACCTCATCACTTGAAAAAGCCTGCAGGTAGTTCTAGGAAAGCTGAGAGAACACTGAAGAAGATTTCCTAAGGAGAAGGAGAAGCACGATCTGAGACATTGCCCCGTATCTCTGAGATGCTTGCCACTTCCTTCCACACCTCTGCCAGGACTGGATATGCTCCGGATCGAACCGTGTCATAGTCAGGGAGAGAACAGCCAAGCCAACACAGCGAACAAAACAGGGATTGCACACGCAGTCTTAAATGCTAAATCCCACATTTTACAATAAAAAAGATGGCACAAGATCCAAGCAGCTCTGAGGCTTGCACAACAGCAGATGAGCAAACCCTGCTTCTGCCAGCACAGGATCTTCCATTCTCCGTCAAACATGATCAGCAACACAAGTAAACACACGGCCAGGTACTCTGATAGCAGGATATCCTAACAACTTAGTGCTCAGAGCAGAATTACTTAGCACCCTACGGGTGTATGTTTGCCCTGTTTCTTTTTAGGCATTGCCATAATCACTTTGAGCGAAAACATGAAAATATTTATGCAACTATTATTTAAAAAAGAAAAAATCCTACAAACAAATACAACTATCTTCTAATATTTCGACACTTTCAGAAAAAGCAAAGAAGCCTGTCTCTGCTGAGGACCTTTTCTCCCTGCAAGTTGGAGCTCAGCTGCTCTCCCAACCCTTTAAAAGACCAGAGGGGGCCGTTATCTCTCATTTTGAGATAAGCCAGGAAGCAAGAAGGGTGCTAGGAGGAAAAAAGGTAGTATTGTTGTATAGCTTTCCAAAACCATCTTTTACTTCCACTGCCAAAGGTTTAATTCAGTAGTAGTGTTTGATGGGTACATGGGATTATTTTGCTGTTCTTACTGTTTGTCATGATCCATCTATGAAATGGGACTGATGAGCTCTGTTCCAAGTGCCTTTAGAACTGTTTTACCGCTCCTAGAAGTACCGGTATGGACTTAGTGTACTGGTGTAGCAGATCAGATTAACAGGTCACATTTGTGCTTACCTGGACAGTTTGACTTGACAGAGGAATTTTGGAGGAAGGAGAGAGAGTTCAGGGCTATCTTGTGTGGCATCCAATTATTATTACCCAGCTGGCCTGAATTGATTGAAACTGAATGTAATTAACTAATTAACTAAGGTTTAGGCCCTGCCTACTAAAGGTGGGCCATTTCCTCCTGGCTGTGGAAGATGCAATGGCATCCTTGGAGCTGCAGCCCAGGCTGGTGAGCAACAGTCTTGCTCCTGATTTGTGCCTTAACCTCTAAGCTGTAGGTATTTACTCTTGTGCGTGCAGCAGATGTAATTTCTGGAAGTAAGAGCAGCCTTACCTAAAACATTACTGTAGTATTGATCCCAGCTTCCCCAGACAAGGTAATGGTAGAAGATATCCTGCTCAGCGTAGATGAAGATGTTTTTTAGCCTTTCCAGGAAGGACATCCTATCTGTTAGCTGGCTTAGGATGGCTGGTACATAGGAAGGAGGTGCTGGCAGTGTGCCACAGAACCGCTCCACCGTGTTGCCCACGGAGAACCGGATGGTGTACATGAAGGGGATACCCAGCTTCTCAGCAAACAGCTCCCCGCTGGGCGTCAGTGGGTCTGCCAAGAGGACATCAAAGGTGGATGCCCTCAGTCTCTCCAGCAGCGCCTTGTTCTTCAGGACTCCATCACAAATGATTCTGGTTACTTTCTCCAGCTTGCGGAACAGTTGAGCCGTCTTGTAAAGACTTTCCCAGAAAGGCAGCGCCTTCTCCTCATAAAACCAAAACCAGAAAGCTTCTTCCAGTAAGGCAGCCATCTCCTTTTTGGTGATCGGCACCTCGACCACCTCAAACTGGAATGGTGACGGCTCTGTGGTGTTGAAGATGAGGAAGCACGAAGGCAGCAGCACCGTCACTTGGTGGCCCCGCACCGCGAGCTCCTGGAGGATGTACTCCATGTTCAGCCAGTGGCTGTTGTCAGCCGGCCAGACCAACACCTTCCCCCCGGACCCCCAGCCCAACACAGCCAGCAGCCACAGCGCTGCCACCCGCTTCCCAGCCATCGCCTGCCCTGTGTGCCAACGGCCCCATCACCCTCCTTCGCCGGGAGCTGCGGTGTGCCCGAGCTGGGCTGGGCATGTGCGGCACTGCCTTCTTCCGCAGGGGAGGGAACCGAGCTAGCTCTTCCGAAATCCTGGCCTGCAGAATGGCGTGTTTTCCTGGGGAAAACGGTGGCTGGCACCATCTGGTGGTAAATAGCTTGCTGAAGCTGGAAGGCGTGCTGCTTCTGGGCAGCGGGGAGAGCTGTCAGCCCGGGGGGGTCAGTTCAGCAAGGATTGTGTCCTGTTGGTCGTCCTGGCCCTCCTGCCTGTCTGACTACAGGCTCTGTGGTGTTGTTTGTTCGGTAGAAGAGGTGACTTTCTCATTCTCCTGGCTCTGCAAAGCACAGCTGGGGATGCAGCGAAGATGTTCGCCCACTGCGTGGGCAGCCTCTTGCTTCATAAAGCCACTGAGTGTTTGCAGTGCGTGTCAGGTGATGCTCCAGGGCTGCAGCTAAAATTTGCATCTCAAAGTGGGTGAAGCTGCACAGTGAGTGACTCCAGTATCAGAGTAAGACTGTCCTCACGTGAACTTCCTCTTCCAGAGCATGTCCTGCGAGAGGCCAGAGCTGGTAGGTGACAGTGTGGGCTGTCCTGCCTGCCCCTAGGTGCCAGTTATGCACTTAAAGTTGAGCCAGAAAATCTGTTAAACGGTTTTATTTATGGTCACCTTCTGATGTGTAATTAAGAAATAATTAACTCCTCTTCACTGGGCTAGAAATCATCATTACTGGCTTCTGCCTGGCTCTGTTACACAATGTTTTCTACTGATGTGGTGCAAGACTTCTGCTACAGCTTCCGCGCTGCCCAGAGCATCCTTTCCTGGGTGAGAATGAGGGTGACAGAAGCAGCTGGGCTGTGAGAAGCCAAGCTGAGATCCCCCATCTGCTGTGCACACGACAGCAGTCGGTGTGCTTGTGGCATCCTGCAGCAGGCAGGTGTTTGCAGGCAATTGGGCCCTGTGAGATTTGCAAATACCCTTTTCCATGAGCTCAGTAAAGGTCAGTAAGTGTACTTTACTAACCCCACCAAGGTTCGTAAAAATGACATGTTGATCATGTGACGTGGACAGTGGCATGGAGTGCACCCTCAGCAAGTTCGCCGATGACACCAAGCTGTGTGGTGCCGTCGACACGCTGGAAGGGAGGGATGCCATCCAGAGGGACCTCGACAGGCTGGAGAGGTGGGCCCGTACCAACCTCATGAAGTTTAACCAGGCCAAGTGCAAGGTCCTACATCTGGGTCATGGCAATCCCAGGCACAAATACAGACTGGGCGGAGAATGGATCGTGAGCAGCCCTAAGGAGAAGGACTTGGGAGTACTGGTGGATGAGAAGCTCAATATGAGCCGGCAATGTGCTCTTGCGGCCCAGAAGGCCAACCGCACCCTGGGCTGCATCAAGAGGAGCGTGGCCAGCAGGTCAAGGGAGGTGATTCTCCCCCTCTACTCTGCCCTCGTGAGACCTCACTTGGAGTATTGCGTCCAGTTCTGGAGTCCCCAACATAAGAAGGACATGGACCAGTTGGAGAGGGTCCAGAGGAGGGCCACGAAGATGATAAGAGGGCTGGAGCACCTTTCCTATGAGGACAGGCTGAAAGAGTTGGGGCTGTTCAGCCTGGAGAAGAGGAGGCTCCGGGGTGACCTTATAGCGGTCTTCCAGTACCTCAAGGGGGCCTACAAGAAAGATGGGGAGAGGCTGTTCAGGAGGGCCAGTTGTGATAGGACAAGGGGTAATGGTTTTAAAATAGAGGGAGGTAGATTCAGGTTGGATATTAGGAAAAAATTTTTTACCATGAGAGTTGTAGAACACTGGAACAGGTTGCCCAGAGAGGTGGTGGATGCTCCATCCCTGGAGACGTTCAAGGCCCGGTTGGATGAGGCCCTGAGCAACCTGATCTAGTTGGAGATATCCCTGTTCCTTGCAGGGGGGTTGGACTAGATGACCTTTGAAGGTCCCTTCCAGCCCTAACCATTCTATGATTCTATGATTCTATGATTCTATGATTCTATGATTCTATGATCATGTGATTAATACTTCAAGAGACATATTTTTCTACATATTCACTCAAAGAGCCCAGAAGAAAAGCCTGCAGAGGAAGACTTGTTGCTTTCACTGTTTGCTTGTGGGCGGAGGGTGTGTTTTAAATAACACTTGTTTTGTGCAAAGAGAACTGGTTTTCCATGACCAGCGACCTAAGTGAAGTCCCCATTACAAAGCCACGATGCATTTCAGTGCTGCTGCTGCGGGTGGCGAGATCGGCTTGGAGTTCACCAGCTCCCCCTCCTTGTTTCGTGTGATAATTTGATGTAAAGGGGTTCCGGTGGCAGGAGAGGGGCTTTGCACCCTGTGACTTCCCTGTTTTTTTTCTGGCCACCAGATTGGACTCCCATCCCCCTCGGGATTGAGCCAATCGGTGCCTCTGCGAATTGCCCTATTTAAGTCGGGACAAAGGAACCGGAAAAGGTGCTTTGCCCAGGAGTGAGGAGAGAAGGGAGGAGGGCATTGTCCCCACTCCCCAGCTCCCAGCCGGGAGCTGCTCACGCTGGTCCGGTGCCACCCACTGAGGATGGCTGCGATGGAGCCGGCTGGGGAACTCAGGGAGCACTCCGCCCCCGGGGTGCCCACTGGGCTGAGTTCACCCAGAGAGGACTGAGATCTGAGAGAAACGGCCACACTGACACCAGGTCAGTGAAGATGGAGTGGGACAAGGTGCTGGAGCTGAGTTTCCCCTGCAACCAGTGGTGAGACGGCAGGCAGCCCCCTGCAGCCAGGATGGACTCAGTGGAGCAGAGACCCACTCGCAGCCCATGGAGAAGCCACGTCGGAGAAGAGATGTCTGGGCCTGAGGACAGTCGTGAAGCATGGGACGCACAACAAGGTAGAAACGTATCTAAAGTCCCTGGGACGACCCATGCTGGAGCCAGTGGCAACAACTCGCTAAGAATCTGAGACTGTGGCAAAGCCCGCACTGCAGCGATCCGATGGGGAAGGATTGCATCCTGCGGATGGGACTCACGTTGGAGAAGTTTGTGGATTTTCCTTGTAAGTAGGGGATCCACTGGAGCAAGGAAAAAAGATTCAAGGACTCCTCCTCCTTTAAGAAAAGGAGCAGCAGTAACAACATGGATGAACTGACCTGCACTCCCCCATTCCCTGTCCCCCTGCACCGCTGGGGGAGCAGGTAGTGTCGGGAAGAAAAGGAAAGGGAGGGAAGATGCTGTTTTTAAGATCTGGCTTTGTTTCTTTTTATCCTCTCACGTAACCGGTTTTGTTTGTCCTTATTCTTTTAAGTAACTGTTAATAAATTGCTTTGCTTTACGAAAGCCAAGTCTGTTTTGCCCGGGACTGTGGTTGGTGGGTGCTCCTTCTCTGTTCTTGTCTTGACCCTCAGTCCTTTTATTACATTTTTCTCCTCTCCACTTCACTGGACAAGGAGTGAGAGAGCAGCTGTGTGGAGTTTAGTTGCTGGATCAGCCTAAACCACGACACTTGCCCAGAGGAAAAATGGCAAGCCAGCTGGTCAGGCTCCATCTTCTGGCTCCGGATCAGCAGAATTACTTTTTCCCCAGAAACTCTGCCGCCCGGGGTGACCGGGACACGGCGTCACCCCTGGTTGCTGCCTGTCAGCTGTGGCCGCTCCGCGCTGGGGCCGTAAGAGCCGCCCCGGCGGAGTCCGGCGAAGACGGAACACCCAGCACCAGCACAGCGGCATCCTCGCCCCGCAGCACGCCCGGGGGTGCCGGGGTCTGCTCGGCCCTGGGCAGAGAGACGTGGCGGCAGCACCAGGACCCGCCATGGCGGGGAAGCAGCCCCAGCGCTGTCCCCGGGCCCCAGAGGGCCCCCGGCGCCGGGAGCCGGGACCCGGCCCTGGCCCCCCCCTCCTGCCGTGCTCCCCTGCCAGTGCTGCGGCGGCGCCCCCTGGCGGCCGCGGATGGCCCCGCAGCCCCCCACGCTACCAGCACCGGTGGCACCACTGTGGCTCCCGGGCGCGACCCATCGCGCATCTTCTGCCACATCCCTCCTGATGCCTCCTCGGGGGTGCCCACCCCACAACCACCCCACGCCTGGGCCGTTGGCTTCCCATCCTCCGTGCCTCTTGGCCGAGCCAGCTGCATTAACCATTACCGGCCAGGAGGGCGCAGAGGACGGAGTGCCCGGGGTCGGCAGGCCTAACCCACAACAGTCCTTTTTTGGCGCCCAATGTCAGATCTTAAAACCGACACCTTTCCCCACTCCCCTCCCTTTCCTTTTCCTCCCCGCTCTACCTCCTCCCCCCAGCGGCGCAGGGGGCAGGGACTGGGGGAGTGCAGGTCAGTTCATCCAATGCTGTTACTGCCGCTCCTTTCTTAAAGGAGAAGGAGTCCTTACACCCTTTTCCCCTGCTCCAGTGGATCCCCTACTCACGAGGAAAAATCCACAAACTTCTCCAGTATGAGTCCTACCCGCAGGATGCAATCCTTCCCCATGGATTGTTTCAGTGTGGGCTTTACCACAGTCTCAGATTCGCCACTCACTCCGGCATGGGTCGTCACGCACACTCCAGATGCCTCTCTACCTTGTCATGTGTCCCAACACAACTGTCTTCAGGCTCAGGCATCTCCTCTCCACAGGCTGTGAGTGGGTCTCTGCTCTACCGAGGTCATCCTGGTTGCAGGGGGCCGCCTGCCATCTCGCCACTGGCTGCGAGGGAAACTCAGCTCCATCACCTCCTCCCGCTCCATCCTCACTGACCTGGTGTCGGTGTGGCCATTTCTCTCAGATCTCAGTCCTCTCTGGGTGAACTCTGCGCAGTGGGCACCCCAGGAGTGGGGCGCTCCCTGAGTTCCCCAGCCGGCTCCACCACCACCATTCTCAGTGGAAGGCACCAGCCCAACACAGGCAGCTGCCCGGCTGTGAGCCAGGGAGCGGGGGCAGTGCCCTCCTCCCTTCTCTCCTCACTCCTGGGCAAAGCACCTTTTCCGGTTCCTTTGTCCCGACTTAAATAGGGCAATTTGCAGAGGCACCCATTGGCTCAACCCCGAGGGGGACGGGAGTCCGATCTGGTGGCCAGGACGAGGTCTAACCTGGTTCCAAAACCAGGGAGGTCACAGGAAGCAAAGCCCCTCTCCTGCCACCAGAACCCTTCCCCCCCACCCCCATCAAACCATGACATGGGGTCCAGCCGGTCCCAAGGTCACAGTGGCTGCCAGCAGGGAGGATGGCCAGCGCCTCAGGGACCCGCCTTTGGCCATGAGTAGGGAAGATGTGGCCAGGGAGAAGCTGGGCAGCCTCTGTGGCATCCTCCTCTACAAGTGCTTCATCCAGGGCTGGCTGCAGGTGGAGGCTTTCCAAGCCCGGCTGGATCACCTGCTCATTGCCACCTACCCCAAATCAGGTGAGTGGCCCCAGGGAAGGGTGCAGGGGGATGGGGTAGCGCCAGCCCTTGCAACGCTGTCCCTGTCCTGCAGGCACAACATGGCTGAGAGATGTCCTGGACGTGATCTACCATGATGGTGATGTGCAGAAGTGCCAACGGGATGCCATCTTCGACAAGGTGCCTTTCCTGGAAATGAACGGCCCTGAGATGCCGAGTGGTGAGGTCCCCAGCCCTGCTGCGCCTCTGGGTTCATTGGGAGAGGGGCTGAGCTGCAGTGCGGATGCTCGGGCTCAGACCACTAAGCCCTCTGTTCTGCAGGTGTCGAGGTGCTGGAGAAAACCCTGTCCCTGTGGTTGGTGAAGACTCATCTCCCGGTTCAGCTCCTAACCTCCTTTGGGGACAAGGACTGCAAGGTAAAGCTGCAGGCGCTCCCACCTCTCTCCTGTCCCAGCAGCAGGGAGAGGGCACTGCGCTTCACCCCCCAACCACATCCTGGGCTGTCCCCAGGTTATCTACATGGCCTGCAACCCCAAGGATGTCGACATCTCCTACTACTACTTCTATCGGATGGCCAAGATGCATCCTGACCCCGGCACGATGGGCGAGTTCCTGGAGACCTCCATGGCTGGCAAAGGTGCGGTCTGAGCCCAGGGTGCCCACTCTGAAACATCAGTGAGGAGAGCATCCCCTGCTGCCCTGCTTTTTGACTGCATCCCACAGTGGCCTACAGGTCCTGGTATGAGCACGTGCAGGGCTGATGGGAGAAGAAGCAGGAGAAGCAGCTCCTCTACCTCTTCTATGAGGACATGAAGAAGGTGAGGGTGGGATGGAGGGGAAGGTGCTCCAGTTGCCCCCCAGTCTTTTTGG
Organism: Tauraco erythrolophus; assembly: GCF_009769465.1. Lineage (NCBI taxonomy): Eukaryota > Metazoa > Chordata > Aves > Musophagiformes > Musophagidae > Tauraco > Tauraco erythrolophus. Next base: position 82,324,606 of record NC_141469.1, read on the forward strand.
CAGCCTCCCCATGTCAGCTGACTCACAGGACCCACAGCGGGAGGTGCAGAAGATTCTGCGGTTCCTGGACAAGAAGGTGGTGGAGGGAACAGTGGCATGGATCCTTCAGCGCACCTCCTTCCAGGAGGTGAGGAAGAACACTGTCGCCAACTATGAGATCATGCCCACTGACCTGATGGACCACAACCTCTCTCCCTTCCTCTGGAAAGGTGGGGCTCAGCCAGTGGTGGAGGGCTTGGAGGAGTGTCTTGCAGCCCCCATCCATGGCTGCAAATATTTTGGGGGTGTCAAGATTTCCCTCACTCACTTTCTCGCCCCCAGGGATCTCTGGGGACTGGAAGAACCACGTCACCATGGCCCAGAATAAGCGCTTCAACCAGCACTACCAGGAGCACATGGCAGGCTCCGACCTCCGCTTCCAGATGGAGGCGCGAGGGGCTCATCTCCCTTCCTGGGGGGAGCTCCACTTCTCCCCGCTCCCCCAGTGGGGAGGGTGAGTCCAGGCGGAGCACCCTTGCACTGATTCGCTTTTCCCCCTGCAATAAATTGGGATAACCAGTGGGCGAGCCAGTGCCTGTGGGGAAAGGTGGGGGGGCTGAACCCCCCGAATCTTGGGCAGTGGCCAGGGGCACCCCCATATTCAGTGAATGGTAGGGTGGGCAAACACAGTGGATTTTTAGCTGGTGGTGGTCGGGCATTGCTGAGGGCAGGCATCCTCCCAAAACCCACCGCTGGCCCCTGACACCCTGGGCTGCCCCAGCCCCATCCTACCGAGACGTTTCGGGGGAGCAAAGATCCGCAGAGTGGAAAAACCCCAAAGTGCCAGTGAACCCACTGACCCCACAGATCTTGTGCACGCAGGAGCTTTCACCCCTCCACGTTGTGGCAAGTTTCTTGACAGAGCGGGTGGTGGCAGGGCTCGCCCCAGGATCCCTGGGCCAGCCGGAGCTCATCAGCCCAGGGTTTGCAGAGCAAAGGTAAAGGGAAAGGGAAACACCTCCCTGCCGGCGCCGTCCTTGCTGGACGGGGAACTCACCCTGTAACCTCTGAACTGGCTGCGGCAAGCCCTTGCTATGGGATGGCTGGAGCAAACCAGTCCCTGTCTCACTGGGAGCAAGGGTTTGCTGCTTTGAAGCCCCAAATTCCCCAGTTACACCCCATTTCCTGGCTGTTCTTGAGTTTCCAAGATGGCAGCTTCTTGGCAAGGCAGTCTCGTGGGATTGTTTCATCCCCAAAGAGACACAACCTTGATCCAGCTCCTAAAGAGCAGCAGCGCTATCAGGGGAGCGCTCCCACAGGAATAAATCCTTTCCATGCATTTATTTAAATAAATGCCGAGGGGGATCTCTGTGCTCCCCCAGCTCCTGGCTTTGCCTGCAGGGTTTGCAGGCACAGGCAATTTTGCTGACAGACAGACAGACGGACAAGCAGGGAGGGCATGTCCCTGCCTCCAAAACACCCCAACGCCTGACACTGTGTCCCACCTCCCTGGGAACTCAGCCCTGAGGACAAATCAGGGACGCTTCCCTCAAGGTTGCAAACAGGCTGCAAGCTGCTCCCCCTGCCTGGCCGCCACCTCTCCTGCCCTCCCTGCTCCCTCCCGGCTCACGTTCGCCCGTGGGAAGCAGGTAAGGAGGAGCTTTTCGCCACCACCTGCGCCTTTAAACGCTTTTCATAGAAGCACGATATCGGCTGCGCTCGTACTTTGCAACCCCGCCGACTTTGGCCCCGTGTTTGAGTGCCTCCTGCTAGCGAGCCCCGTGCCCGTGCGAGGAGCTGGGGACGTCCGCGGGGGTGACCCCCGGATCGGGACACCAGGTGATGCTCAAACCCCTCGGTGGGGATTTCCTCGCTGCGTTTGCCTTTGCGGGCGGAAGGGGAAGATGCGATTTCCTCCCACCGCCATCTGCGTGTTTACTGGGGGGGAGGGGAGGGTGCTGAGCACGGCACAACTCATCACAGGCATCTGGGGACCGTCCCCGGCCCCTCTCGCCCCTTCCCTGCACTCCTCCCTCCGCAGTCCCTGGACCAGGTCCCTCCAGGTCCCTTCCCTAACGACGTCCTCCGGCCTCCAGCCTCCCGCAGCGCCAGGCACCTCCTCCCCGCTCCTCCATCTTCCACGCAGGGAAGGGAAAATAACAAATCCGCCCCCTCAAGCTCCCGGCAAAGCTTTGCGTCCTCCCTGCCAGGGCGCCCGACGAAAAGGCAGGTAACGGCAAGACCCCAGCCATGGTCCGGGGGCTCGGCCCGCAAGTGGAGGTTCTGCGTGGGGGGGTACGGGGGGCTCGGAGGGGCTCGGTGAGCCTCTGGGAGATGGAGGCAAGTCGCAAAGCCGCTCTCCAAAAATCACAGCCTAGGGGTTTAGCAACCAGCGTCTCAAGTGTTTCCACCCCAGCTGGCAGGTGAAGTGTCCCAGGGAGAGTCCTGGTGAGCCCCACTCCCCCTGCCTCTCTCCTTCAAACCTTCACGTAGCCCCCCAGCCCCAAACAGGGCTTCCCCGTGCCACCGCACAGCAGAGCCGGGGGAGAAACAGCCGTGGGGGAGCAGAAAGCAGCCTGCAACCCCAGTCAGCAAAGCCCCTGCGAGCTTTTACACCCCAGGAACACCACTGCCGGCTTGGCACGGGTGGCTGCCCACTGCCTGCGCTGACCTGATCCCCCCAGGGCTGGCTGTGCTGCTCCACACTCCCTGCTCCGCTAGCCAGCCGCCACAATCCCAGCTGGAGGCAGGTGCTGCCTCCCAGGATGCCAACAAGCAGGGGATGACAGTTTCCTTCCCATGGCCGGATGGTGGGACTCAGCAGGGCTTTTGGGGATACCCAAGGGATGAGGTGGCCCCATGATGCTCCCTGCTGCCAGCCAGCCCCCCTCCACGTCCCCGTCCCCGGCAGGATGGCCAATTTGGATGCCTACCTGCGGCAGCCCTGGCGCACAGTGCACGGCATCCCCATGGTCAGCGCCTTCACCCAGGGCTGGGAGCGGTCGATGCCTTCCAGAGCCGCCCTGACGACATCGTGGTGGTCACCTTCCCCAAATCCGGTGAGTGTCCCCAGGCGCTGGAGAGGGGCTGCGCTTGGGAAGGGAGGTACCATCTCCTCCAGGGACTTGAGGAGATACCGAAAGGCAATGCTGGTGCATGATGCCCCTCTGGCGCCCGGGATGGGGCTCTGGTGGGAAGGCACCAGCCGGACGCCAGACCTCTCCTCACCAGGCACCACCTGGGTCAGCGAAATCGTGGACATGATCCTGAAAGGTGGAGACCTCGAAAAATGCAAGCAGGATGCCATCATCAACAGAGTGCCCATGCTGGAGTTTGCTGCCCCTGGGAAGCTGCCGGCAGGTAGCAGGGTGGCAGGGGAGGGTGGGAGGCAGAGGGTGTCAGATGTGGAGTAGGCTTGTTTTTTTGGGGGTGTGCACCTCACCAACAGCAGGAGCACTCCCGGGAGAAACCTCCTTTGCAGGCACGGATCAGCTGGAGGCCATGGCGTCCCCTCGCATCATCAAGACCCACATCCCAGCTCACATCTTGCCCAAATCCTTCTGGGAAAACCGCTGCAAGGTAAAAGGCAGGAAAGGACACACCTGCAGCGATTCAACAGAGATAAAGGGGGAACCTGCCCCACCAGAACCTTGCAAGTTCCCATATCTCACCAAGCCCTCTGCAGATGATCTATGTGGGGCGCAATGCCAAGGACGTGGCTGTCTCCTTCTACCACTTTGACCTGATGAACAAGCTGCACCCGCACCCTGGCACATGGGCTCAGTACCTGGAGGAGTTCATGGCCGGCAGAGGTGGGACAGGGCACCCATGGGTGCATGTGGGGGACCCTGGGGGTTCTGCCACCCACTGACACTCCATGACTGCTCTCCCCATACAGTGGCATATGGCTCTTGGTATGACCACGTCAAGGGCTACTGGGAGAGGAGGAAGGATCACCCCATTCTCTACCTCTTCTATGAGGACCTGAAGGAGGTGAGGGACTGGGGTGGATGGTGGTGTGGAGTCTGGGGGGTGGCAGGGGGTGAGCGGTCGGCCCCTGTCCTGCAGGACCCCCGCCGGGAGATTGCCAAGGTGGCCCAGTTCCTGGGGCAGGAGCTGCCGGAGGCAATGCTGGATGCCATCAACAGGCACACCTCCTTTGAGGCCATGCGGGACAACCCCACCACCAACTACAGCATGGTGCCCTCCCACCTCATGGACCACGGCATCTCCCCCTTCATGCGCAAAGGTGAGCAGCTCTGGGGGGCTCTTGGTGCATCATCCCCCCAGACCCCCACTGATTCCCATCTCGCCCGGCTCCAGGCACCGCTGGAGACTGGAAGAACCACTTCACCGTGGCCCAGAGCGAGCGCTTTGACCAGGACTACGCGCAGAAGATGTCAGGCACCGACCTGCGCTTCCGCACCCAGATCTGAGGACGCCCTGCCGGACGCCCCCCAAATCCGACCCATGCCGATGGCACCGCTGCTGTGCCGGGGGGCTCCCGCCCTGCTCCTGGGACGACTGGGGAGCAATAAAACGTCCTCCCTGACCCCCTCGGGCTGCTCACTGCCCTGAGGCTGCGCCCACCCCGACCCCGCCGTGTCCCCGGCCGCTGGTCCCGCCTCGGGCTGGGACACGCCGGTGCCACCCGGTCCCCTCCGGGCCGCCGTGGCGGGGGGATTCGCCGCCGGCAGCTCGCGGGAGCGCAGAGAATTTCGGCAAAACGGCGCCGGGGGAAGGTGCCGGCTGGGAGCAGGCAGCGAGGGGCGGCCTCCCCCGTCCCGGTGCGGCGGGACCCGCGCCGGGACTGCTGGGCGGGGAGCGGGGCCGGTGGGGCCGGACGTGCCGGCTGCGGCGCCGCCGGGAGGTCGGTGGCCGCCGGCTTCGCCCCGCGTTCGCTCCGCCCTGCCCGGCGCTGCCCGCCCTGCCTCTGCCCGGCCCCTCCCGCGGAAAACCGCCGCGGGGCCCCGCGGCTCGCGGTCGTTCCGCCGGCACCCTCCCGGTGCCACCCTCCCTCCCGGTGCCACCCTCCCGGTGCCACCCTGCCTCCCGGTGCCACTCTCCCGGTGTCACCCTCCCGGCGCAGCGCAGCCGCGGCAGGTGAGGCGAGTGCCCTGGGAACCCCCCCGTGGGCGCCGTGCCCACGCTCAGCCGCTCGGGTCCCTGTGTGCGGGGTCCAGGGAGGTGAGTTTTGGGTATTTTGGGGTGCAGGCGGTGCCTCTAAACCCCCCCTTGGGCTGGGGGCTGCTGCGATAACCCCAGCGACCCTGTTCGCTGCTCCCCTAGGGTGCTGAGGCAGGGGGAGAGGTGCCTGACCTGGGTGACACTGGCACCCTGCGGGCACCCCCAGTCCTTGCTGGGGTGCAGGGTGGGCTCCTGCCCCAGCAGATGGGACCTCCATCCCCAATGGTGGGGGTAGCACCAAGGCCGCCGTGACCTTCGGTCCCTGTGCTGGTGGCATCACTACCGCTCCCCGGGCAGGCACGGTGCCAGGTGCCTGCACTGCCCTGGACAGCGGCTGCCTGGGAGCACATGGAGACCCGTCTCTCACTGGCCAGTTTCCCCCACATCCCCGTGCCCAGCAGGATGGCCAGTCCGGACACCTACGTGCGACAGCCCTGGCGCATGGTGCATGGCATCCCCATGGTCTGTGCCTTCACCTATGACTGGGAGCGAGTCGACAACTTCCAGAGCTTCCCTGAGGACATCGTGGTGGTCACCTTCCCCAAATCCGGTGAGCATCCCCAAATCCACCAGACGTGGTGGTCCCAGGTGGGCAAGCATGTTGCATGGCCAGGACCCACTGCCTGGGGGGACGTGGCACATTCAGGGCTGTTGAGACAGAGTCTTGTGGGATTTTCCTTCACCCCCATGGAACCTGGTTGGGGTCCAAGCAGTTGTCGGCACTGAGCCCCCAACACTGCTCTGGCCACCACCCTGGTGGGTTGCTTTCTGCAGGCACCACCTGGGTCTGCGAGATCATAGACATGATCCTGCAAGGTGGCGACCCTGAGAAGTGCAAGCGAGACATCATCAGCAAGAGGGTGCCCATGCTGGAGTTCGCTGCCCCTGGGGAGATGATGGCAGGTAGCGAGGTGCAGGGGCTCAGCTGCAGGTGCTTCACCAGGGGCTGAGCCTGGGGGGACTCTGCCAAAGGCCTGCTGGGGACATGCTCTGGCATTCCCCAGGGACGGACCTGCTGGCCACCATGCCCTCACCCCGCGTGGTGAAGACCCACCTGCCTGCACATATCCTGCCCAAATCCTTCTGGGAAAACCGCTGCAAGGTAACCCCAAAACGTGGTCTCTGCCCCAGGGCATTGCACCACCCTGATTCCTGTGGGGCAGCACCCTCCAGTGCTCCCTCCAGCATCCTAAGCTGTGTCAGGAGCCCTAGGGGCTGGAGCGTCCCCCCTGTTGGGGGTCCTGAAGCTGCCTCTCATACCCCACGTCTTCTCGGCAGATCATCTATGTGGGGCGCAATGCCAAGGATGTGGCTGTCTCCTTCTACCACTTTGACCTGATGAACAAGTTAGAGCCGCACCCTGGGACGTGGGCCCAGTACCTGGAGGAGTTCATGGCCGGCAGAGGTTGGACAGGGCACCCCTGGGGGGAGTGTCACCCCATATCCCTCCTCCAGCCCTGCCACTGACACCCCCTGGCTGCTCTCCCCACACAGTGGCATATGGCTCTTGGTATGACCACGTCAAGGGCTACTGGGAGAGGAGGAAGGATCACCCCATTCTCTACCTCTTCTATGAGGACTTGAAGGAGGTGAGGGACTGGGGTGGATGGTGGTGTGGAGTCTAGGGGGTGGCAGGGGAGTGAGCATCTGCCCCTGTCCTGCAGGACCCCCGCCAGGAGATTGCCAAGGTGGCCCAGTTCCTGGGGCAGGAGCTGCCGGAGGCAATGCTGGATGCCATCAACAGGCACACCTCCTTTGAGGCCATGCGGGACAACCCCTCCACCAACTACAGCATGGTGCCCTCCCACCTCATGGACCACGGCATCTCCCCCTTCATGCGCAAAGGTGAGCAGCTCTGGGGGGCTCTTGGTGCATCATCCCCCAGACCCCCACTGACTCCCATCTCGCCCGGCTCCAGGCACCGCTGGAGACTGGAAGAACCACTTCACCGTGGCCCAGAGTGAGCGCTTTGACCAGGACTATGCGCAGAAGATGTCGGGCACCGACCTGCGCTTCCGCACCCAGATCTGAAGATGCACCATTGTGCACACCTCCAACTCACCCCCATCAATTCCACTCCCCAGCAGCGCCCCGGCTTCCCAGCGTCAGAGGAACTTCAGCAAAAATAAAGTCTTATTTCTGCATCTTCCTTCCAAATTTGCACAAATTTGTGAAAGCTGCTGCATTGCTATAAAGCATAGCAGAGCCTCAACTCACCTCACATCACCCCAGCCCCGCGTTGCCCAGCCAGGACATGTGTAGGATACACCCATGTGGCTTTTTTTTGAGGAATAAAAAAGCCTGTACATGGCACAGAGGCACTTCCAGCACGCGACGAATAAAAGTTGTTAGCAGCTCCCACATGGCTGGGGCTCTCATAGGGTCCTGCACCCATGGCCTCCTGCCTCAGAAACCCCCCTGCTGATGTCACACTTTGAGGTGGTATAGGACAGGACAGGGCACGATGGTGGCCATGCCCCCCCTCCTTGCTGCTGAGGCCACGTGGAAAAGATGAGGTGATCGGGATGGGGACAAAACCAGCTCCAGGGTGGCTGGGAGACAAGATGCAGCCTGGAGAGCTTGGGACCAATCCATCCACCCAGGAGCAATGAAGCTGAAGGCAAAAAGAGCAGTTGCCCAGTTGCTTTTGTGCTGTTTTGCCTGTTGTGCTATGCCTGTCTGCCTGCAACCACATGGCTCACCAGGTATGGTGGGTGCCCAGGGGGTCAGAGGATGGGGTCCCCTCGGCTGCTTCCTCTCCCACTGTGACCAGAAAACCCACAGCTGAAAGCCACGCTGTAGCACCATGCACGTGATGCAGCTAAGGGGTTACCACACCATTGCTAAAAGCTGGTGCTTTTAAAATAACTGGTTTTATGTCGGATGGTTGTTGAGTCCCCGTTCCTCAGATGCTGTCCTCTCCTGCTCATGTTCATCATCCTCTCTTCTGCTTGGTACACATGCAAGACAAACCTGCCTGCAACCTGGAGGAAACGTTCATTGCCTGTAGGCACGGAGCATCTCTGAAGATGCAATTTTGTTCCTCAGGACTGGGTGAAACGGGTCAAGACGTTAGCAAAAATGACCGGGAACCTGAGGGACAGGCAAGGTGACAGGGATGCAGCCAGGCACAATGCAGCACTGAAACAGGGGCCATCGGATGTGAAACAGCTCTGCTGTGCTCCACGAATGAGACTGACAGTCAGCTGGGACCTGTCTGGGAATATAAGCAGCAAAACTGAGTTAAGTCCCCTCGTTCAGCAAAATCCTTGGAGTTTGACCTGTAGGAACCATAAACCCCCAACAGAAGTGGGTGTGGTGGGTGTTGCAGCAGAGAGAGCTCTTACCTACCTGGATGGGTGCGCAGAAAACAAGGAGAAAAAGAGAAGATACAGAACTGTGATCTCTCCTTGGAAGAAATGTTACTTTAAGTCATAATAAAATAATTGCCAATGGTTCCTGGTTCTCTCTCAGGTGCTGGGAGCTTCTCTGTGTTGTGTGGTGCAGTTTGTGCACTGCTTGGGTGGGGTGAGGGGTTACAGAAGACGCAGCAGGTTCTGAACCTCGCTGACCCCTCTTCCCTTGCAGTCTCAGCACAAACAAAGCTGAGCCAGAAACGCCAGGAGAGGAGACAGTAAAGATAATGCAGGTAATTACAGAGGAGAGCAGAGATAGCTGAACTGGTGAGAGGTGGCTTCAGCTGCTTCTGTCATACAGAAAAGATGCCACGTAGGGAAGCAGCTCCCGGGCCAGATGTGGTTCCCTGTGACTGATCACCCAGTAGTTTTGTCTCCTACAGATATGCCTTTGAAGCCCTGAGTCTCGTGACAGCTACCACATCCCGTAGCATGTTGTGCCTCTCCTGGGGATTTGCTTACCTCTCACAATTGCTTTTCTGGGTGGGGGCTGAGGTCCCTTACTTCGTGCACCGAGATACTACCAGCAATTCATCTACGATGACCTTCCCCATCCTTTGGGACTCTGTAGGCTTTCCTCATCAGACGGACTCCCCCAGCTGGGTGTTTTTAAGCCGAAGGCATCTTAGTCTATTCAGGCACTGGATTTCCTCTTCTGGTTTCTCTCTGAGCCCCTCGACATCGTGACGTCTCGCTACAGGAATTTCCTTTCATTCTTACTCCCGCTGTTGTGACTCAGCATTTGGGTCCTGCTGCTCTTGCCAAGGCCTGCTCCTCTGCTAATGTCAACAACTTGTTCCTCTGTGATTTGTTCCAGGTCTTTTCTTCCCTCCCTAAATCTCTTGCACGCCTGTCTGTTGCTGTTTGAATATAAATCCAGGCTTCCCAGTCACCTTGCTTTGCTCCTTACATGTTTGCATTTGTGTGGAAGCACACGATTTATTTTTTGTTTCCCCAAAGCATCTCTGGTGTGACAGATTACTCTTTAATTAGACACGTCTTTCCTCTTCATAATTCAGACAGCAGCTCCTGTGAAATGTACAGGGAAATAAAATATGCTTCACAAAGTGCTTTCATTCACTGTTCTTGATAAGAATTGACTTTTTTAATATTTACAGATTTATCCCTGGGCTCAAAGTGCAATCTTAACAGCAGCCGCCCTCAGTGCTGCAGGTATTGTGCCTGTTAGCAGCTGAAGAGAAGCAACACAGCCAGCCAGGGCTGGCTGAAACGCTGTGCCACAGAGGTTTGGTGTAGACCCAAACTGCTAAGACCCCAGGAAAGAACCAGCTACTTGATTATGAAGCCAGGGGAGGGTTCGCAGAAGTAAATTTGCCTTTAAAAGCACCATCTGGCAAATCAGGGTGGGACGAGTGCAGCTCCCTTGTGAACACCCTTGTAAAACCAGGACTTTGAAGCCCTTGACATGAAGACAGAGCCTCTCTTCCTGCTGCTCGTCGATGCCAAGGTGTACACATGGCAGGTGAAAGTCTCGATGGGGACTGAGGAGCCTTCCTCGTGGCCGTGCGCAGACCCCTGGGACCAGAGCAATGGGTTTGCAGCTGGCTTAGAGGCAGGAGCTCAGGCGAAGTCCTTGATGCTCCCAGTAAGAGCGGCCAAGGGTGCTCCTGCACCGCATGCAGAGGTCCAGGCATCCGAGCTGATGATATCTAAAGCAGAGGATGTTCCTTCCTCTCACTCCTCCAGCCTTGACACACCCCAGGTGCAGGATACAGCAGCCCCAGCTGAAACCCCACTCATGCCTCCAGTGCAAACAGGAGGAAACACAAACCTCTCCTGGTGGAATATCCTGAGGGACGAGATGGCATCCCTTACAGCTACAAGGTGAAGCCCAAGTCCAAACCTCCAGGCCTGATTTCCTGGGAGCAGAGAGGTTGTCTCTATGTGCCTCCCAGACAGACGTGCAGAAACACTCCTCCGTGCTCCAATTAGCACCAAATGAAGTTGCTCCCCTCTGCATCCCAGATCGAGCCGCTACGGATCAGCTCCAAACCTGCAATATCAGAGGAAAAGCAGTCTCTGCCTTCCCTGTACGCTGAAACACGAGAGGAGTCGAGGTCACAGGCAGTGCCAGCAAGCAGGCTGACTCCGAGGATGCACGCCGAGGCCGCGGTGCAGACTTCCCACGTGGATATACCTCTGGGGAATAAGTGGCAGGTGTACCACTTGTGGCTCCTGCAAGACACAGATGTGGCTTAGGACCTTGAGAGGGCTCCATTCAAGTAAGAATAAGTTATTTCTGATAAATTTCCCCTGGCCAGAGATGAACTTTGCTCTGCTTCCAAATGTCTTTTTTAGACCAGAAAGCCAGCAAGAAGCTACAGAGCAGCAGCAGGGTTATGTTCAATTGGTGGATTCAGTCAAAATTTAGCAGAGATTTCAACCACCATTCAGTAGGGCCTCTGCTCCGTCATAGTCTTTGGTCTTTGCCCGACTCCTCTCTGGCCTAGAAGCAAACTCATCCTCTGAAATAGATCGTTGGCAAGCTGGCCAGGCACAGGGTGACACAGCAAACATGCATGAGAAGGTGGGAGGGAGAGAGCAACTGCCCCTTTCCGGGCTGGTGAGCCATTAGATGAGTCCCATCATGACTATACCCTCAGTGCTTGCAGATTTGCCCAACTCCATGGCACTCAGCTTTCCCGTGGGGGTCGAACAGCTGAGAAAGGTGGTTACAGTAAAGCTATTTCAGCTCTTTAACTTTGCTGGAGTTTCCTTCTTACACCTGGGGATGACATGGGAGTAGGCATTTTACTGAGCCTAGTCAAGACTTTCAAGTCTGCTTTCAGTCCAGAAGCTGCTTTATTGCAATAAGTGAAAGGAAAACCACAGAGTCACTTGGTGCTTCTCAGGGAAAAGCTGCCCTTTTCTAGCCTGGCACAGAATTTCGGAGGTGCTGGCTGGCATCAAGGTTTCCTAGAACTAAAGGTGCCATGCACACCATAAACCTGATTCAGCAGAATGGTGGAGAGACCCGTACATGGAAAACACTAGTTTGTGCTGCCTAACTTTCCATAATTCACCTTTGCCTCAAAAACCCTGTCATTATTTACCAAGGGTGGACGTGCTGCAGCACTTCTGCTGAGTAATGCCAGGTGTGTGAAATGGCCACCTGGCACCATCCACTTTCTTCAGCCCCGCTTTCCTCTCATTTGCTGGCTTTTGTCCTTCAATCCGCTCCGAATGCTGATTTTCTCTGCATTAAGAGTAACCTGAATATCGTTTTCAAAAGCTGGCCATGGAAACAAGACACATTTAACCCTCTAGTTCCCCGAGCAACAGCTCTCCTTTGCTATGAAGGAATTAGTTACTGAGGGGTTAGCAGCAGAACCCAAATCCCCATCTGCCCTAGCCCACACGAACATGGCGTTTCAATAGTTGCTGCAAAAGCTTTAAGTTTCTTATAGGACTTGCTCAAATAAACTAAATTAGCCTGAAAAAATATATTATCCTGAATACAAAGGTCTATGGAGAGATCACAGTGAAACTCCTGGCTCTAAGGCCAAATTACTGTTGAAACATGGCGGCATAATTGCCCTGAATTCTGAGGGCAATTGAAAAAGTGAACCTGAAAAAGTCAGGTTGAATATTATGGACAATATTTAAAAACCGTGGAGGTGCATCTTTAGATTTCGGTATTTTCAAGTCGTTAAAAAAGTTGCCTAGATCTCCAGACACAAGGGCCACACACCCAGCACAGGTGTCCTACCAACGTGTGAAAAACTCTGCAAACCAACCCCAAGATTATGTCTTTGTTCCTGTGGACAGTTTCTAAGCAAGTCTGTTACTTAACAAACCATTTTGTTTTGCCAGCTGGGACCCTAAAGGAATGAAAAATCATTTTGGCAATCTGACACCACGTTTCTGAGCTACAGGATGCAAAGTCCTTCTGAGAATCTGGCTCTGTAACAACATTATAATATACCCTGGCATGGGGAGGACCATCTCAACTATTAAATTACTGGAGCATTACAAAGCAATAATCCCAGGATACATACCTCACCGTGATCATTCCATGTTGTGTTACTTCCTTCTTTTGATAAGCCCAGTTCAGAGGGTAACTTACTTAAGCTCCTTCTGCCCGATAGCCAACCTCGCCAGAGCAGCCCAGGCACAGAGGAGGTGAGCAGCAAGAAGCAGAAGCAAACTGGGGTAGCAAATTGCACCTTGCAACTCACAGCATGATGCTTGTGTGCCTTGGAAGACTCCACTGTAGGTAAGAGTCTTTTGCTGCATGGCATTCATTCCCCAAACTGTGGTGGGTCGAGCGTATCGTTATATGTACGGGTTTTAGTTGTCTTTTGGGATCCTGGTGGTTAAGAGCTCTTTCCAGGACAGAGCACCTTACATTTAAGCGCTGATGTTCCAGGTGAGAACGACCCCAGAAGATGTGGGTTTTGCTCTGAGAAGCACCTTTAGGGGCTGGGAGGGCCCCAGACCCATGTTTAGTTGCCTGAAGTGAGACCATAACATGTCCAGCTTGGTGATGGTGTGTCCCAGATAGTAGCAATGAGCTCCCTACATTAAGAGTTGCCTGGGAGCAGTCAGAAACCACATGTTATTATTGGCACTCTCATCAGCCAGATGAAGGATATTCTGCTTTCTCTCAGCATGGGGAACATCAGCACTTCTAACATCTCAACCTGAAAAAGAATGCCACTTCCAAGTGAGCCACTTAAATGCAGCCTGTGGCCTCTCCTTCCTCGGCCTGCCTCTGGCATTGCTAGTTCATGGGAGAGGCACAAGTGATTTGTTTGAGTATCAGAGCTGGCATACAGGGGACTGGCTCACTTGGAGTTTCTTCCTCTGCAAAGACGCACCAGCTTGAATTAATGGTGAAGCCTGGAGAGGCAGCAGCTCTCCACAGGGGCTGGGGCACGACTGCCAGTAATTCCTATTGTTTACCAGCAGGAACATGGCTGTAGAAGGGCTGAGGAGGCTTGAGGATGCCTACGGTGTAATTTGCCACTGCTAGTCCCATCATAAGTGTCTCCCCACCTTGTGTTGCCCAGGGCTCTTGCCCCAAGTCTAGCAATACGTTCAGGCAAGCACTCCCTGTAGCACTGCTGCCTGTCAGCTAAGTAAGCCCCTGTGTTGCTTCTGGAAAGAAAGGTGGAGAAAGCTGGGAAACTCTCAGAATAAGAGAGATATCTTTAAGTACATGTACATTTGCTGCCATAAGTAAAAAAACATTACAGCAAATCTCAGTATTTCTCCAGCGTTGGCAGCAGTGTCACTTATTTGCTAACACTTAGACTAAATCTGCCAGGATTTACCGATACAGTAATACACGGCTAGAAGAGATCCCGTTATTTGCTTTTATTTCATGGTAAGGATTCCTCAGAAAAACTACAAAAGGTATATATATAAAAAAAGGATTAAAATCTTCTTGTGCAAAGGGAGTAGCTTGAAGGCAAACCTTTGACAGCAGCGGGGATGGCTGCCACCCTGCTAATCAGGGCAAGGAGCTTCCTCCGGAGGAAACTAACAGGGTAGAAGGCAGAGAGGGAAAAGTGAGACACCAAACATCCTTTTCTGTCTTTTCAGATCTCAGACCAAACATGGGTTTTAAAGGCCCCATCTGTGCAACAGCAAAGTCTCGTTTCTGCCAAGAGCGCTAGTAAAGAGCACGGACGTGCAGGACTGCCAGCTGCAAGGGAAAACTCCCAGGCTGTCTCGCCTTCAACCCTGCCATGGCCACAAAAGCCACCGGCTCTAAGAAATACCTCCAGCTGCTCCTTTTTCAGCTCGTTCTTCTAGGGCCTGTCTTCTGTGGGAACGTGTTGGTCTGGCCAACAGAAGGCAGCCACTGGCTGAACGTGAATATACTTATACAGGAGCTCATCCACCGTGGGCACAGCGTTAGCATCCTGGTATCCAACGCTTCCCTCTTCATTAAACCCAAGGCTGACACTGTGGAGAAGTTTGAGGTTTATAACGTGCCCTTCAAGAAAGACACTATTGAGAACCAGATAGATGAGACGGTGAAAGTGTGGATGAGTAACAGGCCAACCACCTTGACCTTCTGGCAGTTTTACAAGAGGCTGGAAAATATGACCAATGGCTGGAACCAGATGATGAGGCTAATGTGCGACGCGGTGCTGACCAACCAAGAGCTGATAGCCCACCTGAAGGAGTCTAGCTATGACCTGCTGCTGACAGACCCAGTGACTCTCTGTGGGGATCTCGTGGCTCTCAAGCTGTCCATCCCCTTCGTCTACTCACTGCGCTTCACCCCAGCCTCCACCTTGGAGAGGCACTGTGGCAAGATCCCAGCCCCACCATCCTACGTGCCCGCAACCCTGTCCGAGCTCACCGACCGCATGTCCTTTGGTGAGAGAATAAAAAACATCGTGTCGTACTACCTGCAAGACTACATCTTCAGGAGATTCTGGGGAGAATGGGATATCTACTATAGCAAGATCTTAGGTAAGCCTTCTGCTACTTCACTTCTCATTACACATTCTCCTGCTTTACGACCTGCAGAGTTAGGAACCCGGCAGGGCAGCAAAGTCAAGGTCTAAGAGAGTTCAGCAAGAAGTTTGTCGTTACATCCCTATGTAGAAAAGGGAATGAGCCACCAGGGTCCATCAGTTGCAGCCACTCCCCTGTCAGGGTGCTGTGCTGCTACGCCATTGCATTGAGACCGGGAGTGGTGGTCATCCCAACGGAGGGATTTGCCTTTTGCCATAATTACTTTGAATGCGGAGGTTGAAACAACTTCCACATCAGACAGGGCCCTCAGCAAGGGCGCTCAGCTCCCACACTTCCCCCTCCAGTACCGGCTTGCACAGAGAGCAGCCAGCACCAGAGCTGGTTTCAAAGCCCAGAGTGTCTGACAAGGAGGGGCAGCTGGGGAACTCCAAGCCGATCTCGCCACCCGCAGCAGCAGCAGCACTGAAATGCATTTTGGCTTTGTAATGGGGACTTCACTTAGGTCGCTGGTCATGGAAAACCAGTTCTCTCTGCACAAAACAAGTGTTATTTAAAACACACCCTCCGCCCACAAGCAAACAGTGAAAGCAACAAGTCTTCCTCTGCAGGCTTTTCTTCTGGGCTCTTTTGAGTGAATATGTAAAAAAATATGTCTCTTGAGGTATTAATCACATGATCAACATGTCATTTTTACTAACCTCGGTGGGGTTAGTAAAGTACACTTACTGACCTTTACTGAGCTCATGGAAAAGGGTATTTGCAAATCTCACAGGGCCCAATTGCCTGCAAACACCTGCCTGCTGCAGGATTCCACAAGCACACCGAACTGCTGTCGTGTGCACAGCAGATGGGGGATCTCAGCTTGGCTTCTCACAGCCCAGCTGCTTCTGTCACCCTCATTCTCACCCAGGAAAGGATGCTCTGGGCAGCGCGGAAGCTGTAGCAGAAGTCTTGCACTACATCAGTAGAAAACATTGTGTAACAGGGCCAGGCAGAAGCCCAGTAATGATGATTTCTAGCCCAGTGAAGAGGAGTTAATTATTTCTTAATTACACATCAGAAGGGTGACCATAAATAAAACCGTTTAACAGATTTTCTGGCTCAACTTTAAGTGCATAACTGGCACCTAGGGGCAGGCAGGACAGCCCACACTGTCACCTACCAGCTCTGGCCTCTCGCAGATCATGCTCTGGAAGAGGAAGTTCACGTGAGGACAGTCTTACTCTGATACTGGAGTCACTCGCTGTGCAGCTTCACCCACTCTGAGATGCAAATTTTAGCTGCAGCCCTGGAGCATCACCTGACACGCACTGCAAACACTCAGTGGCTTTATGAAGCAAGAGGCTGCCCACGCAGTGGGCGAACATCTTCGCTGCATCCCCAGCTGTGCTTCGCAGAGCCAGGAGAATGAGAAAGTCACCTCTTCTACCGAACGAACAACACCACAGAGCCTGTAGTTAGACAGGCAGGAGGGCCAGGACGACCAACAGGACACAATCCTTGCTGAACTGACCCCCCCGGGCTGACAGCTCTCCCCGCTGCTCCAGAAGCAGCACGCCTTCCAGCTTCAGCAAGCTATTTACCACCAGATGGTGCCAGTCACCGTTTTCCCCAGGAAAACACGCCGTTCTGCAGGCCAGGATTTCGGAAGAGCTAGCTCGGTTCCCTCCCCTGCGGAAGAAGGCAGTGCCGCACATGCCCAGCCCAGCTCGGGCACACCGCAGCTCCCGGCGAAGGAGGGTGATGGGGCCGTTGGCACACAGGGCAGGCGATGGCTGGGAAGCGGGTGGCAGCGCTGTGGCTGCTGGCTGTGTTGGGCTGGGGGTCCGGGGGGAAGGTGTTGGTCTGGCCGGCTGACAACAGCCACTGGCTGAACATGGAGTACATCCTCCAGGAGCTCGCGGTGCGGGGCCACCAAGTGACGGTGCTGCTGCCTTCGTGCTTCCTCATCTTCAACACCA
This sequence comes from Tauraco erythrolophus, assembly GCF_009769465.1. Lineage (NCBI taxonomy): Eukaryota > Metazoa > Chordata > Aves > Musophagiformes > Musophagidae > Tauraco > Tauraco erythrolophus. Next base: position 82,341,605 of record NC_141469.1, read on the forward strand.
CAGAGCCGTCACCATTCCAGTTCGAGGTGGTCGAGATACCGATCACCAAAAAGGAGATGGCTGCCTTACTGGAAGAAGCTTTCTGGTTTTGGTTTTACGAGGAGAAGACGCTGCCTTTCTGGGAAAGTCTTTACAAGACGGCTCAACTGTTCCGCAAGCTGGAGAAAGTGACCAGAATCATTTGTGATGGAGTCCTGAAGAACGAGGCGCTGCTGGAGAGACTGAGGGCATCCACCTTTGATGTCCTCTTGGCAGACCCACTGACGCCCAGCGGGGAGCTGTTTGCTGAGAAGCTGGGTATCCCCTTTGTGTACACCATCCGGTTCTCCGTGGGCAACACGGTGGAGCGGTTCTGTGGCACACTGCCAGCACCTCCTTCCTATGTACCAGCCATCCTAAGCCAGCTAACAGATAGGATGTCCTTCCTGGAAAGACTAAAAAACATCTTCATCTACGCTGGGCAGGATATCTTCTACCATTACTTTGTCTGGGGAAGCTGGGATCAATACTACAGTGATGTTTTAGGTAAGGCTGCTCTTACTTCCAGAAATTACATCTGCTGCACGCACAAGAGTAAATACCTACAGCTTAGAGGTTAAGGCACAAATTAGGAGCATGACAGCCCTGAACTCTCTCTCCTTCCTCCAAAATTCCTGTGTCAAGTCAAACCGTCCAGGTAAGCACAAATGTGACCTGTTAATCTGATCTGCTACACCAGTACACTGTCCATACTGGTACTTCTAGGAGCGGTAAAACAGTTCTAAAGGCACTTGGAACAGAGCTCATCAGTCCCATTTCATAGATGGATCGTGACAAACAGTAAGAACAGCCAAATAATCCCATGTACCCATCAAACACTACTACTGAATTAAACCTTTGGCAGTGGAAGTAAAAGATGGTTTTGGAAAGCTATACAGCAATACTACCTTTTTTCCTCCTAGCACCCTTCTTGCTTCCTAGCTTATCTCAAAATGAGAGATAATGGCCCCCTCTGGTCTTTTAGAGGGTTGGGAGAGCAGCTGAGCGCAGCTTTCAGGGAGAAAAGGTCCTCAGCAGAGACAGGCTTCTTTGCTTTTTCTGAAAGTGTCTAAAAGAAATATTAGAAGACAGTTGTATTTGTTTGTAGGATTTTTTCTTCTTTAAATAATAGTTGCATAAATATTTTCATGTTTTCGCTCAAAGTGATTATTGCAATGCCTAAAAGAAACAGGGCAAACATACACCAGTAGGGTGCTAAGTAATTCTGCTCTGAGCACTAAGTTGTTAGGATATCCTACTATCAGAGTACCTGGCCGTGTGCTTACTTGTGTTGCTGATCATGTTTGACGGAGAATGGAAGATCCTGTGCTGGCAGAAGCAGGGTTTGCTCATCTGCTGTTGTGCAAGCCTCAGAGCTGCTTGGATCTTGTGCCGTCTTTTTTATCATAAAATGTGGGGTCAAGATTAAACCACACCACAGGGAAAGGGCTTTTGGTCCTCACATGCTGCAAAATGCCCCTTGTGGTGAGCAGAACCAGGAGTTGCTGTCATTGTGAGATTAGCTGTGACTCTGCAGGAGACTCCAGAACAGAATTCGCTGCTTGCCCAGTGCTGTTTGCCCAGTCCTCTAGTTCCGCCTAGTAGAACTCAGGGTTGACTCAAAGTCTACTAAAGAGACCTTTTAGTGCAATGGACTTTGAATCTTGTACAGAATAGCTGTTTAGGCAGATAACGAGCGAATAGTAAGCACAAGGGCATCTGTTCTGCTGCCCTCCAATCTCTTCCTGCATCTCCCAAGAACGTCTCTGTGCTCTGTAAACAAGTGCCTTTTCCCTGGATTGATTTTTTTTTTCCCCCTAATACCAAATAAGACTTAATTACACCTTTATATCACTCTACTTGTAAGGCAGGCTTCATTTTTGTCTCCATTAACTTTTTAACTGACTCATTGTTCTTTAGTTAAAATAAAATCAAATACAAATTACTGGTGTAAAAGGTAATGCTGATCAAGTAGTATAAAAAAAAAGCCCTACAGATAATTTTTATCTTGCTGCTTATTTAGCTTGGGTCCTGCTTGCACTAGGCTGGCTTTGGACAATCATTTACTAACGCTTCTAACCCTTTTACTCCCCAGTTCCACTTTGTGGGGAAAATACTGCAAAGACAACTTGCAACATGTACCTGAGAAGATTTATTTTTCCAAATGGGAAGTTATAAAAATTCTTTTTAAGATTGTATTGCCGTGTTCGTGGCAACTGGCCAAGACGAATGCAGGGCAGGGCAAGGAATAGTTGTAGATGTGTCCATGTTTTCATTCCATGATTTGATAAACTGGCAGTGCCAAAAGACAAAGGCAAGGTTCCTATTTTGCAACCTACAGCAAACAAAACTGGTCTCATGTGTGTTGTAACCCTCTTGTACCTTGTCCACAGGAAGGCCCACAACTCTGTGTGAGACGATGGGGAAAGCAGAGATATGGTTAATCAGAACATACTGGGATTTTGAATTTCCACGCCCTTTGCTGCCCAACTTTGAGTTTGTTGGAGGACTTCACTGCCAGCCTGCAAAGCCATTGCCAAAGGTATCCCCACTTTGTTCTGTCGTTACCTGGTTGTTTGCCAGCAGAACAAAACCTGTTACTCTCCCTGATCCATCGTGCAAGCCTCGTCCTGAGAAAGCTCATTCTTAAAGAAAGGGCTGCCAGTGGAGAGCACAGAGCTATTCAGCAATCTGTCCATACTTGTGCAAACTGAGGGCTGGGTTTGCAGCCTGCTGTCTTAAAAGAGGATAGCTGAGGTCAGCAGGAGGGAATACAGTGTTTGTTTTAAGAAAAATAGGTGCTACCTCACAGTAGTTAAGTGCAAGACTGAATTCTAAGATACAGACTTGCAGCCCATGATAACATTGAAATACCTGATGTAAAAACACACTTTGATGGAACAATTCTACAGACAAAATGGAATCAAGCCTTGCAGAAAGAGAGGAGTGATGAATCTCTTTTTCTATTGTTGCTTAGTGTAAGACATCTTAAAGGGAGTAAAATTCTCAGCGTCTCCAGCCTACTCTCTGCTGTGACTGGCAACATTCAGGTGGCATTTGAAACTCCCAGATACTGATGGCAGCAACACAACAAGTTCTGGTCTAGCTTATCACTCCTGTAGGAGCCTTAGAGGAGGTAGGGAATTTTCAGTGCCAGTTGTCTGCTGAAAGAAACCTTCCCACTCTCTTCCCACTCTCCTGTAGCAGGGGTTGAGTTGAGGGAAATGAATAACTGTTCTCTTTTGGATGCTATTGCTCCATTTCAGATGACACTAACTAAAAAAAGGAACAGGAAGACCTACTGGTCTGATTCGTGGAAAATCTGTTTGGCAACATGAGCTGCACTGCAAGAAATAGAGAACTGGCCGACTAAACAAGTGACTGATGAATCTCTGATCAGGATGTTGAAAAACCCTGTCAGTTTTCAGCACTGTCCCTTCCTGCAGAGCTGTGAAACGTGAAGTACTTGTTCTAGGGAAATCCAGAACCATGACTGACTATGCTGGAGAGGGTGTCACAGATATTGCCCTCTCAGGCCAGTGCGAGGATGCGTTCCTGCTGCTTGTGCTCTGAAAGAAATGTGTCCTGAAACTGCTTGACTTGCTTTCCAAAAGACAAAGCTTCTGCTACCTGATTCAGCTTCTCCTGCTCCTTCCTGCAGTGCCTGTTTTGCACAGGCCAGGTCTATCTCTGCTGTGCCCTTCTGTCAGCGGAGGTGCTCATGCCTCACGATCGTCTCCTTGACGAGCTAAAAAGGCTGTGCTCTCTTGTGCACAGAAATCTCTGCAATCTGCAGTGCATAATTACTCTTAGTGTGTTTCCTGCCTCTCCTAGGAAATGGAAGAATTTGTTCAGAGCTCAGGGGAACACGGCATCGTGGTTTTCTCTCTCGGGTCAATGGTCTACAACCTCTCTGATGAAAAAAGCAATGTCATTGCCAGAGCCCTCAGCCAGATCCCACAAAAGGTGAGTTTCCTTTCAAGTCTGAAACAACTCGCCTTGTTTTTTGTCACTCCTGTTGCCTTCAGCAAGCCTTGTACGTTTGGAATGGGCTGTGTTTTGCCTGCACCTCCACTGGCTGTGCCACAGCCGGGAAGCTGGGCTCTGCAGAGGCAGATGGCTGAGTCAGCTCGTGGGGAGTTCTGGCGCTTCCCCCCCTCTGAACCGAATGACACGGCAGTGTGTCCATAGGCCAGAACAGAAAAGTCACACTGTGCAATCTTAATAGTAAGCACCTGATAGCTAATCAAAGAGCTGAAGTGGAGCCCAAACTACTTGAATTACTGGGAAAAGGTACCTCGGTTTGAGATAAAGCCCGAGATTACACATAATAATGCAGAAGGGCATGTCACTGCTCTGTGTTTATCTTATCCTTCCTCTGTTCAAGGTCCTCTGGCGGTACAAAGGGAAAAAACCTGAAACTCTGGGCTCCAACACCAGGATTTATGACTGGATACCCCAAAATGACCTGCTTGGTGAGACTGATTCTATCTAGGATGCACTGTGCCTTTTGAAAAACTGTTTCCTTCTTAGTTTTTCCACTGAAATGGCTTATTCAGGCAAAAGAATCACATAACACTTGTGGCTCACGTCTCCGTGAATGCAGGCTGCCACAGCTGCCACTACATGTGCCTCTCCTTCCCTGTTCCAGGCCACCCCTTGACAAAGGCCTTTATTACTCACGGTGGGACCAATGGGATCTACGAAGCTATCTACCACGGGATCCCGATGGTTGGGATTCCCATCTTTGCCGACCAGCACGACAACATTGCTCACATGACGGCAAAGGGAGCTGCAGTTGGGCTGGATTTCAGCACACTGAAGACGGAAGACCTAGTTGATGCACTGAATACAGTCATTAACAATTCCACGTGAGTTTTGTTCCTGCCTTACAGTAGGATGAGGTTTATGGAAATCTTGGGCTGCTGCTGTGAGAAATTCTGCTGGCTCTTCTGGGAACCACACATACTAAGTAGCTCAAGTTTGGGTTTCAGATGAAAACCACCTTTCATGTCTGAGAATCAGCATTTCTCAGAAAGGAGATCAGGAATTTGATTTTCCTTCTACTACATTTTATTTATTGTGGAGGCGATCTACAACAATCTGGATGATGACTGGGCATGCAAAGATCCGGATGAAATCCGGTGCACGCGCCCCCCTGCCAACCTCCTCCTTAGTTCTATTGCTGAGCAGGATGTCATACGGTCTGGAATATCCCTTTGGTCAGCTGGGGCCAGCTGTCCCAGCTGTGTCCCCTCCCAGCTCCTTGTGCACCCCCAGCCTGCTCGCTGGGAGGAGCAGCGTGAGAGGCAGAGAAGGCCTTGATGCTGTGTAAGCACCGCTGAGCAGTAACTCAAGCATCCCTGTGTTATCAACACTGTTTCCAGCACAAATCCAAAACATAGCCCCATACTGGCTACTGTGAAGAAAATTAACCCTGTCTCAGCAAAACCCAGCACACCATATTACCTTGGACCAGAAAATGCTTCAAATGTTTCCATGTTCCTTCTTGTAAAGGAGTATCTGGAATAACTTTGAAGAACTTTTCTTTGCAAAAGATCAGCTTTCTCTATTACTGTTCATAACCCACTTTTATGCAGATAGGAGTAAACTGGGCCAGTTTCAATATATTTAAATAACACTGATGAAAGTGAAAGGAGGGCTGTCTGCCTTCCTCAAGAGGACTGCCAGGTGCTGAACAGGTTGTTTCAGGAATCAGTGACAAATCTCCTTGGTTTCTTCTTTTTTCCCCAGCTATAAGGAAAATACTCTCCGGTTATCCAAGATACACCATGACCAGCCAGTTAAGCCTCTGGACAGAGCTGTCTTCTGGATTGAATTTGTCATGCGGCACAAAGGAGCAAAGCACTTGAGACCAGCTGCTCACCATCTCACCTGGTACCAGTACCACAGCCTGGATGTTCTGGCATTCTTGTTCACCTGTACAGCCATTGCTGTCTTCGTTCTTGTCAAGTGCTGCTTGTTTTGCTGTAGGAGATGTGGCAGGATTGCAAAGACGAAGAAAGAATAGACGTCCTGTTCCCATCAGCACTTTTTTTTCTTCTCCTAGGCTGATTCAGCAAGGCATTTATGCACATTCCATGGTGAATAAAATTTCAAATCCGTTTTGGTGTATTTCATAAATTCAGCCTTCCCAAGCGTGGTACTGTGGTTCCCTCATTCTGCGACGAGTCTCCTTACCTCGACTCTGCCCTGTGCTATAACATCACCCAGGCTTGATGATTCACGACCTAAACGCGTTCCCTGTCCGAGCAGCTCCGAGATGACAGGCTCCTGAACAGCGCCCACCTGAGCGGCCAAGGTCATGAAAAACTGGCAGCTGCAAGTGGCTGGTGAAACCTGTATCATCAGGTTTTTTTAAAGGCATTTACTGCTTAGGGGCTCTGGGGAGACCAGAGTCCTAAGATCAGTAGAGGAATTACTTTTTTAGAACCATTTCTCTTTTCCGTTCAGTATGTGCCTGGAGTCCTGCTGCTCCGGCCATCATTCTAACTGCAACACTATAGGGGTGTGAAAACCACCTCTGCCAGTAACTTGCCCATCTTAACCCCCAAATGCCTCTGAGACAACTGGTAAGCACAGGAAAACCTGTAGAGAGGGAACTTGCAAAGTAACCTTAGATGTGGGCACACTGCAATAGACACGTGCCTTGCCTGGAGAGCTGGGGAGAAAATCCTGCTGCTCTTGGCTCAGATCAGAGCGGCCGTAACCACAGCGCTCCTGAGATGGCTCGAGGTGCCCTTGCTGATAAAAGCCTACTGAAATGATGCTAGTTCTGGCCTCCTGTTCTAGGTGAGGTTATTCCACTTCTGTGCCAGCTCACTCAAGGAAGATCCTGCCCCAAATTTAATTGATATTTGCGGTATTGTGGATGCTGCAGAGTTGTTTTCAAACAGAGCAGGCTGAGAAAACATGTTGTATTTCTTCACATAATAAAATTCCCTACCCTACGTTAACTTTTAACCTGAATAGTTTCAACATGTGCTTAAATCTCTTCATACTACCAGAGTTACAAAAGCTCCAGTTAATTGTTTCCAAACTAAAGAGGGGTTAGAACAAGACCACTGCTTCTCATGGTAACTTCTGGTGCAGTTCCTATGGTCATGACAGGATGATATGCAGGAATATGTCAAGCCTTTGGATCTTGACAGGTGGGCCTGTGTGAAGCTCATGAAGTTAGTAAGGATTTGCCCCCCAGCAGGCAGGATTCACGCTTTCGCCGTGAGTAGGGGACCCACTGGAGCCAGGGACAATGGTGTAAGGGCTCCTGCTCCTTTAAGGGAAGCGGCAGTAACAGCATGGAATGAACTGACCTGCACCCCCCCATTCCCTGCCCCCTGCGCCGCTGGGGGGAGGAGGTAGAGCCGGGAAGAAGAGGCAAAGGGGGGGAGTGGTGGTGTTTTTAAGACCTGGCCTTGTTTTCTTGTTATCCTCTCAAGTAACCATTTTTGTTTGCTTTTCTCTTTGTAGGTAGCTGTTAATGAATAGTTTTGCTTTAAGAAAACAGCCTCTTTTGCCCGGGACCGTGGTTGGTGGGTGCTCCTCTGTTCCTGTCTCGACCCTCAGCTCTTTTATTGCATTTTTCTCCTCTTCATTTTACTGGAGCGGGAGAGCTGCGTGGGGTTTAGTTGCCGGATCGGCCTAACCCACGACAATTACGTGCGTTTTCTGGGAAGGGCATAAGAAGGGAGATAAACAAGAGGTGATTGCGGCAAACTGAGAAGTAGCTGTAGCAGACCAAGATGTTCCAAAGAGAAGATCACAGCAAAAAGGTAAGGGCGCCAACTTCATCCTGTCCTTTTTCCTGCTGCTTGAATGTTTTCTTCAATATCAATAATTCTTCCTTCAAAAACGCAGCCGTTTTCTGGATAATCTTATAAATACTATAATAGCCATTCAGCATTACTTTGAGAAAAATACAGTAATATTTTTATGGCTCACTGTAGACTCCTCCATTCCTACTCTAAAAGGTGTTTTTTTTTCTAGAAGCTCTGTAGGGTGTTGCTCACCAGCCTGGGCTGCGGCACCAGGGACGCTGTTGCATCTTCCGCAGCCAGGAGGAAATGGCCTGCCTCTTGTGGGCAGGATAGGTACCTTGAGTTGAGTAGTTAATTAGTTCATTAGTAGTTCATTATCTCAACTCAGTCCAGCTGGATAAGAATGATTGGTGCCATAATTCCCCCTTTTTGTTTTAGTATTTTTTGTTTTCACAAAGGCTTTAAGGTGAGCAGAGATCCGGCCCATTCATCCAACTCCAGCACGCTTCCCTTCCGCGAATACCACGTCGGGGCTTGCGGCTTTACCTTCTTCTCCGAAGGACTCTCGCTCGAGCTCCCGGCTCCGGCTCTGGCTCTTTTGGCTCGGGCTCCTTAGGCTCGGGCTCTCGGCTCGGCGAGGGAATCAGGGCTTCCCAGGGTCTCATCGATGTATCACGTCGGGGTCACCAGTTGTTGCTCACCAGCCTGGGCTGCGGCACCAGGGACGCTGTTGCATCTTCCGCAGCCAGGAGGAAATGGCCTGCCTCTTGTGGGCAGGATAGGTACCTTGAGTTGAGTAGTTAATTAGTTCATTAGTAGTTCATTATCTCAACTCAGTCCAGCTGGATAAGAATGATTGGTGCCATAGTAGGGTGATAAAATATTGATAACATTTCAAAGATCAGAAATATCTCTGCATAACTGCTGTATATAGAGTAGTAGTCAAGACACGGGTGGAAGTCATGTAGCAGTTGATAAAAAGTCCTACAGAAGACTTTGACTCAAGACTAGAAATAACTGAAAATAACTCTGAAACTCTTATTCTTGGATAAATTGTTTTGCCTAAGGGTCTGCCAAAAGGATGTATAACTAAAAGGACTGTGAATCTATTGTCAAAAGCAGCATCATAATATCATGGATGCATCCAAAGGGAGAAGATTAATTCGAATGTGTTCGAGTCTAACAATGCAGCCTCACAGTACAATCTAGGATGTTACTCAACCTTGGCCCAAGCCTCTTGTCAACTGAGTAAATGATGAAGTTTCTTGCATCGTCATGGATTTGGGCCAAAACTGAGGGATTTTGAAAATCCCACTGATAGCGTTCTCAGCTCAATTGTTTGAATGTAGCTTACAGCTAGGCGAATTTTTGTATTCAGTCATCTCATTTGTCTTTCCTGTTTTTAAGTATACTTGAGGAAGTCTTCCTAAAAATCGTAATGTTCACAGTTTTAACTTCTCTTATTTTAAAAAATACCTAAGCCAGGTTTCCCTAAACCTGCTCTGTGGTCTTCACTCCTGGGCAGAGAACATATGTGGACAAACATATTTCCCTGATTTTGAATAAGGCTTGATCGGAATGCTCCTGGAAAAATCCTATCCCTAGTTCTTTGGGTTTTATGGGAGCATCTGGTAGGACATGTCAAACAACACTACTTGCAGCAATTGGCCTAGATAACAGTTCCTAGTTTCTTGGTTATCACATTTCTGCTCCAGGCTAGGCTCCACGTATTCAAACAGGACCAGATTCACCACCTGGTGTTTTGGCAAAACATGCCTGAAAGCTGAAATGGATGCGGTAGCTGTAGGACTGACCGACCGCCTTCAAGATCCGAGTGCTCCAAAAGTTGACAACACTGGGAGGGCCATCATTGCTCAGAGGAACTGAGCACCTTAACATCTCGCCAGAAAGCAACAGATGACATCTTCCTAATATTTCTAAAGTGTGGCAGACTTTGAGGCCTGGACTAGCTTTTCACTGGCAACAGGCCAAGTCATGTTATTAAAATTACACGCATGCATACAGGATTTCCCACGTAAGGCTCTTGGCACCTTTTGGATCTTAGCACAAGCTCTTCACAGCTCTGTGATCTGCCAGAGCAGTTGAGAAATGAGGTGAATTCTTAGAACACCTTCAATGGTCTGGACTGAATGACCAAAGTCTAAGGTGCCTGAATGACTGTCCTTGTCATTTGTCTTTCAGGTCCTCAGGCTCCATCAGCCACCAGCTGATCACACTGCAGCAGCGTAGGTGTTGCCAAGAGGATCAGGAAGTGTCCTGAACGAGAACCAAACTACAGAGATAGAACCAGCCTCTGTTGGTGTGTGCATAGCCCTAGGAGAGACCCCTTGGGTCACAATGTGCGTTCTGCTTTAAGGTGCTTCTTGCTTATTTGGCAAAACTTCCTGTGTTCTACAAATGTAGTCCGTATCTCTGGGGAAGTGGTGTTTGTGGGGTCATTGTGAGAGTTGTGTCCTGATTCACCACGGGTGAAGTTGATGGCTGCTGGGGCCTGGTTGCGTAGTTTTACTGGGGGACTTTCCGGAGAACCTCCCAGAAGGAAGGAAATGATTGTGCTCATCAGGAAATTGCTTTTCTGGGAGATGGCCTAATCCCTCATATTGCAGAGGGGCAAGCTGCCTTTCGCAGTCTCTCTGCATCACCATTACCGTGTGTGCCTGCAGTGTGCCGTTGGAGCAGTCTGAAAAATAAGGACGGTGTGTCTGCTGGTTATGTTGAGTGGGAGCAGCTGGCAACCTTCAGGGGTCTGTAACCCAGCCAAGCCTGGGAATGCCCCTGCTGGAATACCAAATAGCTCCTGCAGCCCAGGGCTGTGTCCCTGCCAGAGTGACAGCCTCCTCCAAAGGATGGTGGGTTGCTCACTGATTTACAAGTAAACAGCTCATGCCTCTGCTGCCTTTTCAGCTTAGGTGCAGCCCATGATGACTGCATCATTTTTTTCCCCAAGAGCCCAGCGTTAATCCAAAATTTCCTCTCTTTTGTTTTCCCACAGGGATCTACCGCACAGAAAAAGACAAAGGCCCGTTGCATGAGCTGACTTTCAAAGGAGACACAAAACATCAGTTCAAGAAGATTGTTTTATTCCGACCATTCACTCCTGTAACAAAAGTGAAAAACGAAAACGTCAGTATGGCTGACACACTTCTTGATGTCATTGTGCCATTGGCCAAGGGAGCCAGCAAATGTCGGCAATTCATGCAGAATTTCAGGTGGGTTTCCATTCCAGTGCCGCCTTTGCTTTTTCTTACTTGGAAAGTAAGATGTTGCGATAGTTTGATGTGGGGGGGTGTTCTGGTGGCAGGAGAGGGGATTTGCTCCCTGTGCCACCAGATCTGAGTCCCATCCCCCTCGGGGGGTTGAGCCAAATCGGCGCCTCTGCGAATGGCCCTATTTAAGTTGGGACAAAGGGACGGGAAAAGGTCTGTTGCCCAGGAGCGAGGAGAGGGGCGGAGGGCGCTGCCCTCGCTCCCGGCTCCCGGCCGGGCGGCCGCCCGGGCCCGGGCCGGCACCACGTGCTCAAGATGGCGCCGGGGGAGTCGCATGGGGAACTCGGGAAGCACCTCGCTCCCAGGGTGCCCGCTGGGCCGAGTTCACCCAGAGAGGATTAAGATCTAAGAGAAACGGCCACACCAACACCAGGGCAGTGAAGATGGAGCGGGAGGAGGTGCTGGAGCTGAGGTTTCCCTTGCAATCGGTGTGAAGATGGCAGGCGGCCCCCTGCAGCCAAGATAGACTCGGCGGAGCAGAGACCCGCTCGTGGCCCGTGGAGAAGCCCACGTCGGGGAAGAGATGCCTGAGCCCAGGAGAGGTCGTGGAGCAGGGGATGCGCGACCAGGTACTGTTAATAATGGGCATGAGATGCATGACGAGGTTGTGGAGGCATCTGTAGTCTGTGGGACGACCCACGCCAAAGCGAGTGGCAGCAACTCCCTAAGAATCCGAGACTGTGATGAAGCCCGCACTGGAGTAATCTGATGGGGAAGGATTGTGTCCTGCGGGTAGGACTCAGCCTGAGAGAAGTTTGTGGATTTTCCTCGTGAGTAGGGGATCCACTGGAGCAAGGGAACATGGTGTAAGGACTCCTTCTCCTTTAAGAAAGGAGCAGCAGGAACAACATGGATGAACTGACCTGCACCCCCCATTCCCTGTCCCCTGGGCCACTGGGGGGGCAGGTAGAGCCAGGAAGGAAAGGAAAAAGGGGGTGGGGAGGTGTTGTTTTAAGATCTGGCCTTGTTTTCTCTTTCTCCTCTCAAGTAACCGGTTTTGTTTCCTTTTGTCCTTGTTTAAGCAACTGTTAATAAATTGTTTTGTTTTAAGAAAAAACCCTGAGTCATGTTTTGCCTGTGACCATGGTTGGTGGGTGCTCCCTCTGGTTTTGTCAGGACCCTCAGTCTTTTTATTATAAAACCACGACAGATGTGATTTCAGGAGTTACCAAGGCCCCACTCAGAAAAATCATGCTACTTTTATATAACATTTCCTTGTGCCACGAAGAAGTCAGTTTTGAGATTACACAGACCGAAAGGATTTGGCTGCTTAGTGCGCTGTGATTAGCAGTAAAAGCATCAATGTTCCAGTCATCAGGGTTTCTGATTTGCATGTACCTGTCTTACGTGTCTCAGTCTGTTTTGTTGGGGCACATACGACTGTGGCAACATGAGAATTTCATGCCCTTAGTTGCAAAGGAGCGTTTCTAAGAAAAAGGGGAATTAGTGCTCCCAGGCACTTTTCCAGGCCCTATTAGAGAAAAGGTTAAGGCAATAGGAGGCAAGAAGGAAATATATTTGAACTTTCAGGGTAGCTGCTTTTAAACTTCTTGTATTTTTCAGCACAGAGATGAAGTTTGGAGGAAGAATTGATTTGAGATATAGCTTTAAATAGCTGCCCAGAAAAGGCTGTGTTGGTAACAGATACCGATTCTTACAATGGGATTTGATTTGCCTAATTACAGCCATCCAAAGATGGGCTCCTTGTCTAAATTAGCCATCTGAAAAATGCTTGTTTTAGGGTGGGAGAAATCACCCTCTGGTCATGCTCATCTCTCTGCTGATGATAGGTGAACTCTTGCTGACTAAGCTTTGTGCAAGTGGGGCTGATGTCTAGCATTAGTTCAGAGCGGTCCTAACCTTAGGCTACTGGCTTGATCTCTGGTTGATACTTTGATTTTAGTAAGTGTTTCTTAACAAAATGCCAACGATCTGAACTCTGGAATATCCGTTACATCTGTCTTCTGTTCCATCTGACAGAGGCAGTGAGTCTCTTTGTCAAGACAAAGATCTCTGTCAAGGAATCGTACCCTCGGGAATGCCTTCCCAGGTTCACACTACTCTGCCTTCCCCAGGGGGTGAAGAAGGCTGCTGAAGGAAGCCACCTTCTGGGACAAGTCACAAATCTGTCTCTGTGCTGTTTTTCTCTTGAAAACACCTCCAAATACGTACCTGCATATCTGATGTATGCTGTTCGTACACAGCAATCGTACCATGAACTGGGGACCACAGAGCTGTCCAAACTCATAGTTGTGCCAAAAAGTTCTAAACTGCATTGGAGAAAACAGCTTTCTTGCCTTTGTATCAGATAAAAACAGTGTTACCCTGACAGTCCCATATCTATGGTTTTGTGATGGTGGTTTTTAAAACCACAAAGCAAATTTTACTGAATTTTCTTCAAGGCAGCTCTTTCTTTCACACTCCTTTAGTCCTTCTGAAAGTGGCTTTAACTTTTAGGACTGAAAATTGACTTCCAAAGGCAGGTGCAGATGTTGCAAACTTTGATAAAATAGTCAAGATTAATCAAGTAGAAAAGTTAGGTAGAAAACTGTAAAGCATAATGTATAAATCAGGTTTGTTAAGTTTGAAATAAGTAACTACAGAGACCTCACTAGGAAATTACTCCATTTTTCTATGTTTTGTTTTAAATCAAGGAACCACAGACACCTCACCTGCCAGCTACTGCATTTTTCTACGTTTTGCTTTAAGAAACTAAGGAAACCGTCACCGACACCAGTTATGGTGCTTGGAAACAACCTTGCCCCTTCCCATTTTAATTTAAATATGAAGGATTCTAATCAGTAGAATTAAGTAGAATTAACCAATGATTGTTATAGAATAAGCATATTGAAAAGGTTATATAACTAGTGAAAACAATCACTTTGAAGGTCAAATTTAAGAGCAAGAATAATATGCAATTTTATGTAAAAGAACTTGTGTAACGATGATTCAACAAAATCAGTGTATAAAAACCTATGGATTTTGATGCTGAGGTGGACACTTTTGGACGGAGCCATCCCCCGTGCCCCCAGCGCTGGAATAAAGAAGTGCCTGTTTATCCACTTTGTGTAGATGAATTTTCTTCCCGACTGCTAACAGTTTTGCTAACCGTTTTGGCGACCCAGATGGGACGTTGCAAGTGAGACTGGAAGGGATCGAGTGCTGATCAAACTCCTGCCAGCGCTGAGGAATTCTCAGGGAGGACCATCACCCTCGACCCATAAAGCTCCTCCTTTATTATCCTGGGAGATAATAAAGTTGAATTTTTAGTAGATCCTGGGACAACCTATTCCGTTTTGAACACTTGTACAGGAAAATTGGGAAATAAAATGGTTAATATATATGGAGCAACTGGGAAACAAGAAAATAGGCCATTCCTTCAACTTCTAGATTTAAAATTCGGAAATAAAGTGCAAATAATTGCCAATGGTTCCTGGTTCTCTCTCAGGTGCTGGGAGCTTCTCTGTGTTGTGTGGTGCAGTTTGTGCACTGCTTGGGTGGGGTGAGGGGTTACAGAAGACGCAGCAGGTTCTGAACCTCGCTGACCCCTCTTCCCTTGCAGTCTCAGCACAAACAAAGCTGAGCCAGAAATGCCAGGAGAGGAGACAGTAAAGATAATGCAGGTAATTACAGAGGAGAGCAGAGATACCTGAACTGGTGAGAGGTGGCTTCAGCTGCTTCTGTCATACAGAAAAGATGCCACGTAGGAAAGCAGCTCCCGGGCCACATGTGGTTCCCTGTGTCCGCTCACCCCGTAGTTTTGTCTCCTACAGATATGCCTTTGAAGCCCTGAGTCTCGTGACAGCTACCACATCCCGTAGCATGTTGTACCTCTCCTGGGGATTTGCTTTCCCCCCAACTTGCTTTTCTGGGTGGGGGCTGAGGTCCCTTACTTCGTGCACTGAGATACTACCAGCAATTCATCTACGATGACCTTCCCCATCCTTTGGGACTCTGTAGGCTTTCCTCATCAGACAGACTCCCCCAGCTGGGTGTTTTTAAGCTGAAGGCATCTTAGTCTATTCAGGCACTGGATTTCCTCTGCTGGTTTCTCTCTGAGCCCCTCGACATCGTGACGTCTCGCTACAGGAATTTCCTTTCATTCTTACTCCCGCTGTTGTGACTCAGCATTTGGGTCCTGCTGCTCTTGCCAAGGCCTGCTCCTCTGCTAATGTCAACAACTTGTTCCTCTGTGATTTGTTCCAGGTCTTTTCATCCCTCCCTAAATCTCTTGCACGCCTGTCTGTTGCTGTTTGAATATAAATCCAGGCTTTCCAGTCACCCTGCTTTGCTCCTTACATGTTTGCATTTGTGTGGAAGCACACGATTTATTCTTTGTTTCCCCAAAGCATCTCTGGTCTGACAGATTACTCTTTAATTAGACACGTCTTTCCTCTTCATAACTCAGACAGCAGCTCCTGTGAAATGTACAGGGAAATAAAATATGCTTCAAGAAGTGCTTTCATTCACTGTTCTTGATAAGAATTGAGTTTTTTTATATTTATAGCTTTTATCAAAGCTATAAATTTTTTTATTTATAGCTTTTATCAAAGTACAATCCTAACAGCACCCCCCCTCAGAGCTGCAGTAGTGTGCGTGTTAGCAGCTGAAGAGAAGCAACACAACCAGCCAGGGCTGGCTGAAACGCTGTGCCACAGAAGTTTGGTGTAGACACAAACTGCTAATATCCCAGGAAAGAACCAGCTACTTGGTTATGAAGGCAGGGGAGGGTTCGCAGAAGTAAATTTGCCTTTAAAAGCACCATCTGGCACATCAGGGTGGGACGAGTGCAGCTCCCTTGTGAACACCCTTGTAAAACCAGGACTTTGAAGCCCTTGACATGAAGGCAGAGCCTCTCTTCCTGCTGCTCGTCGATGCCAAGGTGTACACATGGCAGGTGAAAGTCTCGATGGGGACTGAGGAGCCTTCCTCGTGGCCGTGCACAGACCCCTGGGACCAGAGCAATGGGTTTGCAGCTGGCTTAGAGGCAGGAGCTCAGGCGAAGTCCTTGATGCTCCCAGTAAGAGCGGCCAAGGGTGCTCCTGCACCGCATGCAGAGGTCCAGGCATCCGAGCTGATGATATCTAAAGCAGAGGATGTTCCTTCCTCTCACTCCTCCAGCCTCGACACACCCCAGGTGCAGGATACAGCAGCCCCAGCTGAAACCCCACTCATGCCTCCAGTGCAAACAGGAGGAAACACAACCTCTCCTGGTGGAATATCCTGAGGGACGAGATGGCATCCCTTACAGCTACAAGGTGAAGCCCAAGTCCAAACCTCCAGGCCTGATTTCCTGGGAGCAGAGAGGTTGTCTCCATGTGCCTCCCAGACAGACGTGCAGAAACACTCCTCCGTGCTCCAATTAGCACCAAATGAAGTTGCTCCCCTCTGCATCCCAGATCGAGCCGCTACGGATCAGCTCCAAACCTGCAATATCAGAGGAAAAGCAGTCTCTGCCTTCCCTGTACGCTGAAACACGAGAGGAGTCGAGGTCACAGGCAGTGCCAGCAAGCAGGCTGACTCCGAGGATGCACGCCGAGGCCGTGGTGCAGACTTCCCACGTGGACATACCTCTGGGGAATAAGTGGCAGGTGTACCACTTGTGGCTCCTGCAAGACACAGATGTGGCTTAGGACCTTGAGAGGGCTCCATTCAAGTAAGAATAAGTTATTTCTGATAATTTCTCCTGGCCAGAGATGAACTTTGCTCGGCTTCCAAATGCCTTTTTTAGACCAGAAAGCCAGCAAGAAGCTACAGAGCAGCAGCAGGGTTATGTTCAATTGGTGGATTCAGTCAAAATTTAGCAGAGATTTCAACCACCATTCAGTAGGGCCTCTGCTCCGTCATAGTCTTTGGTCTTTGCCCGACTCCTCTCTGGCCTAGAAGCAAACTCCTCCTCTAGATTATTGGCAAGCTGGCCAGGCACAGGGTGACACAGCAAACATGCATGAGAAGGTGGGAGGGAGAGAGCAACTGCCCCTTTCCGGGCTGGTGAGCCATTAGATGAGTCCCATCATGACTATACCCTCAGTGCTTGCAGATTTGCCCAACTCCATGGCACTCAGCTTTCCCGTGGGGGTCGGACAGCTGAGAAAGGTGGTTACGGTAAAGCTATTTCAGCTCTTTAACTTTGCTGGAGTTTCCTTCTTACACCTGGGGATGACATGGGAGGAGGCATTTTACTGAGCACTGGTACATGTGCCCCTGCAAAATGGCTCAATCCCCTCACTTCTCTCTGTACTCAGGGATGAGCCAGCCCTGGTATTTTCCCCATCCAGCCTTCCTCTGCCTCACCAAGAAAGGATAGTCAAGACTTTCAAGTCTGCTTTCAGTCCAGAAGCTGCTTTATTGCAATAAGTGAAAGGAAAACCACAGAGTCACTTGGTGCTTCTCAGGGAAAAGCTGCCCTTTTCTAGCCTGGCACAGAATTTTGGAGGTGCTGGCTGGCATCAAGGTTTCCTAGAAGTAAGGTGCCATGCACACCATAAACCTGATTCAGCAGAGTGGTGGAGAGACGCGTACATGGAAAACACTAGTTTGTGCTGCCTAACTTTCCATAATTCACCTTTGCCTCAAAAAGCCTGTCATTATTTACCAAGGGTGGACGTGCTGCAGCACTTCTGCTGAGTAGTGCCAGGTGTGTGAAACGGCCACCTGGCACCATCCACTTTCTTCAGCCCCGCTTTCCTCTCATTTGCTGGGCTTTGTCCTTCAATCCGCTCCAAATGCTGATTTTCTCTGCATTAAGAGTAACCTGAATATCGTTTTCAAAAGCTGGCCATGGAAACAAGACACATTTAACCCTCTAGTTCCCCGAGCAACAGCTCTCCTTTGCTATGAAGGAATTAGTTACTGAGGGGTTAGCAGCAGAACCCAAATCCCCATCTGCCCTAGCCCACACGAACATGGCGTTTCAATAGTTGCTGCAAAAGCTTTAAGTTTCTTATAGGACTTGCTCAAATAAACTAAATTAGCCTGAAAAAATATATTATCCTGAATACAAAGGTCTATGGAGAGATCACAGTGAACTCCTGGCTGTAAGGCCAAATTACTGTTGAAACATGGCGGCATAATTGCCCTGAATTCTGAGGGCAATTGAAAAAGGGAACCTGAAAAAGTCAGGTTGAATATTACGGACAACATTTAAAAACCATGGAGGTGCATCTTTAGATTCCGGTATTTCCAAGTCATTAAAAACTTGCCTAGATCTCCAGACACAAGGGCCACACACCCAGCACAGGTGTCCTACCAACGTGTGAAAAACTCTGCAAACCAACCCCAAGATTATGTCTTTGTTCCTGTGGACAGTTTCTAAGCAAGTCTGTTACTTAACAAACCATTTTGTTTTGCCAGCTGGGACCCTAAACGGAATGGAAAATCTTTTTAGCAGTCTGACACCACGTTTCTGAGCTACAGGATGCAAAGTCCTTCTGAGAATCTGGCTCTGTAACAACATTATAATATACCCTGGCATGGGGAGGACCATCTCAACTATTAAATTACTGGAGCATTACAAAGCAATAATCCCAGGATACATACCTCACCGTGATCAGTCCATATTGTGTTACTTCCTTCTTTTGATAAGCCCAGTTCAGAGGGCAATTTACCTAAGCTCTTTCTGCCCGATAGCCAACCTCGCCAGAGCAGCCCAGGCACAGAGGAGGTGAGCAGCAAGAAGCAGAAGCAAACGGGTAGCAAATTGCACCTTGCAACTCACAGCACGATGCTTGGGTGCCTTGGAAGACTCCACTATAGGTAAGAGTCTTTTGCTGCGTGGCATTCATTCCCCAAACTGTGGTGGGTCGAGCGTATTGTTATATGTACGGGTTTTAGTTGTCTTTTTGGATCCTGGTGGTTAAGAGCTCCTTCCAGGACATGGCACCTTACGTTCAAGCGCTGATATTCCAGGTGAGAACCACCCCAGAAGATGTGGGTTTTGCTCTGAGAAGCACCTTTAGGGGCCGGGAGGGCCCCAGACCCATGTTTAGTTGCCTGAAGTAAGACCATAACATGTCCATAATGGTGAAGCCTGGAGAGGCAGCAGCTCTCCACAGGGGCTGGGGCATGACTGCCAGTAATTCGTGTTGTTTACCAGCAGGGACGTGGCTGTAGAAGGGCTGAGGAGGCTTGAGGATGCCTATGGTGTAATTTGCCACTGCTAGTCCCATCATAAGTGTCTCCCCACCTTGTGTTGCCCAGGGCTCTTGCCCCAAGTCTAGCAATATCTTCAGGCAAGCACTCCCTGTAGCACTGCTGCCTGTCAGCTAAGTAAGCCCCTGTGTTGCTTCTGGAAAGAAAGGTGGAGAAAGCTGGGAAACTCTCAGAATAAGAGAAAGATATCTTTAAGTACATGTACATTTGCTGCCATAAGTAACAGAAACATTACAGTATACAGACACCATGGCTGTTGTAGTTGAAAACAGGAATTTTAAAATCCGATCTCCAGCAAATCTCAGTATTTGTCCAGCGTTGGCAGCAGTGTCACTTATTTGCTAACACTTAGACTATATCTGCCAGGATTTACTGATACAGTAATACACGGCTAGAAGAGATCCCGTTATTTGCTTTTATTTCATGGTAAGGATTCCTCAGAAAAACAACAAAAGGTATATATATTAAAAAAAAAAGGATTAAAATCTTCTTGTGCAAAGGGAGTAGCTTGAAGGCAGAGCTTTGACAGCAGCGGGGATGGCTGCCACCCTGCTAATCAGGGCAAGGAGCTTCCTCCAGAGGAAACTAAGAGGGTAGAAGGCAGAGAGGGAAAAGGGAGACACCAAACATCCTTTTCTGTCTTTTCAGATCTCAGACCAAACGTGGGTTTTAAAGGCCCCATCTGTGCAACAGCAAAGTCTCGTTTCTGCCAAGAGCGCTAGTAAAGAGCACGGACGTGCAGGACTGCCAGCTGCAAGGGAAAACTCCCAGGCTGTCTCGCCTTCAACCCTGCCATGGCCACAAAAGCCACCGGCTCTAAGAAATACCTCCAGCTGCTCCTTTTTCAGCTCGCTCTTCTAGGGCCTGTCTTCAGTGGGAACGTGTTGGTCTGGCCAACAGAAGGCAGCCACTGGCTGAACATTAATATACTTATACAGGAGCTCATCCACCGTGGGCACAGCGTTAGCATCCTGGTATCCAATGCTTCCCTCTTCATTAAACCCAAGGCTGACACTGTGGAGAAGTTTGAGGTTTATAATGTGCCCTTCAAGAAAGACACTATTGAGAACCAGATAGATCATATGGTGAAAGTGTGGATGATTAACAGGCCAACCACCCTGACCTTCTGGCAGTTTTACAAGAGGGTGGAAAATATGACCAATGGCTGGCACCAGATGAACAGGCTGATGTGCGACGCAGTGCTGACCAACCAAGAGCTAATGGCCCACCTGAAGGAGTCTAGTTATGACCTGCTGCTGACAGACCCAGCGACTCTCTGTGGGGATCTCGTGGCTCTCAAGCTGTCCATCCCCTTCATCTACTCACTGCGCTTCACCCCAGCCTCCACCTTGGAGAGGCACTGTGGCAAGATCCCAGCCCCACCATCCTACGTGCCCGCAACCCTGTCCGAGCTCACCGACCGCATGTCCTTTGGTGAGAGAATAAAAAACATCGTGTCGTACTACCTGCAAGACTACGTCTTCGGGAGATTCTGGGCAGAATGGGATATCTACTATAGCAAGATCTTAGGTAAGCCTTCTGCTACTTCACTTCTCATTACACATTCTCCTGCCTTACAACCTGCAGAGTTAGGAACCCGACAGGGCAGCAAAGTCAAGGTCTGAGAGAGGTCAGCAAGAAGTTTGTCGTTACATCCCTATGTGGAAAAGGGAATGAGCCACCAGGGTCCATCAGTTGCAGCCACTCCCCTGTCAGGGTGCTGTGCTGCTACGCCATTGCATTGAGACCGGGAGTGGTGGTCATCCCAACGGAGGGATTTGCCTTTTGCCATAATTACTTTGAATGCGGAGGTTGAAACAACTTCCACATCAGACAGGGCCCTCAGCAAGGGCGCTCAGCTCACACACTTCCCCCTCCAGTACCGGCTTGCACAGAGAGCAGCCAGCACCAGAGCTGGTTTCAAAGCCCAGAGTGTCTGACAAGGAGGGGCAGCTGGGGAACTCCAAGCCGATCTCGCCACCCGCAGCAGCAGCAGCACTGAAATGCATTTTGGCTTTGTAATGGGGACTTCACTTAGGTCGCTGGTCATGGAAAACCAGTTCTCTCTGCACAAAACAAGTGTTATTTAAAACACACCCTCCGCCCACAAGCAAACAGTGAAAGCAACAAGTCTTCCTCTGCAGGCTTTTCTTCTGGGCTCTTTTGAGTGAATATGTAAAAAAATATGTCTCTTGAGGTATTAATCACATGATCAACATGTCATTTTTACTAACCTCGGTGAGGTTAGTAAAGTACACTTACTGACCTTTACTGAGCTCATGAAAAAGGGTATTTGCGAATCTCACAGGGCCCAATTGCCTGCAAACACCTGCCTGCTGCAGGATTCCACAAGCACACCGAACTGCTGTCGTGTGCACAGCAGATGGGGGATCTCAGCTTGGCTTCTCACAGCCCAGCTGCTTCTGTCACCCTCATTCTCACCCAGGAAAGGATGCTCTGGGCAGCGCGGAAGCTGTAGCAGAAGTCTTGCACCACATCAGTAGAAAACATTGTGTAACAGGGCCAGGCAGAAGCCCAGTAATGATGACTTCTAGCCCAGTGAAGAGGAGTTAATTATTTCTTAATTACACATCAGAAGGGTGACCATAAACAAAACCGTTTAACAGATTTTCTAGCTTAACTTTAAGTGCATAACTGGCACCTAGGGGCAGGCAGGACAGCCCACACTGTCACCTACCAGCTCTGGCCTCTCGCAGATCATGCTCTGGAAGAGGAAGTTCACGTGAGGACAGTCTTACTCTGATACTGGAGTCACTCGCTGTGCAGCTTCACCCACTTGGAGATGCAAATTTTAGCTGCAGCCCTGGAGCATCACCTGACACGCACTGCAAACACTCAGTGGCTTTATGAAGCAAGAGGCTGCCCACGCAGTGGGCGAACATCTTCGCTGCATCCCCAGCTGTGCTTTGCAGAGCCAGGAGAATGAGAAAGTCACCTCTTCTACCGAACAAACAACACCACAGAGCCTGTAGTTAGACAGGCAGGAGGGCCAGGACGACCAACAGGACACAATCCTTGCTGAACTGACCCCCCCGGGCTGACAGCTCTCCCCGCTGCTCCAGAAGCAGCACGCCTTCCAGCTTCAGCAAGCTATTTACCACCAGATGGTGCCAGCCACCGTTTTCCCCAGGAAAACACGCCGTTCTGCAGGCCAGGATTTCGGAAGAGCTAGCTCGGTTCCCTCCCCTGCGGAAGAAGGCAGTGCCGCACATGCCCAGCCCAGCTCGGGCACACCGCAGCTCCCGGCGAAGGAGGGTGATGGGGCCGTTGGCACACAGGGCAGGCGATGGCTGGGAAGCGGGTGGCAGCGCTGTGGCTGCTGGCTGTGTTGGGCTGGGGGTCCGGGGGGAAGGTGTTGGTCTGGCCGGCTGACAACAGCCACTGGCTGAACATGGAGTACATCCTCCAGGAGCTCGCGGTGCGGGGCCACCAAGTGACGGTGCTGCTGCCTTCGTGCTTCCTCATCTTCAACACCACAGAGCCGTCACAATTCCAGTTTGAGGTGGTCGAGGTGCCGATCACCAAAAGGAGATGGCTGCCTTACTGGAAGAAGCTTTCTATTTTTGGTTTTATGAGGAGAAGATGCTGCCTTTCTGGGAAAGTCTTTACAAGACGGCTCAACTGTTCCGCAAGCTGGAGAAAGTGACCAGAATCATTTGTGATGGAGTCCTGAAGAATGAGGCGTTGCTGGAGAGACTGAGGGCATCCACCTTTGATGTCCTCTTGGCAGACCCACTGACGCCCAGCGGGGAGCTGTTTGCTGAGAAGCTGGGTATCCCCTTCGTGTACACCATCCGGTTCTCCGTGGGCAACACGGTGGAGCGGTTCTGTGGCACACTGCCAGCACCTCCTTCCTATGTACCAGCCATCCTAAGCCAGCTAACAGATAGGATGTCCTTCCTGGAAAGGCTAAAAAACATCTTCATCTACGCTGGGCAGGATATCTTCTACCATTACCTTGTCTGGGGAAGCTGGGATCAATACTACAGTGATGTTTTAGGTAAGGCTGCTCTTACTTCCAGAAATTACATCTGCTGCACGCACAAGAGTAAATACCTACGGCTTAGAGGTTAAGGCACAAATTAGGAGCAAGACAGCCCTGAACTCTCTCTCCTTCCTCTAAAATTCCTCTGTCAAGTCAAACAGTCCAGGTAAGCACAAATGTTACCTGTTAATCTGATCTGCTACACCAGTACACTGTCCATACTGGTACTTCTAGGAGCGGTAAAACAGTTCTAAAGGCACTTGGAACAGAGCTCATCAGTCCCATTTCATAGATGGATCGTGACAAACAGTAAGAACAGCCAAATAATCCTATGTACCCATCAAACACTACTACTGAATTAAACCTTTGGCAGTGGAAGTAAAAGATGGTTTTGGAAAGCTATACAACAATACTACCTTTTTTCCTCCTAGCACCCTTCTTGCTTCCTAGCTTATCTCAAAATGAGAGATAACGGCCCCCTCTGGTCTTTTAAAGGGTTGGGAGAGCAGCTGAGCTCCAGCTTTCAGGGAGAAAAGGTCCTCAGCAGAGACAGGCTTCTTTGCTTTTTCTGAAAGTGTCTAAAAGAAATATTAGAAGACAGTTGTATTTGTTTGTAGGATTTTTTCTTCTTTAAATAATAGTTGCATAAATATTTTCATGTTTTCGCTCAAAGTGATTATTGCAATGCCTAAAAAGAAACAGGGCAAACATACACCAGTAGGGTGCTAAGTAATTCTGCTACGAGCACTAAGTTGTTAGGATATCCTACTATCAGAGTCCCTGGCCGTGTGCTTACTTGTGTTGCTGATCATGTTTGACGGAGAATGGAAGATCCTGTGCTGGCAGAAGCAGGGTTTGCTCATCTGCTGTTGTGCAAGCCTCAGAGCTGCTTGGATCTTGTGCCGTCTTTTTTATCGTAAAATGTGGGGTCAAGATTAAACCACACCACAGGGAAAGGGCTTTTGGTCCTCACATGCTGCAAAATGACCAGGAGTTGCAGTCATTGTGAGATTAGCTGTGACTCTGCAGGAGACTCCAGAACAGAATTCGCTGCTTGCCCAGTGCTGTTTGCCCAGTCCTCTAGTTCCGCCTAGTAGAACTCAGGGTTAACTCAAAGTCTACTAAAGAGACCTTTTAGTGCAATGGACTTTGAATCTTGTAGAGAATAGCTGTTTAGGCAGATAACGAGCGAATAATAAGCACAAGGGCATCTGTTCTGCTGCCCTCCAATCTCTTCCTGCATCTCCCAAGAACGTCTCTGTGCTCTGTAAACAAGTGCCTTTTCCCTGGATTGATTTTTTTTTCCCCCTAATACCAAATAAGACTTAATTACACCTTTATATCACTCTACTTGTAAAGCAGGCTTCATTTTTGTCTCCATTAACTTTGTAACTGACTCATTGTTCTTTAGTTAAAATAAAATCAAATTCAAATTACTGGTGTAAATGATAATGCAGATCAAGTAGTATAAAAAAATGCCCTACAGATAATTTTTATCTTGCTGCTTATTTAGCTTGGGTCCTGCTTGCACTAGGCTGGCTTTGGACTATCATTTACTAACGCTTCTAACTCTTTTACTCCCCAGTTCCACTTTGTGGGGAAAATACTGCAAAGACAACTTGCAACATGTACCTGAGAAGATTTATTTTTCCAAATGGGAAGTTATAAAAATTCTTTTTAAGATTGTATTGCCATGTTCGTGGCAACTGGCCAAGACGAATGCAGGGCAGGGCAAGGAATAGTTGTAGATGTGTCCATGTTTTCATTCCATGATTTGATAAACTGGCAGTGCCAAAAGACAAAAGTAAGGTTCCTATTTTGCAACCTACAGCAAACAAGACTGGTCTCATGTGTGTTGTAACCCTCTTGTATCTTGTCCACAGGAAGGCCCACAACTCTGTGTGAGACGATGGGGAAAGCAGAGATATGGTTAATCAGAACATACTGGGATTTTGAATTTCCACGCCCTTTGCTGCCCAACTTTGAGTTTGTTGGAGGACTTCACTGCCAGCCTGCAAAGCCGTTACCAAAGGTATCCCAACTTTGTTCTGTTGTTAGTTGGTTGTTTGCCAGCATAACAAAACCTGTTTCTCTCCCTGATCCATCGTGCAAGCCTCATCCTGAGAAAGCTCATTCTTAAAGAAAGGGCTGCCAGTGGAGAGCACAGAGCTATTCAGCAATCTGTCCATACTTGTGCAAACTGAGGGCTGGGTTTGCAGCCTGCTGTCTTAAAAGAGGATAGCTGAGGTCAGCAGGAGGGAATACAGTGTTTGTTTTAAGAAAAATAGGTGCTACCTCACAGTAGTTAAGTGCAAGACTGAATACTGAGATACAACTTGCAGCCCATGATAACATTGAAATACCTGATGTAAAAACACACTTTGATGGAACAATTCTCCAGACAAAATGGAATCAAGCCTTGCAGAAAGAGAGGAGTGATGAATCTCTTTTTCTATTGTTGCTTAGTGTAAGACATCTTAAAGGGAGTAAAATTCTCAGCATCTCCAGCCTACGCTCTGCTGTGACTGGCAATATTCAGGTGGCATTTGAAACTCCCAGATACTGATGGCAGCAACACAACAAGTTCTGGTCTAGCTTATCACTCCTGTAGGAGCCTTAGAGGAGGTAGGGAATTTTCAGTGCCAGTTGTCTGCTGAAAAAACCTTCCCACTCTCTTCCCACTCTCCTGTAGCTGGGGCTGAGTTGAGGGAAATGAATAACTGTTCTCTTTTGGATGCTATTGCTCCATTTCAGATGACACTAACTAAAAAAAGGATCAGGAAGACCTACTGGTCTGATTTGTGGAAAATCTGTTTGGCAACATGAGCTGCACTGCAAGAAATAGAGAACTGGCCGACTAAACAAGTGACTGATGAATCTCTGATCAGGATGTTGAAAAACCCTGTCAGTTTTCAGCACTGTCCCTTCCTGCAGAGCTGTGAAACGTGAAGTACTTGTTCTAGGAAAATCCAGAACCATGACTGACCATGCTGGAGAGGGTGTCACAGATATTGCCCTCTCAGGCCAGTGCGAGGATGCGTTCCTGCTGCTTGTGCTCTGAAAGAAGTGTGTCCTGAAACTGCTTGACTTGCTTTCCAAAAGACACAGCTTCTGCTACCTGATTCAGCTTCTCCTGCTCCTTCCTGCAGTGCCTGTTTTGCACAAGGCCAGGTCTATCTCTGCTGTGCCCTTCTGCCAGCGGAGGTGCTCATGCCTCACGATCGTCTCCTTGACGAGCTAAAAAGGCTGTGCTGTCCTGTGCACAGAAATCTCTGCAATCTGCAGTGCATAATTACTCTTAGTGTGTTTCCTGCCTCTCCTAGGAAATGGAAGAATTTGTTCAGAGCTCAGGGGAACACGGCATCGTGGTTTTCTCTCTTGGGTCAATGGTCTACAACCTCTCTGATGAAAAAAGCAATGTCATTGCCAGAGCCCTCAGCCAGATCCCACAAAAGGTGAGTTTCCTTTCAAGTCTGAAACAACTCGCCTTGTTTTTTGTCACTCCTGTTGCCTTCAGCAAGCCTTGTACGTTTGGAATTGGCTGTGTTTTGCCTGCACCTCCACTGGCTGTGCCACAGCCGGGAAGCTGGGCTCTGCAGAGGCAGATGGCTGAGTCAGCTCGTGGGGAGTTCTGGCGCTTCCCCCCCTCTGAACCGAATGACACGGCAGTGTGTCCATAGGCCAGAACAGAAAAGTCACGCTGTGCAATCTTAATAGTAAGCACCTGATAGCTAATCAAAGAGCTGAAGTGGAGCCCAAACTACTGGAATTACTGGGAAAAGGTACCTCGGTTTGAGATAAAGCCCGAGATTACACACAATAATGCAGAAGGGCATGTCAGTGCTCTGTGTTTATCTTATCCTTCCTCTGTTCAAGGTCCTCTGGCGGTACAAAGGGAAAAAACCCGAAACTCTGGGCTCCAACACCAGGATTTATGACTGGATACCCCAAAACGACCTGCTTGGTGAGACTGATTCTATCTAGGATGCACTGTGCCCTTTGAAAACTGTTTCCTTCTTAGTTTTTCCACTGAAATGGCTTATTCAGGCACAAGAACCACATAACACTTGTGGCTACAATTAGTGTTGCAGCTTAAGGAGCAGAGATTCGCTCTTGGAGACTTAATTTCCTAGCCTGCTTTTGACTTGAAGGTGCGTGGCTGTGCAAGAAGCCTGGAAGACACAGCCAGACTGTGAAGGGAGCAGGGAGCCGTGGCTCAAGGCGGCGGCAACTCGAGCTTAGCTCTAAAGATGGATCTCTAAAGCCAAAGCCTCTGTCTCATAGAGCTTGGTGGCAATTGTCTGGAAGGGCTAAGAAGCACCTGTAGGCAGGAGTAAGTATCAAAGCAGACCTGTACTCTGGAGCTGGATTTGGGCTTTGCAGTTAATCTCCAGGGCTCCTTCTTCAAAACGCGTGACCTAAGCAAGGCTGCAGCAGGGGCTGTTGTGAACCTGATAACCACGTTAGAAGTAGAACTGCCCAACGGCAGAAGGGCTGAAGCAGCTCTGGGGTAGGATGGAGGGACGTGCTGATTCACACCCTGCATCAAAATAAAGAGGAAAGTGAAAGCTCAGTGTGCAAGCCCTGATGCTGATGCAGAGGTCAGGGCTTTTCCTTTCTCTAGCCGTGCACTTGCCCGGGTAGTTTGCAGTGCTCACGTCTCCGTGAACGCAGGCTGCCACAGCTGCCACTACACGTGCCTCTCCTTCCCTGTTCCAGGCCACCCCTTGACAAAGGCCTTTATTACTCACGGTGGGACCAATGGGATCTACGAAGCTATCTACCACGGGATCCCGATGGTTGGGATTCCCATCTTTGCCGACCAGCACGACAACATTGCTCACATGACGGCAAAGGGAGCTGCAGTTGGGCTGGATTTCAGCACACTGAAGACGGAAGACCTAGTTGATGCACTGAATACAGTCATTAACAATTCCACGTGAGTTTTGTTCCTGCCTTACAGTAGGATGAGGTTTATGGAAATCTTGGGCTGCTGCTGTGAGAAATTCTGCTGGCTCTTCTGGGAACCACACATACTAAGTAGCTCAAGTTTGGGTTTCAGATGAAAACCACCTTTCATGTCTGAGAATCAGCATTTCTCAGAAAGGAGATCAGGAATTTGATTTTCCTTCTACTACATTCTATTTATTGTGGAGGCGATCTACAACAATCTGGATGATGACCTGGCATCCAAAGATCCGTATGAAATCTGGTGCACGCGTCCCCCTGCCAACCTCCTCCTTAGTTCTATTGCTGAGCAGGATGTCATACGGTCTGGAATATCCCTTTGGTCAGCTGGGCCCAGCTGTCCCAACTATGTCCCCTCCCTGCATCTTGTGCACCCCCAGCCTGCTCGCTGGGAGGAGCAGCGTGACAAGCAGAGAAGGCCTTGATGCTGTGTAAGCACCGCTGAGCAGTAACTATCCCTGTTATTTTCAACACTGTTTCCAGCACAAATCCAAAACATAGCCCCATACTGGCTACTGTGAAGAAAATTAACCCTGTCCCAGCAAAACCCAGCACACCATATTACATTGGACCAGAAAATGCTTCGAAAGTTTCCATGTTCCTTCTTGTAAAGGAGTATCTGGAATAACTTTGGAGAACTTTTCTTTGCAAAAGATCAGCTTTACTGTTCGTAACCCACTTTTATGTAGATAGGAGTAAACTGGGCCACTTTCAATATATTTAAATAACACTGATGAAAGTGAAAGGAGGGCTGTCTACCTTCCTCAAGAAGACTGCCAGGTGCTGAACAGGTTGTTTCAGGAATCAGTGACAAATCTCCTTGGTTTCTTCTTTTTTCCCCAGCTATAAGGAAAACGTGCTCTGGTTATCCAAGATACACCATGACCAGCCAGTTAAGCCTCTGGACAGAGCTGTCTTCTGGGTTGAATTTGTCATGCGGCACAAAGGAGCAAAGCACTTGAGACCAGCTGCTCACCATCTCACCTGGTACCAGTACCACAGCCTGGATGTTCTGGCATTCTTGTTCACCTGTACAGCCATTGCTGTCTTCATTCTTGTCAAGTGCTGCTTGTTTTGCTGTAGGAGATGTGGCAGGATTGCAAAGACGAAGAAAGAATAGACGTCCTGTTCCCATCAGCACTTTTTTTCTTCTCCTAGGCTGATTCAGCAAGGCATTTAAGCATATTCCATGGTGAATAAAATTATGAGGATGCACTTTACGCTGGGCGTATCATGAAGCACCCCATTGAACTGGGTCGTGCTAAAAAGCTGTCGTGGGGCAGAGCTGCTTGCTTACCCACCACATTCCTTCTAGCTTAAATAAGATGGAATTATAGTTGGTTTATCCCTTGGGACCCTGTTAGCTGATCACACACGGTCCCTAGAATGGTAACTGCTGCTCCAGCTTTTCAAATCCATTTTGGTGTATTTCATAAATTCAGCCTTCCCAAGCGTGGTACTGTGGTTCCCTCATTCTGCGACGAGTCTCCTTACCTCGACTCTGCCCTGTCCTATAACGTCACCCAGGCGTGATGATTCACGACCAAAACGCGTTCCCTGTCCGAGCAGCTCCGAGATGACAGGCTCCTGAACAGCGCCCACCTGAGCGGCCAAGATCATGAAAAACTGGCAGCTGCAAGTGGCTGGTGAAACCTCTATCATCACGTTTTTTTAAAGGCATTTACTGCTTAGGGGCTGCGGGGAGAGCAGAGTCCTAAGATCAGTAGAGGAATTACTTTCTTAGAACCATTTCTCTTTTCCGTTCAGTATGTGCCTGGAGTCCTGCTGCTCCGGCCATCATTCTAACTGCAACACTATAGGGGTGTGAAAACCACCTCTGCCAGTAACTTGCCCATCTTAACCCCCAGATGCCTCTGAGACAACTGGTAAGTGCAGGAAAACCTGTAGAGAGGGAACTTGCAAAGTAACCTTAGATGTGGGCACACTGCAATAGGCACGTGCCTTGCCTGGAGAGCTGGGGAGAAAATCCTGCTGCTCTTGGCTCAGATGAGAGCGGCCGTAACCACAGCGCTCCTGAGATGGCTCGAGGTGCCCTTGCTGATAAAAGCCTACTGAAATGATGCTAGTTCTGGCCTCCTGTTCTAGGTGAGGTTATTCCACTTCTGTGCCAGCTCACTCAAGAAAGAACCTGCCCCAAATTTAATTGATATTTGCCGTATTCTGGATGCTGCAGAGTTGTTTTCAAACAGAGCAGGCTGAGAAAACATGTTGTATTTCTTTGCATAATAAAATTCCCTTCCCTACGTTAACTTTTAACTTGAATAGTTTCAACGTGTGCTTAAATCTCTTCATACTACAACAGTTACAAAAGGTCCAGTTAATTGTGTCCAAACTAAAGAGGGGTTAGAACAAGACCACTGCTTCTCATGGTAACTTCTGGTGCAGTTCCTATGGTCATGACGGGATGATATGCAGGAATACGTCAAGCCTTTGGATCTTGACAGGTGGGCCTGTGCGAAGCTCGTTAAGTTCAACAAGGCCAAGTGCCAGGTCCTTCACATGGGTGGAGACAATCCCAAGCACAAGTACAGGCTGGGTGGAGAATGGATTGAGAGCAGCCCTGAGGAGAAGGACCTGGGAGTGCTGGTGGATGAGAAGCTCAACATGAGCCGGCAATGTGCGCTGGCAGCCCAGAAAGCCAACTGTGTCCTGGGCTGTATCACAAGGAGCGTGGCCAGCAGGTAGAGGGAGGTGATTCTGCCCCTCTACTCTGCTCTCGCGAGACCCCACTTGGAGTAATGTGTTCGGCTCTGTTGCCTTCAACACAAGAAGGACATGGAGCTGTTGGAGTGAGTCCAGAGGAGGGCCACAAAGATGATGCAAGGGCTGGAGCTCCTCTCCTATGAAGACAGGCTGAGAGCTGGGGTTGTTCAGCCTGCAGAAGAGAAGGCTCCAGGAAGACATTCTAGCAGCCTTCCAGTACCTAAAGGGAACCTACAAGAAAGATGGAGAGGGGCTTTTTACAAGGGTGTGTGACTGGACAAGGGGTAATGGCTTTAAACTGAAAGAGGGTAGA
This sequence comes from Tauraco erythrolophus, assembly GCF_009769465.1. Lineage (NCBI taxonomy): Eukaryota > Metazoa > Chordata > Aves > Musophagiformes > Musophagidae > Tauraco > Tauraco erythrolophus. Next base: position 82,372,850 of record NC_141469.1, read on the forward strand.
TCTAGATTAGAGATAAGGAAGAAATTCTTCACTCTGAGGGTGGTGAGGCACAGGAACAGGTTGTCCAGAGAAGTTGTGGCTGCCCCATCCCTGGCAATGTTCAAGGCTTGGCTGAATGAGGCTTTGAGCAAACAGATCTAGTGGCAGGTGTTCCTGCCCATGGCAAGGAGGTTGGAACTAGCTGATCTTTGAGGTCCCTTCCAACCCAAACCACTCTATCATTCATTCTGACAAGGCATTATGATTCCATTTCTGTGTATTACTTACTCGAGTGCTGACAGCATCCTTTTGAAAACTCGATTCAATGAGAGATCTGTCCTCCAGTCTCCCCAGATCCATGCCTCCATGTTTTTGAGCTTGGGACTCAAGTCTGTACCTGACATACACTATAGAAAATAATTATTATGTTTTTTTAATCTAGACAAATAATGCAGAGATTTTTAACACTTTATTGTGTTCCATCACTTGACAAGCTCTTTACATTGCAGGAGGCCAGCTTTTATAGTGCATCCATAGGAAGCGTCTTCACTACAGCCTTTCACTACGCAGGAGACAGACTGAAGATGTGGGCAGCTGGCAAATGGGAAAGCAATGAAGAGGTGTTCTGGGGCTGACAGTGCTTCTTATAGTACTGTCATGGTTTGAAGTGGGGGGGGAGGTCCGGGTGGCAGAAGCTGCCCATCACACCGGACTCCCATCCCCCTCGGGGCTTGAGCCAATCGGCACCTCTGCGAATTGCCCTATTTACGTCGGACAAAGGAACCGGAAAGGTGTGTGCCTGTGCCCAGGGGCGAGGAGAAGGGAGGGGGGCACTGCCCCCGCTCCGGCTCCCAGCCGGGCCGGCGGCCCAGGCCGGGCTGGTGCCCGCCCCGTCGAGGATGGTGGCGGCGGAGCCGCTTGGGGAACTCAGGGAGAGCCCCGCTGCCGGGGCGCCCACCGGGCCGGGTTCACCCAGAACAGACTGAAATCTAAGAGAAACGGCCACACAGATCAGAGGTCAGTGAAGATGGGACGGGACAACGTGTGCCGCGGCTGAGTGCCCCTTGCCAGCAGCTCCTTGCAGCCAGCCCTTGGTGGGGCAAGCAGAGACCCACTCGCAGCCTGTGGAGGATCCACGTCGAGAAGAGATGCCAGAGCCTGAGCACGGTGCCTCTCGAGTCCGTGGGATGCCCCCGCCGATGGGGAGGGGTTTCGTTAAAGGAGATGCCCGAGCCTGAGACTGTTGTGACTCCTGGGCACAGGGCGAGGCGCATTTGCGCATCTCAGTCCGTGCGGAGACGCATTTCAGGTCGATATGACGCCCCACACCGGATGCATTTAAAGTCTGTGTGATGGCCCACGCCAGGGCGAGTGGCTACAGCTCCTTAAAGGTCCAGGACTGGTAAAGCCCGCACTGGGGCAAATCCGATGGGGTAAGGATTTGCCCCCCAGCGGGCAGGATTCACGCTTTCGCCGTGAGTAGGGGATCCACTGGAGCAAGGGACAATGGTGTAAGGGCTCCTGCTCCTTTAAGAGAAGCGGCAGTAACAGCATGGAATGAACTGACCTGCACCCCCCCATTCCCTGCCCCCTGCGCCGCTGGGGGGAGGAGGAGGTAGAGCCGGGAAGAAGAGGCAAAGGGGGGGAGTGGTGTTGTTTTTAAGATCTGGCCTTGTTTTCTTGTTATCCTCTCAAGTAACCATTTTTGTTTGCTTTGCTCTTTCTAGGTAGCTGTTAATAAATAGTTTTGCTTTAAGAAAACAGCCTCTTTTGCCCGGGACCGTGGTTGGTGGGTACTTCTCTGTTCCTGTCTCGACCCTCAGCTCTTTTATTACATTTTTCTCCTCTTCATTTTACTGGAGCGGGAGAGCTGCATGGGGTTTAGTTGCCGGATCGGCCTAACCCACGACAATTACGTGCGTTTTCTGGGAAGGGCATAAGAAGGGAGATAAACAAGAGGTGATTGTGGCAAACTGAGAAGTAGCTGTAGCAGACCAAGATGTTCCAAAGAGAAGATCACAGCAAAAAGGTAAGGGCGCCAACTTCATCCTGTCCTTTTTCCTGCTGCTTGAATGTTTTCTTCAATATCAATAATTCTTCCTTCAAAAACGCGGCCATTTTCTGGATAATCTTATAAATACTATAATAGCCATTCAGCATTACTTTGAGAAAAATACAGTAATATTTTTATAGCTCACTGTAGACTCCTCCATTCCTACTCTAAAAGGTGTTTTTTTTCTAGAAGCTCTGTAGGGTGATAAAATATTGATAACATTTCAAAGATCAGAAATATCTCTGCATAACTGCTGTATATAGAGTAGTAGTCAAGACACGGGTGGAAGTCATGTAGCAGTTGATAAAAAGTCCTACAGAAGACTTTGACTCAAGACTAGAAATAACTGAAAATAACTCTGAAACTCTTATTCTTGGATAAATTGTTTTGCCTAAGGGTCTGCCAGAAGGATGTATAACTAAAAGGACTGTGAATCTATTGTCAAAAGCAGCATCATAATATCATGGATGCATCCAAAGGGAGAGGGTTAATTCAAATGTGTTTGAGTCTAACAATGCAGCCTCACAGTACAATCTAGGATGTTACTCAACCTTGGCCCAAGCCTCTTGTCAACTGAGTAAATGACAAAGTTTCTTGCATCATCATGGATTTGGGCCAAAACTGAGGGATTTTGAAAATCCCACTGATAGCGTTCTCAGCACAATTGTTTGAATGTAGCTTACAGCTAGGTGAATTTCTGTGTTCAGTCATCTCATATTTCTTTCCTGTTTTTAAGTATACTTGAGGAAGTCTTCCTAAAAATTGTAATGTTCACGGTTTTAACTTCTCTTATTTTAAAAAATACCTAAGCCAGGTTACCCTAAACCTGCTCTGTGGTCTTCACTCCTGGGCAGAGAGCATATGTGGAAAACACAGTAGTACTGTACATTGTCGTAAATAACGTGAGGAGAAACAGAAGAGGGCCTTAAAATGATAACATAGGGTACAATGATGGCAGCCTCCTAGATGGAAACAGCTTTCCCTGATTTTGAATAAGGCTTGATCGGAATGCTCCTGGAAAAATCCTATCCCTAGTTCTTTGGGTTTTATGGGAGCATCTGGTAGGACATGTCAAACAACACTAGCTGCAGCAATTGGTCTTGATAACAGTTCCTAGTTTCTTGGTTATCACATTTCTGCTCCAGGCTAGGCTCCACGTATTCAAACAGGACCACATTCACCACCTGGTGTTTTGGCAAAACATGCCTGAAAGCTGAAATGGATGCGGTAGCTGTAGGACTGACCGACCGCCTTCAAGATCCGAGTGCTCCAAAAGTTGACAACACTGGGAGGGCCATCATTGCTCAGAGGAACTGAGCACCTTAACATCTCGCCAGAAAGCAACAGATGACATCTTCCTAATATTTCTAAAGTGTGGCAGACTTTGAGGCCTGGACTAGCTTTTCACTGGCAACAGGCCAAGTCATGTTATTAAAATTACACGCATGCATACAGGATTTCCCACGTAAGGCTCTTGGCACCTTTTGGATCTTAGCACAAGCTCTTCACAGCTCTGTGATCTGCCAGAGCAGTTGAGAAATGAGGTGAATTCTTAGAACACCTTCAATGGTCTGGACTGAATGACCAAAATCTAAGGTGCCTGAATGACTGTCCTTGTCATTTGTCTTTCAGGTCCTCAGGCTCCATCAGCCACCAGCTGATCACACTGCAGCAGTGTAGGTGTTGCCAAGAGGATCACGAAGTGTCCTGAACGAGAACCAAACTACAGAGATAGAACCAGCCTCTGTTGGTGTGTGCATAGCCCTAGGAGAGACCCCTTGGGTCACAATGTGCGTTCTGCTTTAAGGTGCTTCTTGCTTATTTGGCAAAACTTCCTGTGTTCCACAAATGTAGTCCATATCTCTGGGGAAGTGGTATTTGTGGGGTCATTGTTTCTTGTCGGGGGTAGAAGAGGATGTAGAAGCAAATAATTTGAGATGTTGCCTGGTAGATATTATTAAATTGTTTAATTTAATTTAGATCTTTGTTATTATGAAGAATGTCAGTTCACTATGTCAAACGTGAAAGAGTCGTGTCTATATCTCTCTAGAGAAAATGCAAATCAGATTTAATTTTGATTTTGTTTAGCTTAATGTCAAAAGGCTACCTTAACCTTCCACGACTCAAACCTCCTTGGCGAGAGCTGTGTTCGAAAACTGCCTGAGTACATGAGTGCACCCAGCATCACACTGGGATCATCAGCAGGCTTTCTATAAGAATAAATGGTGAGCAGAATTCAAAGGCCCAGATTTCTGTTTTCTGGCCACCAGGAGGAGGAAATGCATCAACGGGACATACCCGTGTAAAAGCTACAATACAAGATGAAGAGCTTATGTCACTTTGCTGTTCAAAGAAAGCTTTGACTCAGACCGTCAAACCCAGACCTTGGCTTGTCTCTTGACTCTCTGCAAGAGATAGAAGGCAATTATGCTCGACTACTGATGAAGTTGTTAGTATATTTACAACGGCTTAACAAGTTAGCATGGGATCAATTTTACCCATCGAGTATGTTAGAAGTTCAGTCCATAAAGGAAATAAGTACGTGCTTGTATGAATTAAATCTCCTTAGAGACTGTCTCCAGCATCGTGTCATAGAATCATAGAATCATAGAATGGTTAGGGCTGGAAGGGACCTTCAAAGGTCATCTAGTCCAACCCCCCTGCAAGGAACAGGGATATCTCCAACTAGATCAGGTTGCTCAGGGCCTCGTCCAACCTGGCCTTGAACGTCTCCAGGGATGGAGCATCCACCACCTCTCTGGGCAACCTGTTCCAGTGTTCTACAACTCTCATGGTAAAAAATTTTTTCCTAATATCCAACCTGAATCTACCTCCCTCTATTTTAAACCATTACCCCTTGTCCTATCACAACTGGCCCTCCTGAACAGCCTCTCCCCATCTTTCTTGTAGGCCCCCTTGAGGTACTGGAAGACCACTATAAGGTCACCCCGGAGCCTCCTCTTCTCCAGGCTGAACAGCCCCAACTCTTTCAGCCTGTCCTCATAGGAAAGGTGCTCCAGCCCTCTTATCATCTTCGTGGCCCTCCTCTGGACGCTCTCCAACTGGTCCATGTCCTTCTTATGTTGGGGACTCCAGAACTGGACGCAATACTCCAAGTGAGGTCTCACGAGGGCAGAGTAGAGGGAAAGAATCACCTCCCTCGACCTGCTGGCCACACTCCTCTTGATGCAGCCCAGGGCACGGTTGGCCTTCTGGGCCGCAAGAGCACATTGCCGGCTCATATTGAGCTTCTCGTCCACCAGTACTCCCAAGTCCTTCTCCTCAGGGCTGCTCTCGATCCATTCTCCGCCCAGTCTGTATTTGTGCCTAGGATTGCCACGACCCAGATGTAGGACCTGGCACTTGGCCTGGTTAAACTTCATGAGGTTGGTACGGGCCCACCTCTCCAGCCTGTCGAGGTCCCTCTGGATGGCATCCCTCCCTTCCAGCGTGTCGACGGCACCACACAGCTTGGTGTCATCGGCGAACTTGCTGAGGGTGCACTCCATGCCACTGTCCACGTCACCGACAAAGATGTTGAAGAGGGCCGGGCCCAACACGGACCCCTAAGGGACGCCACTCGTGACCGGTCTCCACTTGGACATCGAGCCGTTGACCACCACTCTCTGAGTGCGGCCATTGAGCCAATTCCTTATCCACCGAGTGGTCCATCCATCAAACCCATGCCTCTCTAGTTTAGAGAGAAGAATGTCGTGCGGGACAGTGTCAAAAGCTTTGCACAAGTCCAGGTAGATGACATCCGTTGGTCGACCCTTGTCCACCGATGCTGTCACCCCATTGTAAAAGGTCACCAAGTTGGTCAGGCACGATCTGCCTCTGGTGAAGCCATGTTGGCTGTCACCCACCACCTCCTTGCTCTCCATGTGCCTTAGCATGGTTCCCAGGAGAATCTGCTCCATGACCTTGCCAGGCACAGAGGTGAGGCTGACCGGCCTGTAGTTGCCCGGGTCCTCCTTGTTCCCCTTTTTAAAAATGGGGGTTATGTTCCCTCTCTTCCAGTCATCGGGGACCTCGCCAGACCGCCACGACTTCTCAAATACAATGGCCAGTGGCTTGGCAACTACATCCGCCAGTTCCTTCAGGACCCGCGGGTGGATCTCATCAGGTCCCATGGACCTGGGTCTAGTCTCTGACAAACTCCATTCCGTCATCCTTGCAGACCATTACTCGATCAGGAGTGGGCGTCATTGCCACAAAGAAAATAAAAGTCTCTTGAGTGTTGAGTAACAGGAGAGTTTTGTCCTGATTCACCACGGGTGAAGTTGATGGCTGCTGGGGCCTGGTTGCGTAGTTTTACTGGGGGACTTTCCGGAGAACCTCCCAGAAGGAAGGAAATGATTGTGCTCATCAGGAAATTGCTTTTCTGGGAGATGGCCTAATCCCTCATATTGCAGAGGGGCAAGCTGCCTTTCGCAGTCTCTCTGCATCACCATTACCGTGTGTGCCTGCAGTGTGCCGTTGGAGCAGTCTGAAAAATAAGGACGGTGTGTCTGCTGGTTATGTTGAGTGGGAGCAGTTGGCAACCTTCAGGGGTCTGTAACCCAGCCAAGCCTGGGAATGCCCCTGCTGGAATACCAAATAGCTCCTGCAGCCCAGGGCTGTGTCCCTGCCAGAGTGACAGCCTCCTCCAAAGGATGGTGGGTTGCTCACTGATTTACAAGTAAACAGCTCATGCCTCTGCTGCCTTTTCTGCTTAGGTGCAGCCCATGACGACAGCATCATTTTTTTTCCCCAAGAGCCCAGCGTTAATCCAAAATCTCCTCTTTTGTTTTCCCACAGGGATCTACCACACAGAAAAAGACAAAGGCCCGTTGCATGAGCTGACTTTCAAAGGAGACACAAAACATCAGTTCAAGAAGATTGTTTTATTCCGACCATTCACTCCTGTAACTAAAGTGAAAAACGAAAATGTCAGTATGGCTGACACACTTCTTGATGTCATTGTGCCATTGGCCAAGGGAGCCAGCAAATGTCGGCAATTCATGCAGAATTTCAGGTGGGTTTCCATTCCAGTGCCGCCTTTGCTTTTTCTTACTTGGAAAGTAAGATGTTGTGATAGTTTGATGTGGGGGGGTGTTCTGGTGGCAGGAGAGGGGATTTGCTCCCTGTGCCACCAGATCGGAGTCCCATCCCCCTCGGGGGGTTGAGCCAAATCGGCGCCTCTGCGAATGGCCCTATTTAAGTTGGGACAAAGGGACGGGAAAAGGTCTGTTGCCCAGGAGCGAGGAGAGGGGCGGAGGGCGCTGCCCTCGCTCCCGGCTCCCGGCCGGGCGGCTGCCTGGGCCCGGGCCGGCACCACGGGCTCAAGATGGCGCCGGGGGAGTCGCATGGGGAACTCGGGAAGCACCTCGCTCCCGGGGTGCCCGCCGGGCCGAGTTCACCCAGAGAGGATTAAGATCTAAGAGAAACGGCCACACCAACACCAGGGCAGTGAAGATGGAGCGGAAGGAGGTGCTGGAGCTGAGGCTTCCCTTGCAATCGGTGTGAAGATGGCAGGCGGCCCCCTGCAGCCAGGGTGTACTCGGCGGAGCAGAGACCCACTCGTGGCCTGTGGAGAAGCCCACGTCGGGGAAGAGATGCCTGAGCCCAGGAGAGGTCGTGGAGCAGGGGATGTACGACCAGGTACTGTTAATAATGGGCATGGGATGCACGACGAGGTCGTGAGGCATCTGGAGTCCGTGGGACGACCCACGCCGAAGCGAGTGGCCGCAACTCCCTAAGAATCTGAGACTGCGGTGAAGCCCGCACTGGAGCGATCCGATGGGGAAGGATTGCATCCTGCGGGTAGGACTCAGCCTGAGAGAAGTTTGTGGATTTTCCTCGTGAGTAGAGGATCCACGGGAGCAAGGGAAAATGGTGTAAGGATTCCTTCTACTTTAAGAAAGGAGCAGCAGGAACAACATGGATGAACTGACCTGCACTCCCCCATTCCCTGTCCCCCTGCACCGCTGGGGGGGCAGGTAGAGCCGGGAACGAAAGGAAAAAGGGGGGTGGGAATGTGTTGTTTTAAGATCTGGCCTTGTTTTCTCTTTCTCCTCTCAAGTAACCGGTTTTGTTTCCTTTTGTCCTTGTTTAAGCAACTGTTAATAAATTGTTTTGTTTTAAGAAAAAACCCTGAGTCATGTTTTGCCCGGGACCATGGTTGGTGGGTGCTCCCTCTGGTTTTGTCTCCACCCTCAGCCCTTTTATTATAAAACCACGACAGATGTGATTTCAGGAGTTACCAAGGCCTCACTCAGAAAAATCATACTACTTTTATGTAACATTTCCTTGTGCCACGAAGAAGTCAGTTTTGAGATTACACAGACTGAAAGGATTTGGCTGCTTAGTGCGCTGTGATTAGCAGTAAAAGCATCAATGTTCCAGTCATCAGGGTTTCTGATTTGCATGTACCTGTCTTACGTGTCTCAGTCGGTTTTGTTGGGGCACATACGACTGTGGCAACATGAGAATTTCATACCCATAGTTGCAAAGGAGCATTTCTAAGGAAAAGGGGAATTAGTGCTCCCAGGCACTTTTCCAGGCCCTATTAGAGAAAAGATTAAGGCAATAGGAGGTAAGAAGGAAATATATTTGAACTTTCAGGGTAGTTGCTTTTAAACTTCTTGTATTTTTCAGCACAGAGATGAAGTTTGGAGGAAGAATTGATTTGAGATATAGCTTTAAATAGCTGCCCAGAAAAGGCTGTGTTGGTAACAGATACGATTCTTACAATGGGATTTGATTTGCCTAATTACAGCCATCCAAAGATGGGCTCCTTGTCTAAATTAGCCATCTGAAAAATGCTTGTTTTAGGGTGGGAGAAATCACCCTCTGGTCATGCTCATCTCTCTGCTGATGATAGGTGAACTCTTGCTGACTAAGCTTTGTGCAAGTGGGGCTGATGTCTAGCATTAGTTCAGAGCGGTCCTAACCTTAGACTACTGGCTTGATCTCTGGTTGATACTTTGATTTTAATAAGTGTTTCTTAACAAAATGCCAATGATCTGATCTCTGGAATATCCGTTACATCTGTCTTCTGTTCCATCTGACAGAGGCAGTGAGTCTCTTTGTCAAGACAAAGATCTCTGTCAATGAATCGTACCCTCGGGAATGCCTTCCCAGGTTCACACTACTCTGCCTTCCCCAGGGGGTGAAGAAGGCTGCTGAAGGAAGCCACCTTCTGGGACAAGTCACAAATCTGTCTCTGTGCTGTTTTTCTCTTGAAAACACCTCCAAATACGTACCTGCATATCTGATGTATGCTGTTCATACACAGCAATCGTACCATGAACTGGGGACCACAGAGCTGTCCAAACTCATAGTTGTGCCAAAAAGTTCTACACTGCATTGGAGAAAACAGCTTTCTTGCCTTTGTATCAGATAAAAACAGTGTTACCCTGACAGTCCCACATCTGTGGTTTTGTGATGGTGATTTTTAGAACCACAAAGCAAATTTTACTGCATTTTCTTCAAGGCAGCTCTTTCTTTCACACTCCTTTAGTCCTTCTGAAAGTGGCTTTAACTTTTAGGACTGAAAATTGACTTCCAAAGGCAGGTGCAGATGTTGCAAACTTTGATAAAATAGTCAAGATTTAATCAAGTAGAAAAGTTAGGTAGAAAACTAAAGCATAATGTATAAATCAGGTTTGTTAAGTTTGAAATAAGTAACTACAGAGACCTCACTAGGAAATTACTCCATTTTTCTATGTTTTGTTTTAAATTAAGGAACCACAGACACTGCACCAGCCAGCTACTGCATTTTTCTACGTTTTGCTTTAAGAAACTAAGGAAACCGTCACCGACACCAGTTATGGTGCTTGGAAACAACCTTACCCCTTCCCATTTTAATTTAAATATGAAGGATTCTAATCAGTAGAATTAAGTAGAATTAACCAATGATTGTTATAGTATAAGAATATCGAAAAGGTTACATAACGAGTGAAAACAATCACTTTGAAGGTCAAATTTAAGAGCAAGAATAATATGCAATTTTATGCAAAAGAACTTGTGTAACGATGATTCAACAAAATCAGTGTATAAAAACCTATGGATTTTGATGCTGAGGTGGACACTTTTGGACGGAGCCATCCCCCGTGCCCCCAGCGCTGGAATAAAGAAGTGCCTGTTTATCCACTTTGTGTAGATGAATTTTCTTCCCGACTGCTAACAGTTTTGCTAACCGTTTTGGCGACCCAGATGGGACGTTGCAAGTGAGACTGGAAGGGATCGAGTGCTGATCAAACTCCTGCCGGCGCTGAGGAATTCTCAGGGAGGACCATCACCCTCGACCCATAAAGCTCCTCCTTTATTATCCTGGGAGATAATAAAGTTGAATTTTTAGTAGATCCTGGGACAACCTATTCCGTTTTGAACACTTGTACAGGAAAATTGGGAAATAAAATGGTTAATATATTTGGAGCAACTGGGAAACAAGAAAATAGGCCATTCCTTCAACCTCTAGATTTAAAATTCGGAAATAAAGTGCAAATAATTGCCAATGGTTCCTGGTTCTCTCTCAGGTGCTGGGAGCTTCTCTGTGTTGTGTGGTGCAGTTTGTGCACTGCTTGGGTGGGGTGAGGGGTTACAGAAGACGCAGCAGGTTCTGAACCTCGCTGACCCCTCTTACCTTGCAGTCTCAGCACAAACAAAGCTGAGCCAGAAATGCCAGGAGAGGAGACAGTAAAGATAATGCAGGTAATTACAGAGGAGAGCAGAGATAGCTGAACTGGTGAGAGGTGGCTTCAGCTGCTTCTGCCATACAGAAAAGATGCCACGTAGGAAAGCAGCTCCCAGGCCAGATGTGGTTCCCTGTGTCCGCTCACCCCGTAGTTTTGTCTCCTACAGATATGCCTTTGAAGCCCTGAGTCTCGTGACAGCTACCACATCCCGTAGCATGTTGTGCCTCTCCTGGGGATTTGCTTTCCCCCCAACTTGCTTTTCTGGGTGGGAGCTGAGGTCCCTTACTTCATGCACTGAGATACTACCAGCAATTCATCTACGATGACCTTCCCCATCCTTTGGGACTCCGTAGGCTTTCCTCATCAGACAGACTCCCCCAGCTGGGTGTTTTTAAGCCGAAGGCATCTTAGTCTATTCAGGCACTGGATTTCCTCTGCTGGTTTCTCTCTGAGCCCCTCGACATCGTGACGTCTCGCTACAGGAATTTCCTTTCATTCTTACTCCCGCTGTTGTGACTCAGCATTTGGGTCCTGCTGCTCTTGCCAAGGCCTGCTCCTCTGCTAATGTCAACAACTTGTTCCTCTGTGATTTGTTCCAGGTCTTTTCTTCCCTCCCTAAATCACTTGCACGCCTGCCTGTTGCTGTTTGAATATAAATCCAGGCTTTCCAGTCACCCTGCTTTGCTCCTTACATGTTTGCATTTGTGTGGAAGCACACGATTTATTCTTTGTTTCCCCAAAGCATCTCTGGTCTGACAGATTACTCTTTAATTAGACACGTCTTTCCTCTTCATAACTCAGACAGCAGCTCCTGTGAAATGTACAGGGAAATAAAATATGCTTCAAGAAGTGCTTTCATTCACTATTCCTAATAAGAACTGACTTTTTTTATATTTATAGCTTTTATCCCTGGGCTCAAAGTGCAATCTTAACAGCACCCGCCCTCAGAGCTGCAGTAGTGTGCTTGTTAGCAGCTGAAGAGAAGCAACACAACCAGCCAGGGCTGGCTGAAACGCTGTGCCACAGAAGTTTGGTGTAGACACAAACTGCTAATATCCCAGGAAAGAACCAGCTACTTGGTTATGAAGCCAGGGGAGGGTTCGCAGAAGTAAATTTGCCTTTAAAAGCACCATCTGGCAAATCAGGGTGGGACAAGTGCAGCTCCCTTGTGAACACCCTTGTAAAACCAGAACTTTGAAGCCCTTGATATGAAGGCAGAGCCTCTCTTCCTGCTGCTTGTCAATGCCAAGGTGTACACATGGCAGGTGAAAGTCTCGATGGGGACTGAGGAGCCTTCCTCGTGGCCATGCGCAGACCCCTGGGACCAGAGCAATGGGTTTGCTGCTGGCTTAGAGGCAGGAGCTCAGGCGAAGTCCTTGATGCTCCCAATAAGAGCGGCCAAGGGTGCTCCTGCATCGCATGCAGAGGTCCAGGCATCCGAGCTGATGATATCTAAAGCAGAGGATGTTCCTTCCTCTCACTCCTCCAGCCTCGACACACCCCAGGTGCAGGATACAGCAGCCCCAGCTGAAACCCCACTCATGCCTCCAGTGCAAACAGGAGGAAACACAAACCTCTCCTGGTGGAATATCCTGAGGGACGAGATGGCATCCCTTACAGCTACAAGGTGAAGCCCAAGTCCAAACCTCCAGGCCTGATTTCCTGGGAGCAGAGAGGTTGTCTCCATGTGCCTCCCAGACAGACGTGCAGAAACACTCCTCCGTGCTCCAATTAGCAGCAAATGAAGTTGCTCCCCTCTGCATCCCAGATCGAGCCGCTACGGATCAGCTCCAAACCTGCAATATCAGAGGAAAAGCAGTCTCTGCCTTCCCTGTACGCTGAAACACGAGAGGAGTCGAGGTCACAGGCAGTGCCAGCAAGCAGGCTGACTCCGAGGATGCACGCCGAGGCCGCGGTGCAGACTTCCCACGTGGACATACCTCTGGGGAATAAGTGGCAGGTGTACCACTTGTGGCTCCTGCAAGACACAGATGTGGCTTAGGACCTTGAGAGGGCTCCATTCAAGTAAGAATAAGTTATTTCTGATAATTTCTCCTGGCCAGAGATGAACTTTGCTCTGCTTCCAAATGCCTTTTTTAGACCAGAAAGCCAGCAAGAAGCTACAGAGCAGCAGCAGGGTTATGTTCAATTGGTGGATTCAGTCAAAATTTAGCAGAGATTTCAACCACCATTCAGGAGGGCCCCTGCTCCATCATAGTCTTTGGTCTTTGCCCAACTCCTCTCTGGCCTAGAAGCAAACTCATCCTCTAAACTAGATCGTTGGCAAGCTGGCCAGGCACAGGATGACACAGCAAACGTGCATGAGAAGGTGGGAGGGAGAGAGCAACTGCCCCTTTCCAGGCTGGTGAGCCATTAGATGAGTCCCATCATGACTATACCCTCAGTGCTTGCAGATTTGCCCAACTCCATGGCACTCAGCTTTCCCGTGGGGGTCGAACAGCTGAGAAAGGTGGTTACGGTAAAGCTATTTCAGCTCTTTAACTTTGCTGGAGTTTCCTTCTTACACCTGGGGATGACATGGGAGTAGGCATTTTACTGAGCACTGGTACATGTGCCCCTGCAAAATGGCTCAATCCCCTCACTTCTCTCTGTACTCAGGGATGAGCCAGCCCTGGTATTTTCCCCATCCAGCCTTCCTCCGCCCTCCCAAAAAGGATAGTCAAGACTTTCAAGTCTGCTTTCAGTCCAGAAGCTGCTTTATTGCAATAAGTGAAAGGAAAACCACAGAGTCACTTGGTGCTTCTCAGGGAAAAGCTGCCCTTTTCTAGCCTGGCACAGAATTTCGGAGGTGCTGGCTGGCATCAAGGTTTCCTAGAACTAAAGGTGCCATGCACACCATAAACCTGATTCAGCAGAGTGGTGGAGAGACGCGTACGTGGAAAACACTAGTTTGTGTTGCCTAACTTTCCATAATTCACCTTTGCCTCAAAAAGCCTGTCATTATTTACCAAGGGTGGACGTGCTGCAGCACTTCTGCTGAGTAATGCCAGGTGTGTGAAACGGCCACCTGGCACCATCCACTTTCTTCAGCCCCGCTTTCCTCTCATTTGCTGGGCTTTGTCCTTCAATCCGCTCCGAATGCTGATTTTCTCTGCATTAAGAGTAACCTGAATATCGTTTTCAAAAGCTGGCCATGGAAACAAGACACATTTAACCCTCTAGTTCCCCGAGCAACAGCTCTCCTTTGCTATGAAGGAATTAGTTACTGAGGGCTTAGCAGCGAAACCCAAATCCCCATCTGCCCTAGCCCACACGAACATGGCGTTTCCATAGCTGCTGCAAAAGCTTTAAGTTTCTTTTAGGACTTGCTCAAATAAACTAAATTAGCCTGAAAAAATATATTATCCTGAATACAAAGGTCTATGGAGAGATCACAGTGAAACTCCTGGCTGTAAGGCCAAATTACTGTTGAAACATGGCGGCATAATTGCCCTGAATTCTGAGGGCAATTGAGAAAGTGAACCTGAAAAAGTCAGGTTGAATATTATGGACAATATTTAAAAACCGTGGAGGTGCATCTTTAGATTTCGGTATTTCCAAGTCATTAAAAAAGTTGCCTAGATCTCCAGACACAAGGGCCACACACCCAGCACAGGTGTCCTACCAACGTGTGAAAAACTCTGCAAACCAACCCCAAGATTATGTCTTTGTTCCTGTGGACAGTTTCTAAGCAAGTCTGTTACTTAACAAACCATTTTGTTTTGCCAGCTGGGACCCTAAAGGGAATGAAAAATCTTTTTAGCAGTCAGACACCACGTTTCTGAGCTACAGGATGCAAAGTCCTTCTGAGAATCTGGCTCTGTAACAACATTATAATATACCCTGGCATGGGGAGGACCATCTCAACTATTAAATTACTGGAGCATTACAAAGCAATAATCCCAGGATACATACCTCACCGTGATCATTCCATGTTGTGTTACTTCCTTCTTTTGATAAGCCCAGTTCAGAGGGTAACTTACTTAAGCTCCTTCTGCCCGATAGCCAACCTCGCCAGAGCAGCCCAGGCACAGAGGAGGTGAGCAGCAAGAAGCAGAAGCAAACTGGGGTAGCAAATTGCACCTTGCAACTCACAGCACGATGCTTGTGTGCCTTGGAAGACTCCACTGTAGGTAAGAGTCTTTTGCTGCATGGCATTCATTCCCCAAACTGTGGTGGGTCGAGCGTATCGTTATATGTACGGGGTTTAGTTGTCTTTTGGGATCCTGGTGGTTAAGAGCTCCTTCCAGGACATGGCACCTTATGTTCAAGCACTGACTTTCCAACTGAGAGCCACCCCAGAAGATATGAGTTTCACTCTGAGAAGCACCTTTAGGGGCCAGGAGGGATGGGGAAGATCAGCACTTCTAACATCTCAACCTGAAAAAGAATGCCACTTGCAAGTGAGCCACTTAAATGCAGCCTGTGGCCTCTCCTTCCTCGGCCTGCCTCTGGCATCGCTAGTTCATGGGAGAAGCACAAGTGATTTGTTTGAGTATCAGAGCTGGCATACAGGGGACTGGCTCACTTGGAGTTTCTTCCTCTGCAAAGACGCACCAGCTTGAATTAATGGTGAAGCCTGGAGAGGCAGCAGCTCTCCACAGGGGCTGGGGCACGACTGCCAGTAATTCATAGAATCATAGAATTGTAGAATGGTTAGGGTTGGAAGGGACCTTAAAGATCATCTAGTTCCAACCCCCCTGCCACGGGCAGGGAAACCCTCCACTACACCAGGTTGCCCAAAGCCTCATCCAACCTGGCCTTGAACACTTCCAGGGATGGGGCATCTACAGCTTCTCTGGGCAACCTGTGCCAGTGCCTCACCACTCTCAGAGTGAAAAATTTCTTTCTTATATCTAACCTAAATCTGCCCTCTTTCAGTTTAAAGCCATTGCCCCTTGTCCTATCACTACACACCCTTGTAAAAAGTCCCTCTCCAGCTTTCCTGTAGGCCCCCTTTAAGTACTGGAAAGCTGCTATAAGATCACCCCGGAGCCTTCTCTTCTCCAGGCTGAACAGCCCCAACTCTCTCAGCCTGTCTTCATAGCAGAGGTGCTCCAGCCCTTGGATCATCTTTATCGCCCTCCTCTGGCCTTGTTCCAGTAGCTCCATGTCCTTCTTGTTTTGGGGACTCCAGAGCGGAACACAGTATTCCAGGTGGGGTCTCACGAGAGCTGAGTAGAGGGGCAGAATCACTTCCCTCGACCTGCTGGCCATGCTCCTTTTGATACAGCCCAGGGTACGGTTGGCTTTCTGAGCTGCCAGTGCATATTGCCAGCTCATGTTGAGCTTCTCATCCACCAGCACTCCCAAGTCCTTTTCCTCAGGGCTGCTCTCAATCCATTCACCGCCCAGCCTGTACATGTGCATGGGATTGCCCCGACCCACGTGCAGGACCTTGCACTTGGCCTTGTTGAACTTCATGAAGTTCTCACAGGCCCATCTCCCCAGCCTGTCAAGGTCCCTCTGGATGGCATCCCTTCCCTCCAGCGTGTCCACAACACCACACAACTTGGTGTCATCTGTAAACTTGCTGAGGGTGCGCTCAATCCCACTGTCCATGTCTCCAACAAAGATGTTAAATAGCACTGGTCCCAGTACCGACCCCTGAGGAACACCACTCGTCACTGGCCTCCACGTGGACATTGAACCGTAGACCACAACTCTTTGAGTGAGACCATCCAGCCAATTCCTTATCCACCGAGTGGTCCATCCATCAAAACCATGTCTTTCCAGTTTAGAGATGAGGAAATTTAGAAATTCGTATTGTTTACCAGCAGGGACATGGCTGTAGAAGGGCTGAGGAGGCTTGAGGATGCCTACGGTATAATTTGCCACTGCTAGTCCCATCACAAGTGTCTCCCCACCTTGTGTTGCCCAGAGCTCTTGCCCCAAGTCTAGCAATATGTTCAGGCAAGCACTCCCTGTAGCACTGCTGCCTGTCAGCTAAGTAAGCCCCTGTGTTGCTTCTGGAAAGAAAGGTGGAGAAAGCTGGGAAACTCTCAGAATAAGAGAAAGATATCTTTAAGTACATGTACATTTGCTGCCATAAGTAACAGAAACATTACAGCAAATCTCAGTATTTCTCCAGCGTTGGCAGCAGTGTCACTTATTTGCTAACACTTAGACTAAATCTGCCAGGATTTACCGATACAGTAATACACGGCTAGAAGAGATCCCGTTATTTGCTTTTATTTCATGGTAAGGATTCCTCAGAAAAACTACAAAAGGTATATATATAAAAAAAGGATTAAAATCTTCTTGTGCAAAGGGAGTAGCTTGAAGGCAGACCTTTGACAGCAGCGGGGATGGCTGCCACCCTGCTGATCAGGGCAAGGAGCTTCCTCCGGAGGAAACTAAGAGGGTAGAAGGCAGAGAGGGAAAAGGGAGACACCAAACATCCTTTTCTGTCTTTTCAGATCTCAGACCAAACGTGGGTTTTAAAGGCCCCATCTGTGCAACAGCAAAGTCTCATTTCTGCCAAGAGCGCTAGTAAAGAGCACGGACGTGCAGGACTGCCAGCTGCAAGGGAAAACTCCCAGGCTGTCTCGCCTTCAACCCTGCCATGGCCACAAAAGCCACCGGGTCTAAGAAATACCTCCAGCTGCTCCTTTTTCAGCTCGCTCTTCTAGGGCCTGTCTTCTGTGGGAACGTGTTGGTCTGGCCAACAGAAGGCAGCCACTGGCTGAACGTGAATATACTTATACAGGAGCTCATCCACCGTGGGCACAGCGTTAGCATCCTGGTATCCAATGCTTCCCTCTTCATTAAACCCAACGCTGACACTGTGGAGAAGTTTGAGGTTTATAATGTGCCCTTCAACAAAGACAGTATTAAGAACCTGATGGATGATATGGTGGCAATGTGGATGAGTAACAGGCCAACCACCTTGACCTTCTGGCAGTTTTACAAGGAGCTGGAAAAAAGGACCAATAGTTGGCACCAGATGAACAGGCTGATGTGCGACGCGGTGCTGACCAACCAAGAGCTGATGGCCCACCTGCAGGAATCTAGCTATGACCTGCTGCTGTCAGACCCAGTGACCCCCTGTGGGGATCTCGTGGCTCTCAAGCTGTCCATCCCCTTCGTCTACTCACTGCGCTTCACCCCAGCCTCCACCTTGGAGAGGCACTGTGGCAAGATCCCAGCCCCACCATCCTACGTGCCCGCAACCCTGTCCGAGCTCACCGACCGCATGTCCTTTGGTGAGAGAATAAAAAACATCGTGTCGTACTACCTGCAAGACTACGTCTTCGGGAGATTCTGGGCAGAATGGGATATCTACTATAGCAAGATCTTAGGTAAGCCTTCTGCTACTTCACTTCTCATTACACATTCTCCTGCTTTACGACCTGCAGAGTTAGGAACCCAGCAGGGCAGCAAAGTCAAGGTCTGAGAGAGGTCAGCAAGAAGTTTGTCGTTACATCCCTATGTAGAAAAGGGAATGAGCCACCAGGGTCCATCAGTTGCAGCCACTCCCCTGTCAGGGTGCTGTGCTGCTACGCCATTGCATTGAGACCGGGAGTGGTGGTCATCCCAACGGAGGGATTTGCCTTTTGCCACAATTACTTTGAATGCGGAGGTTGAAACAACTTCCACATCAGACAGGGCCCTCAGCAAGGGCGCTCAGCTCCCACACTTCCCCCTCCAGTACCGGCTTGCACAGAGAGCAGCCAGCACCAGAGCTGGTTTCAAAGCCCAGAGTGTCTGACAAGGAGGGGCAGCTGGGGAACTCCAAGCCGATCTCGCCCCCCGCAGCAGCAGCACTGAAATGCATCGTGGCTTTGTAATGGGGACTTCACATAGGTCACTGGTCATGGAAAACCAGTTCTCTGCACAAAACAAGTGTTATTTAAAACACACCCTCCGCCCACAAGCAAACAGTGAAAGCAACAAGTCTTCCTCTGCAGGCTTTTCTTCTGGGCTCTTTTGAGTGAATATGTAGAAAAATATGTCTCTTGAGGTATTAATCACGTGATCAACATGTCATTTTTACTAACCTCGGTGGGGTTAGTAAAGTACACTTACTGACCTTTACTGAGCTCATGGAAAAGGGTTTTTGCAAATCTCACAGGGCCCAATTGCCTGCAAACACCTGCCTGCTGCAGGATTCCACAAGCACACCGACTGCTGTCGTGTGCACAGCAGATGGGGGATCTCAGCTTGGCTTCTCACAGCCCAGCTGCTTCTGTCACCCTCATTCTCACCCAGGAAAGGATGCTCTGGGCAGCGCGGAAGCTGTAGCAGAAGTCTTGCACCACATCAGTAGAAAACATTGTGTAACAGAGCCAGGCAGAAGCCCAGTAATGATGACTTCTAGCCCAGTGAAGAGGAGTTAATTATTTCTTAATTACACATCAGAAGGGTGACCATAAACAAAACCGTTTAACAGATTTTCTGGCTCAACTTTAAGTGCATAACTGGCACCTAGGGGCAGGCAGGACAGCCCACACTGTCACCTACCAGCTCTGGCCTCTCGCAGGACATGCTCTGGAAGAGGAAGTTCACGTGAGGACAGTCTTACTCTGATACTGGAGTCACTCGCTGTGCAGCTTCAGCCACTTTGAGATGCAAATTTTAGCTGCAGCCCTGGAGCATCACCTGACACGCACTGCAAACACTCAGTGGCTTTATGAAGCAAGAGGCTGCCCACGCAGTGGGCGAACATCTTCGCTGCATCCCCAGCTGTGCTTCGCAGAGCCAGGAGAATGAGAAAGTCACCTCTTCTACCGAACAAACAACACCACAGAGCCTGTAGTCAGACAGGCAGGAGGGCCAGGACGACCAACAGGACACAATCCTTGCTGAACTGACCCCCCCGGGCTGACAGCTCTCCCCGCTGCTCCAGAAGAAGCACGCCTTCCAGCTTCAGCAAGCTATTTACCACCAGATGGTGCCAGCCACCGTTTTCCGCAGGAAAACATGCCATTCTGCAGGCCAGGATTTCGGAAGAGCTAGCTCGGTTCCCTCCCCTGCGGAAGAAGGCAGTGCCGCACATGCCCAGCCCAGCTCGGGCACACCGCAGCTCCCGGCGAAGGAGGGTGATGGGGCCGTTGGCACACAGGGCAGGCGATGGCTGGGAAGCGGGTGGCAGCGCTGTGGCTGCTGGCTGTGTTGGGCTGGGGGTCCGGGGGGAAGGTGTTGGTCTGGCCGGCTGACAACAGCCACTGGCTGAACATGGAGTACATCCTCCAGGAGCTCGCGGTGCGGGGCCACCAAGTGACGGTGCTGCTGCCTTCGTGCTTCCTCATCTTCAACACCACAGAGCCGTCACCATTCCAGTTTGAGGTGGTCGAGGTGCCGATCACCAAAAAGGAGATGGCTGCCTTACTGGAAGAAGCTGTCTATTTTTGGTTTTACGAGGAGAAGGCGCTGCCTTTCTGGGAAAGTCTTTACAAGACGGCTCAACTGTTCCGCAAGCTGGAGAAAGTGACCAGAATCATTTGTGATGGAGTCCTGAAGAACGAGGCGCTGCTGGAGAGACTGAGGGCATCCACCTTTGATGTCCTCTTGGCAGACCCACTGACGCCCAGTGGGGAGCTGTTTGCTGAGAAGCTGGGTATCCCCTTCGTGTACACCATCCGGTTCTCCGTGGGCAACACGGTGGAGCGGCTCTGTGGCACACTGCCAGCACCTCCTTCCTATGTACCAGCCATCCTAAGCCAGCTAACAGATAGGATGTCCTTCCTGGAAAGGCTAAAAAACATCTTCATCTACGCTGGGCAGGATATCTTCTACCATTACCTTGTCTGGGGAAGCTGGGATCAATACTACAGTGATGTTTTAGGTAAGGCTGCTCTTACTTCCAGAAATTACATCTGCTGCACGCACAAGAGTAAATACCTACAGCTTAGAGGTTAAGGCACAAATTAGGAGCAAGACAGCCCTGAACTCTCTCTCCTTCCTCCAAAATTCCTCTGTCAAGTCAAACAGCCCAGGCAAGCACAAACATTACCTGTTAATCTGATCTGCTACACCAGTACACTAAGTCCATACTGGTACTTCTAGGAGCGGTAAAACAGTTCTAAAGGCACTTGGAACAGAGCTCATCAGTCCCATTTCATAGATGGATCGTGACAAACAGTAAGAACAGCCAAATAATCCCATGTACCCATCAAACACTACTACTGAATTAAACCTTTGGCAGTGGAAGTAAAAGATGGTTTTGGAAAGCTATACAACAATACTACCTTTTTTCCTCCTAGCACCCTTCTTGCTTCCTGGCTTATCTCAAAATGAGAGATAATGGCCCCCTCTGAACTTTTAAAGGGTTGGGAGAGCAGCTGAGCTCCAGCTTTCAAGGAGAAAAGGACCTCAGCAGAGACAGGCTTCTTTGCTTTTTCTGACAGTGCCTAAAAGAAATATTAGAACATAGTTGTATTTGTTTGTAGGATTTTTTCTTCTTTAAATAATAGTTGCATAATTATTTTCATGTTTTTGCTCAAAGTGATTATTGCAATGCCTAAAAAGAAACAGGGCAAACATACACCAGTAGGGTGCTAAGTAATTCTGCTACGAGCACTAAGTTGTTAGGATATCCTACTATCAGAGTACCTGGCTGTGTGTTTACTTGTGTTGCTGATCATGTTTGATGGAGAATGGAAAATCTTGTGCTGGCAGAAGCAGGGTTTGCTCATCTGCTGTTGTGCAAGCCTCAGAGCTGCTTGGATCTTGTGCCGTCTTTTTTATCGTAAAATGTGGGGTCAAGATTAAACCACACCACAGGGAAAGGGCTTTTGGTCCTCATATGCTGCAAAATGCTTCTTGTGGTGAGCAGAACCAGGAGTTGCTGTCATTATGAGATTAGCTGTGACTCCGCAGGAGACTCCAGAACGGGATTTGCTGCTTGCCCAGTTCTCCCATGAGTGTCGTTCAGTGTTCTGACATGCCCTCTCGCCAAGCTTGGCATCAAGTGGATCTCACTTTTATTGGCTGCCTCTGAAGTGTTTGCACACGGAAGCAGTGAACTGCTTCCAGCTCAGTCACACTGGAGTTGTACATGGACTCCTGAGATGATGGTGCCAAGGTTCCTCTGGCTGCTCTGTGCCTACGCATGCTGCTGGAGCACTGGCTTTTGTGGGAAGGTGGTGGTCTGGCCCACCGATGCAAGTCACTGGTTCAATGTGAAAGTGCTGCTGGAAGAGCTCGTACTCCGGGGTCATGAAGTGACTGTGCTGGTGGCCTCAAGCAATCTGCTCATCGACTACCAAGACACCTCCTCCCCCTTCACCTTTGAGGTCCTGCAAGTCCCCTTTTCCATGGACACCCTGAATGCTCTCATGGACGACTTCCTCAATTTCTGGATGAATGAGGTCTCTAATCTCTCCTTCTGGGAGATCCTGTGGCGGATGAAGGAGGATGTGGAGTTCTTTAGCAATATGACAAGGCAGACCTGTGACAGCTTGGTGATGAACCCTCAGCTGATAGCAAAGCTGCAGCAGGAAAAGTTTGATGTTCTGATCGCCGACCCCCTGACTATAGGCGGGGAGCTTGTAGCAGAAATCCTAGGAATCCCTTTTGTCTACAGCTTCCGCTTCTCTGATGGGAACGTGGTAGAGCGGCTGTGTGGTGGGCTCCCATCCCCACCTTCTTATGTGCCTGCTAGCACAATGGGGCTGACCGACCAGATGTCCTTCATGGAAAGACTACGGAACTTCCTCTTTTACTTTTACATGGATTTATTTTTCTTGAAGCATTGGCGAGATGAATGGGATGGGTACTACAGTAACGTCTTAGGTAAGGCAGCCATTGAGTGGTTTCTCCTCTTGCATAGGTTGTGCCTTTTGAATGTTTTGGGAGCTCGATGCTATTGTCTCAAAATACACTTTCTCAAAGGCTGGCAGAGATGGTAATTCCGTTTCGGTCCCACGGAGGCTGTGCTTTCCCTTTTAGGTCTCCTCTAGTCTAACAGACACCAGCGCAGTTTTGCTCCGGTTCCTCTTGAGGATCTTCAGAGCACATAGTTCTAATTTTTGCCCATGACAATACTGCTGGTGAGCTCTTGCAGTGAGCTGGATGCCCATTTTAGCGCTTTCAGAGGACAGTTGTTGCCTCTTCATCTTGATGACAGGCGCTTCCACAATGAAGATGGCAGTAGACAAAGGCTGGAGGGCAAAGTCATTCCTTAACTAAGTGTAAGGCAGGACAGACAGCTCCACTGACAACACAGGGACGGAGTTAACCCTGTCGTAACTAGGAACACTCGCCGTCTCTGGACAACCGCAGAGCAAGAACGCACCCTTCCTTCACATTGCATGCATCGTCTGGAGGTGTCATCTTGCAGCCCTGCGTAGTAGAGGATGGAAAGCGTGAGCTGACATTCTCCAATTATAAATGCAAAAACTGTCACCTTTCCCTTTCATCCACCATTCAGTTTGAAATTGTCTCCTTACACTACATACATACCTGAAATCTTTTGTTCCAACCTAGTAGAACTCAGTGTTAACTCAAAGTCTACTAAAGAGATCTTTTAGTTCAATGGACTTTGAATCTTGTACAGAATAGCTGTTTAGGCAGATAACGAGCGAATAATAAGCACAAGGGCATCTGTTCTGCTGCCCTCCAATCTCTTCTTGTGTCTCCCAAGAACGTCTCTGTGCTCTACACAAAAGTCTCTTTTCCCTGGATTGATTTTTTTTTCCCCTAATACCAGATAAGGCTTAATTACACCTTTATATCACTCTACTTGTAAGGCAGGCTTCATTTTTGTCTCCATTAACTTTGTAACTGACTCATTGTTCTTTAGTTAAAATAAAATCAAATACAAATTACTGGTGTAAATGATAATGCTGATCAAGTAGTATAAAAAGATGCCCTACAGATAATTTTTATCTTGCTGCTTATTTAGCTTGGGTCCTGCTTGCACTAGGCTGGCTTTGGACAATCATTTACTAACGCTTCTAACCCTTTTACTCCCCAGTTCCACTTTGTGGGGATAATACTGCAAAGACAACTTGCAACATGTACCTGAGAAGATTTATTTTTCCAATGGGAAGTTATAAAAATCCTTTTTAAGATTGTATTGCCTTGTTCGTGGCAACTGGCCAAGCCGAACGCAGGGCAGGGCAAGGAATACTTGTAGATGTGTCCATGTTTTCATTCCATGATTTGATAAACTGGGAGTGCCAAAAGACAAAGATAAGGCTCCTATTTTGCAATCTACTGCAAACAAGACCGGTCTCGTGTGTTGTGACCCTCTTGTACCTTGTCCACAGGAAGGCCCACAACTCTGTGTGAGACGATGGGGAAAGCAGAGATATGGTTAATCAGAACATACTGGGATTTTGAATTTCCACGCCCTTTGCTGCCCAACTTTGAGTTTGTTGGAGGACTTCACTGCCAGCCTGCAAAGCCATTGCCAAAGGTATCCCAACTTTGTTCTGTCGTTACTTGGTTGTTTACCCAGCAGAAAAAAACGTGTTTCTCTCCCTGATCAACACAGTGTGATGGAACAATTCTCCAGACAAAATGGAATCAAGACTTGCAGAAAGAGAGGAGTGATAAATCTCTTTTTCTATTGTTGCTTAGTGTAAGACATCTTAAAGGGAGTAAAATTCTCAGCATCTTCAGCCTACGCTCTGCTGTGACTGGCAATATTCAGGTGGAATTTGAAACTCCCAGATACTGATGGCAGCAACACAACAAGTTCTGGTCTAGCTTATCACTCCTGTAGGAGCCTCAGAGGAGGTAGGGAATTTTCAGTGCCAGTTGTCTGCTGAAAAAACCTTCCCACTCTCTTCCCACTCTCCTGTAGCAGGGGTTGAGTTGAGGGAAATGAATAACTGTTCTCTTTTGGATGCTATTGCTCCATTTCAGATGGCACTAACTAAAAAAAGGATCAGGAAGACCTACTGGTCTGATTCGTGGAAATCTGTTTGGCAACATGAGCTGCACTGCAAGAAATAGAGAACTGGCCGACTAAACAAGTGACTGATGAATCTCTGATCAGGATGTTGAAAAACCCTGTCAGTTTTCAGCACTGTCCCTTCCTGTAGAGCTGTGAAACGTGAAGTACTTGTTCTAGGAAAATCCAGAACCATGACTGACTATGCTAGAGAGGGTGTCACAGATATTGCCCTCTCAGGCCAGTGCGAGGATGCGTTCCTGCTGCTTGTGCTCTGAAAGAAATGTGTCCTGAAACTGCTTGACTTGCTTTCCAAAAGACACAGCTTCTGCTACCTGATTCAGCTTCTCCTGCTCCTTCCTGCAGTGCCTGTTTTGCACAAGGCCAGGTCTATCTCTGCAGTGCCCTTCTGTCAGCGGAGGTGCTCATGCCTCACGATCGTCTCCTTGACGAGCTAAAAAGGCTGTGCTGTCCTGTGCACAGAAATCTCTGCAATCTGCAGTGCATAATTACTCTTAGTGTGTTTCCTGCCTCTCCTAGGAAATGGAAGAATTTGTTCAGAGCTCAGGGGAACATGGCATCGTGGTTTTCTCTCTCGGGTCAATGGTCTACAACCTCTCTGATGAAAAAAGCAATGTCATTGCCAGAGCCCTCAGCCAGATCCCACAAAAGGTGAGTTTCCTTTCAAGTCTGAAACAACTCGCCTTGTTTTTTGTCACTCCTGTTGCCTTCAGCAAGTCTTGTACGTTTGGAATGGCCTGTGTTTTGCCTGCACCTCCTCTGGCTGTGCCACAGCCGGGAAGCTGGGCTCTGCAGAGGCAGATGGCTGAGTCAGCTCATGGGGAGTTCTGGCGCTTCCCCCCCTCTGAACCGAATGACACGGCAGTGTGTCCATAGGCCAGAACAGAAAAGTCACGCTGTGCAATCTTAATAGTAAGCACCTGATAGCTAATCAAAGAGCTGAAGTGGAGCCCAAACTACTGGAATTACTGGGAAAAGGTACCTCGGTTTGAGATAAAGCCCGAGATTACACATAATAATGCAGAAGGGCATGTCAGTGCTCTGTGTTTATCTTATCCTTCCTCTGTTCAAGGTCCTCTGGCGGTACAAAGGGAAAAAACCTGAAACTCTGGGCTCCAACACCAGGATTTATGACTGGATACCCCAAAACGACCTGCTTGGTGAGACTGATTCTATCTAGGATGCACTGTGCCCTTTGAAAAACTGTTTCCTTCTTAGTTTTTCCACTGAAATGGCTTATTCAGGCACAAGAACCACATAACACTTGTGGCTACAATTAGTGTTGCAGCTTAAGCAGCAGAGATTTGCCCTTGGAGACTTAATTTCCTAGCCTGCTTTTGACTTGAAGGTGCGTGGCTGTGCAAGAAGCTTGGAAGACACAGCCAGACTGTGAAGGGAGCAGGGAGCCGTGGCTCAAGGTGGCAGCAACTCGAGCTTAGCTCTAAAGATGGATCTCTAAAGCCAAAGCCTCTGTCTCATAGAGCTTGGTGGCAATTGTCTGGAAGGGCTAAGAAGGACTTGTAGGCAGGAGTAAGTATCAAAGCAGACCTGTACTCTGGAGCTGGATTTGGGCTTTGCAGTTAATCTCCAGGGCTCCTTCTTCAAAACGCGTGACCTAAGCAAGGCTGCAGCAGGGGCTGTTGTGAACCTGATAACCACGTTAGAACTAGAGCTGCCCAACGGCAGAAGGGCTGAAGCAGCTCTGGGGTAGGATGGAAGAACGTGCTGATTCACACGCTGCATCAAAAGAAAGAGGAAAGTGGAAGCTCAGTGTGCAAGCCCTGATGCTGATGCAGAGGTCAGGGCTTTTCCTTTCTCTAGCCGTGCACTTGCCCGGGTAGTTTGCAGTGCTCACGTCTCCGTGAACGCAGGCTGCCACAGCTGCCACTACACGTGCCTCTCCTTCCCTGTTCCAGGCCACCCCTTGACAAAGGCCTTTATTACTCACGGTGGGACCAATGGGATCTACGAAGCTATCTACCACGGGATCCCGATGGTTGGGATTCCCATCTTTGCCGACCAGCACGACAACATTGCTCACATGACGGCAAAGGGAGCTGCAGTTGGGCTGGATTTCAGCACACTGAAGACGGAAGACCTAGTTGATGCACTGAATACAGTCATTAACAATTCCACGTGAGTTTTGTTCCTGCCTTACAGGAGGATGAGGTTTATGGAAATCTTGGGCTGCTGCTGTGAGAAATTCTGCTGGCTCTTCTGGGAACCACACATACTAAGTAGCTCAAGTTTGGGTTTCAGATGAAAACCACCTTTCATGTCTGAGAATCAGCATTTCTCAGAAAGGAGATCAGGAATTTGATTTTCCTTCTACTACATTTTATCATCCCTTTGAGAAAAAGAGTTTTTACAAAGCTCAGAGCAGCTCCTGAGACAGTTTTCTGTTCTCTGCTGTTATAAATCCTCTGGAGGCTCCGGGTGACAATTCTAGTTGTAATTATGTCTACTCTGTCTGTAGCTCCAATTCTTTCTTCTACCCCTGAGTTACCAGTATCCTTAGGGTACTGTCAGTCAGCAACTAGAGAGTAAGGAAGCCTGGCAGCTGGGATCCCTTGCTAAGGATAAGGCCATTGAGAAAGGGATTGGAAAAAAGGCAGGAGCCCTCAGTCTTTGGCAGTGACTCCTGTCGAGTGTGAAGGACAGGAATCCCTTCGCAGAAGAACGTGCCAATTCCTGAAGCAAATGGACCAACACTGACGGAGGTATCCAGTACCTGAGGGAATCAGCTGTGGAGGAGGTGATATACAACAATCTGGATGATGACCGGGCATCCAAAGATCCATATGAAATCCGGTGCACGCACCCCCCTGCCAACCTCCTCCTTAGTTCTATTGCTGAGCAGGGTGTCATATGGTCTGGAATATCCCTTTGGTCAGCTGGGCCCAGCTGTCCCAGCTGTGTCCCCTCCCAGCTCCTTGTGCACCCCCAGCCTGCTCACTGGGAGGAGCAGCGGGAGAGGCAGAGAAGGCCTTGATGCTGTGTAAGCACCGCTGAGCAGTAACTCAAGCATCCCTGTGTTATCAACACTGTTTCCAGCACAAATCCAAAACATAGCCCCATACTGGCTACTGTGAAGAAAATTAACCCTATCCCAGCAAAACCCAGTACGATATATTATATTCGACCAGAAAATGCGTCAAATGTTTCCATGTTCCTTCTTGTAAAGGAGTATCTGGAATAACTTTGAAGAACTTTTCTTTGCAAAAGATCAGCTTTCTCTATTACTGTTCATAACCCACTTTTATGCAGATAGGAGTAAACTGGGCCAGTTTCAATATATTTAAATAACACTGATGAAAGTGAAAGGAGGGCTGTCTGCCTTCCTCAAGAGGACTGCCAGGTGCTGAACAGGTTGTTTCAGGAATCAGTGACAAATCTCCTTGGTTTCTTCTTTTTTCCCCAGCTATAAGGAAAATACTCTCCGGTTATCCAAGATACACCATGACCAGCCAGTTAAGCCTCTGGACAGAGCTGTCTTCTGGATTGAATTTGTCATGCGGCACAAAGGAGCAAAGCACTTGAGACCAGCTGCTCACCATCTCACCTGGTACCAGTACCACAGCCTGGATGTTCTGGCATTCTTGTTCACCTGTACAGCCGTTGCTGTCTTCATTCTTGTCAAGTGCTGCTTGTTTTGCTGTAGGAGATGTGGCAGGATTGCAAAGACGAAGAAAGAATAGACGTCCTGTTCCCATCAGCACTTTTTTTCTTCTCCTAGGCTGATTCAGCAAGGCATTTATGCACATTCCATGGTGAATAAAATTATGAGGATGCACTTTACGCTGGGCGTATCATGAAGCACCCCATTGAACTGGGTTGTGCTAAAAAGCTGTCGTGGGACAGAGCTGTTTGCTTACCCACCACATTCCTTCTAGCTTAAATAAGATGGAATTATAGTTGGTTTATCCCTTGGGACCCTGTTAGCTGATCACACACGGTCCCTAGAATGGTAACTGCTGCTCCAGCTTTTCAAATCCATTTTGGTGTATTTCATAAATTCAGCCTTCCCAAGCGTGGTACTGTGGTTCCCTCATTCTGCGACGAGTCTCCTTACCTCGACTCTGCCCTGTCCTATAACGTCACCCAGGCGTGATGATTCACGACCAAAACGTGTTCCCTGTCCGAGCAGCTCCGAGATGACAGGCTCCTGAACAGCGCCCACCTGAGCGGCCAAGATCATGAAAAACTGGCAGCTGCAAGTGGCTGGTGAAACCTGTATCATCACGTTTTTATAAATGCATTTACTACTTAGGGGCTGCGGGGAGACCAGAGTCCTAAGATCAGTAGAGGAATTACTTTTTTAGAACCATTTCACTTTTCCGTTCAGTATGTGCCTGGAGTCCTGCTGCTCCGGCCATCATTCTAACTGCAACACTATAGGGGTGTGAAAACCACCTCTGCCAGTAACTTGCCCATCTTAACCCCCAGATGCATCTGAGACAACTGGTAAGCACAGGAAAACCTCTAGAGAGGGAACTTGCAAAGTAACCTTAGATGTGGGCACACTGCAATAGACACGTGCCTTGCCTGGAGAGCTGGGGAGAAAATCCTGCTGCTCTTGGCTCAGATCAGAGCGGCCGTAACCACAGCGCTCCTGAGATGGCTCGAGGTGCCCTTGCTGATAAAAGCCTACTGAAATGATGCTAGTTCTGGCCTCCTGTTCTAGGTGAGGTTATTCCACTTCTGTGCCAGCTCACTCAAGAAAGAACTTGCCCCAAATTTAACTCATATTTGCCATATTCTGGATGCTGCAGAGTTGTTTTCAAACAGAGCAGGCTGAGAAAACATGTTGTATTTCTTTGCATAATAAATTTCCCTACCCTACGTTAACTTTTAACTTGAATAGTTTCAACGTGTGCTTGAATCTCTTCATACTACCACAGTTACAAAAGCTCCAGTTAATTGTTTCCAAACTAAAGAGGGGTTAGAACAAGACCACTGCTTCTCATGGTAACTTCTGGTGCAGTTCCTGTGGTCATGACAGGATCATATGCAGGAATACGTCACGCCTTTGGATCTTGACAGGTGGGCCTGTGCGAAGCTCGTTAAGTTCAACAAGGCCAAGTGCCAGGTCCTCCATATGAGTCGGGGCAATCCCAAGCACAAGTACAGGCTGGGTGAAGAATGGATTGAGAGCAGGCTGGAGCAGAAGGATTTGGGAGTGCTGGTTAAGGAGCTCAACATGAGCCGGCACTGTGCACTGGCATCCTGGAAAGCCAACCGTGTCATGGGCTGCATCAAAAGAAGCATGGCCAGCAGGTCTAGGGAGATGATTCTGCCCCTCTGCTCTGCTCTCGCCAGACTCCACCTGGAATACTGCGCTCAGCTCTGTTGCTTTCAACACAAGGACATAGAGCCATAGGAACAGGTCCAGAGGAGGGCCACAACCATGGTAAGAGGGCTGGAGCACCTCTCCTATGAAGACAGGCTGACAGCTGGGGTTGTTCAGCCCACAGAAGAGGAGGCTCTAGGGAGACCTTTTAGCAGCCTTCCAGTACCTAAAGGGGGTCTAGAGGAAAGCTGGAGAGGGGCTTTTTACAAGGGCATGGAGTGATAGCACAAGGGGTCACAGCTTTAAACTGAAAGACGGCCGATCTAATTAGAGATAAGGAAGAAATTGTTCACTCTGAGGGTGGTGAGGCACTGCAACAGGTGGCTCAGAGGAGTTGTGGATGCCCTGTCCCTGGCAATGTTCAAGGCCAGTCTGGATGAGGCTTTGAGCAATGTAGTAGTAGGTTTTCCTGCCCATGGCAGGGAGGTTGGAACTAGCTGATCTTTAAGGTCCTTTCCAACTCAAACCATTCTCCAGGAAATTGCTGGAGAAACTGAACAAGTTCCACTCTTCAGTTTTACCATTGGCACTTAGATTCAAATATTTCCTAAGTAAGAAAAGAAAAAATAAATAACAAGTGATGCAGTAATCGCTACAAAGAAGACATGGGGAGAGCCTAGATCTTCAAAGCACTAACACACTCCTAGGAGACAGGTATGATTATGGCTGAGGAGAGTCTATCAATAGCTCAAAGATCATCTAATTAAGTTGGACATGTAGGGCCTTAATAACCCTGATTAGCTCCAGGAGCCATAAATTGACTACTTCACAGTAGAAACAGAAAAGCAATTAACCTTTTATTTCAGCATTCCTTTTCCCAAATTCAGGCTTCGGATCCATTTCACCTATCACAAGAACCTTTCAGTTATCTTTGAACACAAATACTTCCCTAGAGCTGCCCAAATCTATCAAAGCTGGCAAGCTTAGAAGACCAAGAAACCCGATCTGGAGTTTTAATCATTTCAATAGTTACCAATTTATTTTTATAAAAAAAAAGGTAGCAATGTAGATTACAGCAATATTTTCTGGTTCCACACACGCAGGTTGTGAACATTCCAAGCAATGTGTACATTTTGGAAGGAGACTAGACAAGAGAATTGACCAAAATGTTACTGAACACGGGAAGATTTTTAAAAAAGGTTAAAAATTAGATATCAATAGTGTCTTCCTAATATTGCTTTCATTATGAAGACTGAAAACACACTTGACTTTACAGAGAGGGTTAAAAAACAGGGAGGGTCGGGAAAAAAAAAAAAAGAAAAAAGGCTGCTACAACACTGCCATACAGTCAAAAAAAAAAAATCATACTTCAATATTTGCATACTTGATAGCAGCATTCTCCCACTGAACCATGTGAAACTACAGGAAGAAAACATCAAAGCAAAAAATAAAGAAATGGCAGTTATCCATCAGTATTCAAAAACCTAGAACGAGGTCACTAAGTAGATGAACACTTATTGAGAATTAACCAGTATCTACATTCTTAGCTGTTTCCCATTCTGCTCCAACAGAAACGTCACGTTGAGCGTCAGCTTTGCGTATTTTATTTTTGGCCGAGTTGAGATTTTCCAGTTCATAGCTCACTGCATGCTTGGAATAGAGAGGGTCGTTATAAATCCTTCTACACAACAAACTTTAAGTAGACGGCTGAAAATAAAATGTACTACTTGTAAACACACAAAAAAATACAAGCTTTTTTTTTATTTCAAGTGAGCACTGGTTCCAGATAGATTATCTTCGGTATCTACCTCTTTCACCTCTGTCTCTGTCCCGGTCACAAATCCTCTCTCTCTCCCTTTCCCGCTCACGGCCTCTGTCCCGTTCTCTGTCTCTTCTATTATCTCTGGGACGGTCTCGCTCCCGCTCTCGGTCCCTCTCCCGGGGCCTGCTTCTGCGGCCACTGACAACTGCTTGTGTGCGGCGGAGAAAGTCATCGACTCTCATGTCGTAGTCGTGCTGTGATGGAAGGACAGCTCTGTTTATTTTCTCTCTCAGATTAAAATCCCCTCCCTTCCCTTATTCCATAGGATCAGGTGCAACTTTGGGGAAAGCCCAGTATTTTTTTAAGGAAAAAAAAAAAATTGATGTCCAGCATCCATAAACACCAGTTCCATCTTTCATCTTCAGGGCAGCACCATGTCTCTGCTTCCACTGTGCAAAAGCTGGGGCTCAAATGCCAGATATCAGCAAGAGACCCGAAAGCTAAGCAGCCTTCAAAGCCAGCTGGCAGAAATTATTTAACCATCTGCCCTGTTTTCTGATGTGCCTGGAGAAAGTTACAAAACAACCTTTTCTGCTGGTAATTTGTTGTGCACGAGCGCGAGCCGTGTCACAAGTATGTCCTATTCAAACTGGGCTTCAGCACCAGAAGTTCAGAGCTAGACAGCTGGAAGCCACTTTCAGAGTGTATGTTCTGAGAATTTTGGACTTCTGCATCACCCAGGACAAAGAGGCTTTCTGAAGATGCTAGAAGTCTCTAGGCAATCTAATTAATTGATGTTTCCAAAGAAAACTAATATGGGTCTTAAAAATGTAGTTTAGCAAAGTCAACACATCTCAGGTTAGGCTACATCTGTACCCCAAATTCCTCCTGTTCCTGACTTATTTATGTTCCCCCCGGTCTCTGTTGACACTTACTACTCGTTTGTCTCTGTATCTTGCGTCATGTGGTACAGGATGATGTCCTGAGTATGGAGGGTGAGCTTGAGGTGGAGGTGCATGGTGCTGATAGTAAGGGTGGTGTGGTGGCTGCTCCATACCTGGATACGGTGGCTACAAGAAAGTTACGGCAAGTTTGTTGAGTGTTTCAAAACAAAGGAATGCACACAGGCTGGGTACTGGGAACTAAGAGCAGAGGTTACTTTCACTCAGATGGAAAACGTGACATCTGAACAGATCTGATCACAGCCTCCTAACTGAAGGGCAGACTGCTTTGCATCAAGTCCGCACATTTACTACTTCTCTACCACTGCTTCTTTAGAAGCTTGGCCAACACCCTCTCCAAACCGGCCTTCTTTCCATAGCTGCCTCAAAGTGACACTGTACATAAAGCTTCTGCTACTTAAGTGTGGTGGTGGGTGGGTTTTTTTTTTTTCATCTATGCATATGGAATATGAATTTTGTCCAAATTAGTGAGCTCTTAAGCAACGTGTCTTTTCAGTGCCATTCCTTATGAATATATCCCTATTTTAAATCAACAAACTTACTCAGCGAGACAAATTATTTGACAAAAGGCTAGTAGATGGTTTGTTTTGGTTTGTTTGTTTGTTTTTAAACAAGACATCTCTCTGCTGTTCCCCTCCACTTCTTCAATCAGGAAGGCCTTTCTTTCCCATATTACCAAAGCATCTTTGCTTGCATTGTTGTCACAAAGGAAGTAGGTGGACCTGCTGGATTTTAGGATGACTACTGAGACAGCATGCAGAATGGGGAAGAAGGGGAGAGAAAAAATGGGAAGCTTCTGGAGGTGTAGCTGTGTTTCAAAAACCATTTTCCTCCCAGTCTGAAAACTTTGCTCCTTTCCTTCAATTACAACAAACCAGAGTTGTGTTTCAGCTGAGAAAAATGAGAGGCTACAGTAGCATCTCTACATCTGGCGCTGCCTTTTGCTCATACACAGTATACACAAGAGCCAAAAGGCTCATTACAGTTAACCAAAATCAGGACCCTCAGGGCTGGAATTACAAAATATAATCAAAATATTTAGTTATAATGACCATTCCTCCTGACACGATGGTGAAAGCACAGCTGTACAGTCAATTTCCATGTATGGAGCAACAGACACGTTATGTGTGCTCATCTGACTGGGAAAAAAGTGCCTTCAGTGGAGGCTGCAATACAGCAAGACTTATTTTGATGACGGTGCGCAGTACATTCTGTTACTTTCCTGCATGCTTCACTGCCATCGCAAAACGCAAGCTACTGCGCAACACTAGAGCATGCCAGCCCATTCCATGAGCCTCTGCAGCAAGTCCACCTCTTTGATGCATTTGCTTTTTGAGAGAAAGCCAATTACTATGAATATTTAGCAAAATACAAAATTTCATCACGCCCTCTTGTGTAGGCTAAGGGAGGATTCTGCTATTTCCTCAGAACTTTCAGTTTCTTGCAGGTTCAAACCAAGCCAGATTCCTGCTGTCGTACTACCTGTTAGAATGCTGGACTATTGCTAAGAGCTAAGTAAATTACAAAGTACTCCATATAAATAATTTTTTCCCCTAAAAATTTCACAGTTACAACAAAGATATCTTTTAAGAAAATAATTGAGTACACATTGAACACACTAGGCTCCTCCAGGGTGGAACAGAAAAACTCGTATTCTACAGAGAAAAAGCTGAATTCAACAAGACACAAACCATTCCTTGCCATGGTGGTGGTGGTCCCATGTTGTGGAATTCCCTCACGTAATCATTGTAGGACTAAAATGAAAGACAGCAATATTAACATTTGTGACGAGTGTTCTTCAGAAGCGTTGAAAGCTGAATATAAAAAGTTCCCCAGAAGTCTGCATGCACCAACTTACCCCATTTAAAAATACATCTCGTCGAACTCCTGAAAATCGTCTGTTGGGAATAAAAATTTGTAGAACTAAATCCAATTTATCCGTACAGACAAGTTACCAGGGCATAAAATGAATAACATGAACACACCTTACCTGTCTACTTCGGGATATCTGGGATCCTTTATATACCCTGTTCGAACATCAAGCAGTATTAATTCAATTTACCATCTCATTACAACAGTCTTAAAAAATCTACTCATTAGAAATTGCCCTTTCATTTTGCACCAGCTATGAAGTTGTGTCTACCTGCTGTTACTCTCGCTTTCAAAATAACTCTCAAAAACTTACAACTTCTTGTTGACAGCATGGAAAAATAGTATATATAATGTCGTAACAAAATAATGATAAATATACTCATAGGAACTTGCACACAGTACAAACAAATATGCAAGAGGGTTTCTGTGCAAATAAAGACTTGAATTTTAGTTAAATGAATTGGGAATGTCTCCAAGTTCGAAAGGTACTGCTCCTTGGCAGTCAGTACATGGCTGAAACTCCTTATTAACCATGTATTCACTAGAATGTGTCCATCTGGACAACTCTTAGGGCAGATTTCCTAACAGGTTTTGGATACAATGTTAAAATGGTGCAAACCACCTGGCATGCTTATGCTAATAAAATAACGTTTCCAAGCTTCATTATTTAAAAAAAATAAATTGTTCTGTACGCCAATCAATGGTCCTGGAAAGCCAGGGAGAAGCAACAACACTCTTTTTGCATCAAAGAACACAGGCTCTGCAGTCAAGCTGGACAGATGAAAGCAGGTTCTTAAGAAAGATTTAGACACCTACTACTGAAATATGGAATACATATTTCTAATAGCAGTGAAGCAAGATTCTGTAGATTAAAAGTGACAGTTTCTTAATAACTGCTTTCTGAAGAAAAAAAAAAATCTGTAGTGTTACCAGTGTTGTTGCTGCATTACCGCTGCAAATGCTTCTTTCTAGAGAACAACAAAATTCCTTCCTCAAACTCATCATTAGACCCTCTTGTAAAATGCAGCCAAGCTTCCTCCTCCCTGCCTCATGTCAAGCTTGTAAAAAAGTTCTCTCTGCAAACATAACCGAATGCCCACCGTCATCTCGAAACACAGGCTGCTAGTCAGGCGATCTCAGTCGACTTTGCCAGTCGGAAATTTCTGATGAACATTTTAATTTGACCATTAGTGCACTGACAAGTAGGTCAAATCAATTCTTGTGCCCATCAGCCATTTTCAACTGCTCGCAGTAACAAAGCGCTTGAGAGGATCACTCACAACAACGTACAAAATTTGGGGTTCTTGAAAGTGCTCGGCCTGTATGAACTCAGCTCGCTCTCCCAAAGTGGTGAGAGTGTCACTGACTTCTGCAAGAGGTGGGTTAAACTGGCAGGCAGCACTTGGGACAAGTCCCATTTTTACATCCCAGTCATATCAATGCTTCAGTTATGAATCAAACGAGGATACAGTAAAAGAGAAAACACTCGTGAATTGGTGCACACAAATCTTCACAGCAAGATATTAACCTGGTCTTTGGTGAAACTCAGGGGGATAGTCAATCCTTGGTTTCTTTCTGCTGTTATGAATATCATAATCTTCTGGTCGACGCCTACACAAATTAGATATCAGAGATTAAACAAGGTTGCTTGAAGCATTCGTCACAGCAGAATATCTCACAGGAATAGCCTGAGCTGCCCAGGATCTCAATTTGAACATCCTGAATTCCATCTGCTTCCGAGTGTTCTACAGCTTTAAGTTTGAACTCAAACAACCAGGAACGACAGCCTGATTAAACACCCTCCACTGTTACTTTCTGCCTACAAGGAGCTTTGGTATTTAAGGAAGAACTCCAGTCAACTGTGCCTTCGTATCAAACAAAGGGTAACAAGTGTGTCTAAACCAAACTCAGACTTAGGCTTTAACATTACACTTGCCACATTACATTTTGAAACAACCTATTGGATAACAAAATGATTTACAGAACTAAATAACAGTGAAAATATATGGCAAAATATATCATTACAGTCGGAAGGCATGGACATTGCTGTATTTGCCAGCTATGGGGTAAAGAACTCTATAAAAGGTCTATTTCCATAACATTTATATATAAAACTGTGCATGTTTTGTGAAATTGCTTCTTTCACTGTAGCTTTTCTAACTGGGTAGGTTAATGATTCTATTTTTAACAATTTCTGTTCTAAGCAGTTTACCAGCAATGCATCAGTGCCTTTTACAGAAAGTTTAAGGACACTTAAGCTTCCTAATAATTAAAATAATTGGGGCTCCTTTCAGGAAGAGCTGTTATCTTTAAGGACTTAGCTCTCAGGGAGGAAGTTTTGTAATCAAAGTTACATTACAGTTGCTATTCCGTTTAGGAAAGAACTGAAAACTGGCTGCTAATGTTGCTCCATCAAGGTACACGAACATTAAGGAGAGACTCCAATGCCAACATAACAGTGTTTCTAAACACAAAGCAGCTACAAATCCATTCCCTCCCTCCCACCCCAGCAATAGAATTCCTTATGACAAGAAATTAACAGTTTCTTAAATCACTTAATTACTGTGCAACTTGCTTGCCAAGTAACAAGCTCATGTAGCTTTTAGTTTTATAAAGAGTCATTTCTCCTCCCCCTTCCCAACTTGACTATTTAAAGCCCACCATACCCAGCTACTAAGCTTTTTAAACTGAAAGCAGATTCTTGACTATCAGAGCAAAAAACCCCAAAACCAAAGCAGTTGCATCTAAAGCAAAATCAGACCAAGGAAAATAAAAGCTGGTGTAAAGAATAAACATACCGCTTTCTTGTAGTTTTGAGAGTGCATTTACGACCGGTATAAAATAGGATAGAAACAGTTCATATAGTAGTCCAACTACTGACTTTAAGCTGTAAGCCACACACATAAATGGAGGCCCTGGCAGGCTTGAGAAGGTGTGGTGGTGTTACATGTCTAGTTTGCAGTCCATTGCAAAACCTTCACTCGTATATGCTTTATTGCACTGGAAACCTCTTAGCTTAACTTCAAAAGCCATCTTGGTGTTCAGTCCTTTAAAGCCAAAAATAAGGGGGCGCTGCCAGGTTTCCTCCTACCTACTCGTTACAGTGTCCTTTTTTTAAAGCTCAAGGAAATGGGGACTCTTGTTGGGTATCTGTACCTACCACAGGACGTTTCCACCAAGAGGAAACTTAACCAAAGGTTTCAGCCCAAACCATGCATCAGTCTGTATGCAAAGTGGCTACACGGGGAAAAGGTGTTTGGCAGAAGGGCTAAGATCAGTTCTTTGCAAAGACTTCTCCAATTCTGTAACAAGTTACACCCCCTTTTTTTCTGGAAAATGATGTTAAGTTCATATAGCAGTGATCAATAACCATGTCGATCCTCTAAAAATACTGTAAAGTCCACGGGTACTGCCAGCATCTGGAAAGGTTGTATATACAGACACAGCAACAGCCATTCTTTTTGGTTTGTTGCCGGGTCTCCAAGGGCCACTTGATCCCTTTTGGAAAGAACCTACTGTTTTCAGAAGCTCAGCAAGATGTGTGAATTCAGTGGTTACATGTTAGAGAATATTTGGCAATGGGGTTAACACATCACGGTGACACAATTTGAAACAGTCCCAATAATGCTCCTCTTGAATATCAAAATAACTTAAATATTTTATCCTCAAAATGAGGCGGCATCTTCTGCAAAATTCTAAGTGATCCTGATAAAAGTCCCATATTTGATAAGGCTTATCCAGAGACACACCTGAAAGAAAAGGCTTTTACAAGATATTAACACATTTTTGGCATGTAAATATTTCCTCCTCTCCATCTAGCCTGCTCGCAATCAAGCCAAGCTTACCTACAGCTAGCATTACACGTTGCATTATCTCAGTAAGCGATCTAGTCTAAACTAGACAACACTTTCAGAACTTTTTTTTTCTGCAAAAGCAAAGATTCCCATTTTCCTCTTGAAAAATGACAGACCGGGGAACCATGTGAAATCCTCAATGAAGCCACAAACTTGTCCATGCAGCTTGATTTGAGGATTTTCTCTCTTCTTTATCGCAGGGAAAGCTTTGACGAATCACATTCCTCCATCACGTTATTCTGACACATGTGCCTATTATCAGTCCAAAGAACGTTTCTAACCTTCCCACGTCCCGAACGGGGTCTCGACGGGATGGGCGTCCTCTCGATCGGGGTTGTGAGTGCATTCTTCTCTTGTGCCTCATTTTATGAATGACTTGATACAAGTCAATGCTTTCATCAGGAGGGAACAGAAGACAAAGTTGGGTTCCACATTCCGGCTCAATTTCCTAGAAGTAGTTAGAAGTTCAGCAGTGGTTTATAAAGTGAAGAAATTAAACTCTCCCCAAATACACTGACAACATACAGTAAAGAACAGACGCTTTGAAGAGATTTTGGTATCACTAGAGACAGAGCCAAATTCACTTACGTTACCTTTCACTCTTTAGGCACTACTTAGAATTTTCGTAAAATAGTCCAACACTTGGGGCAACCATATCTTCCCATGAAACATACAGGCCACATCACTGTTTTGCTACAAAATCAGAGGACTGTTTTTCGTCACAAAGAAAATGATCACCTATTACAGAGAGAAAAGTGACACACGTAGAAAAAAAATCCATCCCAGCTTCACATACAAAGCATGGCCTGATGAAGTTGACTACTACACCACTCAAAAGTGAGTTCTCCAGTGGATGATAGGCAGGTCCATAAAAATACCAGCTCAATGCTTGATGGCGGTCAAAACAGGCAAATCGTATGTTCAGAATTAGTAGGAAAGGGACACAGAATGAGAAAGTCATTAGACCACAGTGAAAGTCCATGTTCCACCCACACCTTAAACACTGGGTGCAGTTCTGATCCCTTCGTCTCAAAAAAATAGGGGGAGAGCAGAAATGGAAAAGCTTCAAAGCACCAAGGGATAACTGAGTGAGTGCAACAATTCCTACACACGATGACTGAGCAGGTCGGGCCTCTCTAGCCTAAAATAAACGAGGAGTATGTGAGGTATGGGGGACACAACGGGAGCACCCAACACCATGAGCTGTTTGGAGTAGAAAGAGACAGAGACCAACTTTCTGCCTCTCTCCTCCAGCACAAGAATTGAGAGCCATCAAATGAAGCTAGCAGGAGTCAGGTGCAAAATCATCCAAAAAAGTGCTTCTTCAACCTGGTGACTAGGTGGCCTGCAGAACACCGTCCCAAAGGATGTTGTACATGCAAGAAGCTCAGGGTACACGTCCTCAGAAGAGAGATCCATTCAGGGTTACACAAAACGTAAACGGATAAACAACAACCACTTTAAGAAGTAACCCGAGTTGAAAGGCAGGGAGAGCAAGCATCAGGCAAGGCTTGCCCAGTACCTAATAGTACAGCAATTTTAGGAAAAAAACATGAAACCCACGTCCAGATTGCAACTCTACAGTGAAGTGGACAAAACATTGAAAAATTTATTTCCTTGACTGTTTAACCGAAACGAAGTTAAATTTTTTTTTTTTTTTTACGTTCACACCAAATTAAAAAGACTAAAAATACTGTTTCACTTGTGCTACCCAACAAAGTGAAGGCGTCTATGGACAAAACAAAGCAGCCTACATTTTCCACACAGTATAGGAATTCCACAACTTCCATCTTTCCTTAAGAAAAGCAGAATCTGTTATTTCAGTCAAGGCTGGGTTACCTGATGACAGCATCAACGTACCTGCACTCTGGTATGTCTGACAAGACAAAGAGCCAACCTACTTAAAATTTACTTTGCATTTACTTTATGATGGTAGAGTCTATGCCCCAAGCAAAACACCATGTGAAAAAAAAAAAAGGCAACGCAGAACACAGCTGGCAACACCAGAACTTGTTCTTAAAAACTGATGTTATAGAGGTTTGCACACCATACAATGCAAGGCACGTTACATTTCCAATCCAAAACATCACATAGTTTGAAGCATCAAACGCTGTTTATCACGAAGATGACACCAGGATTGGCACCGTATTGTTTGCTGGTTCCTTCTTCTGCACCAACATTAGGAATAAGGCGAGTGCCTTTGTCACAGTTCTCTACCATAAGTAAGGACTGATTTAAAGAGATTCCAAATCTTCTGTAGGTACAAAGCTGAAAGCAAGCACTAGGAGATGTGAGTTAGAGAAAAAAAAAATAAACAAACCTGTCCATCGCGTCCAATCTTTACTGGCTTATGTTCGTTCCAAGGATTGGTCAGGTGAGCAGACTTAGTGAACGGCAATTCACGCCTAAATATGCAAGTGGCATCATTTATAGTTTTACCTCCATTTTTTTCAAAAAATATACTTTAAAAACGCATACAGTAGGACATTACACACAAAATCATCCTGTTACGCTTTGCAACATCAGGTTTCTGAATGAACTATTAGTACATACTAAGTCTTAGTAACTGAGGATTTCTGTTTGACTTACTCCAATATTAACTAGCATAGTCCATACTATGACAGCCTACCTTACTACAGAATTTTTTTGTCCTTGTACAACATCGAGATCATGCTTGCTTATCATCTTACCATCTGGACATGCTGACCAGTCTCTATGCCAGGTGGCAGCATGGTACCTACTGAAATAAATCCCTGAGTGCTTGACCTAACTATGAAGCTGGAACTGCTTTGAGCTGGAGGTGGGAGTCTGTAAATTCCAAAGCACCTTCCCGACCTAGATTCTTCTCTAATCCAAAGCCTCCCCTCCCCTCTGTTTAGTCTTTCTGGCAGCCCAGAGTGCTTGTACAACCATGCAGTGTATCTCACAGGACAGATACAGCTCTTAAGAGAGGTTTAAAAGCTTGTCTGTAAGACATACTCAATTAAACCAATCGATATTTGCTCACAACCTATACATTATGCAAAATACTTGCACTATTTCACATGTTATTTTAGAGCAGTAGCATTTTCCTTGTTCAGTCAGGTGCCAAGATGACAGATGAAGACGGATCTATCCTTACAGGACTTTTTTCCCTTTTATCCACAGCTATCTATCCAAGTGAACAGTTGTTTTTACTCAAAGACTTCCTTTAGAACACAGTTTTCGGGTTTCAGTGCAAGAGATCAGTGAAGGAACACAAGTGCTAAAAATCTCTACATTAACTGTCTACATTAAAAAAATAATTCTATAGTGCATGTCAGGTACAGACTTGAGTCCCAAGCTCAAAAACATGGAGGCATGGATCTGGGGAGACTGGAGGACAGATCTCTCATTGAATTGAGTTTTCAAAAGGATGCTGTCAGCACTCGAGTAAGTAATACACAGAAATGGTATCAAAATGCCTTGTTAGAATGAACAATAGAGTGGTTTGGGTTGGAAGGGACCTCAAAGATCAGCTAGTTCTAGCCTCTTTGCCACGGGCAGGGACACCCTCCACTACACCAGGTTGCCCAAAGCCTCATCCAACCTGGCCTTGAACACTGCCAGGGATGGGGCAGCCACAGCTTCTCTGGGCAACCTGTTCCAGTGCCTCACCACCCTCAGAGAGAGGAATTTCTTCCTTGTATCTAATCTAAATCTGCCCTCTTTCAGTTTAAAGCCATTTTCCCTTGTCCTGTCACTACATGCCCTTGTAAAAAGTCAAGCTTGCTATTACTCCCCCTCCGCATTCAAATCTAGTTTAAAGCCCTGTCAATGATCCCCACTAGCTGTCGTGCTAAGACTGTCATTCCCCTTGAGAAAGGTGAATCCCACCTGGTGCCATGTAGGCCATCCCATTGTCGGAAAACCCAAACTGTGGTGATGACACCAGCCACAGAATAATGTATTAATAGACTGGACACATCTCTTTCTTCCAGTGTCACTGCTGGGAAATGGAGGGATAGAAGAAAAGATAACCTGTGCCCCAGAGCCCCTTACCAACCATCCCAGGGCCCTGAAGTCTCTCTTGATCGCCCTTGGACTTCATGTTGCAGCTTCATCGCCACCCACAGGGAAGAGCAGTGAACAGGTAATGATGGTTCGAGGGCTGTACCAGGCTAGGAAAGTTTCCTAGCCATGTCCTTAACCCAGGTGCCAGGGAGGTTACTAACAACATAAACGAACAATATTTACCTGCAAATCCAGTCAATTTTAAAGACACCTCCCAACATTTTTGCATTCATTCCTGCAGGCAGCACCCAGTGTATAGGTGATCCTCCATGATGGGACTCTGAAGACAGTCTTGCAAATCCTAAAGGATTTCACATGAATTGTAACAAAGACACACAGAAAAGCTATTGCACATAAAACTCACTTTCACTTACCTTGGTATCAGCTCACTTTCCCTTACCTTGGAATTTGCCACTCTCTCTTACAGAAAATATCAAAATAACACTCCTTGCTGATCTAAACGCAGCATTAAGCTTCTTTTCATTCACTGGAAGTGTTGACCATACTCCCTGAAACAAAACAATCCCCACACCACCACCAAAACACGAGTTCATTTCAAGTGATCTAGCTAACAGAAGTATAACAGTGCAGATGAGGAAAACAACGCCACACCAGTGCTTTAGGATAGAAGGTAAGGGAAAGTGAAAGGTATTGCTTAATTTAGTTCCTTCACAAAATATTTTTAGCCTGCCCCGTTACCAGACTTATAAAACACTGGCTTTTCAATCTTTTTTTGAACATTGCAGATGCATTTAGACCATCAAAAAGGTTTCATCTCTAATGAAAATGGACAGATACATGAAAACCTTTGCCTTTAGTATTTTTAATATAGGTTTTAAGTGACTTTGGGAGTTCATGTATTATACAATACACACAAATTATGAAAAACTAGCAGCATATATACCGAAAGGTGGGCAGCTAGACTTCAGTAACCTTCTTAGTATGACAGATTTGCTGAGGACAGCTTGCAGACTTTCAAAGTCTCTTAGTGAAAGGTCAGAAATATGAAAGACACCAAATCAACATTTTAAATTGGCAAGACAACTCAAAACAGTTTGTTCAGCCTCCCACATCCCCACCTACTAATCCCCCACTTTTCCCTTTCACCAGCCATTGCGTAGCCATGCACAATAAAACCTAATCTGATTTAAGGTACCAACTGAGCTGATCTGCAGAATACTAGTTTGCTGTATTACTTTTCAGCAAGATCAGCTCCCAGATCCATTCTCTGGGCAAATTCAGAGGAGAAGCTTATGCTGGTTTAATATGTTCAAATTTCAGCCTCAGAATATGATTTAGGATCTACCAAAGAAAATGTTCCTCCCCTTCCTTTTTTATTGAGGATATGTTCTCCTGTCCTACTCTGTGCTCATATTAGTGCTTGTCTGACTCTAAAAATTCATTAGAGTCACCAGAGAACTATTTTGGTTTTTTTTTTCACTAGCTTTCAGTCAGATGTATGTTGCTTTAGGCTGTTTGCAAAGCCTTGCTGTAAACTGGAACAACTTATTGTAATGGCACCACAAAAGCCAGTTTCATGGAAGTGCAGTGGCAAAGCACTATACACTTAGAGACAAAGCATCCACTCCAAGAACTTTAGGAACAAGGATACTGTTGCAGCCCCGAGTGTGGACAAGGCACAGGAAGGATATGCTCCCCTAAAGAGCTAAAGCAAACACCAGTCAGAATGGTGTTCACTGCATAGATCAGACCCAAAGCTCGGGGCAGGGGGGGAAACCAAACCTGTCCAGGAATTTTAAGATTCATTTAATCGTTTTAATTCTATTCTATTTTAGAAAATCTTCATTAAGAGAATAACCTACTCTGTGTATACCATGTAACAGCAATCAGTTATCTCCTCTACAAGCAGTTCCAAATAAAACCTGCAAACACAAAACCACCAGAGCGGCCTAGTGCCACTCCTTAGCAGCTGATGTCCACTGCACTAGAATCCCTCTCAAAGAACTCCCTTACACCAGCTCTGTCAGGCAGACATTTCTGCAATAAGGCTTCAGATCCCTGAATCGACTGAAAAAAATTACTTTTCTAGCATTAGATGAAAGCCACAACCACCTTCTGAACTTCCTCGCAGTGCAGCGATATGAACAAAGATGCCGCTAAGAGGGAGAACACACCATTGCAGCATTCCCAACGGAGGTTGGCTTAGGACTTAAACAGACCCTGAGGCCCCTTTTAAACCTACTCTTATCAAGATAAATGACTCATGGTCTGGAAACTTTTCCAGGTTACAGTGGAAGCAGAACAGCTACCCTTGAAGAATCAAGGAGCAGTAGCTTCCATCCTTGCCTCTACCAAGATCTGAGTGATGGAGAACAGAATGCATCTATTTATATGCTTTTCTATAGTAAGGTGCATATGGTTGGTAAGGTATGGTGGAAAACAAAGTGATCAGTTTGAAAAAAATTCAACATACCTTTGC
Organism: Tauraco erythrolophus; assembly: GCF_009769465.1. Classification (NCBI taxonomy): domain Eukaryota; kingdom Metazoa; phylum Chordata; class Aves; order Musophagiformes; family Musophagidae; genus Tauraco; species Tauraco erythrolophus. The sequence continues at coordinate 82,417,639 of NC_141469.1, forward strand.
TTTAGCAAGTGAGACGTTTTCATGGTTGTTACTCTTGATAAGAAAGAATCTTGCATCTTGGAGAATGTATTTAAGTTTACTTGTTTGGTCTGAAAAAACAAAGCATCAAATAAGCAGAAGTGTAAATATTTACAGTTGTTCAAAATGTTGCTTTGAGTGCAGATAGTTGTTTCCTTCAAAACACACTGCATCCCACCCAGTTCCTACCTATGCATTATTACAGTCAAACACCCAACTTGAAACTTGAAGTCTAAGCTGTAGAGCACAAAATGCCAGGGGAAACCAAATCAAAAGCAAAACTTAAGATATTCAGGTAAAGAAAAAATAAAATCAAATCAGCATGATTCAGTGATGTTCCGATATACAGGACTTATTTCCTTGCTTCAGAACCTCTGGATAAATACTGGATAACATTCATATCAGCATGAGTTGTCCACCAGAAAATGCTGAAACATTCCTCTTTTCAGATGTACGCGTTTTATTTTGTGCTTTGCCACTTCTGCAAGGAGCAAAGCACTGGAATTTTTGTGTATCCCTCTCAGCACATGCAAAAGGAGCTCAAGGCTTGTTACGCTCAGCACAATTACGTGCTCAAATGGATTTATATCGGAACATTACTACTTACAGGTGATTTAATGGACAGAGACAATGGCTTGCTATGGGGCATGCATTAAAAATTCAAATTTAAATGATACCTTTTTGGACAGCACGAACGGAAGATGATAATTTCTCATGCTTCTTTTCTGAACCTGTGTTTAGCCAAAGTACATTTGTTCAGATTGAGCCTTAATAGAGATAATATACAATTTCTACAGCCTTGTCACATACAATTTTCATTCATGACAAATTATGCTTTCTGGCGCGCACCCACACACACAAAAAATACTATTCAATGTGCACGAGTGTTTTGGTTTGGTTTTTTGGTTTGGTTTGGTTTTGGGTTGCCCGCTTTGGGTTTGTTTTTTTAAAGTAGTATTTGAACAATTTCCTACTCAGAAAACTAGTCACTGAATCATCATCTTCCAAGTTTAAAAAAAAGAGTGAAAATTCCACTTAAGCAACAGAATAGCATTAAAGTAACAAGAAAGCCTACTTCCCCCCAAAGGTATCCACACACAACATGCCAGAAGTCAATACCAGATTATACAACGCTACATACCCCATAAATCTCTACGGCCAGTTACTTTTATTTCACATTACACATTAAGATTTGATGCAAGTCAGGATGACAAGCAATAAAAGAAAAGAATACCTGCATACGATTCTGACGCAGAACTTCCACTTCTGTCAAAAACAATCGGAGAGATACCACGAGCTCTCTTCCTCTCCTTCTTTTTCTCATCTGGGGAAAAAAAAAAAAAAAAAATAAAAATCACAACACATAAAAGCAATATTTTAGACATCAAGTGGCAGGCCAAACTGAGATAAGAAGTACTGAGACAGGAAAATAACATCTGTAATAGTGCAGCTAGCATTCGGCTTGCACATGAAAATTGTAATTGCTGCCCTAAAACAACCAAGCACAAAAGAAACAAGTGCTGATTACTGAAGCTTTTTGTTCACAAAAGGAAGACGAACGCCACAAATCAAGTAATTCTGTGCAAAGTTTAGAGACAGAATTTATCTCCTAGGTGTTTTAGCTCTTGTCTTCAACCTTCAGCCAAATTTGCAGCACAGAGCACAAACTCAGGCTCGTTCACTCAGAGCTCAGCAAAATGGCAAGAGGAAGGAACACTAAACACTGTGGCACACGGGGAATTATTCCCACTCTGGGAAGTGTTACATTGTCCTACGGAGCGGTTTTGAACAGTTACTACAGCTTGACATGTCTTTCGGTTCCACCCTTCTCTTCTCTAACTTCAAACAGCAGAGCTGAGCCGAAAAAGGCATTTTGTAAAGCAGGATGACCACCTACGGAGACTTCAGACAAGGAAGGTATACAAGAGGAATCTTAACAGGATGGCAAGTTGCCTTCTCAAAAAGAAAAACCAGCTAAAACCTAAAGTATTTGCGTCATTAACACTGCACATCTGTAATTTAGGACCAGTTACAATATACAACTGTGAAGCGTTTGTTTCTAGTTTCTGCTTAAAACAGTGCTCTAAGTTTGCCCTAATAGCTACTCATGTCACCTCAGGTACGGATTTCCTACGCTGAAGGCAGACACTATTTAAGATTCAGCTGTTCTTCCCTGGGGAGACAGTGCTTTCACTACACCGGTCTACCCAGTCACTCATCTAGACGAACACAAAACAGCCCAACATCAACTGAAAATTAATTGTACAGGAAAGTAAGCCCTTAGATCCCTCAGAAAACACCAATTCTAACATTTCAAAGCATCGCACTGCAAGGCCACAGCAGTCACCACCACTATGAATCCCCAGTATGGCAATCCTGATACCCACAAGTTTTGGTGTGAGGAAATCACACTTCATAGTGCATTTTTTCCTTGCCTATGATAGTTCATAATTAAGGTCTCACTGACTTGTGCTCCTACAGCTTACTTTTGACAGATTTAGGAAGTGGTTGTGTTTAAAAGCGGACAAACTTTCAATGGCACTGCATTTCAGGTTAGCACGCTAGGTGTTACCCACCTGATGCATCTGAACCAGACCCAGATCTGACTGACCCATCTGTGAAAGAGGCAGATTCAGAGTCAGAATCGCTGGCTTCACTTCGTGTGTCATAGTCGTTTCCTTCCTTCTGATCTCTCTCATCCTGTTCATACTCTTCTTCATCCTCTTCCCCATCTTCTTCCACCTCTTCGTCCTCCTCCCCTTCATCATCTTCCTCTTCTTCCATTCCTTCCTCCTCATTCTCTGTATTGCCTTGTTCAGAGGAGCCACTACTACCAGTCTCGTGATCTGAACAATATTCCTCAGAATTCACCTCTTCTTTAGAAGAATGGCTGGATCTGCTTGGTCTTCTATCTACATCATGCCTGAGCCTCTGATGTTTAAAGAAAAAGTCAATCAGCAGTCATACAACATTGCCAGGATGCACACACAGTCCTAAGAGAATATGCCTTACAAAAGTCTCACACAACCGCTTTATTTATAAGGCAGCAACAATGTTTAATACCTCTGAACCATCTGGCGTAGAAGACTTTGCCCTTCTGTCAATATCCCTCTTCCTCATGCATGATTTTTCGGGTTGTCCTTTGTAAGGTTCTCTGGAACCGCTTGACACGCGCGTCTTTCGATCGCCATCCGGGCGCTTGCTCCTGTCACACCTCGGATACTCCTCACTCTTGTATTCCGACACCGGTTTTCCTTTCATACTCACGATTCTCTTGTTATTGCTAACCGACGAACTGGGAGGCTTCGGAATCATCTGCCTCGATGAATGCACAGAAGGTTTTTGTCTCTTGCTTTCAGCGTTTTCCATCCTGTCAGTTTTTCTTTTCGATCCTTAAATAGAAAGGGATATCAAGTTCAGAGTTGTTTTGTATCTCAAACCAAAAACTGTGCAGAAGCACCTACTTTGGGTAATTCCCCTGCTGCAGTCATAGGAAGCATTGTCCAGCTGTAGGCTTTGCAGCAACACTCAAAACTGCTTGTTAGCTCACGTTCCAAACCATATATTTCACTTTAAAAGAGCAATCCTTTAGGCTTTGGTAGGCGTTTTCTAAACTTTATGTATGGGAATGCTAAATTAAATGCTTATGGGATGGCCCTAAATCCAAACCAAGAACTGAGTTGGAACCAGACTTTGGGATCCCCATTTCACTTCATCAAACCAAAAAGGACAGTTATTTTCTAACAGCAAATGCGTTCACAAGCCAGCAAACGAACGAGCCAGGCTCAGCAACTGCTTCTGAGACAAAAGGAAACCTAGTTAACTGCTTTCTTGGAAGATCAGGTGAAAAAGTGGATGTCCATGAAATAAAGACTTCTGGTACTCTTTCACTCTTTGAATCAGGTTATAAGAGCTGCTACTTCAAACACTTTAACCCTAATAAGAAAGATGTTTTTATCACTTACATTCCTGCAGGACATCCACCACCAGAGTCACCTACCCTTTTTCTCACTTTTATCTTGCTCGCTGTCAGGGTTATACAACTCATCATCTTGGTCAGGAGCATCAGTCAAAATGTCATCCAGAACATTCAGTTCACCATCTGAAAACAGAACGTTAAAAACAGCTATAAAACATCTGGATACGTAAGCTACAGTAAAACTAGTATTTACAAACTCATACATTTCCTTTAAGGTTACAGATCTGCCACAAGGCAAAAATTAACTTTGTCTTGATTTATTCCCACAATTTCAGTCAAAAGGATCAAGCAAAGCCAATAAAAGAATTTAAATATATCACAGGATGCATTTAGGTCTCTGAATAAGGTCCAGGTTGGCTCCTCATGCCACACAAGCTTTGCAGGAAAGCTGACCTAGAAATGAAAGCTTAACAAAAAAGCCTGTACAAAATTTGAGAAAAAGGAGACTGAGAGACAGTCTAAGTGCCATAAGCAAAGAGGAGAGACCCCCCTCCTCAAAACACTGAAGAACTTGCATGTTAAATTATCTGCCCTCCCGCCCTGCTATTTTTGTTGTCACTGCTGTGTTACGAAGGTGAATTTTGTGGTTCACCTAAAAGTAGAAAAAACACAACAGGGCGAGTTAACAAGATAAGCTAGGTCATCCCGCTGAAGAAGGGGAAAGTAGTCCTTATTTGCCACATAATCAATTCTGAGCTGCTCTGAAAAAAAACCAAACCACACTACACCTTGAACAAAAGGGCAAAAGTTAAAGACAATTAGTGCTAGAAACAGTAAACAATCACACTTGGTCACATCACTTTTAAAATTTGTCACTGTTTCCAACTGTTTCACTTTGCCTGAAGTCGAAGGGGATATATGGTGATTCTGAGAGGAGAAAGATTCACCAGCTTTAAGGCAGCAGATCTACATTCTAAGCACTTTAACAGTAAGAGTGAACTAAGCCTAAGCATGCTAGGGGAAAAACAATAGAAAAGGTCTCAATTTTGGAGTCTCTTATTTCTTCTCCCAAAGCCTGGAATTCTTAGCTCTTTTGCTTTATGTTACTATGATTGATTCCATTTTCTGTGTTCAGGAAAAGGAAAGCAGATCAAACTCCAGGGATTCACCTAGCTGGCACTATCTGTAGAAGATGCGTTGTACAATGTTATTAAGCAGCAGGTAAGGACTCCAGGACTGGGCGAAACTGGGGTGAGGCAGCAAAGTCAGTCCTCCAGAGTCTGGCAACTTGTCTATCTCAAAATCTTGAGCTGTGCCACAAGAGAAGTTCTACAGTTTGGTAATAAAAAAAGATACAGTCCACACCAGGAGAAAAAGTTAGTATTGTAACTGTATCTCTACTATATACTACTGAATCTGAAGTCACCATGTGTGCCAGCTTTCCTACTGGCATTTCTCCACATTTTCTGCAACAGGGGAATGCAGAAGTGGCCCCTGAACTGCACAACTGCTGTAGCTGATGCGAAGGAAGCATTGCAGAGAGGTGAATCTGGCCTTTTTCCCTGACGGTTTACAGTAAGGGGGCATTTAAATCTAACACGAAGCTGCACAGTAATTCTCTTGGGAATAATCCTTTATGTTTGCAGATACCTATACATCCCCAGCAAATATTCCTGCTGTTACTGATGAGATGTAGAAGAGTCAGACTCACAGCTGCACCAACTGCTAAACACGGGTGGCAATTTCCTGGCTTGCATTCTGCTTCCCCACGCAAGACCAGGCAAGCTCAGAGCACATGAGATTTTTTTTCTGAAGAGTAATGAAAAAGAGGTGCACTAGGATTGGAATATTAAACATGTCACCTCTCTCACATCATACGTATTGAACCTCGGCTTTGTTTCCCTTTTGGTGGGGCAACAGCGCACTTGAGTAAACTACATTTATCCTAGCTACTGTAGTAGCATCCAGAGATGCTAAAATTCTCATGGATCAGCTGGTTCAGAAATAAACAAGAAGACAGGGAAAATTTAATGGAATAAGCAAGTCTGACACATGCTCTCTAATAAATCCCTTCCCTATTAGGTGGGCCTGATTTATAGTTGGAACTTTAAATACACAAAAGACAGGAGCAGAATGAGTTTCCCCCCTGTCCCTTCTGCAGATACACCTATCGAGTTTATTTAAAAATAAATTTCCAGATTTATTCAGCAGCATAGTGATGCAAAAAGGGTGATCTGAACATGCAGTTCCTCTCCCTCACTTGCATCAGGTATACTGCTCAGCTCACTTTCACGAGGTGATTTCATTCCTTGCACTGTCACTGTTAGCATTCAAACTGATGAGCTAAATTCTTTCCAGCAGATCAAGATAAGCATCAAGAAAAGCACAAAATAAAAGAAACAGAAAAATGGTACAGGACAGATTTCTTACAGTTCGTCATTGATAAAGGGGGAAGGTCCAAATGAGTCCTTTTCATTACAGACACTCTCAACTGGGCTCTCCTGCAACTCATCTTTTGTTGACTCTGGAGTGTGTTGGATCCTTCCATGAACAAATTTGACTCACCTGAAACAGCAGGAAAGCAACCTGAGGAGGCCATTTGTCCTCTGCTGGCCATAAGCGTTAGATCTATTCAAGGAAGGGTCCAAGCAAAAATCTGATTTGGCAAACAGAGGAGATAAGACCAGGCAATTTCCTACTAAAAGAGTATGCAATATTTATTTCCACTTTTTTTAAGCAGTGAAAGAGCATTTCTCTTCCAAAAGGAGCATAAAAATAACGTTGCGTTTACAGAAGAAAGAAGTTCAGTTAAAAACAAACGTGCATTAACACCTGCTATTCAGTCAGAATCATCCCTTACATGGAACAGAAAATGAAAAGCAAACTGAAATACAAAACATAAAAACATTTCTTGTCTGCTACTCATAACTTGACCACTGATTAAAAAAAACAATCAAACCACCAAACAAAAAAAACTCCAAAGAATAAAAAATTCAAGCCTATCTGGATAAATGATTATATGAGTAGAATTTATAAATGACAAAATAAATATTTCAATTTCGCTGCTCATCCCTTTCAATACAACCTGACTGTATCCTATCCCACCAGTCTTACAATAATACCACTAAAAATCAAGCACCAGAAATAATTTTACTCATTAGTTCTAACAAAATCTCATGGGAATCTTCCACGTGATCTAATTTCACAGTAAATATTAGAGACATCAAACTTTCACCACTCTGACACAAGACATTTTATGGACATCTATCCTGCAAAAAAAAAATCACATGAAACATATTCCATAGAAATCCAAAGCAATGTAAACCAAACCACAATACCAGAGCGATCCTTTAACTTTTTTATAACACTGCTATTATCTGCGCTAACCACCAAACAACAATCTCCTCCATTTAAATTTTGGTTTCAGCTCTTAAAGGGCCTATCTTGTGATGACTGACTCATATAACCTCAGAGACAATACGTGGATCACTTCAGCTTTCGTGTACAGTGACAGGCAGTTAGAAAAGTTGTGAAAATATATTAGCCTGGAAACGTTCAATTGATTTACCTACAGTCCCCAGAAAGCATAACTGACTGCAAAAAGCCGAGCAAAAATCACCAAAATAGAATCACAAAATGGTTCGGGTTGGAAGGGACCTCAAAGATCATCTAGTTCCAACCCCCCCTGCCATGGGCAGGGACACCCTCCACTACACCAGGTAGTGAGTAGCATTCCAACGTCAGCTTCTGCTTGCTAAACTGTATCACTCGGCAGAAAATTCCGCAAAAAAAAAAACACGGCTGCAAGCACAAATTAAGAAAAGCGATATACTTCCTGCGAGAAGATCACCAGCAGTAACTCGCTGGCAATAACGTTAAACTCCCGGCCTGCTCCCGTTAAACTCACGGCCTACTTATTCCTGTTCCCGCGGCTCAGTCACCTTGCCCGGAGCCCGCCGCCGCCAGAGCACTACGCTTCAGCACAAGGCCCCACCACCTCCGGCACACAACCAGGAGCGTTTCCCCACACGCCACGTCTAAACACTACGGAAATCGTTCTGGAAGAGGGCCTCCCGGCCCCAGCGCCCCTCCGCTCTCCTCACAGACATCTCCCAGAGCGCAGGCCCAGCACCCGCCATCAAACAGGCCCCATGAGAATCAGCGACAGCACCCGAGCCCTCCTCCCTCCGCGGGGCCCAGTCACCGCCCCCGCCCCTACCACCAGCTACCTTTCTCCTCCCGGCTATCAGCCGCCATCCCGCCGCCGCCGCGACACGTCCGGCGCCTAAGATGGAGGCTCCCTCTTCCTGCACGTAACGCTTCCCTCTTCCCACAATGCACCGCTTTGTTTACGCACCGCGCACCGGAGGGCGCCGCGGGCGGGGCAGAGCGAGCGGCAGCTGCGCATGCGCAGCTCAAGCGGGAGGGGCGGGGCGAGCGGCAGCTGCGCATGCGCAGCTCAAAGGAGAGGGGAGGGGCCGCGCGTGTTAAGTCGTCGGGCGCGGCGCTCTCGCGCGCATGCGCGCTGCCGGTGCGGCGGTGGCGGCGGGGCTGGTCGGCAGCCGCTGTCCTCGTGGCGGGGGGTCCCGGCTCGGAGCGCGGCACTGGGCCGTCTCCTCTGCCGGGAGAGGAGCTGTAGGGAAGGGAGGAGAGTCCTGCCCTCGGAGTCGAGCGGGAGCGCCCGTGTCGCGGCGTGCCGGCGCCGTTGTGGCGGCCATGTGGGGTGTTGGAGGTTTTGCTGCGAGTCTGGAGCGGGGCGGAGTAACCGCGGTTCCCCGGTGCTGGGCACTGCTGTTGCCTGTCGTGATTTGTTGGTTTTTCTCAAGCAGGATTGTTTTTTCTTGCTCGTGGTGATTGTTCCACCATGTGCTTGCTCGCTCATGCTTCAGCTTGTGTTGAAGTGTATCCGTTCAAGTATGAAATAACTGCGCCGTATCAATCCAAGTTGTTTTTTAAAGAAATTTGGAATTAGGGCGTGCTCGCTTTCTTACCATAGCCTGAGTGAAAACTTGCCACCTTGTCCAAGTCACCTGGCCACTTGAGTGGCCTTCAGTAGTTTATTAGAGCAGCTGTAACTGGCAATTATCAAGTAAGAGCTTGTTTTGTCCACTGTGTGTTTTAAATCCTGTTAGCTGGCATGCTGCTGTTATATAGGGGCAATGGATTTAAACTGGAAGAGGGGAGATTTAGATTGGATATAAGAAAAAAACTGTTCACTCAGAGGGTGGTGAGGCACTGGAACAGATTGCCCAGAGAAGTTGTAGATGCCCAGTCCCTGGAGGTGTTCAGGGCCAGGTTGGATGAGGCTTTGGGCAACCTGGTGTAGTGGAGGATGTCCCTGCCCATGGCAGGGGGGTTGGAACTAGCTGATCTTTGAGGTCCCTTCCAACCCAAATCATTCTATGATAAAAGCTCTGCCTACTCTTCTTTTTTGCTGGAGTAGAGGCAGAGCAAGGTGATTAATGCTGCAGACTAAACGACAATCCTTGTTTTAAGGCTGCATTAGCTGGAGTAGCCTGGTGAGTGCAGCCAGCCGAGTAAGTGCTTTGAATTCCTCCCTCCAGAGCAATGCAGTGCCAGGATGCTTTGCTCATGATATTCACTGTGTTTGCCTGGGCTCAAAGAGTGGACAGGTTAGTAAAAATGTGTGGTCAGTACAGTAGCTGTTGATGAGCTTAAGGAAGCGCCTTTCCTTTCCAGTGATGAAGGCTGGAGTGCAAAAGGCACTCTATAGCATTGGTTGGTATTGTCTGTCTTGCTTCAAATCTGAAAGCAAAGCTTGAAAAGAAGATAAAAGCTTACCCTGAAGAACTGAAATGTTTCTGCAGACAGGTGATAGAAACTGGAATTGCACGAAGAGGTGAAAACGACAAAGTGATTGTGAAGCTTGCAGAAAGAGATGAAGATCCCTGTTTTTCAACTTTGTGTTGTTGTCTTGGTCCGATTAAAGGTGGTTACTATTGCTGTAGTCCTACAACTGATTTAACGTTTGCTCATCTCATGAGTCTTTATCTGTTCTCAGGAGTTTTATTTCGTTAAATATGCATGATTTGACACTAGTAGCTTTACTGGCGCTTAACCTCTTGATTCTGTAGTCAGAGTTCTTGTGTGTCTGTGTTCCTATTGCACCAGTTGGGTAGACTGTTTTCAGTGACTGGCATGCACACAAGAAGTTTATTTAGCATACATTGTTTATAATCAGTACTTGGATTCTCTAATTTTACTAGGAATTACACTGTAGTATTTACTGAGTGTTTTGCTGTTGATCAAAAAACGTCTGTCTGCCTGTAATCCACTAGATGGTGTCGTTAATATGAGTTAAACGAAAGAGTGATTAAACAGGGCGGTGGTTTATGACAGTTTCTGTTCTTCTTTTTGAATATGCAGGTGCACCAAGGCAGCTTTGGAGAAAGCTGTGCCTTCAAGCCAAGCAAGCCTTTTTGGTGGGTTTACATGCCTTTCATGTGGCACACAGCTCAACTATTGATAGCATGAGTCTAGCACCTTTGCTGTAGCCTGTTTAGGTTTTTGTTGATTTTTTTTTTTTTGGGTGGGGGCATAGTCTGCAAATGAGGGTAGCTGCCTATACTTTCCTCAAGGATGTAATGGCTCTAGATAGACTAAACCATCTCCAGAGGTCCCTTCCAATCTTAACCATTCTCCTGTTCTGTTATTGATGGGCTCTTGTTCAAGAATCATAGGGTAAGAGAGACTCCTTAGTGCAGCAAAGCAGCTGGTGGCTGTGGCTTCCCACATAGATTACAATATTGGAAATCCCAATGGAAAGGAGAGGGGGGGGAAAAAGCATGCTAAGCTTGCTAGTGGGTTTCCTTTTTGTTCTTGCTGTGCCAGAGATTTGATAGATACACTTTTATTTTGAGGGACAGATAATTGCTTTGCCCAAACCTATTTTAAAAGGCGTGTTGAAGAATTCCCTTCGTGTCTGCAGGATGCCTTTCAGAACCAGTTTACAACAGCTGCTTGGAAATTCTCCCTTTCAAATGAATGTTAACGCGTTTGTCCATGGTTTTTGTGCAAGTGAGTGCTGATGGGCTTTCTCTGAAGACTGTGTATTAGAGATGGGCCACTGAGGAATGACTAGGGTGACTGACAATCGTGTCCTATGTTAGAGACAAGATTTGGGCCTACTTTTATGTCCAGGCCTTCTGCTGTGTATCAAGAGATGGAGTGGGGATGGTTGCTGACTGCTTAAGAGGTATATTTTTGAAAATTATTTCTTCGTAGGCCTGTTGCAGTCTGTGTAACTTGGAACTGCGGAGAACCAAGATGAGGTGGGAATATCACTTTTGTAAAGTAGGTTATCTTATCTCAGATTATGCAGAATCCATTGATTTACAATGTGTCTTCCAGATTGGAGGATAAGACTTGTTACTGCTCCTGCTCTTCTCAAAAGGCAGACTTCTATGATGCAAGCCAGCTGGGAGCCATTCATGTAGCTTCATCATAGAATCATAGAATGGTTTGGGTTGGAAGGGACCTCAAAGATCATCTGGTTCCAGCCCCCCTGCCATGGGCAGGGAAACCCTCTGGTAGACCAGGTTGCTCAAAGTCTCATCCAACCTGGCCTTGAACACTTCCAGGGGTGAGGCATCTACAACTTCTCTGGGCAACCTGTGCCAGTACTTCACCACCCTCAGAGTGAAAAATTTCTTCCTTATATCCAATCTAAATCTTCCCTCTTTCAGTGTAAAGCCATTGCCCCTTGTCCTGTCACTACACGCCCTTGTAAAAAGTCCCTCCCCAGCTTTCCTGTAGGCCCCCTCTAAATACTGGAAGGCTGCAATAAGATCACCCTGGAGCCTTCTCTTCTCCAGGCTGAACAGCCCCAACTCTCTCAGCCTGTCTCCATAGCAGAGGTGCTTCAGCCCTCGGATCATCTTCGTGACCCTCCTCTGGACCTGTTCCAGCAGCTCCATGTCCTTCTTGTGTTGGGGACTCCAGAGCTGAACACAGTATTCCAGGTGGGGTCTCATGAGAGCAGAGTAGAGGGGCAGAATCTCCTCCCTCGACCTGCTGGCCATGCTACTTTCATCCTGGTATATAAGTCTCTACTGACAGACTCATACATTCGTCTGGTGTTACCATGTGTATGATACCTTTCAGAACATATGTGCACCAACCCTTGTCATCTGCTTACCACCCTGCCACAGTAAGATATAGGTTATAACAAAAATTTCCTCTACCTTGCTCTAATCTACTTATGCCTAAAAGCCTTTCTAAAGCTACCCTGTGATGCCTGCAGGTATTTTGGCTATGTCAGCCTGTAGAAGATGTTTACAGTTAAAAAAAAAAATTGTGTTTTTTAAAGAAAGCTGCGGAAAGTGCTGGCAAACGCTTGTTGGCACAGATAGCCATAAAGTATTATTTGTATTTGATTTAATTTCTGATTTGCCCTGTAAGTAAGCTGCAGGCGGTGCTGGTGCAGAAGTATAACTGCCATGTGCCTTTTGTTCCTGCGCCTCGGTGCACTGGCAGTAGCGTGCTTCCTGTTTACAAGGTAATTACTGTGTTCTGGACTGAGTGTGTGTCAAGGGCCAGGTACTTCAGGCCTCTGAGTTTAGTGGCTCACAGAATTACTGCTGTATAAACAGGAAACTCCCTATAGGTATTACTCAAAAATATATTTTTAATTAGTAAGATAATAAGATGGAGGAGGAGAGGGGAAAAAACAAAAAGGGAAACTTAAATTCTTGGAAGCAAACAAGTTTTTCTCCAGTCTCCCCAAAGATATGGGTTTGGCTGCTTTTTCCCATCCTTGTTCCTGTTTGTGTGTGTGTTTGGCTGTTTTCTTTCGCTCAGGCTTCTTCCTGCTCCCCCTTCTCCCCTTAGGTAATGTGATTCCCATGCTGATATTGTTAAGGGTGATACCTGTTTGTTTGCACTGGGTTTCAAGGAAGGTGAGATTATTATGACTAAAACAAAACTTGAGAAATGCTTTTGGAAGTGCATGTTGTGAGACAGACTGACCCTGGAGAGTCGAAAAGTCACTTCAGTGACAAGCAGGTTAGGACAAAGCTGAGTTTGGGTATTCCCATTCATCCTGGTTTTGTGGAGAGACCTGAAGCATCTGCGTTTCGTAGTCATCGCTGCAATTTTCCCTCATTTGAGCACTTCCACTTTAAAGAGTAACTATTTTTCTACAGTTTGCCTTTTCAAATCCCCTAAAGTAGGTTTAGATGATATAGAATCATAGAATCGTCTGGTTGGAAGAGACCTTCAGGTTGCCCAGAGAGGTGGTGGATGCTCCATCCCTGGAGACATTCAAGGCCAGGTTGGACGAGGCCCTGAGCAACCTGATCTAGTTGGAGATATCCCTGTTCCTTGCAGGGGGGTTGGACTAGATGACCTTTGAAGGTCCCTTCCAGCCCTAACCATTCTATGATTCTATGACCTTCAAGATTATCGAGTCCAACCATTCACCCTGCACTGTCAGGGTCCCTAAACCATATTCCTCAACACCAAATCCACATGGTTTTTTAACACCTCCAGGGATGGGGACTCCACCACCTCCCTGGGCAGCCTGTTCCAATACTTCACAACCCTCTCTGGAAAGAAATTTTTCCTGATATCCAACCTAAATTTCCCCTGGTGTAACTTGAGGCCATTCCCTCTCATCCTGCCATTCATAACATGGGAGAAGAGACTGACCCCCATCTCCCTACAACTTCCTTTCAGGTAACTGTAGATAGCTGAGGCAGTCTGTATTTCTGCTGCAGGATGTGGTGACCCTCTTTTCTCTCTTTCCTGTCCTTTGTTTTCAGTTGTGCTGCCCCCAGTTCTCATAGTCATTACTGACCTGATTTAATTTGCTAATCTGGAAGAAAACCGTTTCATTTCTCTTTCCTGGCTAACTTTTCAGAACACGAGTTGAAGTGGCTTTTCAAGAGGCAGGATGGACACAGAGGAAACACGACTGTCGCCTTTTGGCAGCAGTGAGGAATGTTTAGACGCGCTGAGTCCAGCTGGAACTCGGTACAACTGTGTGGATTTTCTAGGTCAGTCCCCGGCTGCATCAGGAGGTGGCAGCATCTTGCATTTGGTGCGTGTTTTGATACCAATGTGAACTGTTTTATTTTCTTTGCTGCAGGAAGGTGGTCTACCATGGTTATGGCTAGAGAAAGGAAATAAGAGTTCACTCTAGATCACTGGCATGAAAGTGCTGCTTGGCCTAGCTGGACCTTGTCTGGAGCTGGTAGGATTTGTTCTGGGTGATATTTTAAGTGGTACATTTTTGCTCCTTGTGTTGTGTCTGTTTTCCTGGGAAACAAGAAAGGATGTAAGGTTGCAATTAAGGTCATCCCTGAGATGGATTTCTCAGATCTGTTTTCAACATTTGCATTTGCTTGGCCTTAGTTCAAGCTGGGCATTTAGAGAACTATGAGAGCTCCTGCGTGAGCCGTATGGAAGCCACAGGGTCCTAACCAGATACTTGAAGTGAAGCATGACCTTGTGCTCCTTGCTGAATGGCGTTACAGTTAGCTCTTTATTGCTAATAAGCCCTTTACTAGGAGCTCAGCTTATATGCTATGCTGCACTGATGGGGTGAGGTATGTATTTGATATTCTCTACTCACTCCCCTCTGTCTGCCATGATTTATAGTTGCTGAAAAGTACAGCTCTTTTAATTGTCATCTCACTGGATGTGTATGAACAATTACTGTGTAGTACAAACTGTCTAGTCCAATTAGACAGGGATTTAAAGAACAGGCTTGACAAGACTAGGTGTCTACATGGTACTATGATAGACCCTATCATTAGCTAGATAGCCCTGCCTTAACTTACCCTGAAATAGATGAATAGCAACCTGATGTGAACCAAGGAGGGTTTTTTTTGTCACAAAAATAGTGTCCAGTGCTCTGCGCACACACCCGTTGGCAGCAGCATAGTTTAGAGCTGTACGTGATGGACAGCTGGCTTTCAATAACATAATGGAGAGAACATGTGCCAAGTTTCCCTGTCTCATGCCAGCATGTTTTTCCTTCATTCTATCCTATCTGGAAGAAAGGCAGAGAGTTTTTCTTTCTGATAGTACAGACTTTGAAACAAGAATTGCAAGAGAGGCAGCACCATGTGCTGCTTAGGTACCAGACTGTAAGGGTCACCTTTACCAGCTCACGCTGTTGGAGCCAAGTACAGTGAGGCCTTCTGCATCCTGACAGTTCTGAACATCTCCTGCCTAGTTTCTGGCTGCAGAGAGCTGTTTGGGGTTGGAGGTCTGATTAAAGACCAACTATAATCATTGGGATAATGTTGCTGGGAAGTCATCTTTAGAGAAATGAGGAAGCTTGTGTTTAATGAGTTTTTAGGGGGGTTTCTGTTAGTAGTTCTTTGGAAAGCCTAACCAAAGCAAAACCCAGTTAGCCACCTGCCTTTAGTGGAGATTCTGGTGTCTGCCAAGGTGTGAGCATAAATGCGTTTCTCTCAATAGAGGCAGTAGCCTCTTTTCCTACCCTACTCCTCCCACCTCCATTCAAGCTCTTAACATTTCAGAGCCTATTGGGTTTATTGGCAGACACTGTCTGCATTAATGGTGTTTCTTTAATTCAAAATAGCAACTGCTCAGAGGTTTAGATTATTAGAAGCAGTATCTGAGGAGAATTGAAAGGCAGGAAGCAGCTAAGAAAAAACGTAATCCATCCTGTAATTGTAGAAATGTTTGTTTAGCGTGCATGTCTCTGGTTTTGGGTAGAGATTATTTCATAGATTTCATAGATTTCTAGGTTGGAAAAGACCTTAGAGATCATCGAGTCCAACCATCCCTAATCCCCATTAAACCATATCGCTAAGTAGATCATCCACCCTATTCTTAAACACATCCAGGGATGGGGACTCAACCACCTCCCTGGGCAGCCTATTCCAGTGGCTGACAACCCTTTCAGAGAAGAAATGCTTCCTAACATCCAACCTGAATCTGCCCTGACTAAGCTTATACCCATTTCCTCTTGTTCTATCACCCAACACTAATGTAAAGAGCCCTTCCCCCACCTCCCCATCATCCCTTCTCAAGTATTTGTAGGCCGTAATCAGGTCTCCCCTCAGCCTCCTCTTTTCCAGGCTAAACAGCCCCAACTCCCTCAGCCGCTCCTCATAAGTTTTATTTATGTATCCATCTCTTGACCCCCAAAACATGAACCCCAGCAGAATGGGACCAAACGTTATAGAAAAGGGGCAGTATGCAAACAAACGTTAGCAATTGCATAAGAAGTTAATTGTCTTGTTCCATATGTATAAGCATGTGGATAATGGTCAAGTTGGGACATATATGCATGTTCTTCTGTGGCAGGAAATTCCTTTTTTCCAATATTGTTTCCTCTGTGCATCTGCAGTCTTTACAGTCAGACTCATGGTTGTGAATAGATGTCTTGGTTTGAATTACAACAACTGTGCTGACTTCAGGTGGCTTACTGTATTTGATTGCAGATGGCTGCAGTGTGCATCACTATTGGGAGATAAGCTGGTAATAGCCCTTTGTGTTTGTAGTGGCTTCTGCGATGGATATAGTTTTCCCTGTGATTTGTTCCCATGAAAGCCAGGTTGCCCTGTTCTTAACCTCTCATTCCAGCACCAAAAGAGCTGTTAAGGCTGTGACTCTGTGTGTTGTCATTACCGTGCAGGTTTTGGCTTGTCTCTTGCTTTTGTACTCTCCTTGCCTTCCAGGTGAATCACCACTGTTATCTGGTATCACACCCTATTTTTAAAACACAATGCGTTTCTGTTTCTAGGGCCACTGGAATACTTGTGCTTCATAGGATTGGAGTTTAAACTTGCTCATTCTATGTCCTGGTTCAATTATTTTAAGTTTTGTTGTGTTTTCTCTGTGAGAGTGTGCTGATTTATCTGTGTTGTCCTCATCAGATGCTTGGAATTCTGAGTCACACAGCAAAACTATGAGGTTTCATAGATAAACAGTAGAGCTATAATAGAAGCTGGGGCTGAATATATCCATTGGTGGGTCTTCTGATTCCTCCTCCACCACAGACATGATCAACTACAGTTTAAGTGCTCCTGATTGTTTATTTACAGAAGCTTTAGAACATCTGTAACTGAAGCTTGGAAGAACAAGTTGGATCATTATTAAGCACTCAGATACCATAAGGGTGGGTATTCTATTGCTTTTGAGTTTTAAAAGTAGGATTCATACTTCAGTGCTTTGCCTCACCGTAAACGTTAAAGGAATGAAACTAAATTACCAGAAAATATCATGTCTACAGTGGACAAGTGGGAAGAGGTGGAATGGTGGGGGAAAACATTAGACTCTGAATCAGTGATCAGAATAAGTATTGACAGGATTACATGTGTTTGAAGTCTTGATGTTATCTAGTAGGTTTCAGTATAGCACTGAAAATGTTGAAGCTTGAAGAAATTGTTCATCCTTCTCAGGAAATTGTCCGTGAATTGGATTCAATAAGTGCCTCTTATGTGAGATGGCACTTCTCAGCCTGTGCATGTGTCCCTCTAGAATCATTCAAACTAATAATGTTTTAAGTTATGTCCTGAAGGGCTTCTGCACATCTAAAGCCTTTGTTTCCCTCAATTATGCGTATGCCACCTCCCCCCCAGAAAACCCCACCATTGTAAACTGGAATACAATGTGGATGACCCCCTCTCCTTACACGGTGTGTGTTTGTGGTGCAGTGCTTTGGCTGGATAATGTATGTCAGCGAAGTCTTGATGACTGAGTCCTGCTGCTGGAAGCTGTGGTGCCAGTTGTGTGGCAAAGCTTCCTGTGGGGCTTGATAAGCCTTGCTGAAAAGCAGTGGTTTTCAGGGAGACAGCACATGTGTCAGAGGTAGCAGGAAGGGCCTTAGGCAACTCCTGTGCCTTCACAGGGTTTGTTCCAGAGAGGACTTATTGTGGGAGCAGGTAATGTAAAAGAATAGAAGAGATTTGAGATGTGGGCAATGGTAATTCACTCCAGAAAACCTTAAGAATTTGACTTGGCCTCTTAGATGTTCTCTGGGAGCATCTACTGATCACACTTCTTCAAACATCTCTGTGTTGATGTGTATGAAATGTTGCTTATCCTTTTCTTCTCAGCCTTGGTTCTCTATCCATTGGTTGTTAGACTAATCTGCTCTGCAGCTCCTTGCAGCTGTACTGTGCACCGTCTTTTGTCCTGTGTCCTTTCTGCCCTTCCTGGCTTTCTCTGCAAGGCACTGACAAGTTCTGCTGCAAAGCAAGGCAGCTAAGTACAGCTCACCTTCTCTGACCCAGGTGTAGAAATTCTTGCATGCTGAGATGTTATTTTCAGGCACAGCTTGCTGGGCAATTATTCAGATGAGTCATAATACATAGGTCTAATTTAATCCACAGGGGTTTTTTTGAGTTTGTCAGCACCATTGGGTCACAAGCTCCACTCGTTTGTTTGTTTCTGACGCAGGATTTAATGTTTAATTTTCAGGACACTTTTGCAGGTCTTGGACTCCTCAGGCATGGACTGTGGGACCCAAATGAGCATATTTGTGGCTTTTGGTACTTTGAGTTTTGGCTCTGTTTTTCAGAAGTACCTTGCATTTTCCTGAAAGCAGTTAACACAAGCCTGAGGATCTTCTGTTTTGCATCTCCTAAAGTGAAAGCAGATGAAAAAATTATGTCGTGTCACTACACTGACTTTATCTGCTTTATCCTTGTCCTGGTAGTTTAGAAACCATTCAGCTAGCTGTCTTCTGATGCAATGGGAAGACTACATGCTCTTTTTGTTCTCTACTCTTGAAATCCCTAGCTAGTAAATAAATTTTCAGTTCACCTATAGTTTTTCTTTCCAGTGCCCTAAATCATCCTAAACTTTCTCTAATCTGACCTACATGACTCTCAGTTCCTTGGTTTATCAGGGGTGACTCTGGCTTGAGTGACTGAGGGGCGCTGACCCTGGTCAGCAACCAAGCACCCACCAGCTGATGGCTCAGGTCTGCCCAGTGGAATGAGAGAGAAGCAAAGAGCAAAAGGAAGAAAAACTCCCGAGTCAAGATCAAGGGAGTTTAAATGAAGGATGGTGTAGGGGAGAGGGGGGACAACAAGCCATGCAAAGGCAGTAACTCACCACCTTCCACAAGCAGTGGGATACCCAGCCAGTCTCTGAGCAACATCTACTTCTGAGAACACTACCCTCCAGTTTTCTTGCTGAGCATGATGATGTGTGGTGTGGAATTACCCCTTTGATCAGTTTGGGTCAGCTGCCCAGGCTGTGACCCGTCCCAATCTTTTGCCTACCCTTAGCCTGCTTGCTGGCAGGGCAGGGAAGAGCAGAGTGAGAAACAGATAAGGCCATGTTGCTGTGTGATTGTTCAGCAATAGCTAAAATATTGGCATGTTATGGTCACTTTTGGTCACAAATCCAAAACACAGCACCATCTGGGCTGCTGTGAAGAAAATTAACTCCATCCCAACCAGACCAAGTGTACTCTTCTGTGACAGTAGCGTCTGCAACAAGTTAAACTGTTTTAATTGCCTCCTATTTTATTTTATAGCCTACTGACTGCTATTTTTGAAGTTCTCTTTAAACTTGTATCATGTAACAACATGTTAGTTTTCCTCAGAGTATTGAAGTAGCAATATTAATTATGTGTATATGATAGGTTAATTACCTTAATTATGCCTTCCTTGTGTATTATAGTTACTTCAAATGTGGATATATTAGACAAAAACTTGACAATCCAGAGAAGAGCAAAAGTAACTTTGCTTTGGGAACAAAAAAGTTTGGGTTTTTTTTGCCCAAGGTCATTCTGACAATGCTAGATTACTTGAGTTTTAAGACATCTATATTTTTTCTTCAAAACGAACTTAATTTTATCTTTTTCAAGCCGTTCTACATGGCAAAAGCATTAAAAAATTCAGTATCTGGGCTACTCACTTCAACTTAATCAATTCCACTTATTCTGCTTGTAATGCCTGTAATTTTGAGATGTGGCCACAGGATGTTTTGTTCAACTTGAGTAACTATCTCCTAGTCTCAAATCTGACAAGGAGGCTGTGACACTGAGGAAGTCAGGAACCTTCAGACTTGGTTCATGACCAACGTTGTTGCCTCACCTTGGAAGGCTGGATGACAGCTGTCCCTCCTTGGAATAGACATTCCTGGTTTTTGGAGACTGCTTGGTTCTCAGCTGCTCTTTTTCTGTGAGAGAGCACATGGGCCCTATTTTGTGGCTCAGCCATCTTACAGTGCTTATGGGATTGTTTGTGAGAGGTACTGGGTTTGGTTCCTGTGTTACCAAGCAGATCACATCACATCCAGGTGGTTTAATTTGGACAGTGAATTAAAAACTCTTAAATGGATGGAGTTAGATTGTGCGCAGAAATATGGGCAGTATCAAGGCAACCTGAATGACATGAAGTTTGACTTTCCCAAAAAACAGAGGGGAACAGTACAAGGTCACGAAGCCTAATGCTTTGGACGTAATCTCTGCTTGATTGGTAAGTGGCAAAAGGGATGCCAGAGCCCTGAGAGCTTCCCACTGATGGGGAGATGCTAGAGAGTTAAGGAACAGATGGCCAGACCTCTTGTGATGGAAAGAGCAACTTCCTTGGAGGAGGGATTGTACAGGGTTTGCTGCAATCTAGAAACTCACTAGAGTGACCAGCATCAAACCTGCAAAAATGGGTAAGTCTCTTAGGAGAGACCTGTCTCTAAATCGGTTTTATTTCTGTTGTCTTTTGCATAGGCACATTGCTTTTCCTGCTTAAAAAGTTAATTTTTGTTGTAGTAAAACTTGTCTTTTTTGAGTTAAAAACGTCTCTCAAGTTTCTGTAGAGCTTGATACTTGAGGTGTCTGGACAGATGCAGCTAGGGAGGCCGTCTCAGCAGCTGAGAGCTGTTCCAGATGGCAGCAGACAGTGTGCAGGCAGGCTGCTTGGCAGCCCCCACCAGGCTGGGCAGCTTCTTGAGAACCTGCTGGCAAGGAATGGTGTGGTATGATGGCTTTTCCTTCTGCTGTTGTACGGGAGGACAGCACTTGGGTTTCTGCCAAATTAGAAGCTAGGCATTATTAGTGGATTAACAGACTAGGGACTTTTGCTTAATTCTTGAATCAGAGGCTTTAGCTGGTAAGTAATACCTCCATGCCTGTCCTAGTTCCTCCTGGCTGGCTGTCTAGATGGCTAGCACAGCTCACAGAGCCAAGGTCGGCATTTTTGTTGCCTTCTCAAAACACCAGCTGTGTGCAGTGAGACTGAGGAAGTTGTGTTTTTATGAATCTTTTATCCGACTGGCTTTTGGTCAATGGTGTTGGCTGTGTTATTGACCACCCTGCTTTTGAGGGTTCCTTGGTGTCTAGAAGCCCGGAGTTCAAACTCCAGCCTTCCTCTCAGCGGGGGTGTGAGTAACATCTCCCTTTCATTAACGTGTGGTGGCACTGAACTATTGAGTTCAGAGAACACAGAGAAAGTGTGATTGTGGAAGACTTTTTCCTATAAGAAACCAGGCTGTGGTATGTTTTTTTCTTTACATATCAAGTAGGATGGGTATGATACCAGTCTGGTACCAATACAAAACCAGACCTGCTACTTCATTTGTAGTTCAGAAGAAAAACAAAAATACTAGAATTAGATGTAGTCTGATGATTAGATCATTTTGGGAGTAATGCTGTGAGAGATACTGTAAGGATATGCTTGTTCTTTCTGTTTTTCTCTACAGCTTTGTAATGCAGTCATCTAAGTGCAGGTTGGGTAGCCCAGAACAGTTGTACCTTACAGTGATCCAGGTTTAACTAACGTGGTAGCTTGTCTCTTAATTGTCAATGCCAGCTGTGCAGGAGGTTATGTCCTTAGGAAATCCTTGGGTTTTATGACCCATTTGCTGATTGCTTTGCAACATGCTAAGTGAGGGTTTCTGCAGTGTAACCACAGCTGGAGACAGATTCCCTCCAGTTACAAGTAAGAGTGATGTCAGCCCAGAACTGGCCTGTTATTTAAAGCTGGATAGTCAACTGCTTTCTATTTTTCATAAATATTACAAAGCTGTTTGTCAGATTCATATCCTGCAGCAAGGTAGTAATTGCATAACGTGTGAAAACCCACTGTAAACTCATTACTTTTAATTTCACTAAATGCCTGTAGCATTTGCATTGTCTGGGGATTTTCCAAGCATTGGAACTTAAACCTGGTCTGTAGATGGTTGTCATGTCTCTCACTAGTACGTGTACATGAAGCAGAGTGTTTAGTGTTTCAGATAAAGACAACATGAAATTGTAAAATGCAAATGCCTCTATTCAGTTGCTTGTTTTCCAGTTGTGGATGTGATTTATTTCCATGTCTGTTCTTAATACCAGTAATATGCTTGAGGTAAACTCAGTCTAAACAGTTCAGCCATTTGAAGTCAGAGAGAGTGATTAGGTCATACTGCAGCTCTGTAAACACCCTCTAGAAAGATTAAAGGACATAAAAGAGTTTTCCCATTTTCCACACAGCTAGTGTTACGGCAAGAATTCGTTCGGGGCACAAGAGTTACAAACAAGAATGGTAGTGATAATCCTTTGGTTGGTACTAGCTCCTCTGAATGCTGCTAGGAATGAGGTGGTTAGGTTGTGCGCGTAGTTGACTGTTTCCATGCTGACCTTGTTGAGAGACTCTGACATCTGGTTGGGAATCCCAGTCGTATCCTGGACAAGGCAAGTCTGTGGCTGCACATGCTACAACAGGTTGAAGAAGCCTCTTCAATGGCCTGGGGAAAGGCCAGATGCTGTACAGCCTTACCGAGATCAGCGTGGTTTCTGACCTAGTGGAGTTAGCATGGATTTTCCCCAACTCTTCTGCAGTGTGATGTCTCTGCCTGTGTGTCATACTATCTTAAGGAGAAAAATCTGAGAGGAGGTACTTCCTTTTTTCTTGAGAAAGGGTGAGGCTTGTTCTAACTACAGGTGTTCAGAAATGTTGGCAGAGATACCAGAAAATACAGACTAATTAAAATTATCACACTGCATGGTCCCCTGCGATTTTGGAGGCGTGTTTAGCTGCTTGCCACCTCGCTAGGTGGGCTGCTGAGGTTTGCAGGCCTCTGGTTTTCGTCCCATTCCCTCTTAACCTTTAGCTAAGGACCCGACAGAAATTTTGACGCCTGTCCCACGTCTGCTCTTGTGTTCATTGCCACGTGCTGATGGTCTCTGATTTGCCAGCTACCTCGGGCGTGCAAGTAGCATCTTGAGAACCAGCTCAAGTTTTAATATAGTAACTTTCCTTCCTAGTTGACCTCACAAGTCTCAGTCTTTCAGGAGGAGAGGCTTCTGTTCTTCCTTTCATTCTGCTCCCCTTTGAAGGAGTTCTCTTTGAATGTTTGGGTGAACATTACCTAACTTTAGAAAGTGGTAATGGAAGAATGAATAAAATCCAATTCTCTTCTGCTGACACTTACTTTAGGGAGAACATAGGAGATAATCCATTTCTAAAGAGATTCCAGAGTACCAACTTCCCCAGGCTGGCATGAAGAACTTCCTTAACTTTTTGTTTTGAATGCATCTTCTGTCAGTACTCCTTTAATAGTGATTGTTGATCCTATGGACTTCCTGCTCTGACATGCTGGATGAGGATTTACTAGGCATATTGTCTTGATCACGCTGTTCTGTGTATCTTTACTAGGCCTTTGTATGTTGTGTTGGCATTTTATGAACCAGAGTTTGTTACTTTGGTCATCTGCATCTGGACATATCTCCAGCTTCTTGAAGGGCATCTTCTTAATAGACTCCCTTCCTCTGCTGTGAGTTGTCTCTTTCTTCCCTTGTTTCTAAAGCCTTTTTTGTCACAAGAGAATAAACTTGGTCCAGGCTTCCAACATGGTGACCTTAAACAACCTTCATATTTCTTACAAATATTTAACCCATTTAGTTGTCAAGACCTGACAGGAGATACTAAGAATAGGTCCAGCACACCCACCCACACCGCTGTCACTCACAGGACCGGATGTGTGGCAGACATCCTGCAGGTAGCATTAAATTGGTTAAACCACATTCTGGAAGACGCCTGACCAGCTAAGCTCAACAGAGGCTGCCAGAGCTGCCTAAGAAGCTGAAGGAATAAATTTAGCAGTTAACCTGCAATGGTGCTACGTATTTGCTTCTGTTGTTTGGATTGAGCTGCTGTGGTGTGTTTTAAGATGGTTTGGTGTAGTACAAGTAGCTACTTAAAGTTCTGCACACACGTGGGTACATGCTCTGTCTGTACAGTCGCTGTCTCATGTCTGGAAGAGTCTTCATAGAGGTGGAGGGGTTTGCCTCCAGCAGTGTCTTTTTGTTGTTTCTTTCCTGTTGCTGTCTTTGTCAGAAAGAATCAAAGGTTGATTTAGCCCTTCAGCCAGTTTTGTGGCATCCTTGCTGGGGAAAACTACTGCAAAAGATGTCCATGGACAACCTTGGTTGCTTCATAAGGGTGTGGAAGGGAATGACTGGTGGTAGTCCACGTGCAAGAGGCGGTGGTGACTCTTGGAGGAAACGGGAAGAGCGTGACTGGTGTGGCGGTAGAGAATTTGAGCAAGGAAACTGCTTTATGTCTATTGTGTTGGGAAGGAAAAAGTTAATATATTCATTTAGGTGCAGATGAGTGACAATATATCTAACCTGTTTTTCTCATGTGAAAGCATCTCTACCTTATGCATAAGATGCTCAGCCCAAGGAAGAAGAACAATTCTTCCTACTATAAGTCCTACTATAAGCTGTGGCTGGACAACAGGAAGCATGAGCTGCGTCACTAGCAAACGTGACCTTTCTTAATCCTTTGCAGAGCTGTCGTGTGCGTTCAGGATTTAAATACCCAGCTAGAGTGGCTGAGGACAGGTAAGCACAGACAGAAGCCATAAAGAATAAGCAAAGGTTGCCTGTGTTCCCGTGCTAGACCTTATCATTTCTGGTTTCTGTTGTGTGTTGGGGACAGCTGCGTCATTAAATATGTATGTAGTGGAAGCAGGACTGCGGGGTGAAGAAGGAAATGTTGGTCTTCCACTTGCTTTTGCTGGGTTTCCCTTTCCTTTCTCCCCTCCTGCAGAACTGGGAAGTAGTTGGCTAATGCTCGGCAGTGACAGTCCAGGGTAATGTTTGTAAGCTGTGGCAAGAGGGGCTCAGTTGGAACTGTCCCTGTTAAGGTGTGGATATTGTGGACAGAGATACTGGAGCGAAGTAATCGAGCACTAATTTATCCCAGGAAGCACAGCATGCAAATGAGAGGGGAAAACAACAGCTTTGAAAACCTTAGCTTACTGCTAAGATGTAACAGCTGAATATGAATCGCCTAGCTGTCCACAGTATAAATCTGCAAACTCCAGAGAGATCATCTCCCTGTTCAGTACAAGTACACATGAGTCCTGGAAAGAGACTGGCAGTCAGAGCCACTTCCAGTTAGAGACTAGTTCAGTTGTTGAGGTTATATGCTCTAGCAACAGTAAAGTCTGGTGTTTTCCCAGCTGGAGTCGAGCGGCTTCTTGTTCATGACAGATTTGCATTGTTTGTCTTGGCTCTCTTGAAAGAGAATGAAGAACTGAAAAGAAATAAAATACTCTTTGTTATTAAATGTGTATAGATATAATATGTATCATGCCATTGAAAGCGGCAAACTGATTCTGATTTTTCTTTCCATATAGAAGTTGATTAAAGTTTTAGGCGGTCAGAATCTAGGTCCTAGTGAGGCACCTTTCAACCAAAGCATATTTTGATATTTCATTTTTCAGCGTTTTTTTTCTTGACCCCTGTCTTAGATGTGTAGACAGGCAGTAGCAGTTAGTCCTCTCCATCGTGGAGGTGCAACTGAACGTAGCTGATAATCAAGCTGTCGTTTTAAAACCTGCAATCTACAGACGAAACAGTGTGGTTGTCACCAGAGGTGGAGGTAGGGAGAAGATCAAGGAAGACTGGTCTTCAGGACAAGTGGAGACCTTTATCTGGAATATAAACCAGTGTAACATACGCTATTCCAGACATAGGTTATGGTTAGAACAAAGCAGGCTGCTTTACTTAACAGTTAGGAATGTCTAATGAAGGCCTAGTAGCTTAAATGATATAAATGAGTCTTCACTCTTCACACAATTAAGTTTTCCATGTTATGGACAAACATTACACTTGGAGTAGAGTAATAAGAGCTTTCATTTCCTCAAACTGATTATATTTAGATTTTTGTCAGGCCTTTGTAGCGTGTGTGGGAGAATTCTGCCTGTTAGGTTTTTATCTTAAATCTTGTGGCTGGTGACTGACTGTCTCTTGCTGGTTACAACAGCAGCTCCACCTCTTCCCGACGTTAATTAGGAGAGGTTACCTACAATTTAAGTAAACTAGTCCTGGGGCTACTTGTGAGGATGACCACAAAGATACAGGATGTGGAGGGGAGAAGGAGGAAAGAAAAGATTCATGGTTAACAGGTTTCTTAGGTTGTCATCTAATTTTCCTTCAGGATAGGGGAAGGGGTTAATAGTGAACTACTGGTACTGCTGTGAAGGTGCCGCACCCCAGAGTTACAGGAAGGATCACTGGGGACGCCGGAAAAAGGGGTGACCTTTGGATTGTTTTCATTCAACAGGGTACAGCGAGCTGAGTCATGTTGACTGCATGTTTTTTTTTCTATCCCATCACAGCACAAAGCCAGATTATATTGGCTGAATATGTTGTTATAAATCAACTTGGAAGTAAGTTCATGTTACCCTGCAGTTGGCAGTTGACTAGTTTAGCAGATAATTAGTAGCTAGCTAACATGTGGTGACTTGACTGTTAGCAGTCATCTCTCCTTCGGCTCAGCAACTTCCAGGACCATCTCACAACGCTTGTCCCTTGAGATCCTAACTGCCGGCATACGGGGTTAAAGATGGACAGCTTTGAAAGGCAAGCTTGTGTCTTCAAACATAGGAGTCTCAAAGGTGCTAGGCAGAGAGCTGCCTGTTTCTTTCAAAAATCCTTGGAGTTGTTTGTGTAGATAAATAGAAATGTGTATTTAAATGCCTACCAGGTGAAAGCTTTTGGTTTTGGTACAGATTTTAGCCTGAATGACTTTAGTTGTTTTCCCTACAGGTTGCTCTCAATGTAAGGATCCTGGATTATTTAAGGTATAAATGGCACTTCCCTACCTGATCGTGTCGGGGAATTTAATTTTCCTCCAGCAGTGCTGAACTTTCAGGGAGAATATCGCCAGTGTTATGGAGAGCACTGGCCCTGCACTGAAAAGAGCAGTGACCCATTGGGTTTGATTCAGTTGTCATCACATTGGCTTCTAACACTGAGGCACCTTGGGGTATCTGAGATATACTTGGGAGTACTGGTGGACGAGAAGCTCAATATGAGCCGGCAATGTGCTCTTGCGGCCCAGAAGGCCAACCGCGTCCTGGGCTGCATCAAGAGGAGCGTGGCCAGCAGGTCGAGGGAGGTGATTCTCCCCCTCTACTCTGCCCTTGTGAGACCTCACCTGGAGTACTGCGTCCAGTTCTGGAGTCCCCAACATAAGAAGGACATGGACCAGTTGGAGAGGGTCCAGAGGAGGCCACGAAGATGATAAGAGGGCTGGAGCACCTTTCCTATGAGGACAGGCTGAAAGAGTTGGGGCTGTTCAGCCTGGAGAAGAGGAGGCTCCGGGGTGACCTTATAGCGGTCTTCCAGTACCTCAAGGGGGCCTACAAGAAAGATGGGGAGAAGGCTGTTCAGGAGGGCCAGTTGTGATAGGACAAGGGGTAATGGTTTTAAAATAGAGGGAGGTAGATTCAGGTTGGATATTAGGAAAAAATTTTTTACCATGAGAGTTGTAGAACACTGGAACAGGTTGCCCAGAGAGGTGGTGGATGCTCCATCCCTGGAGACGTTCAAGGCCAGGTTGGACGAGGCCCTGTGCAACCTGATCTAGTTGGAGATATCCCTGTTCCTTGTAGGGGGGTTGGACTAGATGACCTTTGAAGGTCCCTTCCAGCCCTAACCATTCTATGATTCTATATCCTCTTGGGTCTGGCACATAGGACTTGGGCAGACCTTCACCATTCCTGAGCAGCAGTTGGAGCCTGTGCACGATAGAGGTGTCAGCACAGGCATAGAACTGCCTGCTGTTGGCTACTTTGTCTTGAAGAAAGAGGCAGAAGAGCCAGTCCAGCAGCACCCAACTGCTAGGCTAAGGGGGTGAGGGGAGAGTTGATACTTGTGAGTGTCAACTACTAGTAGCGTTACTATAACTATGTCAATGTTTGAAGGATGGCTAATAGTAAGAGAGTTTCTCCTTCCCTCTGTGGCCAAGGATGTTCGAAATTTGTTTTCCTTTTCAAACAGATTAGTGCTCATTCTGTCTTGGTGGTGGTAGAGACAACTTGAGTTAAGATACCTTTGAAAAGTTGTAATTTTTTTTATTGAAGACTTCTTTCTCGAAAACCCACATCTTGGTGACTCCTGTGGGAATGTCATGCATGGCTGAACATCTTGAACACGTGTTCCTCATCTCCAACATCAGATTTAGGGTTGCCAAGCACTTCCCAAGGGTTTGGCCTGGGGAATCTCTTGAGTATTTGAAGTAAACCACTGTTTACAATGGATGAGCAGTAGTTCGTGCAAAGTCAACTGCCAAACCCTTGTGGAGTCACCGTCATTGCAAAGTGTTTGTTCTGTGGCCTATGTCGGTATGAGTGAGTCTTACTGACTTCTTGAATTAAAAATCATGCAAACTTCTAGATTTTGTGTTCTGGTAGTGCTGACATCTGTGTTAGATGAGCTTTGGATCAAGCACAGAGGGCATTTGCATGCCTTCAAGTTGTAACAATGTCGGCTATATTTACTAAGCATCATTCAGCGTGTAGGGAAGATTTCCTGTTTATATTAGCAACTAAGTCATACAGTCATGAATGCTCTTGGCTAGAACATGTCTTAGAATCATAGAATCATAGAATGGTTAGGGCTGGAAGGGACCTTCAAAGGTCATCTAGTCCAACCCCCCTGCAAGGAACAGGGATATCTCCAACTAGATCAGGTTGCTCAGGGCCTTGTCCAACCTGGCCTTGAACGTCTCCAGGGATGGAGCATCCACCACCTCTCTGGGCAACCTGTTCCAGTGTTCTACCACTCTCATAGTAAAAAATTTTTTCCTAATATCCAACCTGAACCTACCTCCCTCTATTTTAAAACCATTACCCCTTTTCCTATCATAACTGGCCCTCCTGAACAGCCTCTCCCCATCTTTCCTGTAGGCCCCCTTGAGGTACTGGAAGACCGCTATAAGGTCACCCCGGAGCCTCCTCTTCTCCAGGCTGAACAGCCCCAACTCTTTCAGCCTGTCCTCATAGGAAAGGTGCTCCAGCCCTCTTATCATCTTCGTGGCCCTCCTCTGGACCCTCTCCAACTGGTCCATGTCCTTTTTATGTTGGGGACTCCAGAACTGGACGCAGTACTCCAAGTGAGGTCTCACGAGGGCAGAGTAGAGGGGGAGAATCACCTCCCTCGACCTGCTGGCCACGCTCCTCTTGATGCAGCCCAGGACGCGGTTGGCCTTCTGGGCCGCAAGAGCACATAATGTCTTGCAACACTTCTTTGAAAAGCATTTCTTCTAGAATGGGTGCAAGACTAGTTTTTCCATGAATTTTGTGCACTGACCCTGACAAATCATTTATGTTCCCCTTGAGACTCTAACTCGGTGTGTACAAGCTTTCAAGAGAGGGCTTCACAGATGTTCCTGGTGATCAGCTGACTGTGAGACCATGTAGTGGCCTGAGCTCACCTTGCAGTGAATTTGAGTTGTGTGTGCCATCCTACAGCGAAGCTGATCTTTTGGAGAGGCAGCCTTCAGATGAAGAGTGAAAAGTCACACTTTGTGCATGTTTTCCTCTCCTGAAAGGACTGTAGTTAGTCTGGCAAAGCTCAGAGCACTTCTGTCTGTGGCCCAGCAATGAGAACTGCTGGATGAGCTAAGTCAGGTTTATATGCAGTGTTTTTCCTGCCCTGTGGCTTCAAGGTATCAGCTGTGTGCTGAAAGATAGTTTACATAATTAGAAACCATGCAGTCAGGTTTTTTTAAACACCATGTATCCATTTCTGTTCCCTTCCAAATGTAGTTCTTTTCCCCTGCTTCCTTCACTCAAGTCCAGAAAGTTGGGGGGAAAAAAGGACTAGTCAAGAGGGAGCTGACTACTTAAGGATGAGCTACCATCATCCAGGAAGACCAGTAAGATGCTCTCCTCCCTCTACTCCCCTGAAACCAGCCGAGGAGTGTTTTCCCTGTGCCACTGAAGACTTCTGTCTCTCAGAATGTGAGTAATGCCATCCAAAAGAGCGCTTAAAGTGTCGTAAACAAAACGATTGCATCAGGTGCAATGTCAGAGTATGGCTGTTTCCAGGAAAAATGTATGGCTTGCCGTGTAGTTCGTGGCTGTTATTCCACTGAGTGGCTTGGTGTCTGCAACCCTGCAGCTGTTTCTAATTCCAGCCAAGTCTTAGAGTGGAATAACAGCCCAAGCAGATTTTGATTGTCTAGCTCTTGTCCTCCATGTCCTTTAAAACAGACTGTAGCTCTGTCTTGTCTAGTTTTTACCCTCCTCTTGTAAGAATAGCTTTCCATTGCGGTCATTCTCTTTACAGCCCTCTTTGGGTCTGCTCTAGGTGTAGTCCATCTGTGGCAGTAGAATTGTACATGATGCTCCAGAGGGAGTCTGTGTTGCTGTGCATGGAATACTACTTCTGTCTCAAAGTAGCTTATCTGCAATACTGACTTGATTTGCAATTTCCTTTTTCATGGCTGAATCAGAATTTTGGCTTCAAGCAGTTCCTGGATTGCCTACAGCATGGTCAAGTATTTCCCTTTTTTACTGGATGATTTTTCAGAATTTAAGAGTTGTTGCTTGGTCTACAGGCGTTCAATCTTGCACTTCACTCTATTGCATACTATTGTATTTTGTTACCTGATTTACTTCTGAATTAAATCCTGAGTTGTTTCCAAGTACCTAGGACCCTCTCAACCCGGAGCAGAGAAGTGAGGGATGACTTATTCCCCTTTGGCTCAGAGCTGTTGTCCCCACATCCCTTGCAATATTTCACCAAGATCTCCAACCTTACCTAGGTGGTCTTGGAAATGATCTTGCTGACTTGTCCCTGCACAGGTGCAACACAGGAGCTGGCTTATCACTGTCAAACTTCTCTCCTTGTCGTTGTGCTGGAGTGTACTGGCCTGGCTCCCTGCGTGCATGCTGCCTGGCAGTGTCTGTGTGTTGTGGAGATGATTTGGGAGAGACGAAGGCTCCTTCCACTTCAGTTCGAGAGCCTCATGTCCCCAGAAGTAAGAGAAGTACCCAGACTGACTGTAGTATGTAGACACAGCCTGAGAAACTTAACCGTCACCAGCACTGTTGGATTCCATCTCCCCAGCCAAATGCTTTGTAAGCCTGGCTCCCTGCACCAGCCTTCTCTTTTTTTTTTTTTTTTTAGCAACCCAGACCAGGGTCCAGCCCAACCAGTATCAGCAAGCAGGAAGGGTGGAACATCTGAAGAACCCTGCCTGTCTGCAAGGAGATTGCCCATATGCTCAGCATGAAGATGTTACTATGCTGTTATTGCAGCCTTATTATAGCTAAGCATTCCGTGTGTATGTGTCCTCCTGTTCTAGTGTAAATATGTGAAAGTACTGGTGCCAGAGTGGGGGTGGTCCTCTTAAATTTAAAAGAAAAAAAATCCTTAAAATGCTGTGTTCTAGCTACAAAAAATCCTGAAGCACTGTGACTCCATGTTTGCAGTGGAAGGTTGCTGGTTAGAGAAAGATTATCTGCCACCACTTTGTGCACTACCTATAGTGTTGTTACAGAGTAGCCTAAACAATGTTTGTACTTTGTTCTGTTTCCTGTAGGGGATGAAGCCTCAGACTCACTAGAGAAGTTGTGTGTGGTTGCTGCTAGTCTTTGCTGCTGGGAAACTATGGATGCAGGAGGGAATTTGGATCAGTCCGCAAGAATAAGCCCTCTCTTGAGTATGGGAACTGAGAGGTGCAGGTAGTTGTGCACAGCCAGTAGCAACACTGTGTCCTTGCTGGTGATGCTCTAGTGCAGCTCTGCACAGCATGGACAGGAGCATTGAAATTCTACAGGTCATGGGTGGTGTCCCTCACATGCTGGTAGCTACCTGTATGGTGTCTTTGCTCTGTATTCCCCGAGACTGCTGTCTCTGTAGTGTGACTGACATGCCCCTCGGTGTGGCAGGAAGATTTCTGGATCCATGAGACTGCAGAGTCCACTGGGCTGGTGTTGAAGATCTGTTCCTTTTTGTTGTCCAGCAGTTCGAACATTGATATTCGTTTATATTTGTTGCTGTAGCCTCAAATTTTTGTGGCTCCTTTCTGGAGTCTAAAAGTGGGCATGGGAATGACACAAATTTCTTATTGTGTGGTTTTTGGTGTGTTGTTTTTTTTTCTCTACTTAGCCAAGTGTAGATCCTTGCCATTTATGGCAGCCTCAGCCTTCAAGGGTAAATGCTCCAAGGTCTAATTTGCAGTATTTTTGATTCTCATCTTACTGTTCCTCACTACTACCTTCCCTTTCCTGATTTAGAAACCACAGCTGTGCTCAAGATCACATCTGCTTCCATTTCCTTGAGTCTCTTTCTTCACACAAACTAATGATAACCTGGAAATATCTTGTTCTGTCATGGACGTGTTGTTGATTTAATCCTTCAGAATAGGAATAAGATAATTTGGATGAGGGGATTGAATGTACCCTCAGTAAATTTGCGGATGACACCAAGCTGGGAGGCTGTGTCCATCTGCTCGAGGGTAGGGAGGCCCTTCAGAGGGATTGGAACAGACTGGATCGTTGGGCTGAGGCCAATGGCATGAGCTTTAATAAGGCCAAGTGCAGAGTCCTTCACTTGGGGTATAAAAACCCCAAGCATCGCTATAGGCTCGGGGAGGAGTGGCTGGAGAGCTGCCTGGCGGAGAAGGACCTGGGGGTCTTGGTTGGCTACTGGCTTGATATGAGCCAGCAGTGTGCCCAGGTGGCCAAGAAGGCCAATGGGATACTGGCATGTATCAAGAATAGTGTGACCAGCAGGAGCAGGGAAGTGATCCTGCCCCTGTACTCGGCACTGGTGAGGCCGCACCTGGAATATTGTGCCCAGTTTTGGGCCCCTCGCTTTAAGAGAGATATTGAGCTCCTGGAGCGAGTCCAAAGAAGGGCGACTAAACTGGTCAAGGGGCTGGAAAATAAAACTTATGAGGAGCGTCTGAGGGAGTTGGGGCTGTTTAGCCTGGAGAAGAGGAGGCTGAGGGGAGACCTGGTTACGGCCTACAAATACTTGAGAAAAGATGGTGGGGAGGTGGGGGAAGGGCTCTTTACATTAGTGTTGGGTGATAGAACAAGAGGAAATGGGTATAAGCTTAGTCAGGGCAGATTCAGGTTGGATGTTAGGAAGTATTTCTTCTCTGAAAGGGTTGTCAGCCACTGGAATAGGCTGCCCAGGGAGGTGGTTGAGTCCCCATCCCTGGATGTGTTTAAGAATAGGGTGGATGATCTACTTAGCGATATGGTTTAATGGGGATTAGGGATGGTTGGACTCGATCTCTAAGGTCTTTTCCAACCTAGAAAT
Source organism: Tauraco erythrolophus (assembly GCF_009769465.1). Taxonomy (NCBI): domain Eukaryota; kingdom Metazoa; phylum Chordata; class Aves; order Musophagiformes; family Musophagidae; genus Tauraco; species Tauraco erythrolophus. Next base: position 82,451,085 of record NC_141469.1, read on the forward strand.
CTATGAAATCTATGAAATTAAATTTCTTTTCCACTTAATAGTAGCTTCGTAGAACAATTGTGTTAAACAGAAAACAAATATAAAATTGCTTAACTCTTGGAAGTCACCTTTCATCTCCTAGAGATGAACATAAATCCAAAAACAAATATAGGAGAAAACAAATATAGGAGAAATATTTTTTCTTAATCTCTCTCTTCCTTCTCCCCTTATTTGATTTGCCTTTGACAAAACTTAGTCTCCAAGCACATGCATCATTCTCTGTACCTGAATAGCCATCCTTGAAGTAATGGAAAGAAATCTTCAGATACCTTCATCATCAGGTAACACAGTGTGAAGGTGATTTGAGCCAGCTGTAAATCTGTGCCTGTGTCTCAGTTTCTGGTTTTGCACTAACTTCTACGTGGGCAATTCATGACAACAACAGATCATTACTCTTGCTTCTCTGTGTTTCAAGAAGGACTGCCCGAGGAGAGGTTAAATACTACGGCGATACATGTACTGTAGGGATGTATATGACTCAATAAATGAGAGCTGTCATGGCAAACATGATGGGGAGGAGTCACAAGGGTTGTTGAAGCAATTCCAATGACATGTTAGTATAGCAACATCTGTTAATGGCTTAGTGTTTAAGACAATTCTTCAGCATTTTGTAAGTCAGGGCAGTTCTGAATAATGTGTGTTTCTCAATTAGGGAAGAGATTGGCAAGGCAGCAGGAGGCTCCAACTAGAAAATTACTTCATAGTAGTTTAATAAGGAGAAAGGTGTTGGGTTTTTTTTAGGGTCATCTGAAGTGAGAGACTGAGTAAACGCTGCTTGACTCAGAGCCTAGGTGAAACTATACAGTTTGCTCTTAAGGACACAGGAAGTGAAACAAGACTGGGGGGGGGAAATTGTGAAGAGTCACAGGCATAAAAGATTACTTCTGTATCCACTGACTTTGGATCTCTCCCTGATCTGCTTGCAATATGCATGAGTTCAATTTAGCTGGTAGTACAGCAATAAAAAAGGACAGCTGAAGACATAAGTTTGCTTGCGCAGTAAACTCTGCTTTAAGTAATTTCCAGCTTGTCCACAAGCTATTTAGACTGGTTGCTGCTGAACAGAATCCTGGCTATTCTGTAGTTTGTTGCTGATACAGCTCTAGCAGAGTAACCTAATCCTGTTAGTGTTTCGCTACTGACAAATCAAAGCAATGTGCTAAAAGCAAATGCCAAAGGCTGAAACAACACTTAACCCTAGTTTGCTTATGGCTTTCGTACAGTATCCTTTGTGCAAGGAATGAGGCTGAAGTCATGGGATGTGAGGATTATTTGAGTGACACTAAAGGTACCAGAGCATTTGTGGACCAGAGGGGATGGTGAGCTCTTTGTGGGGAAATTCCACGCTTTGTGCATGCCATGTAGGAAACTTCAGTGCTTAAGATGAAGCTGTGAACCTACTCTGGGAGCCAGCTACATGTCTACCCCTTCCTGGATTGTCTTCTTTCTCTTTAACAACAGAACCAGGGTTAATTAAGTCATAACATGCCTTGCTGCCAAAAGGTGTTTCTGTTCAGACACCATTAAAAAACCCAACCAAACAAACAGTCTAGCTTTTTGTGAAGTTTCTTCCAGCTTCAGTTCCTGCAGTTATTGTGCCTGAGTATTGCTTCAGTTCTCATTTCAGGTGGACCCCACATCAGCAAGATCGTCTGGTTTGAACATACTGGGTAGACCAAGTGTTGGGCTAGAGCAGGCGCCAAAGTTAGACTGAAGGCTTCAAGTTCCAAGGATATCTTGACTTGAATTTAAGAGACTATTAATAAAATAAACTTGACAAGCAAGTCCCCGGTAGCTGTAATTAAACACAGCCCTATGACAGTCTCAACTTCAGTGGTGCTACCAAGGGAAAAATCAAAAAGTGGATGAAGGTCCTTGTGTATTGAAAGCTTCTAGTTTCCTGAAGTTTCATAACGAAATATACTCCCTCAATAAAATCAGAAAGGAAAGCGAAGGTTTAGTAGCTGTTGTTCTTATGGGCCTGATAAAGGACGTTGATGACTTCCCGAAAAGTGAATTGATTTTGTATTTCAGGAGCTTTATTTCAACTGCTAGACGAGGATTTGGAGCTAGGGCTTCAGAGAAGCACAGGCAGGTCCATACTGGGATAGTTCAGCACCTGCTAAGCAAAGGCCTTGTGCTCATGTGGCCTGACTGGTGTCCCTGGCAGAGGAACCTGAGCGGTGGTCCATGTGTGAGGCTGCAGACACACTGTGTTCTTGGCTGCCATTTGGTGTTTAGTGAAGTTTTTCCAACTAGGGTTTATCCTGGGAAATTCCACATCTTTAAAAGTTTCCTGCTCCTAAGTATCTGGTTTAAAGAATCATGGTCTGGAACGCTGGTTTTGAGTCCTTTGTTGGGAAAGTTTGGGTTTATGTGGACATGCGGATTTTCTCTTTGGAAACCAACTGGACAGAGATGAGCCAAGATAAGCTTTATGTGCCAGTGTGCGCAGCTGTCCTGGATTTGGCTGGGAAGGAGTGAGCTTTTTTGCGAGACGCTGAGAGGGCACACAGCCAGGCAGCTGACCCAAACTGCATGCTCCCAGTACATATTGGGGGAGCTATCCCGGGAAAGGCATTCACTTTGGTCTGGAGCAAGCCGAGTTCCTGGTTCCCTGTGGTGAGCAGTTGTAGCACTCGTTCTGTATTGTTCTCATAAGAGTATTATTGTAGTTATTATCCCTTCTTGTTTCTCTCGTGTCATTCCATTAAACTGCCCTTACCCCAGCCCACCAGTTTTGTCCTTTCCTCCCGATTATCTCCTCCCTACCTCACTAAGTGGGAGGAGTGAGCGGTGGCATGGTAGCCCAGCTGCCAGCTGGGCTAAACCACGGCAACAGTCGAATAACTGGTGTTTGTAAAGGCAAATGAATGTGGCTGAAATCCAGTGGCAGATACACTTGAACCCTATGCATCTTGTGAGAAAGGAGAAGGGACAAGCCAAGCTGTAAGGTGTATTGGGTGTATACTGTGCTTTTTCCTCACACAAAAGTTTGGATATGCCTTTCCTGAATACTTCGAAAGAACTATTTCAAAATATGTTCATGCTGAATATTTAAAATATTGCTAATATAGAATCATAGAATGGTTTGGGTTGGAAGGGACCTCAAAGATCAGCTAGTTCCAACCCCCCTGCCATGGGCAGGGAAATCCTCCACTACACCAGGTTGCCCAAAGCCTCATCCAACCTGGCCTTGAACACTTCCAGGGATGGGGCATCCACAACTTCTCTGGGCAACCTGTTCCAGTACCTCACCACCCTCAATGTAAAGAATTTCTTTCTTATATCTCACCTAAATCTGCCCTCTTTCAGTTTAAAGCCATTGCCCCTTGTCCTATCACTACATGCCCTTGCAAAAAGTCCCTCTCCAGCTTTCCTGTAGGCCCCCTTTAGGTACTGGAAGGCTGCAATAAGATCACCCCGGAGCCTTCTCTTCTCCAGGCTGAACAGCCCCAACTCTCTCAGCCTATCTTCATAGCAGAGGTGCTCCAGCCCTCGGATCATCTTCGTGGCCTCCTCTGGACTCGTTCCAGTAGCTCCATGTCCTTCTTGTGTTGGGGACTCCAGAGCTGAACACAGTATTCCAGGTGGGGTCTCACGAGAGCTGAGTATATTGGAAGATACTTGTGTGTAACCTTTCTCAAATGTGTTTGCAGATCACAACTGTGAAAGAGTCGCAGTGTCCTGCACTGGGGACTGGACTCTCTTAAACTCATGACTATGAAAGTGTAGCCTGAGTTTCCTTCAGCTTTTCTATTCAAGAAGGCTGCCTGGTAGGTGCCTGCCTCGAGAGCTGTATTTGGGGTGGCATCACTGGATCAGTATTGACTTTTTCTTGAAAGAAGAGCTATTGTCCCAAGAAAAGAGCTAAGCAGTTTGTCTGGCAAGAACCTCTGTAAACGTGAATATCCTCTTAGGAGTTTTCTATCCTAATATTAATTTAGGGTTGTGAATTAAGTGGTTTTTGTTTCCTTGGCAGGTGCCTTGGTAACTGGATACCTTTGGAGGACAAAAGATGAAGAATGTTGGCTCATTGACCACTAATGAACTGATGTTATCCCAGTATCCACATGTGGAAGAATGTAATTTTATGCCTTGACTTCAGGTAAGTGCCTGTTGTATACCGTACTCACTTGCCAAGCTTTGGGGGAATGTAGGAAAATGACAGTGAGTGTCTGAAATTAATTTCCATATGTCTAAAAAGACAAATTTAGGTCCTGTGCAAGACATGAGGTGCTGTTGCTTTTGTGACACCCCTTTAGGTGCTCTCAGATAAGCGAAACACCTTTCAGCTTACCTGGGGGCCACAGCACCTTTCTCAAGTCTGATGTGTCATCAGATACAAATACCATACAGATGGAGCAATCTGCAGGCAAGAATGCTTGCTGCTGCAAAGCATAAGCTTCCTCTGCAACCTCTGCTGAATGCACTGTTGGGTGCTGAGAAACATGGTGCCTAGAGTTTCTTGGCAATTGGACTACATGATCGTTGTAGGACCCTTCCAACTGAACTATTCTGCTCAGAGGGCTGCCATGGTTCCTTAACTGTCTAAGAGCAAAGACGCCAACACATCCTTCCTGGAGGTACTGATCTAGCTAGGCAGGTCAGACCACATTTTGCTCAGGAGACAGGGAAAACATTGATCTGAAGCTGGCCATTGTTATATCACAGGATTAATAATACTTCATTATTATTATGAAGGAATGCCTGACAGCTAAATGAACTACAGACTTGTGGAGTCAATGGAGGACACCTAGGGAAGACAAGAACACAGCGATCAGATTACGGTGCTTCCTGAGAGAGTTTTTTAAACTTCCAGTGATTCGAGTCAGGAAATTCTTGGATCAAAGATGAAATAGTCATATTTAAAGGCTCTACGCAGAATTTTCTTCCAGAAAAGTGATTATTCCTTTTAAATGTGCAAAATATTTGACATTTTTCATACCTTGCAGGAAGGAGTTAGTGTTATATAATATGCAGGTATGATATGTCTCTTCTTGTGCGTGTTTTAAACCTGCCACTCTTATTTGAAGTCCCTGAGTTATTGTATGAGAAGAAAGAGTGAATAGTGTTTTCCTGTCACTTTCACTACTCCACACAGTTCTCTCTAGACCCCTATCTCTTCCTTCATACCTTTTTCAGATTGCAGAATCCTGGTTCTGTTCAGGCAGCCCGTGCATAGGAGCTGCTATGTTCCTTTGATCAGCTGTGCTGCTTCTTCTGGGACCTTTTCTGTTCCTCTGCATTGGCTTTGAGATGGGCAAATGGACCAGAATTTAATGCAATACTCAGATACAGGCATAATGTGAATTAATTTTGTCATATAAGTTTTTTCCCTTTTGGCTTTTCTGTTCTCTTTCCAAGTAGTTTCTAGTGTTCCTCTTGTTTTTTGACTGCTGCTGAGTTGATGTTTTAATAGGAGACTCTGCCTTGATCTCATTCCTGAAAAGAATAACCAACTCAACACCTGATTCTTGGTAAGGTTAGGGCTGTTTTTTCTGTCTGTGTGTCACTTCATAATTTTTTCATTCCAAAGTTCATCTGTTTTATTACATAGTATCGCAATATTATGAGATGTTTCTGCAGCATGTTGTAGTTTTTAATGTCATGAGTAGACAGTTATTGTCGGATGATTGTCATATCAGTATTTCTTTTTTTTTAGATCACTTAAGAATGTAGCAGAGATTCCTGTGAGATAGCGACCTGGCTTCACAAAAAACATTATTGTTTATTGGCTGTGTTCCTCTCTTAAACGGTTTTCTGCCTCAAGCCTTTATATCTCATGGCAGCACAGATCTTTTAAGAGGCTTTTGTGAGAGGTCTTGTTTAATTTCTTTTGGAAATCAGAGCAGACATCGATCAGATTTGCTTCCTGCACCAGCTGTTGGCCTGCCCGGGAACTGAGGTAGGTTTGCAAGGCAACACTTTGCTTTACAAAAGCTGTGATGATTCTACCTCATACAGCATATTTACAGTAATATTTGCTGCTTTTATTACTTAGTTGCTTGTGCTAATGTGGGCATTTTGTGTATCATACTACACTGTCAGAGGTTCCCTGTGCTTGCTTTAGAATCTAGTTTTTGAAAGATTGCCAGGAGACCAAGGTATATAAAGTAGTGTTCGGTGAGAGGGTGCACCAATAATGCAATTTTTCCATCCTTCACTTTGGTTGAGTGCTACCTGATCTGGACACTTTGTTATTGGCTTTTCCCTCAGTTTCTTTATACTGATAGAATCATAGAATGGTTAGGGTTGGAAGGGACCTCAAAGATCAGCTAGTTCCACCCCCCCTGCCATGGGCAGGGAAACCCTCCACTACACCAGGTTGCTCAAAGCTCCATCCAACCTGGCCTTGAACACTTCCAGGGATGGGGCATCCACAATTCTTCTGGGCAACCTGTTCGAGTGTTTCACCACCCTCATTGTAAAAAACTTCTTCTTTATATCTCACCTAAATCTGCCCTCTTTCAGTTTAAAGCCATTGACCCCTGTCCTATCACTACACACCCTTGTAAAAAGTCCCTCTCCAGCTTTCCTGTAGGCCCCCTTTAGGTACTGGAAGGCTGCAATAAGATCACCCCGGAGCCTTCTCTTCTCCAGGCTGAACAGCCCCAACTCTCTCAGCCTGTCTTCATAGCAGAGGTGCTCCAGCCCTTGGATCATCTTCATCGCCCTCCTCTGGATCCGCTCCAGCAGTTCCATGTCCCTCTTGTGTTGGGGACCCCAGAGCTGAACGTAGTACTGCAGGTGGGGTCTTATGAGAGTAGAGGGGCAGAATCCCCTCCCTCGACCTGCTGCCCACACTGCTTGGGACGCAGCCCAGGACACAGTTGGCTTTCTGGGCTGCCAGTGCACATTGCCAGCTCATGTTGAGCTTCTCATCAGCCAGCACCCCCAAGTCCTTTTCCTCAGAGCTTCTCTCCATTCTCCGCCCAGTCTGTACTTGTGCTTGGGATTGCCCCAACCCACGTGCAGGACCTTGCACTTGGCCTTGTTGAACTTCATGAGGTTCTCACAGGCCCACCTCTCCAGCCTGTCGAGGTCCCTCTGTATGGCATCCCTTCCCTCCAGTGTGTCCACAACATCACACAGCTTGGTGTCGTCAGCAAACTTGCTGGGGGTGCACTTGATCCCACTGTCCAAGTCACTGAGAAATATCAGCTAGATGGTGCTGGTATGCTTCTGCCTAACTTTTGAGTTTGTGTTGGGATTTTTTTTTCAGTTTGTGCCTGAGTTTAAAACCCGTTCATTTTTTTACAGCTTTTCTGAAAAAGGGCTTTCTTGCTCCCAGTGGTTTCAGATGGGTGTTTTTTAATACCATTATGTTTAGCTTTAGACATCCTCAAGGCTTTTGTTTGACAGGCAGAATGCATTTGCTCTGAGACTAACGTGATGTCTCTCTGTCTCCAGAAAACATGCAGTTCTTTAAAGTTCCCCTTTTAGGTTCACCCATTTTTTTATTTTTGTGTGGTTCCTGTCTTTGAAATTGAGCGTGGCAGTAGCTGGTCTTCTGGCTTTAGGGATCTGCAGCAATGCTGAGTCTGATGCTGATATAGTTCAGGTACATGGCAGAAATACGATAAACCGATTGTGTGTACTGGTCAGGACTGCATCAAGCACTGATTCCCATGTTGAGGGTTTCCTGGCTGCCTGTTCCTGAAGCAGTTATTCACACCATCTAGAAATCTAGTGTTATCTGAGCGGTCAATAAAGATTTCATGTTTTACTTCAGAGTAGTTAAAATATTTGGAAATAATAGTTCCCTGGGATTTCCACACTCCGTTGCCTTCCTGTGACTGTTTCCTTTATGCCTCCTGTGTCCATGTCCTTGTTTAAGGTAAGCGTTTGAGGTCTGTGCCATCACTATCTTGGAGAATTCTGTGAAACATGGAAAGTGTTGTTTTGGCTTTCTCTCACTGTACCTTGTTCATACTGGACTGATTTTCTGCTACTTCTGTTTCCTATTTGACTTTTGTCAATTTTTGTCCTATTCTCTATTTGAGGTTGCAGCGTCTAGAATGGGATTCAGAGTGCTTCCTGTGTGCACCATTCTGCTTTCTCCTACTTGTTAGCTGGAAATTTCTGTGTCATCTTCTTGATGTGAAGTGCAGATTCCGTTTCCATCTCTGTTCAGGTGGGTATCTGGTCATCTTTTGCTAGGCTTAATCTACTCTGGAAGCTTCCCCAGTCCCTGGTGAACCTGAGCCTCTCTTCCTTGCTCCATTGCTTTAGTCATGCATTGAGACTTTGCCTCCCCACCATCTGTGTTATGATGGGAGTCCTGGTCTTTGGCACCCTGTGTTCTGCCTCTGGAATCTCTCTTCTTTCTTTCATGTGGTACCCAGGTGGATCACAAGCCCTGCCTCCTTCCCACGGTTTCCCAACTTGTCCAGGCTTTTTTTGAAGTTTATCAGTGTAGCACCAGCAGGCAGATCAGTACGCTATCTCTGGAATCAAGAACCAAACCTGTTAGGTACCTGGTGACTGAACCACTCATGGCTATTGCAGATTCCTTTTTCTCATCTAGGGTTTCTGTTCCAGGGAAGTATTGTCAGTACAAGAAGATACACAGACACCTTGGGCAGAGAGGGGACCATTGGCCAGGATTATATTACATCCTTAACCAGTTTGGTACCATGAAACTAGGGCTGGAAGAGCTTTTTCAGTGCCCTAAAAAGCCTCCTCAGTTTAACCTCTTTCCTTAAGCAGCAGTAGGTTGGTTGGTTTGTTGTTTTTTTTTTTTTCCTTGCAGGTGTGACTGTTCAGAGATTGCCATGAAGCCTCTGTCATGCATTCTTCCACCTATACCACAATCAAGTCACAAGAAAGAGCTCTATCTCTGAGGATCATGGGCTGCCTGGAATGAATACATCTTTGCACCACCTACACACGGGTCAGGTAATCATATGACGCTTGATACTTTACCCTTGGAAATGGTCAGCCCCTAGCTAGGCTTGTGACTGCATTTCTCTTGCACATGTGGACTTACTCAATAGAAGTGTTCCTATATGAGATGGCAATGCAGCTTCCAGTTAAAGTATTGAGAAGCAATTACGTTATGTGCATCACCAGCAACTGAATTCATCGTGTTTCATAACAAATTATGGTGAGACATTGACTGAATCCAAATTATGAGAAGCTGAGGCTTATCTTTAGCCTGTTCATTCAAAAGAAGCTGCCCTTCCCAGAAAGGCAGTCTTCCTGTTGCTTGGCTACGGAATTGATATAAGGTGGAAGGAAGAACTCCAGCCGTGCAAGATGTATTCACATCAGTGTGTTACTAAGCTGGTGATCCCTGAGCTGTGGAATGGTCAAATAAAGATGATTAAGGTGGAGGAAAAGAGTCCCTAGATGTTAGAAACTTTATTGCAACTTCTTAACAAAGAAAATACGTGCCACAAGCATATTTTGTGATGTTCTGTTGTCTTTATCTACCTTTTGAAACAAATGTGTGTAAGGCTATGTGGGCATATATGTCTTGTAGTAAATTTGATGGAACTGAGAAAACTTAAAATTGATAAAAGGGTTCCCAAGAAAAGATTGAAAAATGCTACTTTAGGTTAGAGTTTGTGCTCGTGTTAATTGACTTGCCAATTAACTTGCTGTAACTAGCACAGGTAGAAATGCTTATCTAGACAACCTGTAAATATTTGTATCACAAATGTTTCCGACTTAGGAGAATTTTTCCAGGATAGAAACGTGTGTGTAGTTAGATGGCCACAATTAAAATTAACGTCTAAGATGTTAAAGAAGAATGACAAACTTGAATGTAGCTGTTGTTAGGAGGGCAGGTTCTTGTCTCACCAAATGACCAATTTCAGGGACGTTCAAGGGAGTTAAGAGGCACATACCACTGAACCTACAAGAATTTTTCAGCTCTGTATCTGGCCTGGGACTGAACATTGCTACTTTAGAACACGCAATTTTTCTGTGTTGGTCCTGCCCATAATTCTGGTTTGGTTTTAATTATACCAAAGAAGGAAATAAACTCTGCGTCCTTGCAAAATTTTCATGGCTTTTCTGATTCGGGGTGTTGCAGGGTGTAGTTAATGCTCTGAAAAGGCTTTGGGATTCCTGGATGAAAGATGTGATGAAAGAAGTGTATTGTTATTGTTTTAGGGGAGGAATCATGCTACTGGGTAAGCCTCTGTCACTGAGACTTGCTGGACTTGTTTGTTCTGACTTGCCTATGACTCCTTTCTTTCCTAATTCGGGAGATAAAGCCTCAAGTCTTTGCTGAGATGCTGCACAGTGCGTTGTGGTGTTTGGGACAGTGCATCTCCCAGACAGAAAAGCTCCTTGCTGACCTCTCAGTGGTACCCAGAGGTGAGTGCTGCAGCCTTCTGACTTGCTCCTTGGTAGTTTGGACAGCATGGCTATATCATGCGTAGATTTATAGGGCAGTTTGAGCTTTGGCTGAGGGTGTGGGGAGCATGGCACTAGCTCTGAGCCTACTTCTGATTTGAGCTGCCTTCTACGCATCAGTAATCCTTCTGATATTTCACCCTTTCTCTTCACCCAAAATGCATTTGTTTTCCGAGAATTCCCCGGCTCCTCTGCAGTGTGGTATGGTGACAGATCAGGGTGGCTTATGGCCACCAAAGTTTGCTGTGGGGGAGCAGGTGGGAGTCATCTCACTGCACCCCAACTCTGATCTGCTGTTTGTGCTAGTGTGGTTAGAACGTGTTGCAGTCACAACTGCTGAGCTAATGGCTTGGTACGGAAGGGTGAACAGAGTAAACTAGGTAAAAGTAGCTTCTTGTGCTCTTGTTTGTTTTCATGGGCTTTGTATGCAGCCAGGGAAGTGTTAATCTGTGCGGAATTAGCTTGGAAACACACCAAATCTGGCACCAGACCATTTCACTCACCCTGCCTTGGAATGAAAATCAAACTGAAAACCCACAAAGACTATAACTGCCTGTTTGGTGTCTCACTTCTGGAGTAGATTTCAGCCGGTCAAAGCGGGACGAAGGGAGGCAGGCAGAGCTATTTTCAACAGCTGAAAAGCAGAGATCTACTGCCATAGTCTGGGAGTGCCAAACTAACAGAACAAGATTCTACGACCAATGCATCTGCAGTGGAAATCTGAGAGGTAAAGATGATGTAGAAGTTGCAGAACCTTATCCTAAACTGATATTTAGGATATGCAATCAGTGAGCATGTACTTAATATTTCCTTTACACTGGGATGGCCTCTCAAGTGTTTATGCACATTGTAAAGTCCTTATGTGGTGAGTAGCCCTCCTAGTTCTACTAAAACTTATTTCAGAACACAGGAGTCTTTCTCAAGGTGTTGGCTGTGGCAGTCAACTGTAGAAATGTGCGTTATTAATTGAGGATATCTCAGTTGTCGGCATTAGTTATGTCCCACAGACTGTTATAGTAATACAGGAGGCTAGTGCTATACCAACAGTTAAAGAGCTCATAATCTCCAAAAAGCTGTATGCAAAATGGATGAGAGAGTAAGGAACAACAAACTTTTTGTGCTGATTGCAACGATGATCAAATAATCAGGGAAGCCTGTATGAGCAGCATTTTGGCATCATGGATATAGTTACTGGTAAGCTCTGAGTTAACGCATCCCAAAGACCGAATGCTGTCCCTCAATCTTGATGCAAACAACAAGAACAGTATTTGGAGCTGTTGTCTTTGCCCAGCTGAAGTGTGCTCCTGGGAAGCAGCAAGACCTTGGTAGAATTGGATGGTTAAGGGGAGGAGCTCAATTAGTAAGTGGCAAATACATTCGTGATGCTTTATCTGACTGCAGAGGGGTGGCATGCAGCACCTACTGTTTTTGTGGGATGTTTGAGGGTGTGGGGAGATCAAACTGATTCAGCATGACACATAGAACACCACACACATTTTGTTTCCCTTAGCAGATCCCTTCAATGTTTGGAAGTCTTCCATTGTATCAGAATCACTTTGGGAGATACCAAAAATTGAATGAGTGAGGCTGGTAGGTAACTGACCTCGTCCAGACAAGGGTCTTGCAGTACTTAGACAGGCACTAACTGCTTCTGTTTCAATGCCCAAAGTAGCAGAGGTTGTTGTCCTGTTCTCTTAGAAGTCTATGTCCTGAGTATGCTGCAAGAGCAGAGGAGAAGTGTTAGGTTGGTGTGATTGCTTGTGGCAAAGGTACGAGTGGGATTAACGTGCCTTGCTTCATGGTCCTGCGCTTGTGCTACAGGACTCCTGGACTAAGCCAGATGTATTTCAGTTGCTGCCATTCCCAGCCACACTGCCAAGGTGGATAGCTTCAGGGACCTAGTCTGGATTTTCAGATTGCACTCACCAGGCCAGCAGATTAGTCTGTCCAGTTGCCTTGTGAAAGGTCCCATTTCTAGGAAGAATGATTGTAGGGATGTGCCTGAATCTATCTTCGAATGGGGAAAATGGCCAAGGCTATAAATATGGAGAGACCCTCTTTAGCAGATGTGCTACCTGAGCTCTGCCACTGGCTCTTCTGAGAGTATTGGAATATCAGTGAGCAGGGGTATAATAATAAAAAATATAATAATAACTTTAGTTTAGGAAAACAGCAGCAGATTAGACAGAAGTAGTCTCATGTTTCCTTCTAAGCAGGACGTGGCAAAACACACTTCAGTAAACAGCTGGTGCCAGAAAACATGGTTTAGGTTGATCTAAAAGCAAATCTAGGTCGGGGTGCTGTGAGGACCTAGCTGAAGAAGTCAAAAAATGTCAAGGCCGATCTGTAAAACAGAAAGGGGTACCTGTTCCCTGCTTATCCAGCAGCTCATTGACTAGGGCCTTTTCTTAGGACACATGATAAAGTTACACTTCCTTTTCTTGTCTACACAGACATTTTCTGGTCAGTTTTCAGGTGTTGTTCTTACAGAGACTTTTGGTAATGCACAGGAGCTCAACCAGAAGAGATGGATAAGTTCAATGTAGGGAATCAAATCCTGTCAGGCAGAGGTGGGAGCTTGAACTTTCATCACTTGCATTGTGAATGAACATAGTAACCTTTTGGGGAGTTTGGTACCAGATGAGAGAGGAAAAACAGCTTGTCACCTGTGCATTGTGCTTCTCTTTTAGTTTTGGTAAAGGCGAAATGGAAGGTAAAGAATTCACCTGGAGCTGATCAGAAATCCAACCTGAAATCCTATCTGTTCTCTCCTTAGTTTCACAAGGAAGACCAGGCAATTTTAGCTCCGTAAAATTTCACTACAACTCTTCTTCCTAATGTGACAATAACTATTAATGTAGCTTTATTTCTTGCTGTATTTCACTTATTAAAATATCCTGTATTGAGGCTTGATTTAATATCTCTTTCTCTAAACACAACTTTGTGTTGAAAATAACTTAATTCTATACAAACATAGCCATTTTCGAAATAGTCAATTCGAATGAAATTTTTTCAGTACAGAATAACTTTTTAGTGGTAAATTCTTTGGCTCAGAGTCAAGGAGTGTGAATGAGATGACTTAGCTTGCATTTCCAGACCCAAATAACTGTGATATGAAATTGTCAGATGCTGCTGTCTCCATGGATTGTCTTGGGCTCCTTGGAAATTCAGTGTGTTTTAAATGAGAACAGGAATTGCTGGGGAAGATCTAATGTTCATCCATAGTATTGCCATTGTACTAAACTAAAGGATCTTGAGTTTGAAACTTCTCGTTAATTCACTGCAGACTGAAAGCTGCCAGGCATAGACTGTGAGGAGGTGGTTTTCAGAGCAGAGAGGACTCAGCCGTCAAGGTCTCACGGTGGAGCCTGACTTCTGATCTCTTGTTAAGGTTTGCTCTTGAGGAGCCTCCATGCTGGAGGATGAATGCCTTGGTGTTACCTGAATTCCCCTGTCTGCCCACTGAGAGTTAATTCACAGCTTACTGGAGCTTGGGCGGTAAAAAAATCAAAGCATGTGCTGTAAGAAAGCAAGAAATTTCATAGATTTCATAGATTTCTAGGTTGGAAAAGACCTTAGAGATCATCGAGTCCAACCGTCCCTAATCCCCATTAAACCATATCCCTAAGTAGTTCATCCACCCTATTCTTAAACACATCCAGGGATGGGGACTCAACCACCACCCTGGGCAGCCTATTCCAGTGGCTGACAACCCTTTCAGAGAAGAAATACTTCCTAACATCCAACCTGAATCTGCCCTGACTAAGCTTATACCCATTTCCTCTTGTTCTATCACCCATCACTAATGTAAAGAGCCCTTCCCCCACCTCCCCACCATCTTTTCTCAAGTATTTGTAGGCTGTAATCAGGTCTCCCCTCAGCCTCCTCTTCTCCAGGCTAAACAGCCCCAACTCCCTCAGCCGCTCCTCATAAGTTTTATTTTCCAGCCCCTTGACCAGTGAGGCTGTACAAAACACTCTGCCCTGGAAGGCATCCACACAGACTGCTGTAGTATTAGGGGTCTTCTGAGGAGAACACCGGCCTATTAAGCAGTGCCTCTTCGCCACAAGAAGAAAGAAAGAATGCATCTATGGCTGAAGGCAATGAGATCATGTCTGCCTCTGCGTTCATCAGCACCACAGAGGATCAGTGTTTCTCTGGCCAGCGAGTGTTGCTGAGTGGAGCAGAGTTTTCTTGGTTACTAGAGTGCAGAGAAAACCATGCAGAAGTCTGATTCCTGAACAGGGGTATTCACCTGCCACTCAACTATTTAATTACAGAGATGGATGTCCCAGGCACAGGAGGCCCTGTCAGGTGGTTATTCTGCTACAGCATGACAATCCTGCCCTCCGTGGCATAATAGCAGAAAGGCTAGCGGGGCGAAAGAGCTAGTTGGAGGTGTAAGTGTGTGGTTAATGACTGAATGCATTGAGTGGACATAACCTGGACAAGAACTGTCTTCCACTGAACAGCCTAGTAGGTATCAGCAGAGCCAGGCACAAAAGCAGACCGAGCTGTAAGTGTGTTTTCTGAATACAGTGTGTATTTGTGCATGACAGTGTCAAAGGCTAGAACTCCTAGGCACCACTGGAGGTATGTGCTGCTCTCATACAAGAAATACACATTTGGTGTTGCCTGCACTCAAGCTGCTCTTCAAAGAGTAAAGGATGGCTGATTTTGGGCCAAACAAGACCATCTGTTCCCTGCATTCATGCTGATTCCTGAAATGGGTGACGAAAGATTAGATATTTGCTAAAAAGCTAAAAACAAGAGAGTTTATTTCCCAGCCTTTCTGCACAACTGGTAACTAGCATGTCTGCTGATAAAATAGACCCAAAAAAAATTTAAAAAGGGGACAAGGGAGATTGCTGCTGAGCTGGGTCCTGCACTCAGGCCTTGCAGTTGAAGAATACATACTGGCAGTTGTATGCTGTGGGAGATGATGAGACTTTGTGCTTCCATTGCACAAGAGATTTTTCCTGTTCTGGTACTTATTTTAGCAAGATGGAAGTCGAGAGCACCCTACTAAAGGGAGGAAACTGTTCTGGGTTTGAAGAAGTATTTCCACCTTAATTTGTATATTCTCTATATACTATATATATACAAATTAATTACCTATATGAATGTAGAAACATGTGGAAGCGCTTCCTTTAAACTCTTTTTTAAAGTGAAATTGGTATCAGAAGTGGAGGAGTGGTTTTTATTCCTCATCTCCCATGTTTCCGTTTCCCCCAGTGCTGCAGTGTTTCCTAAGGTGCCTGTTTCCCCTTGCAAGTCTGTGTGACCTGTGGAGAGCAAGTGGTTCTGAGATGTTGGAGGAGTAGGTCTGTGCTGCCAGTGTTTGTCGATGTAGCTGGTATTTGCACAAAAAGGAAATAGAGACAGATTGAAATGGAGGATGGTGCTGCCTGTCAGAGCACGAGTCCCACAGACAGGGAGATGCTCGTTTTTGAAGTGTGAGTCTTAAGCCTTTGTCACTTATAGAATCATAGAATGGTTTGGGTTGGAAAGGACCTCAAAGATCATCTAGTTCCAACCCCCTGCCATGGGCAGGGAAACCCTCCACTATACCAGGTTGCCCAAAGCCTCATCCAACCTGGCCTTGAACACTTCCAGGGATGGGACATCTACAACTTCTCTGGGCAACCTGTTCCAGTGCCTCACTACCCTCAGAGTGAAAAATGTCTTCCTTATATCCAATCTAAATCTCCCCTCTTTCAGTTTAAAGCCATTTCCCCTTGTCCTATCACTACATGCCCTTGTAAAAAGTCCCTCTCCAGCTTTCCTGTAGGCCCCCTTTAAGTACTGGAAGGCTGCAATAAGATCCCCCCGGAGCCTTCTCTTCTCCAGGCTGAACAGCCCCAACTCTCTCAGCCTGTCTCCATAGCAGAGGTGATCCAGCCCTTGGATCATCTTTGTGGCCTCCTCTGGACCCGCTCCAGCAGCTCCATGTCCTTATGTATAAGGCTGTGCCTTGAGGAAATCTGTATTAAGTTCAAGAAAGTCATTGGTTATGAAACAAGTACTATTGTTTCAATATCTACAGGCAGCCATGTGCCATCAGGGCTGTGCCGCACGTTCTCTGCGTCAAGAGCAATGGAGAGATGTTGCTCTGATTGCTGTCTGGATGGAAGCACACTGGGGCAGGGACAGCTGAAGCACAGGGAACCTGCCTGATGGAGATTGATGGCAGGGGCTCAATCTGCCCCTGAGGAGAGCAAAGTCAGATGCTAAAGCAGAATCTTTAAAACATGAGAGGTGGCTAGTTAAGGAGGGGCAGAGGCATATTGCCATAGTGAGCTGTTCTGGTTAGCCAAGGGGCTCGTCCTTACGGGCAGTAATTGGCTGCCCATGAGCTATGCTGCAATTCCATGAGCTGGGACTGTGAAAGAATGTGAGCTGTGAGATGAGGATAAGAATGCTCCATGGAAGGCTGCAGCATGTTAAAGAAACTGAGGCCAGACAGTCCCGCTAGTCTTAGATTTTTATCTGAATCTCTTTCTGTTAAACCCTCAGGGGTAATGGATAGTGTGTACAGTGAAGGACTAGATGGCAAGAAGTCAAGGCCTCCATGGAATCATTTGAGCTCTAGTGTGTGTATATTATGTATTTACTGCGACTTGCAGTTTCCAGAGAAAGTAATCCTGGCCAGCCTGGACTTCCAGACACCTATTGACTGTCCTATTGTTTTGCAGAACCTTGCCGTTCAGAAACATAGCCAATCTAGTGGGGAGACAGCTAGGTTTGGGGAAAACTTGGACTGTGCATTGCCAGAACGTAACTTTACTCTAATAAAGCAGGCACAACAGAAGGAAAGGTATTAGGCTTCTTGGTGGTATGTGACACTGAAGCAGAAGGCTTGACTCTGGTCACCTGTCCTGTGTCTTTTGGTAACACTAAGCTGCTGCTTGTGACCACCTGCAGTTGTGGCTCTGGCTGAAGCTACCCTGTTTGACTTTTTCTTTCTGGTATGCCACCTGTTTGAGTGGGTAAAAACTTGCCTGCTTCCCTTAAGCAATGGACTGGGATACCTGCCAGCACACTCACTAGCCAAAAACAAGCTTTTATGTGAGAAGATTAAACTGAGTTGCTTCCAACTTCCCTGTCACTCGCTGAGCACACCCTCATTGTGTGCAGACCTCCCAGCTGCTTCCTCTGTGGCTCTATCCTTTTTTTTTCTTTTTTCCACTTGGCCTTGCTTATCATCTCTTCCTTGTAGCTTTGCTGAGCTTTCTTGCCCTCAGAGCAGTGTATAACCTCATTCTGCTCTCCCACCACTTCACTGTCTTTTGCTGTCTTGGATTTCTGCATTGTACCCTCACCTTCATTGGTCATCTGCCCCCTCAGCTCATTTCCGAAGATGGAGCCTCTGCTGGTATCCTGCTCTGCTTTCATTGTGATTTCTTCTTCGCCACCTTGTAGTCAGAAAACCTGCAAAGACTTACTCTCTCTGCCTGCCTTTGTGCCCCTATTTACTCAGACGTTGCTCAGAAATGGCTGTGCCGTAGGCCTGAAAAGGAGAATATAGCAGTTAGTATGTCTAGTCCTCATCAATACAAACGTGGATCAGTGGGTGTAAAACAGCGTGGTGACTAGCCAGCAGAGTCTGGCTGCTGTCATTGGTCACTCCAGGCACCTTTGAGACATTATCCCACGTGTTTTTCTGATACCCTGTACTAATGCCGACCATGATGTAGAAGACTCAGTGGCATGACAACAATTACTACCGAGTATGCTGTGGAATTACTGGGGATCTGAAATAATTGTGTTTAAGGCTTTGCGTCATCCTACAACAAAGCTGCTGAGGACATGCACAAAAATGCAGTTTTCCTAATGTTCTCTTGCTTAACACAGCACAGGAGGACATAAGCGTAGGAGAAAGGCTTAAGTGCCTTTGTCCATGTGTGCGTCAAGTTCCCAACCCTTTTACAGGTCTGCTGTTGGCTTTCAGCAAGTCACTAAGTCTAGGTCTTGTTTTTATATTACTTTTACACGAGTAGCTTGCTCTTTCCCCTTTGGCAGGAGACAGGATGCGATCTCTTAAAATGTATATGTGGTTTTGGCACAATAAAACCCAAACCCTGTAGAGGATCAATAGATGTTACTGCTCATACTAACTGAAAATAACTCAAAGGTGTATGTTATATGGCATCTCCGGTAGCCTGGAGTATCCTTGGTGCAGAAGTTATTTCATCAGTCATGAATTACTACGTTTGTGTTCAGCTTAAGCACCTGCATGGTCAGTCAGTTGCACTTGAAATCTGTGTAGTATTTCTTGATGGGAAATCGTCTCTACTAGTGATACCTGCACAACTCTAGGCTTTTCTCAGGGGTGCACATGAGGCAATGGAGGCAATTTAGAACGCAGAAAATTCTGACTAAATATAAAGAAAAAGCTTTTGCTCCTGAGAGACTGGAGGATCTCTGTTCTTGGAGATACTAAAAACTTGACAAAGCCTGGAGCAACCTGCTGTAGTGGGACCTGGTTTGAGCAGAAGGTCAGACCCACAGAGTCCAGAGGTCCTTCCCAGCCTACCTCACTCTTTGAGATTTGTCAGCTGAGCTAAATTGTGCCAGATATGATTTAGCTTAGGATGCACTATTATCTTTGTAATAGAGTTGAATTTTTCCATGTTGTTTTCTTCAATGCAGATAGTGATCCAGATGGACAGACCGACAAGGCGTATGGAGCCATGGAAGATAGCAGTCATTGTTGTGTTGGTAATAGTTGCCTTAGCCCTCATCATCGGCTTGCTTACATATGTTTTGTGCAATGGTAAGTGCAGCACTCTTTTTGTTGTCACAAGTCTTCAGGAGTCTACTGTGTTTTGCTTGCTGCTGTGGTCTTGCCTGATAATTTAGGTATACAATTCACCCTGGTATAGAATCTGCATGAGAAAACTTCTTAGACCCTGTTCAAGATCTGGATTGATTAGAAAACCTGCAAGAATACTTAAAATATCATTTACTTGAAGCTGTAAAAAACTTTAAGTTTTGTCACTCTTTTTTGTTTCTTGTCTTGCCCTGGTGCCTCCACTGGTATCCATGGTTAACCAAAGACTCGCAGTCTTCTGTGTAAGCCAGAGGTGTGTCTAGTACTCAGGCTATGCACAGTAAACTAGGTCTTGAGCAGGGTTTTTGCAGAAACTGAGCCCAGCACCTCTAGCTGAGGATATTCCAGAAAGAGTGGGGGCAGAGATTTAGGCTTTTTGGAGCCCCAGAGTCAGTCCTGGTAGCAGATGAATGAAGCCAAGCCATTCCGTTCCCAGTCTCTGATATACCAGTGCGAGGGGTTTTGAAATGCCTTCCTGCTGGGATGGAACTAATTGTGTTGCTGTCTCAGCTCACCGAGAGTCAACGAGGCCATGGCTTGCATTGAGACACTAGACAGAGAAATGGCAGAGCTACAGCTTAGCTTTGCTTTTCTACTAACTCTGCATTATGGGACCCCTGTCTACCATTCACCCGAGAGCCAGATTTTAACCTTAAACTGATTGCTGAATGGATGCAACAGCTCTGGGCCACCTTCATCTGAGGGACAGGGACATGCCAGACTGCAGCTAGGAAGGAGTGAGTTTGTCTGCTGAGTCAGAAGGGACATATGTGGGCTGGTGTGTCTCGTGCTGTGCTCACCTCAGGCTGATGAGAAGATGGTCCCCGGAAAAATGTTGTAGTGGGTGTACTTGAGATGATCCTCAAAGTAGAAATGAGCCTCTAGGTGGTCCATGGAGCAGCAAGATGATCCAGAGCCTCCTTTTTGCAAAGTGTGGTTAAAGTTGTAATTCCACAGGTGACAGGGTCATAGCCAGAGCCTGAGAGCCCTACTTGTGCCGTGCTGCGTGAGGTGCTGTGCATATCTGAATTGTGCTGAAGGAGATCAGCCACCTTTCTTTTCCTCCTCTAGATCAGGACCGATATTACAATGCCACTTTCGTAATCACCAATGTCGACTATGACCGTCAGTATGAACGGCAAACCACGGAAGAGTTCAGGCGCCTGAGCCAAGAGATTGAAACCATGGTAAGCTGAGATGTTTCTCTGTTTCTGCCTGACCTGTGGTGAAGAGGTCACTGTTTCCAATTGTGTGACTGGAAATGGAACCAGAGGTGATTGTTCCTCATTCTTACGTGACGACTGCCTTACCCTTCAAACCTTGCTGTAGTGGGTTAAAGATGCATTGCTGACTGGGCACGAGCAGATGGTGAGCACAGGTGCTGTCTGTTCCTGCGGCTCTGTGGTGGAACAGGCACCCACAGAGCAGAAGGGACAGCAAAATTGACCAACTCAGCTGTTTACTTTTGTTCTGCATCTGATGGAACTTTAGTGGTAGCTTTGGTGTAGAGGCAGAGATCTGAAGGCATTTTCTTGTGTTTCAGAGGCTCACAAGACTCTTATATCTTGAAAGGATGTACATATTACAGGTGTATTTTAACACACTCTTTTCCTTTAACAGATATCTGCAGTATTCAAGGGGTCCTTTCTAAGTAAGAGGTACATCAGATCTCATGTTGTCAGTCTAAGGTAAGTAATGAGAAGGTCAGGAATAAGCAAGGATGTATTCTTTGTATTCCTTGACCATACAGATTGTGCCTGGTTATTTATGCTTGGATTACACCAGCAGGATGACTAAATCTTGGCTGGTTGTTGCTCTCCTTCGGCGCTCACAACGCTGAGGGCTCAGTTACCTTCAGAGCAAGGAAGAGAAATTTGGTCTTGTACTTCTGCCTTGTACTTACGTGAACACCAGTTGTTTGTGGCTGTGATGCAGTAACTGTATTACTAGGTCTTCAACACTAGTTAAGGGCTTGTGAGATGCAGAGTCAGCTCTTTGTTTCACTTAATGCTTCCTGTGGAAGCTCGTGCTGGTGTTTACCCCTCTGCATGGTGTACAGCAGGAGATGCCTGTTCTCCTACCTCTTTGAAAATGTCTGAAGGAATAAATGGTTCCGCTGTGAGATACTTGGATACAAAGTTGAGGGAAGGAGGCAAGTGAGATACAGATATAAAGGTCCTGTGTGAGAGCTTTCAAGTCTCTCCTCCCTGCAGTAATCGCTTCCCTCTCCTTCTCATTACTTTGGGTTAGAGCCTTATTTCTATAAGGCTGAATTCCACTGTGCAATATTTTTCTCTAGACAGCAAAGAGCGCCAGCCTTCCCCCAAATGTCCTTCTTCACAGCACTTCTGGGCTTTCATGCCTTTACCTGTCTCTAGATGGAATGAGTCATTTCCTTAAACTCTTCTACATTCTTTTCTTCTGCTGGTTTCTTCCACAAGCCTCCCATACTGTATATCAACTGAAATTACAGAACTTTGGAGCTAGACTTCAAGCAACTTCTTTTCACCTTTTGGGTTGACCAAACTGTATCTTTTCCAAACTTGTTTTCACTATAGGTACCTTGTTGTGCAACTAGACCCTGGACCAGCTTAGCTACGTCTCTGCTGTCTTTCCCTCTAGGCTTCAGTTGATTTTCCTTTAGACTGTTAGCCTAAAATATTGGGCTTGACATTTTATACTGACAGTTAAGTGGTGAAACGATTTAGTTTTCTGTCTCTAGATATAATGGAGCTAACTGGCCAATAAATGGACAAGTGACTTAAATGAAAAAAAAATGCCAAAAGAGCTTTTGAACTTTAGGAATGGCTTGTTGGATATCTGTTGACAGGTTTTAACTTGCTGTATTGTTCCTACTGCCGCCTGTGTCTTACTGACTATGAGCTGCATAGAGGCCAAAGGGAGTGGTCCCTCTTCTCCTTCTCAGCTGTACTGCTTATAACAATTCCCAGAAAACTTCCTCTGGTCATTGATGTAGTGAGAACCAAGCCTTTTGCTGCCTCCTGACATGTCATCACCTTCCTTTACCTGTGCACAGCTATGCTGTTTGTTCTGTACATCTACGCGGACGAGATCTGTTCTCGTATAAAGGTGGCAGACAGTGCAAAGCAGAACAAAGAGGATTAGTGGGCAAAGAGGGAATGACACCACTTTGTTTTTGTTGGTTTGCAGCCCAGATCCTGACGGAGTGCTTGCATCTGTTGTTCTGGTATTTAAATTTGCCTCGGCTGACAGTGAGGAAATGAGCTGGGGTCATGTCAACCGTGTGTTACAGAGAAGGCTGAAAACAAGCTCCACATTCTTGAGTGTTGACCAGTCTACCATTAGACTCACAGGCAAGTGCCTTAGATTTGTGTTTTTAGCTTGGAATTTGTTCCTCATACTTTACCATTCTTTGTGTAATGAGCTTCACTATAGTATGCAAATATGGGCTATTCTTGTTTTCTTCTTTTGCTTCTCAAAATTGTGTGTTAGGGCTTACAGCCCAGGAGCTTGGAAGAAGTAGCGTGAAAAGAACTAAAGCATACTGGCACTAATTTATGAGTGTGAGCTCTCCTCTGTGCATAAGAGGTTCTCTTTGTGTGACCTAGCTCTGTTGAATGAGATAATCTCCCTCACAATTTATCAAAAAAGGCCCAACTTTGTGACCACGTGTTCACAGATTACTTTAAGGCACACAGTGAATTGGACAAGAACCCGTGTCATCAGGTACTGAAATATAGAGGCCACAAGGTGTTAAAAAAATGCAAGGCTGAGATGGTTCCCTTTGCCAGCCCCTGCCATTTCCTTTGCTCCTTTGACAGATCGCTGTGCCACGTGTTCCTAATAAAACCCTGAGGTTCCCTGGGCAGTAATCCTCTCCCATGGATCTGTCGCTGGTTACTACCAGAATCTGGCAGAAGGTTTTCTGTAGAAAAGAAATCAGTAATGTTGCAGTTTAGCTCCAGTCAGTCCCAGCACTGACTGAGGATTTGCCAAGACTGTTTTGACCACCTTGCCATACTGAACCTGAAAAAGTGCCTGTAGGTGTTTATATCGTGCACAGCCGCCAGCACGTGTAGATGTTACTTGGACCTATTTGCAGTCATCTGCTGCTTTTGTCAGCTTTGAGCTAAGACAAAAAAGATGTATCCTTTGGCCTGGCACTTTCAGTGAGGAACAAAGGCTTAATTCAACTTCTCCAACAGAGCAAATTACTCCTTTTACCGTACTGTCACTCCGTGCAGCAGTGCAAGCCTTTTAATTTGTGGTTGCTGGGTACAGGGAGGGAGCCTGTGCTAGATCACGTAACAGGATGAGATATACTCACTGTGGTGTTTGCTTTTCGTTCCAGAGTTGAATAAGGAAAAGGGAGATAATCTTTTAAACAACTGTAAGTACAAATGCTTTATAGAGAAGGACCAGGGACATGGTGCTATAGGTTCTGTGGTTACAAGATGCTTATGATTTGAGATGCAAGTTGAAAAAATAACTTGTTAAAGATACCAGAGCAGTAGACAGTGCATGAGCCAGGGAAGACTTCAGCTTATTTTCTTGCTGTCAGGCTGGCTCTGTAGTGTTTGCAGAATCAGGCATTCTGACTTGGTGGGAAGCACTTCCTTTAATGCTGGTTATGGGAAGTAGGGGCGTGCAGGTGAGCTGCTGTTAATGAACTTTGCACGAGGACTGCAGTTGCTGAAGGCCAAGATTCTTGCTGGAATCCTTTCAAACACATTTTCCTTCCTGCCCCATCCTCCCTGCAGAAAGGTTTGGCAATAGATGTCTGTCAGATTTGAGCTAAACCTTGCAATATTCAGGGAAAGATCAAAGGGTGAGAGAAAGAGCTGTCCACAGCAAGAGCAAAGCAGGGGCACACAACCCTGGAGAGGGGCAGGTTCTCAGTCCCCCTCCTGCTCTACCCCTGTGAGGTCTCAAAGCTCATCTGGAAACAGGGAGACAGCCTAAGTCCCCTCCCAGGGGACTACATCAGTTCCCTGCATGGTCTCGAAGCCCTTGCACCTTAGCTTTCCATTTAAATGCCCTCTGAGAATTAACTGGTTTGGATCTAACTTTTTTCAGCTGAGTAATACATGATTGTGCTATTGGCACAGTGACTGTTGGAGAAAGAGGGCACTGGTTTTTTGTTGCTGTTGCCAAGGCTGACCTGGAGGTCAGCTGGCCAAATCCTTTCTTTGTTTGCCTAGTTTTTGGGTAGGTTTTTTGTTTGGTTTTGTGGGTTTTTTTGCAAACTGGTGTTCAGCAATTCTGTGACACTTAAAGCTATACTGACTATGCTGGTCTTGCCTTTGCTGTACAAATTTTTGGTGGTGGGATTTTACAAATAATGGGAAGATAGCCTCCACTGAGTTCACAAGCCATGTGCTGTGTCTTGTGTATATTTTGGTGTTTATTAAAGCTTAGAGCTGCCTTGGTGTGGTGGTTGTTTGTGTGGGGATTCCTCAGTCTTTTCATACTCAGTTTTTAAGAAGTCTTTTTACAAAACCAAAGGATTTCCTTTTTTTTTTTTCCATACGGTACCAAGAGAGGTTTAGTCTTTAGATGAAACCTACATGCCGTTATTATGACAGCAATATGAACACAAATGCTTAGGTTAATTATCAGCGTACGTCTTTGTGCCTGATAATCTGTGCATGTACCTGTATACACTAATGGCTATGTATGTTACCTTTCCCTCTGTACAGCTCGAGTCAAGTATCAAAGCAAGGTTTGTAGAGGCAATATTTTTTTAACTAGGTAACTGGGGAAGATAAACAGTGTCTCAGATATCCAGCCTTCAGTTCCCGTGGGAGTACATATGGGCTTGCGTGTCTGAAAATTGGCTTAATGAGAAAGTAGTGACTCTTCTACCATTTATTTGGTAGAATATAGAATAAGAAACCAAACTTCTTTGCTTACCCCACATCTATCCTGAGACACTTGTGACCATGGCACTTGGTTTCCCTGCTATTGGAGGCACTGCTTTAGGTGAAGGCTGTCTCTTGAAACTCCTGCCATGTTACACCTGTGCCTGCAGCCATGAGGGCCTTTCCCAAAGCACCACGCTGATTTCCCCTCAATCAGCTACAGCAGAGGTGCCTTTTCTTTGCCAGGCTGTGGAATACGAAGACAGGCATTCTCCTTCACAGGAGTGGAGAGAATAACTGGCGGGCAGCGTGCACAGAGTGGGGAATGGCCGTGGCAGGCTAGCATTCAGCTTGATGGGACCCATCGTTGTGGTGCATCAGTGATCAGTAATACGTGGCTAGTGACTGCAGCCCATTGCTTTAGAGGGTAAGTCCTCAGCACCTTTCTGATCTTAGAGGCCTTAGGACTCTTGGGTGCTCTGACCTTTCATGGCTCACTAAGTCTACATCTGCTGAGAGATAATGGCTCTTCTCTGTCCCTTGGTCCCTTCTTTGTCCTTTGTCTTCTTCTTTGTCCCAGGCAAACCTGGTCACGTTGTGTTTTGATGCTTAAATGGAGAGCTAAACCCCTTTGAGGATCTCATTTTGTGTGGCTGTGACATACTCTCAAATATCTTACAGAGAAAGAGATCCTCGGAGGTGGACTGCCAGCTTTGGAATTCTGCTGAGACCTCCAAAACAGAAAAAATTAGTCCGAAGAATTATCATTCATGAAAAATACAGAAACTTTGTCCTTGATCATGAATATGATGTGGCTGTTGTGGAACTTGCCTCTGCTATTGAGTTCACGAGTGATGTGCACAGTGTCTGTCTTCCTGAAGCATCTCACGTTTTCCCAGCGAACGCTACCTGTTTTGTCACAGGCTGGGGAGCTTTGAAGAATGATGGTGAGTGTCTTTTGCCTACTTGTTCCCTGTCACACATGTATCTGAGAAGACTGCTGTTAGTTTTATTTAGATTTTTTGTTTATTTTGTGTTTCTTGCACTTGGTATTTGATAGGTGCGAGTGCTAATGATACTTTTGTGGGTTTAGTTTGCTGCTTTTTTTTTTCTGGCTAGGTCAGTGGATTGCAATGTGGGGGAAAGACCCTACAGGTTAGCCTTAGAGGAGTAAGAGCAGCTTTTTTTCATTACTGCATGCATTGTGCTGGTTGAATACTTTCTGTTCTCCATTCCCACTGGCCCAGTCCCTCTGGATTTAGCTCTGGCATGAGTTCTTTTGCCATTCAGCTTTGTCATAGATGTATCAGGACAGTTTTCATCAGCTATTCTGTCTTTGGTCATAAATCAGGCTTCATCCAATGATTTGAGTGAGCTTCATTCAAATTAGTCAATATCAGAGAAGTTAGAGATGATGGGAGTATAAATCTGCTTATGAGAGCCATTGAACTATATAGGTTGTGTTTCATGATAGGCTCTTGGGGTGTGCAGTGGTTGTCCAGAGCTACACTGCAGTTAACCCAATGGGTCCTTCCGTTGGTATCAAGGACATATCTTGTAGCCTACAGTTGAATTCAACACTGAAACATGTACAAAAATCCATTTGTCCATTATGCTAAAGAGCATCTGGTGAGAATGACAGATGGAGAAGGGTTATGTATGGGAACAAGTGACTGGACTTTAACAGAGGGCAGGGGAGACATGACTACTTTCTTCTTCCTGAGGCATTGTCTGAGTAGCTACCTACACTTCCTGTAATGGCAGAAAAGCTACAGGAAAATCTGGCTACTCATCATCCTAAGTGTTGTAGGTTGCATACCGTACCTGCAGATTCTAATGTCATTTCTCCTCTAGGCTCTAGTGTTAATGAGCTTCGACAAGCAGAAGTGAAAATTATAAGTACTGAGGTTTGTAATAGAAGACAAGTGTACAGTGGAGCGATAACACCTGGAATGTTGTGTGCTGGGTACTTGGAGGGGCAGGTGGATGCCTGCCAGGTAAGTCTCTTCATAGGTAATAGTAAAAAAAAGGAAATCGGTGGGGTAGGAGGTGATGTTTCCTAGGAACAGAATATACTTTGGGGAATTTTGATGAAGTTTGTGGGGTTCAGTATCTTGACAGATGTTCTTGGATCTTGATGATCCGAGGGCTGGAACACCTCTGCTATGAAGACAGGCTAAGAGAGTTGGGGCTGTTCAGCCTGGAGAAGAGAAGGCTCCGGGGTGATCTTATTGCAGCCTTCCAGTACCTAAAGGGGCTACAGGAAAGCTGGAGAGGGGCTTTTTACAAGGGCATGTAGTGATAGGACAAGGGGCAATGGCTTTAAACTGAAAGAGGGCAGATTTAGATTGGATATAAGGAAGAAATTTTTCCCTCTGAGGGTGGTGAGGCACTGGAACAGGTTGCCCAGAGAAGTTGTGGATGCCCCATCCCTGGCAGTGTTCAAGGCCAGGTTGGATGAGGCTTTGAGCAATGTGGTGTAGTGGAGGGTTTCCCTGCCCATGGCAGAGGGGTTGGAACTAGCTGATCTTTGAGGTCCCTTCCAGCCCGAACCATTCTATGATTCTATGTAAATCAAGAGCTTCATGGTTTATGGGCTGAAATGTGCACTTAGATGCTTGAGGTTTATATATAATGCACGCGTGAGAGAATGCAGATGTGAGGGTGTGGAGTGAGAGAGGCTGAATTAGTCAGAGGCTGTGAGCCTCTGCCTTGTCAGTAGACTGTGCGAAGGTTGAATTACAGCTGTGGTCTAGAGCCAAATATCTGTCAGTTGTAACAGAACAATTTGAGGCTTGCTGCATTAGTGATGTGAACGCTGCTTACTGTGTTCCTGCCTGTTGACGTTTTTCTCCTTAGGGTGACTCTGGTGGACCACTGGTGCACGCGAACTCCAGAGGAATCTGGTATCTCGTGGGAATAGTGAGCTGGGGAGATGAATGTGGCAAGCCAGATAAACCAGGAGTGTACACGCGAGTGACTTACTATCGAAACTGGATCAAATCCAAAACAGGCATCTGAAACCTACAGCGGGTTAAGTTTTGTGTACAGCTATTCCTCTGACATGTTCTGCTCTGTGGTTACCCTCTAAACAGCTGCTGGCTTAGCTTGTGGTCATGTATCAAGTGCCAGCAAGCTCGGAGTACTTCTAGGACTTGAAATTGGTTTGGCCTACAGCCAGTCAGGAACAGACTTGATCCATGCGACAGCAGATTGTCAGGAAGTACTCTGTCAAAAGGACAACTACGTTCATCTACATGCAGTATACTGAACCTTTTTTCGCTGTGGCCAAGTGTCTTGGCCCCTACTTTTATACCCAAGCAAAGTGTTTGAGCCAAACAATCGTTTACCAGTATCCAAGACAACTTATAAGTAGAACGTGGCCACCCGTTTGCTGTGTGCTCACAAGGCCCAATCTATCTGTAGACCGGCTACAATCCAGCCCCTGACTCCAAGGTTGCTGCGCTTCTGAATTCTTCTTGAACTTCATCCTGCATCGTTCCAGGGAGTATACTCTAATGAAGAATGGAAGATAACTTAGAGAAGTCCTGGTTCCTAATATCATGTTGGACTGTTACTTAGGTGAATAGAGATTTTTTCCGTGCTGTGTTGTCTTGAAAAAGGAATCAGTGGAAAACACGAGCTTCTGTTCACCTTCTTTGAACAAGTGTATGCACACCCACTCGTTGCTTCATGTTAACAGCCTCTACCACAGCGTTTGCCGTGAAAGTGATTGCTGGACTTAAGACCAAAAACCACTCTACATTCCTACCAGCCTGTTTTCATACCAGAGTATTTGGCTGAATTAATTTCCATTTTTAAGTTTCCAGATCGTATAGCTCTGAATAAAGGTCCTTGGCTTTTTGTGCAGGATGGAGGATTGTAACCATCTCGGTATGACCATTGCCAAAAAAAACCCTCTCAAACTGCTTTTTCTTGTGAAAGCTGTTCTCAAGTCTTTATAATTTCATATGTGCATCTTCAACTGCATCCTAAAAAAAAAAAAGCTTTTGGTATGCTGGAAGTGTCCTTCAGAGCAGGGCAGAACTTCTGACTGACCCAGTAATCTTTGGTAAAGATCTCTCTCCTCTGTCAGGAAGTAAGAATTGCCTGTGTCTTATTGCCAGACCATAGCTAACTCATTTGATCTCAACCACACAAACTTCATATTCTCTCTGACTTCGTGTTTTCAGGAGCCCATGTTTCTGTCTGCGAGTTAGTTATCTCATAGTTAGATCTGGGAGAAACAAGCCCTTTGGTGATTCCACTCTTAGGATCAAAGAGTTGTCCAAACTGAGTACAAGTCAGTTGCCACAGTCAATGGCAATTGGGGGGATCCCCTCTGGACTGTGCAGCTTGCTGCAAATGCAGCAATCCATGGAGTTAACAGAAGTGTCTTAATTACATGGCCTGTGATCTGTATGGCTTGCCGGTACATGGCTTGCCGGTACAATCACACTTTTCTAGAGCCTTACTGGACATACTGGAATATTTAGATACCCAGAGATGGTCTGCATGAAAGACAAGGGTCTGCAGCTGTCGTGTGTTCTATACTTGTGTATATCAGGAAATCTGCACTTAAAAAAAAATTTCTCAGGGAACTTTTCTTGTGGAATGCTGTGAGCTTCAGAAACAGAACTTGGTGGCTTAATTTCTACATAGGGAGTGAGAAGTGTCATTGCAAATCCCAGCTATCTCACTGGTTCCACAAAACAAGTAAGTAGATGTCCAAAAAAAATTATTTTGTTATCTGAGAACTTTCCAGTTGTGCTTATTTTGGGTGCAAAATCAGAAAGCCTTAAGCATTTTTCTCTGTATCAAGGACTGCAGTAAATATCATTCTCCAAAGTGGTGCACGCAAAACTGAAAAAGTGAACTTATTTGCTTAAGGAGCTACCATTTCTGAGCATCTACTTGGAGAGATACAGTACCTCATCCACCTCAATGCCGAGTGCCAGCACAGTGCAGCCAGGAGGAGCGGGACTGAAGAGGACCTGACATCTACATGGTGATGTAGATGTCAGGTGATGTGAATTAACATCTTCACTCAAGGCAGAATGGGGTGTATCTAACTATACAATCATGCATGACACAGGAGTGTACTTTAGATGTAAATTTAATAAAACCTGTTAAAAATTTGCCTTCTGTTTCATGTACTTGTTAATTTCCTGCATTATGGTAAGGGACTTCTCTGTTTAGAACATGCCATGCTGATCCTATTCCGTGTGTTTATATAGTGGCTTTCATGTAGTCTTAAACATCTGGTTTTATTGGCTTGTTGGAAGAGCATACCTGGAAGAAGAGCAGAACTGTTAGAAGAGCAAAATGTCCAAATTTGTGTGCAGGCAAATGGGTCTCATGGTAGCCACTAGAGGGTGAATGGTATTGTGTGTGCAAGAGCCTTGAGCTCTTGGCTAATAGCGGTGCTCTGTTCCAGCTCAGCAGAGAGGATGTAGTGTTACAAAACTTTGACAAAATAATCAAGATTTAATCAAGTAGAAAAGTTGGACAGAAAACTGAAAAGTAAGATGTACAAGTTAAGATTGTTAAGTTTAATAAGTAACTACAGAGACCTCACTAGGAAATCACTGGATCTTTCTATGTATTGTTTTAACCCAAGGAACCATGGATACCTCATCACCCAGCTACTGCATTTTTCTATATTTTGTTTTAAGAAGTTAAAGAGACCATCACGGACATGACTTATGTTGCTTGGAAACCCCTTGCCCCTTCCCATCTTAATTTGAATAATCAAGGATTCTAATTAGTAAAATTAAATAGAATAACCAATGATTGTTATAAGAATATTGATAAGGTAATATAGCTAGTAAAACCAATCACTTTAAAGGTCAAAATTAAGAGCGAGAATAATACGCAATTTTATGTAAAAGAACTTGTGTAACAGTGACTCAGCAAAATGAGTGTATAAAAACCTATGGATTTTGATGCCAGGGTGGCATCCGCTTGGACGGAGCTATCCCCTGTGTCCCCCAGCGCTGGAATAAAGACGTGCCTGTTTATCCACTTTGTGTAGATGAATTTTTTTCCTGGCTGCTAACAGTTTTTCTGGTAACAAGAGGACAAGTCCATGTTGCCTTGAAGACACAGAGATGCTACACGACTGTCTTGCAAAGTGTGAAGAGACTACAGAAAGTACTAGTAGACTAGTACTAGTAGACTACTACTTCTTTCCTCCGGGGTGATCTTATTGTAGCTTTCCAGTACTTAAAGGGGGCCTACAGGAAAGCTGGAGAGGGACTTTTTACAAGGGTGTGTAGTGATAGGACAAGGGGCAATGGCTTTAAACTGAAAGAGGGGAGATTTAGGTTAGATATAAGAAAGAAATTTTTCACTCAGAGAGGGCAGTGAGGCACTGGAACAGGTTGCTCAGAGAAGTTGTGGCTGCCCCATCCCTGGAAGTGTTGAAGGCCAGGTTGGATGAGGCTTTGGGCAACCTGGTGTAGTGGAGGGTTTCCCTGCCCATGGCAGGGGGGTTGGAACTAGATGATCTTTGAGGTCCCTTCTAACCCAAACCATTCTATGATTCCCACCAGAAAGTTGGCATCAAATGCTCCCTTTTACGTATGTTAAGTATTAAGCACAGAGTGCTACGGCTGTGAGCAAGGGGCTGAGCAGGTTTTGCCTGCTTCTCTCCCACTCCATAGCCAGACCTTTGTCCTGTGGAAAAGTAGACTGGAAAGGCACCTTGTCAGGTACTGTTGGCATCATAGGTCTATTTTCTCAGCTCGTCAACCTTCTTGCAAACAAGATAGCAAAGAGCAGCAGGAATTTTGAGAATCTGGTAGGATGGGAGGTTTGCAGTGGCATACAGCTGCTGTTACTTTAACCTCCCATTTTGACAACTCCTAATGATTCTTGTAGATAAAAGGTTTCTTCTTGTCCCTTTACCATCAGGGTGGGAAACTTGGTACAAATTGCACCATATTCTGAGCTAGAAGAGCAAGCTCTTGATGCACAAAACTTGCTGGAGTTCATTGACCCTGGTCTGTAACGCCTAGCAGCTGAAGAAATGGTCTTGGAATTTGAGATTACCTGAGGGTAGAAAGGAGTGCAGTGGCTTTATTGCAATTTTACAGGACATGCCAGGTTGACTATGGATGCGAAGGTGGCTGTTTGTTTGAAAGAACAGTAGCCTTTTTGTCACATTTTACTGGGTCAAGTGCAATAAAAGGAGTCAGAGACAGACTTCTTGAAGGACATCATTTTAACAAATCTGATTTTTTTTTTTTTATGGCTTAGGGAAAAGTGCTTTTTGCTGAGGTTCTGACAGAGCGCATGCTGTGTATGTGACACTTAATTAAAGCATTTATGAGCATTCAGTAGCTGGTAACTGTGCCATGACCCAAGGATATGTTCAGCTGGTGTGGTTGCATCTGGCTGGGGGAGCCATGTGGGTGGAGCTTCTGTCAAAGGGTTTGAAGCGAAGAACTGAACAGAAGAGTAACTCTCATGTTCTTCTGTACGTCTGGTTGAACCAGGATCCTTCTATAAAACAAAGCTGTCAATATTTCAGCTTGCTTGGGGTCTGATCCGTTATTGCTGCAAAGAAAACTTTTCAAAACTCATCTGGTTAGAATAGTTCAGAAACAAATATAACATGGTGGTTAATCTGCTTTATCTTGGGGTAAAGTTTTATTTTTAACTGAACCTGTTCTTAAATGACACTTTCTTTGAAGAACATTTTGTTCGCCATTCATTGCTGGTGGCTTTTTCTCAGGTGCAAGTAAATTGTTTCCATAAAGAGAAAAGGCTCTTGGGAATTTGTTATCCAAAAATGCAATTATTTTCTTTTACATAAGCTTGAATAGGTTCAAGGAATACATGGCATGTGTCTGATTCACTCGGATAGCTACTGAATTCCTCCCTCCCTCCGCTAAACCTGAAAGGTTGTGCTTGCTGTGTGATGTTTGTCCCCTCAGCTCCTGATGCTTCCTAGCGTCCATAGCCTATCTTAACCACAAATTGTTCTTCGTAAGTCAATACAGACAGTCAGCTGCCTGCAATTGTCACACGTCTCTGACCTTCCCTGCAATTGTCACACGTCTCTGACCTTCCCCAGACTCCTGGGATCACCTGCAGTTGTGACCCAGACAGTCTGGCACAGCTCTCCAGGCCAGGGGAGATGACCTGCATACTGAGGGAAGCTGTTACTGATGTCATTCCTTCCCCAGTGGACAGACCAGATGGAGGGACTGTGCTAGGAAATAATGTCTTCCATGCCAGAGGGTGGTGAGAACATAAGAAAACTTTTCTACTGTAAGTGTGGTTGAACATTGTTACAGGTTGTCAGGAGAGGTTATGGAGTCTCCATCCTTGGAAACATGCAAAACCCAATTGGACACGATCCTGAGCACCCTGGTCCAGCTGCCCTTGTTTTGAGCAGGGATGTTGGGCTAGGCCATCTCGAGTTCTCTTCCCACCTCAGCTGACCTGTGATTCTGTTCTCCTGAAGTGCTTGGCAGCTTCAGGGAAAGACACATGGTCATGGTTAAGTGGTGGGTACTGTCACGGATGAACTGCCTGCCCCTCAACTGTTTCTGTGACAGGTAAATGCACGGGTAGACAACCTAAAGAAGACTGACACCAGGTCGTCTTCATGCTTGACCCTTAGATGCATTACCCAGAGCTGTTGTCCCTAGCTTGTCTGGCACTGTTACCATTGATTGAGTAATCAATGAAAATAGCAGGGCACAGAAGAGAAAACAATCCATTCCGTGCCACCTAGGTAAAGAGCAGGTTACCCAAGAGTCAGGTCAGCCAGAAGGTCTCACAGGGGGGCAGCAAACCATGTGGGACCCTTGTTTGGTACTGAGCAGTCCTGCCTGAAGGATGCTGCATTTTTCTGTCAAAGTGGCAGAAGCTCCAGAAATGGGGCTGAAAGGACAGCCAGAGTTGGAATGGCTGCTGGATGGAGGTCTTGGGCTTGATTTTCATCATGTCTGGTCTGTGAAGCCTTGCAGGCTAATGCAGTGTATGATAAATCAGGCGATTGCTCACAAAAATCACATTTAGGATCTTGCATGCTGCCGCAGAGCAAACTGAAACAGATAACAGCTGTGGAAGAAAGCATCTCAAAGAGCCAGACTCCGTTTGGCTTCCACTGGGCAAGTTAGCTGCTAACAAACAGTATGAAATCAAATCCAAGCAGACTGTTTTCTGGGGACATAGAGATGCAGGAAGTCTTCTTTGAATGTGTTGTCTTCTGCAGACATCTGTGTTAGTGCTCCCAGTAAGTCTCTCCAGCACTTCTGATGTGTGAAACAATGCTGCTGTTCTTTTAATTTGAGCTGTGCCTGTACCGGATTTATTTTTATGTTAATGTGCCTGATGCCTTTGTAGGCTTAGACCAGTTTGTATCAAGATCTCTTGCCTCTTTGGAGATGCTGTGCATCTTGACTGGGAGCAGAGGATTTGTGCAGTGGATGTAGTGTGTGGCTTGCTAGCCTGATTGCTAGACAACATCTGGAAGAAAATGTGGGCTGTCCTGTTCCACTGTAGCAAGCAGCAGCTCTGGCTGAGCAGCTGCAGAGGACAGGGACATGTGTGCTGCCTTTTTGCCTCGAATGAGGCAACGGGCTACGAATTCTTTTTTAATGACTCTGGCAGTGGGGGACTTCTGTTGTCAAAGGGTGTTGCTCAGTATTCTGGGCTGGCCCATCTGGCTGCAACTCAGACGGGTGTAGCAGTTTCTGTTATAAGGGCCTGGAAAGAGGGATTAATTGGGAACTGAGCAGGGCAGGATCTGGCATACTTCAGAGCTTGAGGCCATTGCTCCAGCATCCGAGAGCCTCCGCACGCGCAGTATCTCAAAGCTGCATAGGTGTGTTATAAAATCTGGCCCCGAGTGACTTTTCAAGGCTTGAGATGAAGAACCTGGCTTCTCTCCTCGCCCTGAAATTGGCTCTGGAGAATCATTCTATCCTTTAGTGGATTTTCTGGTTTTGTTTTTCTACTTGTCAGTTATTAAAAGCCACGGCTGGGAATTTCATGTGGCAAAGGAAAGCATGGGGTAATAAACTGATGACCTTTTTTTGTCAAAACGGCAGTTATGTAGCATGTCCACAGCTGAAGTTAAAAAAGTATAAAGAAATGCAGCTCATTTAGAGCTTCCCCTGAATTTTGAAGGCCAAACGCAAGATGCCTTTGTGTTTTTTCAGGAGGGAGAGGCCTGAAGCCATAACTGAACTGTCAAGGTGTGCTGATGGAAAATGAGTGGACTTGTCCTAGGGAAGGATTTCATCCCAGTGTTGTACCAGTTTGGTCTTATCAGATGCTCACAGAATCACAGCGTAATTTAGATTGGGAGGATGTACAGAGGTCATCTCATCAAGTGCCCTGCTCAACGTTCAGGTTGTTGAAGGCCATGCTGTTTAACAGCACCTCTGTCAGTTCTGTTAAATATCGCTGGCAAGAACATTGACTTCTCAGTTTAAAAGTAATGACTGACTGCTGTCTTTTGTCTAAAATTCATGGCCCAGGTTGGGAAACCGGTCGGCAATTATGTAAGCATCTTTACTTGTAAATTCCAAAGATGCTATTGCTATGGGGCTGGCCAATGGTCTTCTCCAAAAGGTGTTCTTCATCTCTCCAGCCAGGGGACCTATGTAAGTATGCAAAGATAAACCAAGGTAGGCTGTTATTACCATTCTTGGGCAAGCAGTCCGTCTGACCGGCTGGGCTGACTTTGCAGGGTTAAATGGAGAGAATGGTCATTACATCTTTTTACGCTTTCATTCACAAAATCCTGTGTACCCACATTCTCGGATTTCCACCCCACGCTTTGGTAGCTAGTTTCTGTACTGCTTGCCTGGTATCAACCAAAAAGGTCAGTAACTGCCTTGGCTTACTGGATAACCCCGTGATACCAAGCACTTTGCAACTCACTAATTTATTGCGAGGAAAATTGTTCCTTAATGAGTGTCTTTTCTTGGCATGTCTGTACCATTGTTCCTGGGGGACAGGTATGTGTAAATTGATTTTGCATAATCTGAGACAGGCAAGTGTATTTCCTTATTTGCCACTGTTGCCCAGGACAGTTAATTTTAATGGTTAATTAATCTGAAAACAAAAACGACCTACTTCAATTTTTATTAGACAGATCACCAAAAAGTTCTTGATTGTAAGGAAATCAAATTGCATTTTTGGAATATCTCTGTTGCTCATGCTCTGGAGTAACAACAGGATCAGTTCTAGTGTGCCCTGAAAGTTACCAAAAGTTCATTCATCTGTTGTCCAAGACGCACCCTCTAGCACTACCACCCAAGATCCTTTGCCAACCTGATATTCTTCTAATGAAACTCTTCATCTCCACGAAATGTTGTTGCAGAGCTCAAGATCTCAGGTAAGTTTTATCTCAGACTCTAGCTGTTTCCTAAAACCTACTTCTGCTGGAATATGTTTTTTACCTGACCCAGGTGGGTAGAGCTGGCCTTTGAGCTTCTGGGTACATCAGGGAAATTCTGTGTGTTTTACAGGGTAAACACTTCAAGGGCCACCTTTTCCCAGTGTGCTTGGCCTGGATACTCGAGCACCCTGATTATTAGTCTCTGAATATTAATGAAGAAATTAATGTTAGTAACCCACTAATAATGCTGCCAACTTTCGTCCCTGAGCAGACCACTCTGCACAGCCTCAGCCCGACCCTTCTGGGCAGAAATTGTTATGTGCTTCTGCGTGTTACATCCCAAACTTAACTGAGCTTTTTCTATTCTAGGAGTGTGTTTTGTAAGGATGACAGGTTTTGTGATTACAATATTTTAAAAAAAAAAAAAAAAAAGAAAAATGAAACCCAGGAATTCTAAGATGTTTTCTTGACTTATGGATTGAATTGATTTGTAATTGATCTTCAGCCCTTCGTTGAGTGCTGGAGTTTCTGTGGGAGTGTGTGTGTTTCTGGGTGGAGCAGGGATTTCCATTGTGCAGAAAATTTTTTTCAGTTTTATTAATCTTGAAAAAGAAAATAATGAGGCTAGAGTGGGAAGGGAAGGCCCAGGACCAGGAAGGATGTTAGTACTTAGTTAGTCAGTCAGTAAAGCACTGCATAAGGTAGGTAACTGCAGCAATGGCCTTTCTACAGGGAGCTAGGAGGAGCCAAAAAAAAAAGCAATTGATTTGATCAAAGCAAAGGAAGAATTCAATGTTGGAGAAATAGAAGATGCTGTGCAGCAATACTCAGCGTTTCCCACTGTCCTAAAAATGGGCTGTCCAGACACTTACTTCTATAATTGCACTGAAGTGTC
Source organism: Tauraco erythrolophus (assembly GCF_009769465.1). Lineage (NCBI taxonomy): Eukaryota > Metazoa > Chordata > Aves > Musophagiformes > Musophagidae > Tauraco > Tauraco erythrolophus. Next base: position 82,488,428 of record NC_141469.1, read on the forward strand.
TGTGAATGGGCATCTTGGGGGAAAGATGGAAAAGGACTAGGTATGATTATGTGCAGTTTTCCTCTTGCTGTTTTTTTTTTTTTTTACCCTCTGTTGCTGAGGTTCTTCCTGGAAGATAGTAAGTGTTCCCATAAAAAAAGACTGTGAAATCTTGAAACTTCATTGGAAAACCAAATACTTGAGACTTTTGGGCAGAAATCCAAGTGCATCAAAGGCTAGAAACCAGAATTTTGGTTTCTGGTAATTTTCCGTTTTGGTTTGGGATTTTTAGGTGCAAGCACAGAATTTCTCACTAGAGAATATCCATTCTTCCCCTTTCCAGCTGGGTCTGAAGCATCATGTTTGTGCTAGGAGAAGGGAATTCCAAGGAGATTGGTGGCCCTTTTCACAGAGTAAGCGTTTTCCACAGGCGGGGTTATGCCAACCATTAAATGACTAACGTGTAATTAGGAGGCTGGATACTTATAGTAGTCATGTCCCTGATGCCAAGGGAGTCCAGGACAGCTGTGGAGAAGTAAGCACCGAGGGAGGTCAGGCTTGACTGACCAATCCATTTATGTCTGTATTTGTTTTTGTGTTCCACCTCTGGGTTGGCTATCTCAGGAGGCAAGTGACTTAGCGTTGCGGACAGCGTGGTGCATCTCCCGTGCGGGTTTTACAGTGAGTGTACAGTAGAAGGTGCTGCCGCTCAGGAGAAGGCCTCCTGTAGGGATACAAGTTGGACAGAAAGGGAGTGCTGGAAAAGGGAAATCTCACGCACTTCCTGCTCTGCTGTGGTGAAGAACAAGTCTTCTTGCCTGGGCCGGTTTATCTGCTCTGTCCATCTCTGTCTGGGGAGCTCTTTGATGCGGAGCTGATCTGAAGGTTAGAGTCTCCTTATCAACTCCATGCTTACCTCTGTTTGTTTTTATTCTGAAGTTTGCTCCCTAATTTTGCAATAACCCACAGGGTGCTGGGTGTTGCGCCAGCCGTGCCTCAATGAAGGATCTTCATTCAACACCTTTCCCTTCCCGTCACACCAGTCAACACAGCTCCTGCGTTTTCCAGCAGCATTCGCTACGCAGTCCAGACTTCAGTCGAGCCTTGGTTGGTGGTCAGAAAGGCTACCAGACCTACCGGGACCTACCATGGGATCTTCAAAAGTAGGTGGTGTGTTTTCACTAGGAAAGTCTGATTTGGAGGTGTAATGGTGGTAAAGGATACTGTCTATGGGAGAGCTTTAGGACTTCAAGGACATATATTGATCCAGAAAAGAAATCTCTTTGTTCTCTTGCCTGATGTTGGACCTCATTGCTCTATCTCTGCTCCTTTCATCCTTCTAGATCTAGGGTACGTCATGGATCCGTCTGAAACGTACAGCCTGAAAAGGGACAATAGACAGGGAAAGCTGAACAATAAGTTGCAGGCTGAAAGGGAGATTTTGGAGGTTGTGGTCTGGATGAAAAGAGTAACATATGGCTGGAGTGAGAAATGCAGAGGGAAATCCTTCCCTAGCATGGCCAGGAGCACAAAGATTTGCTTTCTGTTTAGAAAGATGATGTGATGGCTTAGGTTGATGCTTACCTTTCCTCCCTGTGATTGCCTTATCCTGCCCCAGCAGGCTTTTATTTCAGCAGTGCAGAATCCAGGATTTTGGGGTCAAAATCAAATGTTAATTACATGGTTTTGGGAAACCATGGGTTTTGGTTAGGTCTAGTTGCAATATTATTTCTCCCAAACCTTGCAAAGGTCACAGTTAAATCAGTGACGACAGCACAACTACATAGGGAGAACACCATAGATTTTCATTCCAGTTCTGACCCCAATACTTTTAAGGAAGAAGCCGTGATTTCTAGGGAGTAACAACAAGGTGTCATGTATCTGAGAGTATTTTGTGCAGTTAGAGATGCTGAATATCCTTGGTTTGTTTTTCTATAATAATATTTAAGACAGTGATGGAAAGTTCAGAGTAATTTTACAAAAATAAGTCTCCTAGCTGTGACACTATATGACACTCTCTTGGGTCAGAGCAGGGATCTGGTCATAAATGTACAGCGAGCCTGGAATTTGTCATTTCTGTTTAATGCTCTGGCTCCTGGATTCATGTGGCAATGGGAGATGTTCAGTCTCCTTTGAGGTTGTTTTTGGTTATTGCCTCAGTGATTGATGAAGCTTAAAAGTATGACCTCAGAAACAAAATCCCAAAGAATCTGAAATGTTAGTTTGGGATTTTTTTAGCACCTTAATGATTTGACTGGCTGGCTGAATTTTTGTGTGTGTTTGCTAAAGACTATGATATTAGTCTCCTCTCTGGCATTGCTTTGGGCAAATGGCTGTGGATGATTGCAAGATATTACTTACTTTTCAATCCTCAGTATTTTTAAAAATTGGAGTTGGTTTTTTTTAATAATTACTGGACATGCTGCAATAGCAACATTGTTTCTGGATCGACAAAACTTATTCTTTATGCCCACTGAAGTGTTTTTCTTGTTTTATGAAGACAATATCATTTTAGTCACTGCAGTGTTGACTTTGCCAGGAGAAGACTGAGTTCAGCTTTTGCTTCTGTGCTCCTTAGTGGTACCCTGCTTCAGCACCCAAAGATCCTCTGCCCTGTTTAATATCCATACCTTAAAAACTATGCTGCTCTGTCAGGTGAGGAAGAAATCCTCATCAGTTGTGAGTACCAGTTTGTGTGTGTGACATAAAGAGGGAAAATTAAGTGAGAGTTCTCTGCCTAGCAGAACTGAAAAGCCATTCCTTTTTCTAGTATAGATGTAAATCTAGTTGCCATGTCTTGTTGATACCAACAGTGGCGTAAATAATTTAATAACAGTGTGCTGGAGGGTAGTTAAACAACATCTGGGTCCAGTTTGGTTGCCTCCTAGTTAGGAAAGGAATAGTTGTTTAGGTTATTATAAAATCTAAAGTATGTAAGAAGAAATCTGTGTTGAATAATTAAATATTTACACATTTGCAAAGGGATGGAGACTGCCTGGTCTTAATCAAAGACCTTGTGTAGTCTGTTAAATGTCCAGAGTTCTTTGCTAGGCAGGGATGTAGATCTAAGCATGGAGCTGTAAGCATTGCTGGTTGAGCTCATCATGCTGAGCCTAGTCTCTTAAAGACCGATGTTGATGCTTCAGCAGTGGCTTTATCCAGTTCCAAAATGCCTCTTTTCACAGCATTTCAAGATAATTTGGAACGTGTGCTCCATAAAATCCTTCAGGAAGCAAAGCTGCTAAGGAAAACTGGGTGGAGTAGACAGCCTTGCTGGTCTTATCCCTCCTCTGTTGTGCTGTGTCTTGCAGTCTGGGAAGCAAACGCAGTGTCCTACCCGCCACTTCCTTGTGAACATCTTGTGCCCGGGCAGGATGAGGTACAGGGTAGCTGATAGCCTAAAAGTGAATATGTAGGTGGAAATGCAGTGCCACTTGCACCAATTTGTCATGCAGTAGGTGGGCAAAATGAGTGTAAATTACAGACTGCTGAGGTGTAGCAGGAAATGGATACCAGCCCTGGTGCAAGAACACTCATGTCCCATTGGCATTAGTGGGAGTTAACCTCGATTATTGCAGGAGGCAGATGCGGTTCCTGCATGGTACCAAACCGAAACCAGGGACCTTTATTCTGAATGAAGTCGAGCTAACACAAAGCTTGGGATGGCTTAATTTGACGTGCTTCTGACACAGGACAATCTGAAAACTTCATGCGATCCGTGGACAGATTTGGTGACAACAGGAGGACAAATTTCATACACGACTGAACGTGGGAATTGTTCAGTTTTTCTGCCACTGGAGAATTGCCTGGGGTTTCAGAGTCTCAGCTGAACCTCTTGTCCAAGGAGCCTTCTCTAATTTCAGCAGCATTTCTCCCATGAAGACATTTGTCCATCTCTCTGCAGTGAAAATACATTGCTAGATTACAGCACTCACTGTTTATCCAGTCTAGCAATTGTTCATTATACATAAAGTATAAAATACGGAAAAACTTATTACTCAGCCAGCAGGGTAAGCTTGCAAACTACAGGAAAAGCTGGATACTTTGGGTGAGATTCTGAGTGGATGTAAGATGTCACGGACGCACCCAAAGTATCACGAAGGCAGAAGGGCTGTGGTGTGTTGTATCAGCCTTGCAGAACTCCTCAGGAGTGATGTAAGTATAGTCGTTTTACAGTGGCATTTCATATACCAGTGAACAGATTTATTTCAGCACCCAGATTAAAACATCATCACTATCCTATTATGTGTGTATTCATATATTACAATGATTGCTAAGACTGATACAGTGGTTTTTATCTTTTTTTTTTTTTTTATCCTCGAAGCGCCTTAACAAGAGAGAAGTACCGCACGTACTCCAAAATTGTGGAGAAAATTTGTCTGCCTAAGCGTGCCTCTGTTGTAGGACTGAAAACAAAGAACACTTAATAGCCCACAAGAGATCATCTCCAGGTGACTGGTTTGGGTTTGGCTGGTAGGCTGGCCTGTCAGCACCTTTCCTGGGCAGGCACTGTCCGTGCATGCGTGCGTTTCTCCTGGTGCATGCTGACTTAGCTAGACACTGGCTCTGATGCCAAGCTTGCTGCAGGTGATGGAGGGGTTCCCACAGGTGTCAGAGCGTGCTTTCTGCCCTGGTGAGGAAGACCTTTGAGAGTTTTTCCTCTGAAGCAGGCAGTTTGGCTCGTAGAAGGCAGTTTTAATTCCGCTCCCTGGCAAGAAGTGAGTCTAAATTCCGACAGATGAAAGACATTCTTATTTTGTAAACTAACAGTTTCAGGCTGCGGCGAGGCAAGTGCATGCATGGTTTATTTAATGCAATATTTATTCTACGTTTATTGAATGACACCCTTAAGAAAACCCAGCACATTAAGATATTAGGTAAGATTTTTAATTTTTCTTTGAGACTGACTTTTTTCCTCCCCGATACTCCTATATTGCTAAAAGTCAACAGACATAATTAGCTGTGTCCTCCTTATGTTTGCCTTGTAAAGTGCGTAAGGGGAGGTATTCCTCTGGCTCTGTGTTTATTGGTGTGAGCTTCTTGTTGAAGAAAGGTTTCCTGGGGGGCTTCTTTCTGCTCATGATGGGGGTGAATCCAAGTACAGATGTAGGGCTCCAAATCACCTACCACCACGACTCAGGAAAGGTCTCAGTGGGTATTTCTAGGAAAATGCCAGCTGAATGCCAGTTGAAAAAGCCAAGACACTGTTAGGAATTATTAGGAAATGGAAGGGACAACCAAGTAAAATTGTTATGTCAGCGTGGGCAATTTTATATCAGTTTTTGTAGTTTTTCTTTGCCTGAAAATATTTCACTGCTCTTCCTAATTGAACAAATCTTCATCTGGGACTTGGCAGTCATCTTCTGAGAGATGAAATCCAGTCCTTGACTGCAGTGTATTTAAGATTCCTGCATGGGCATGATTGTCCAAGGAAAAGCAGAGTCTCTGGAGCAGAAGGGAGGACCGGGTAGGCTGCAGGCAGAAGGGACGCTGACAGAAAGCCCACGAAGGTCAGTGGGAGGCTTTCAGCTGGTATTTGGTTCAGGCTTAAAATCTCCACCTCTACTCTGGAAGATTTCAGTGACCTTCTTAGCTGGAGTGTTTTTCATCCTGCTGTGCATTTCGAAGTTACGCTCCCTGTTCCCTCTCTGTTGAGCAGATGGTTCCCAAGGAGTTAGCAGGGACTTCTTGAATCTTGGGCAAATAAACTTCCACTGTTGAACCTCTATCAGCCTTTTGCAGAGTATTCAAGGTCTGTTGGGTCAGCATGTGGATCGAAGCTGTTTCAGTTCTGGCATAGTTACTTCTCTTGTGTGTATTGAAACCCTGTAAGTACCGTCCAGCTTTACACTATGGGACATGTTGTCAGATCAAATAGTTGATCTTTGAGGAATGAACCTCAGGAGACAGAGAAAAGCAGCAACAAAGCTCAAAGTTAATGGGAACGAAAGAGTGTCAGCTCAGCAATCTTTGTGGTTTTGTCTCACAGATATCTTTGAAAACCTGGGTTTGAAATCTTGCTGGTGTGCTCAGTCTGCACTTCTATTCAGATGGGGAAGTATCCGGATGGTACAGCCTAACCAAGGACGTTTTATTCAAAATACCTTGTATTTTTGAAATCAATTTTTGTTTTTAAAACAAATCAGGAGCAGAGAGTAAACCTTAACAGTTGTTTCATGTTGTTATTTAAAAGGAAGAGGGAAAGTTTATTCAGGAAAAAAAGGAGGGGAAAAAAGACATCCTGGGTCCCAAAACAGCCCCCTCCCTCCTCATTAAGTGACTTTCTAAGAACTATTTATCAAACAGCTTCTTATCTGAGGAAATTCAGTTTAGAGGCTGATGCTGAGTCCCCTCTGCACCTCTTATGCCCTCAAACAGGTTTCATGCATTAAGTGAAAGTCACGTGTGTGAGTAAAATTACACATGTGAGTAACTGTTGTGGGCTGGGGTTCCCGTTTGCTAAATAACATGAAACTTGAAAGGGAAGAAATAAAGAATAAGAGTTAAAGAATGTTATACTATGTACAAAAGAATGCTGAAAAGGTTTCAAATTACATAGTAGTCAACATTTAACTGTGTCCCAGCTGTGTTACTTCTTGTCTGAACCCCTCTTTCACTGGTATGACAAGCAGGGATTTCTTCATGCTCACCTGCTGCAGTGTAGAGGAGGCATTCTGTCTTTCAAACGTGCTTCTCAAATCCAGGATTTTGGTTTGGGGCTATGCCAGGATCGTTATAGGTGGAAGACCATCTGAGTGTTTTTGCTTCCATACAGCTTAATCAAGAGAACTGCTTTTTAAATGAGAGTATCTACAAGAATGAACGTGAGTAGGTTATGTTAAGTTAAATGTGATTATTTTTTTTTGTTTGGTTTGTTGACTTTTCTTGTAACTTAGTCTCACTTCAAACATAGTTGAAACGTTTGCAAAGCATATAAACCAGGCTGGATTACTAGCTGGAATGGCAGAAAAAAAACCCAAACAAACCAACAAACCCACATGACAAATTAAAGCTGAACTTGCGACTGACTTTATGGATACACCTAACAGCTACTATTTAGAAATATTCTTCTTAATGAGGTAGAGTCCTGACTATTTATACCTGCATATTTTTAATTTCATTTCTCCAGTTACAGTTTTAAGGCAACTTTCATGCAGTAGTCTCAGAAATGACTTTGGAGCTGCTCATCTCCATACTCTTATCACGACTGTTTAACGTCTGGATTTTAATTTTTTTTTGTGGGGTGTTTTCTGGGGTGGTTTTTTTTGTTTGTTTGTTTTTTGTTTTTTATTTGCTATGGATTCAGGGATGCATTTCGAAGCAAACCAGATGACATGAGAGGTTAATAGCTGCTTTAGAGGATAGCAAGAGCGAACCAAACACTAGCTAAGAGATCCAGGACAAGTCAGAACACATATGAGTGACAAATGAGTATTCTCATTTTCAGTTAATCAAATGTCATGATATTTAGCCTGAGTAAGCTGTTTTCCAAGCCGAAGTAATAAGGCTGTCATTGTAAGGCTTTACAATGAAATTAGAATGAAATATCAGAAGCTACTTAAATGCTTATGTGCATGTGCTTGCTGTCTCATTCCTGCAGGCAACTGCAGTGGTTGCTTGCAATTATTTTCGACTTATTTCAATGTATTTAAACTTATGGCTCATGAGGTATGTGTTTCAGAAGTGAGCTATATGTACTTGGTTATGAATGTGAGCACTCACTGAGATGCCTCATACCCTCAGGAGAGGATCCCTGCAGCCTGCTTTCCTCGGGGAGGCTGTACCTTAACCTGAAGGTGTGCACGTTTGGGTGAGCGAGGTAATTGGCTCTAGAATGAAGGACTCTGCCAAAAATTGTGGCTTCCTGTTCTGTATTTTGTAATGGCTGATAACATCATAGAAAAATGGCTTTAAGGATCTTTAGATGCCTTTGAGTTTATAGCCAAAGGTACAATTTGCTGTAAGTAACCTTTTTCAGGCAGTTTTTTGTCTGACTATAATACTGACCTACTGTCTGTTGACTTTACTTGAGTTAATTTGGATTAGCACCTGTGTAATTAAGAGTGTGGCAGAGAAAAGTACCTGGTGAGGCTTCCTACCTATGTTCCCCGGTCCTCTTTCACGTCCCTGCCCTTTCCTGTCATTCCATCACTTTAGCAAATACTGTTTAGAGCAGTGCTTGCCTTTTGCTTTTAGGTTTAGTCTGAGTAAAACACAGGCTGCCCTTCTGAAATCTCTTTTTTTTTGTCCAGCCTTGCTTTGCAGGCTGAAACGGACTGAGCAGCTTGGATATGTGTGGATATGTATTATACAAAGCATGGGCTGCTTTTTACCAATTTTATTACACAAAGCAGTTTTGGGAGCGAAGGTGCCAGTGTGTCTGTGATAACTGATTTGTCTAACCAATTGAAAGCTGCCTACATTGCTGTATGAAAGTTCACCTAGCTGAAAAATTAGTTCTGTTCTTGCAAATTTCCAGTCAGGAGTCACATAAGAAAGTGCTTAGTTGGACTCCTATTTAATTTGGCCCTAATAATAATAACAAAAAAAACCCCCAAACAACAAAACCCCCTCTGTGTTCCATGACTTCTAGCATATCCCAACATATATGTTAAAATAATCTTGAGTCATGGTTTCATTTTCAAGGGTGTTGGGTGAGAAGTCAACTAATACTGCTGGGAAGAATCAGCTGATGTTGAGGGAGAAAACTTTAGCTGTGTTTTTTGGGGAATTTAAATACAAAAGGATCTCTTATTAATCTTTTCCCTTTGTTCTTATTTCCTCCCCAGAATTCATCAGCCAGCCATCAAAATAAGACATCTTGAGCCCTGGAAAATTGCTTTAATTGTTATTGGAACAGCAGTGGCAGCAGTTATCACCATTGGTCTCCTAGTTTATTTTCTGGCATATGGTAAGTTTTACATAACACATGACTGTTCCTGTAATTAGTGCGTTTCTTTTGTGCTTGTTGTGCCACGCAACACTGGGATTTCATTTTTCACCAGCCTGTCTAAAGCTTATTTGGGTCTCTAGAGCTCTTTTTCCTTTCTCATTTAGCATCTTTGCAGATGTCTTAGGAACATTTCCTGCTGTGCAGGGTAGTTTAGGGCTGTAGCTTCTGTTGGCTTTCGCTTGCTTTCACTCCTTTCACATCTTCCTCATGATTGACTTCTGTGGTGAGATTCACACACAAGTCTTCTGGTCTCCCTTATGGGAGTGACACACAGAGCCTTCCGCTTGTCTCTACCTGTGGTGTTTCTCTGTTGCCTTGCCCTGGTCACCAGCAGCCAGGGCTTGGTGTTGAGTGGGCATACAGGCCAGGAAGGAAGGTAGCTGACCAGCAAGATGCAGCTTGTGATGCTGTGCAAGCCCAAAGCACTGTGGTTGGCCACAAATGTCACTGTTGGGGAAAATGGGCTTTTTTGTCACTGCTTGGCTTAGATCACTTAACTCAACTGAGTTCTCCTGGCCTCTAGCTTTTGGAAGCTGTATTTGAATGGATTCTTTATAGGTGAAGGCTCATCCACTTCTAGATATCTGGATATCAGTCAGCCCCAGGTGTTTCTCTGAAGTTTGTTCATCTTGGTGCTTTGAATATTGCCTGTTCCTCTTCTTTCCTTTACAGATCAGAAGCTGTTCTATTACAGCAGCAACATAAAAATCACCAACATCCGATACAATAATGAATTGTCCAGGCAGTCCTCAGGAAGGTTTAGAGACCTGAGCGAGAGGGTTGAGAGACTGGTAAGTTTGGACTGTTGTGACTTTCCATTATTAAGGACTGTGTGATAACACAAGAGCCGTTGATATGAACAGCTCTTAGGCCACAGGTGTCTGGTGTACCCTGAGCCCCCGTGGCTAGCAGACCTGGGAAATGGATAGCATGAGAGTCATGATCATTCCTGCAAGCCAGGCACTTGCCAGTCCGCTTGTTCTAGCACGTTACCTCTCCTTGTCCCTGCGGTGGTGCAGCACTGATTGATAATGCTTTCATCTTCCTCCTGCGTCGCCAATCGTTTGCGTGTGTCTTCTCTTTCCCTGCCCTGAGCCTGGCTTTGTGATTTATGCCCCACTATCTCCAAGGAAGGCATGCTTTTACACCCTCTGCTTTATGGGGTGGGGAACTCTACCTGTCAGGCTGTTGCTGTGTGTTGAGAAAACAATACACAGGCTCTTTTCCTGTGCCTTTGGTATGTTTCATTGGGAAACCCTCCTACAAATAGCAGAGGCTGCTGAGTCGCTCTCGGTCATACAGTAGCTATGGAAATAAATAGACACATTGCAATTTCCTTTCTTGTTTTCTCTTTGAGACACTTCCCCGCAGATGATAATTACAGAGTTCAGCTCTTTACAGCAATAAGCATGTGATTGTGCTTGTATCTTTTTGTGTTTCATTCAGCAGGGTCTGATGCATATCTCTAACCTCCTGTTTAGCAACCTTGCACTGATACTCAGTTAATAGGACAATCAATGCGTTGCTCCCCACTGGCATTTAATTTAGGGACGTGCCATTTGTCCACAACAGAATGCAAAGTGTGATGAACACTGTTCTAGAGAAGTAGGGTGCTATATAGGGATTTGGCAGCGCTGGCATCCCTCCCCAGCTCCACTGCTGAGAGCCTTGGAGATCTTAGTCAAGTTGTCCTCTTTTCTGTGCTTGTTTCCTTTCTGTCCTCTTTGCCTACCGGGGACCATATTGTATTTCCCAAGATCTGTTCCTGGTGCATATCTGTATGTATAGAGTCTTACATAAGCTGCATTTACTTAGGTGCTACCACTTTGCAGTTATTGGGTAACAGTTGTAGGCTTTTCACCTTGTGATTTAGGACCTTGGAGAGGGAATGTTCTCCCTGACCGAGAAGACAGTTGTGTATCGCCGCGGTGGGAGGAGGGCAAGGGCTGGGGAGAAGTCTGAGGAATAACACTTCATCGAGGAAAGTGATATCCCTTACTCCCACAGCACTCCCTCTTCATTTTTCATAAATGTGGCTCCTTTGGCAAATAAATACTTATTTTAGCTAAGAAGTTCTTTCAGACAGTGTCCAATGCAATCAGTTTTCCTGTAAGTAGGGGTATTAATTTAGATGTTTGAATGGAAGCCAATGCTTTAGAAATCCTGTCTCTTCTATGGGTGTTGGGCACTTCTGACAGTAGTGACAGTAAATACCAGTTCTGGTTGAGCAGCGAGACCCATTATTTCAGAGCATGTTAATTGTACCTGATAAGTAACACCGTAACAAACATACAGAGAACTGTGTTGTCTTTCCTTCATTCCAGTGACTTCTTAAGAGCTGTCCTTAATTCAGCCATTAACTTCTACTTTCCATCTCAAATTCGATGAGTTCATTCCTGTAATTTTAGGTCAGCTGATACAAATAGTCCCTGCCATAAACTTTGACTTTTTGTGATTTTTAACTCCAGGTGTTTCGTCTAACAAGGATGTATGAGATTGAGAATTGTCCATAAGTGTCCAATTGTCCACTTATTTAAAGTGCCTCCATATACTAATGAATAACAATATGTTCCTTGTAAGTCTGATTCTCTCCAAGCAAAACTCAGCTTGTGGTGATAAAAATCAAAGCAATTTTTCTAGAGACGGAAATATCCTCTTGACTTCTTGACAGACAGTTGTCTCAGAACATCTGTGGTTTTATTTTCAGGGTTTTCACACCATCTCTTTAATAGAGGAGGAGAGAGTTGAGGTTTTTTTTTATCACATTTCCTGGTTCGTCTGGATTTACCAAAATCTTTTGCAGTCTTTCCCTGCTGGTGTCAGGATTTTGGATGTCCAAGCCTTCCCGTCATCATAGTAGTAACAATACCTTAAGCTCATGTTGTGAAACAGTGAGTCAATGCAGATAAATGCAATGTCTTTCACAATACTTGGTGCAAAGTGAACAGAAGTGAATCATCTCTGATAATCAGAAGCATTCAAATTACCTGAGTTAGTGCAACTCCCTGTCGAGTGCTCCCTTCTCTGATCCCTCCCTGTTTAAGCCTCCTTCCTTTGTCCTCAGAACAACCCTGAAAGGAGCTCTTTTCAGAGTTGATGGTTCACCAGGAAAAATGGTTTTGCTTCCATAGAGAAGTCATCCCATGCCTCCTTTGGGACTGGCAGCACATGTCCTGATGTTTGCTTTTGGTTTCCAGAGTTGAGTAGTAACACCCATTGTGTGAACAACATTCCCGACTCTCTTATCTCATTGAAGGTGGGAGGGAATGCAGCGAGATCATGCCATAGAGCTGATGAAGCTGGTGCACCAGTCAACATCTCAGGGCTGACTGGAAAGTCTGGAAAATGTCTTGTGGGGTGGAGCTGGGGGGACTGAGGAACAGATGATGAAAGGTCTTTGCTCCTTGCCTGGCTTCCTGCAAGTGGCTGTAAGGGTTCCCTCTGAGCTCTCTTGAAAAAGCAGACCTGACTAAATGCCACTGTGGAAAGAGATGTTCCAGCTCACCAAAGCCTCCTCGTTTTTCTAGCTGGACTAGGTGTTTTTCCCTTGTCAAGCTAAAATGCAGTGTGCTAGACCATCCCCTCTTGCACTGGATAAAAAGGGCACAGTCACAGCTTTAATGGCTCATTCCCTAAGGAGCCTCTAATTTATAGTGGGTTCACTTGACACTTGGCTGATCTATGCAGCTTTTACCCACTGGGTTTTTTTTTTTCAACTCCTGCACCAGACTTGGATTATTTTTTTTTTCTTTTCCCACAAAATGTATTAATTCTTTCAGATTTCCCAAGAATTCCTTGAAGGCCCTAACTACCCTCTTATTAACAGCATCTCCAGGGAGATTTCCAAGGCCCTGCTCTAAGCTTTGCTTCTTCAGACCCTCTGGCACTTCAAAGCGTGGAGGGAGCTATGACAGCTAGTTTTACATAGACTTAGGTGACTGGGATTATCCCAGTTGCCTACTCTGGGCAGGAGCACTATCCGCCCTGTATACAGGAAGGAGAGTGAAAGGGCTTTGTGTCCAGTGTGGAAAGTCATCTTTGACCCCAAGGGAAGGAGGCATGGATTCAGGAGAGCTGGAAATGGGTACCTCATCAAGCCCATCTTAATGAGAATTGTTTCAGCTGAAGGCTGGGAAGTGTCTAGCTGTGAGAAAGTAGTGGATACCAAGCAACCACAGCATGTCACCCCTTCAGTACATGGCTGGTTGTCCAACAGTAATGGACAACAACCTTTATCTTGCCCACCAGTGACTTGCAAATGTACCTGTCTCCTCTTTTTACCACTAAAATAACTTTCTGACACTTTCTCCTAAACATTCTGGGCTTTCCCCTCTTTTGAGGACAGCGTATGCCACTATTCTGCTTTCCCAGGCACCTAGTATCTCCCTGTCTCCTTCTCCTCTGCCCGTAGCTGTTGCCAGTCCTGCTGACAGGCTGCTTCTCCCTGTCGGAGTCCATGGGTCTTTGTGGACTCTTGCATTAGACACTGTACCCTCCCCTGCTTCTGGGGCTGGGCCCTGTCCATTATCCCCTACTCTCTCCTGCTCCTATGTGATGGTACGCCAAGCCGTGGGTTGGGTGGATGGATGTTCCTCAGGTGTGAGTGTAGTGTGGCTCCCTCCTTGGCTAATTGCATGGCTGGGGGAGAGGCGGGTGTTTGTCTTCTCTGCATGAGTGCCCCGAGCCACAAAATGGACTGGCATGGATTTCCCCTGTCATCTCGTCACCTGCAAGGCCCCTGGGCTCTCCTCTGTCCTTCCACCATCTGTAAACCAACACAGAACTAACTGGCTGGGTCTGGGCAGAGTGGTTGGGGATTGTATTAAGAGGATACCTGGGTACTTCCCCTGGGAAACTAGTGCCTATCCCAATATTTCTATTGAAGTCATAGAATTTCATCAAGTAATTCTTGCCTCAGGACTCAGTATTGTGTGTCAGAACATCTCTTTTAGAAACAAACATCTTGCTTCAGTGACTTCAAGTGATGAGAGAATCTTCTGTGTCCTTAAGTACAGAGATTTGGGATAGTGTTTAATGAATACAGCTCTTGAAGTTTGTCCTGTCTGATAGAACTGAATTGGTGTGAGTTTAATTGAGAAGTAGTGTCTCTCCTGGGTATTGCAGAGGCACTTGTGATACCACAGGAAAATGCTGCAGAGTAGTTCTGATGACTGTGCCTGTCCTCGATCCACTTAAGGGCTCACTGGTGAGTCCCTGTACTGGAACTGGTAAGGAAGGACTCAGTTTTCTCCCTTGGGAGACGATAATTTTAGAGATTGTTAACACAGTCTCTAACTCAGCATAACTCAGTGGTTCTCCACAGCTCTGCACCATCCCTGCCGCTTTGTGGCTCACAAATAGGGCTTGTTAGCTGAATACAATGCCTCTGCTTAGCTGCCCACACCAGTGGGGTGCAATGGGAGCTCACTTTGTCCTCTGCATCCTCAGTGGTGCAGATTCTCAGCCGCTTCAGCACAATTCAGCTACAACCAAAGCACCCCGCAGTTCCCCAGCCCCTGGGCACTGATGTCTCTGCTGTGCAGACAGGGAACTGAGTTGGAGAAAGTTGAAAGGCCAGATCCATAAAGCCACTTCAGCACCTGAGAAGAGATCTCCAGAGATAGGAAAGAATTTTTCAAGTGCCTATGGGTAATGAGGAAAGGACTTACCTGGTTCCTTTGGCACACTTAGGTTTTATCCACCCTCATGACAGTACTTGAGTTTCTTTGTGTTTGTTCTCTCTTAACATCCATGTAGACACTTACCTTCCATGGAAAGCAGAGCTTTAACACCTGATAACCTTGTTTGATGGACGTGTTAGCCTTCAACAGGATGCTTGTAACTGAAAGATTCTTCTCTGGGCAACCTGTTCCAGTACCTCACCACCCTCAATGTAAAGAATTTCTTTCTTTAGGTTAGATATAAGAAAGAAATTCTTTACATTGAGGGTGCTGAGGTACTGGAACAGATTGCCCAGAGAAGTTGTGGATGCCCCAACCCTGGAAGTGTTCAAGGCCAGGTTGGATGAGGCTTTGGGCAACCTGGTGTAGTGAAGGGTTTCCCTGCCCATGGCAGGGGGGGTGGAACTAGCTGATCTTTGAGGTCCCTTCCAACCCTAACCATTCTATGATTCTATGATTCTAAAGATGCCCTGCTTTATACTCAAGTGATAAGCTTGCAGTCACCCCGATATCAGGAAGTACCTTGCATCATTTGAGTTGAGACTAGCTTACTGTCACATCTGCAGGGCCAACGCCTGAAGTACTGGATAAGGTTTCCATGTGAGCTGAACTCAAAGGAAGCCTAGCTGAAAAGATCGGCAGCAGTGAGCGAGTAGATGACACTACTGTTTTATAATGCTTGGCCGTTCTAGGGTCAGACGTGACCCAAGTCTTCCTGGGGAGCAGAAGTGTGTGTATTTGGGAGAGAGAGGGAGGTGAAATACAGATCACTTCAGAGCCAAGAGCCAGCTGCAAAGGTGGCTGGAGCTGTGCACGAGGTGCCTTTGTCACACCTTCCCTGCGGGTGCTAAGGTAGAGCTCAGAAGCGTGTGGCTTGCTCGATCAGCGCCTTACGGTCCTTGGGTCAGGAGGTTAATTCAGTAGGAGCAGATCCCTAAGGCAGCAGGGTTTTGAAACACTCCTAAAGACTATTTGCTCTGGGAGACCAGATGGGGAGGACTAATGTAGAGGTGATAACTGAACGTGACCCAAGAAAAGGGAGTGTGCTGAAGTTCAAGGGTGTCTAACAGGACTCTATCTTTTTTACAGCAAGTTGGAAAGTGCAAGTATCATGTGGCTTCATTTGCTGTATGTGTGCTGTTCCCCCCTACTCCCCATAAAACCCTTCTTCTCCCCTCTCAGCCCCTGAAACAAAAGAAAATTGAAGATAAATTGGACAGATCACAGAAAGAGAAATTATGGTAGCTGGAGCAGCCAAATCTTTCCAAGGACTTTTCAGAGTCTTGGAGCACCCGGACCAAACTGAGTAAGAATGTTGCTGGTCATAACAAGTTTCAAAAGAGATTTGGAAGTGTTTTCAGATACAGATCTCAAAATTTAAAACCTAAGACCTTAGTTAAACTCAAGCATTCCTAGGACCTGTATGTGGTCCCTCAAGCACTTACTTAGTACCAATATGAGGTGAAAAGAAAGGAATTTTCAATAAAAGTTTTTCTTATTCTTCACTGATGGCAATTTTATTTAGAAGTACATCTATAGTACAAAATCCAGAAAAAAGAAGTTTTTAAAATGAAGCTTTTTAGAGACTTTTTAATAACACTCTCCCTTTTTCTTGTTCTGCAAAATAATATTCTAAAATGGAAAAAAAAAATCTTTTTTCCCTGTAAAAAGATCTTTAAGATTAAGGAGCGTTTTCAGAAAAATAAAATCCTAAAATAAATTTAAACCATTTGACAACTCCTGCTTTAAAAGCTTTATATTAAGGGAATGGTTCTCACAAATAGGAAGCATTGTCCTTGGACGAGAGTGGTACAATAAGGGTGCCCTCTATGGGTGACTGGGGCTGGAAACAAAGCCAAAAGCATCTTTTCACAGTAATTCAGTCAACTGGGAAGCATGGCAATGTAGCAGTGGCCAAGATGACGGTGTGGCAACTTGTTTATTTAGCTCTGGAATTAGAGGCTGGCAGCACACTCGACTGTCACTATATATATTCAGGTGTGGCCTTAAAGATATAGGTGAAATGCTGTACACTGAGAGAGGAAATAACTCACAGAAAGCACTTGCATCTCGCTTGTGATGCTTTTTTTTCAGAAATTCCTGTTGAAATCAGAAGAAAAAGACCACTGGCATAGGCATATACTGCATTGCTTTAAAAACTGAGATGCTGTTGTGCTTTAACTTTTGTTTTCAGTTTTCCCTGTTTCTACAGGTCACAGTAGCACAGGGAACTAAAAATATATTAAGGAAAATAGGAAGTACTTTCAAATGCTAGTGTGAGCTGATAACAGTGTAGTGCATGAAGCTGTTAGCTTAGTGTTTCTAAGATCTGTAAGATCTCAAACCATCAGTGTGCTCTACCTAAATAGCATGAATTTCCAAGATGAAGTGGTTAGTTATCAACAAGGTGCCTAAAATCCAATCTTTTATCTAACTTAAATTCAATGATCCTTTGACTTCATTGATTCTTTGACTTATTAATACAATGTAATTTTCTCAATAGGCATACAAGCTGATTTTTTTTTTCTTGGTTCATCAAGGCAGAAGGTCTAATAAACATGTACAAAGCCAGAGAAATCATAAGGAAACACATCCCCCCGCACCCCCCACAAAATAAGTAATTCTTATTCAGATCTAATTTTCTATGGCAAGAAAAGCTATAAAATGTGCACAAGGAAAATGGATGTGAAGCTGAGCTGGAAAAAAGGAATTACAAATTAAATAAAGGGCAGTTATCGATAGCATGTGTGATTAAGAGTAGAATTTTATCTTAATTATAGACCCACAATCCAGAATTACTGCATTGTTTACAGGTAATTAAATCAATGAAGTGATTCAAGATGTGAACTGGTGTCAATGAGATAAAAATCTGGCCAGTCAAGAGAGTGGTTGTTTAGAACGTGGTGTTGTCAAAAAGGAGAATCCAAATCCAGTACGGAACTTGTGTGGTTGATGGTATTTGGGCACCAAATACATCACTATTGATCTTCCTTAGATTTCAGAAAACTATTCTTTTCTGAGCGATTCACTTCTGTATTTCAGATCCTTCCCTCTAAATATTGCTTAAAAAAATAGAGTGCAGAGGCATTTTCCTGGGAAAAGCATACTTTTTGGGGAAAAAAACAAACCAAACCAAAACTGAAAACACAAACCACACACAAGCCCTTCTCTGAGTGTTGGCCCAGATATTTTTCTCTCCAAGTTGGAAAATTTCCTCCCTAAGCGGCCAAAATTTCAATGGCAGTGTGAAAGTTTTAGGAAGCTAATTATGGACAATTGAAAGCGGGGAGTAGGAATGGGAATACTTAAGTGACCTTAATTCCAGCTGTCACTATTACACAGCTGTAATGAAACTCTCATGCCATTACATGCCTTTCAAATTGGTTGCACTAGGCTTAAGCATGGAACTTTAAATTCTGACGTTATCCCATGTAAGTCCTCTTAATTTCTTTTATCCCAGAGACCAATCTTTTTAGGAACTACTGTACAAAGTTAGTTATTCCTCTTTTGCAGCTGATGCCTCCAAAAACCATCCAGATCTGAGCTCCTTATTGTAGTGCCAAGTCAGATAGTGCTTACTCACCTCCCAGCTTCAGCAGACCAGTTAGTTTAAATTCTATGAAGAGTTTGTGGTACCATTTGCAGATGTACAGGATCACACTGATCTTGCCCACCATGACACGTGCTGTCTTTGTGTATGTGTGGTTTCTGATCTTCTGCTTTCCTGGAGGCCCGTGGATCATTACATTCGCTCTCCTTCAGGTCTATTTTCTTTGCCTTGGGCAAGCACCGTGGCTATAGGGCTCTCACTGCTCGGAGTAATCGGTCTCTGTTTCTAAGGGGAGTGTGATGTCCATCCACATGCTGGTTTGGGACAGTGCCAGGTTCAGTTTTTGCTCTGTCTTTCATCTTCCTGCCCTCTCTCCCTCCTCTAATCTCTGGTAGGGTTCCCAACTAACCCCTCAGCTGAAGCCTGGGCAGGGGATATGTTCTCAAGGGAGCTGCTGCTGAATTTGCATTATGGTCAGCTTTGAGGGTCTCAGCAGGTTGAGCTGTAAATTGGGTGCAAATTGGCCAGCAAGTTGGGTGCTAGGTACAGAATTAACACAACTGATTAGTAGCAATTCATATCGAACAGTTGACACAAAACTCCAGAGAGTCACTGAACCAGGTAGTGTGTTCCAATTAGTATTTATAGTCGAAAAGCTTTAAAAATAACTAATAATAGGCTTTACATCCTAAAGAGCTAGTGGAGCAAGAGGAAGACTCTAGTATGAGGATAGCTGTCGAAAGACTAAACTGGCAACAGGCAAAAAAGGATTAGTATTGAGCAACAAGGGGATTTGTGCTCCCAAACCTACTGGATGCTTTTGAACGTCCCACACAAGTAATTCAGCAAATATCCCCGAGGAAAATTCTGCCAAACTAGATTTAAGATGACCTTTTTGATAAATCCTGTTACTCTGTGTGCAGTGGCAGAGGAGTGTGTGGTGGGAGAAAGCAGGGGCTGACACAGCCAACATTGCTGGGTCAGTTCCAGACCCAGCTACGCATCTGGGCAAGCCCAGCTCATGCCAGCCCCGTCCTACACTGGAGGGATGGGATCTCTGTCGTGTGTGACCTCTTGGGGGTTTTTTGGGTCCCAGGGAGGCAGGGCGTATTGGGTGACTCTGAAATCATGAACATTTTAGCAGGTCGCTCACAGGCCTCAGAGGGTTGGCCATGGTGCAACACGAGGAAAAGAGGATAATGATGAGATGCGGAGTTATTCAAGACAGGATAGGAAAAACAAGTGTTATTCATCAAGGTGTACAGCAACTTCGGGCTGCAAGGAACAAAGAAGAATTTCCTCTGTGGCTGAGTTTGCACAGGTGGGAATGTTTTGCCCTCTTATTGGGTCTTTGGCACTAGCCACTACTGGCATTGATAGACCAGTGTTCAGGAGTGAATTCCAGTTTGTATTAGAATATTATACTGCATGGAGAGAAATTTTTTAAAAATAATAATAAATATATATATATAAAATAAATAAAAAGTAAATAAAATAGAAGATATGAAATTAAATAGAGGAAATACCAGATGGCATTAAACTAACCTAGCCAGCAAACATTGACTTAAAGAAAATCTTGTTTGGATGAATGTTAAAATAAAGGCTGTCAGGAAAATGCTGCTCACTTGAAAGGACTTGGTTAAGAATGCTTGTAGACCTTGCCTGCAGCAGCAGCTGGCACCATTGAGCAGTTGCTAGACAAAGGCCAGGAAAACAAGTGAGATGCATTTAATCAGTGATGAATTTAAGGGATTTGATCATGGCATGGTCACTTTTGAGTGGCCATAATCAAAGCAAAATGCTTAAAATGAGTGTAGATACTTCTCCCGAGCAGGACCGGGTCCCACCTCGTTACCAGACAAAGTTCTAGTTGCTTTTGCTGCCAGGGCTGTGACTCAACCTGAAAATAAAGCTATAAGCAGGCTGGAGAGAAATGTTTACTGTTTTATATGGGTGTGAAAGGCTTTACTGGAAGACAGACAGTAAAAACATGAGACAGAACATTCACCTTTGAAAGTTTTTATCTGAAGGCATCTTGCTACATCTTTTCCTCTTACATAAACTCTGTAGGAATATAAAGATTACTGTCAATAATTCAGGTTACCAAAATCCTGGTTGAAAGAAAGAGGAGATTTGGGACAGATTAATAGCTGTCAAATGAATTCATCGGCAGGTGAGAGACAGGGGCAGTGCAAAGCTTTGGCTAACATGTCTTTCCTGATAAGATACAGCAGATTGCGAAAGTCAGGTCGTGTTTAAAGGTGTTAAAGGCCCTGCAAGGATCACTGGAAACAAAACCACTCTCCAATTGTTTTTTTATCTATTGGTGATGTAGTACTAAGGCAACTCTTAAAGAGGGGAAAGTATGTAACAGGAAAAGTGGCTACTTTCTCATTCAGATATGGAATGGTGAAAGAGAATGGAAGTAACACAAATCCAGTAATTTTAGTATTATTTTAAATCATATGTTCACTGTTCTCTCCGTAAAAATTGCTGACATCCCTTTTGTATTGAATTTTCTGAAAACAATGTTTGTTGCTGATAGCTCAGTTGCACTTCAACTCCTTAGATTCTTTTCATAAAAAGCACTGTGTGTAATTGTGTTTTGTCAGATGCCACTGGAAATCTTTGTCTTTGCTGTAGCACGTGGTGTTTCTGATCAGACTGTATGGAACATCTAGAAAGTGGTCCAGGGTGAGGAGAAAAGGAGAAAGATAAGTCTGTTGGTAGTACAAAACCCACAATCATGTGAGCTGCTCAGGCTGTAGCAAAGACACACGAGAGAATGGATGACAGAAGTAAGGATCCCTGTATCTGCTGCAGAAATACAGGTAGAAAGTGTAGCAAAACCACCCGCAGTCTCTGAGATAAGACAGTACAGATAGCTTGAAAACACAATTGCCAGGAGAGAAAGGATTCAAGAATGTCATATTGACTTCACTCTCCCTTGCAAGGGTTGTGAATTCTTGCCCTCTTCAGTCCCAAACTTAAAGTTAGCCTGCTTTCACTTTACTCTTCAGCAATATAGAAGCTTCGGGCGTTCCTCAGCCCAGCTCAAGGCTCTTTTGTTTGCAAAGCACTCTGCAAAGAAGTCTCTGCTCCAAAGATCTCAAAAGTTCTCAAAGGCAGTGCAGCCAAAGATAGCAGATGCCATCATGTGCCACTTAACTACATGCTTCTGCTTACACAATCATCAGTGAAGCAGTTAACACTGTGACAGAAACGATGAGCAAATGTTATCATAAAAAAAAAAAAAGCACAAAACAATACTCCCCCCCCCCTTTTTGTCTGATGGCAAATACTTCCAATAACCAAGGAGGGATGGTGGTGGAACAGACTAAAGAGTTATAGGAAACAAACCACTTTATTCTTGTTTTTTAACTGTATGCCTCATAAAATGCAGTGATAGCAGCTGGCAATCTGTAAAGTGACAGAATAAAGCACATTCTACACAAATACAGTAGCTTGTTGCAGTTGATTTTTTTTTTTCCATAGAATTTTGCCTGTTCCAAATGCCTAAGTAATTCCAGATAACTGCTAATAACAGCAAGATAAAAGATCAGCTCAATGCATGACCATTAAGCACTTTTCTTTTTTTCCTTACTAATGTATGCTTAAAATCACCTTAAAATAATAAAATGTGCAATTTTCATCTTGAAATTATTCTGCTTCAATATCACTTGATATGATGGGGCTTCATCTTATGAGAGCCAAGGCTGGAAAGAGAGGCTTTGTGTTCTTTGGGAGGAATCACCCCCAGATTTCATGCTTGCATGCTTGTTCCTGTATCTGAAAGATTTCAACATACCAGAAGTTTGAGAACCATTATTCTTTTCTTTCCTTCGGAAGACAGAAAATCTGGAGACTTGGCTCAATCAGGCAGCCTTAATGGGCTAAAAATTACAAAAAAAAAAAAGACAACTTGCATGATTTTATAAAGCTTTTCTATGTATTTTTTCTGTAATGCATTTGATGTTTACAGGATATGTTCAATTTACTGGGTCTTGCTGGTAGGAGGAACTGCATAACTCGCTGGTGGCTTTGCTATTTCTCAACACTTCAGCCATCCTGAGCCATTCCTGGCAGAATTTCATGCCAAGTTATATCACACCACGCTGTCTCAGACTGATCTCGCAACCTTGAGGCAACATTCAGCCTAAAGCAGGACGTGATTAAGCAGGCAGCAGCAAAGATGTCATTTGGGGATGGATTCCTTATGGGTCCTAGGTTTCTCATGAGAATTGCTTGATAATTCCCCTAGCATGTGGCAAATCACAAGGGTGTTTGGAGGTGATAATTTGAGATCACTGGTAGTTTTGCTATAAATTTCTATAGGACCAAGGATAAGTGCTGTATCTCAAAGGACCCCTACAAGAGAGGCTCAGGGCAATGCAGAGCACAGCGTGCTGTATCTTTTCTGTAGGCCATCTTTAGGAATCATAGAATCACAGAATGGTTCGGGTTGGAAGGGACCTCAAAGATCATCTAGTTCCAACCCCCCTGCCATGGGCAGGGACACCCTCCACTACACCAGGTTGCCCAAAGCCTCATCCAACCTGGCCTTAAACATTTCCAGGGATGGGGCATCTACAACTTCTCTGGGCAACCTGTTCCAGTGCCTCACCACTCTCAGAGTGAAAAATTTCTTCCTTATATCCAATCTAAATCTGCCCTCTTTCAGTTTAAAGCCATTGCCCCTTGTCCTGTCACTACACGCCCTTGGAAAAAGTCCCTCTCCAGCTTTCCTGTAGGCCCCCTTTAGGTACTGGCAGGCTGCAATAAGATCACCCCGGAGCCTTCTCTTCTCCAGGCTGAACAGCCCCAACTTTCTCAGCCTGTCTCCATAGCAGAGGTGCTCCAGCCCCTTTGAGAGGTTGCAGCAGTGATTCTCAAAGAATCTCAGAGATTCTCTCTTTGAGAGATTGCAGCAGTGTGTTTCAAGGATGTTTATAAATATCCCTCATTATGCCTGGGATTGGACGAGGCAGCACTGTGGTGGCACACTGATGTAGTCATAGGTTATTTAGAAAAACGAATTAACTTTTTATGATGTGCCTTAGGCCAAATGGGAAACAGTTAGGAAAAGTCTGTGGCAAACGTTATCCAGAGGCTGGACTGGTTTACATTTCTTGGCTCTGTAAACTAAGTTTGTAACTGAATGCTCCTTCCAGCAATATGTCTGTTTCCCTCCTTTTTTGTTGTTATCTTATATTTTTCTTTTTTCAACAGATCGACAAGACATTTTACAATTCCATTTTAAGGAAAAAATACATCCGTTCACGCTTAATCAGAGTGAGGTATGTGAGATTATACTGAATGCACGCAGCTGAGGTAAAATGAAATGTACACCAAGGCCAGCTAGAGAGCCATTTGACCTGACTCAGTAGTGTATTTTCTGTGAGACCAGAGCATCATCTGATTCTCAGCCATGCCCTCCTTTGGATCTCGATGCAGAAGATCAACTTCAGTCAGTCCAAATCCAGTACAAGTTTGCGTTCAGCTCTTGAGCAAGCTTCAGCTAATGAAGCAGATATAACTTCAGCTGTCTAAAAATAAAAAGCATTTCCAAATTTATTTCCTTCGCTACAATGCAGATGTCATTTTACTTCTAGTATTGCTACTGCACTGGGCTTGTCAAGTACAACCCAAGTATGGCTGTGCTGGTTCAGAAGGTCCCACCTGTCACTGTTGCATCTCTACGAACAGGCATAAGTAGGTGCCTAGGGAGCAGCAGCAGCACAACAGACATG
Source organism: Tauraco erythrolophus (assembly GCF_009769465.1). NCBI lineage: Eukaryota > Metazoa > Chordata > Aves > Musophagiformes > Musophagidae > Tauraco > Tauraco erythrolophus. The sequence continues at coordinate 82,512,341 of NC_141469.1, forward strand.
TCTGATAACTACTTCTTGCTGTGTTCCCTACCTCCAGCTATTTAGCACTTGAGATTTCCTGAAGTGGTTGTGGTTTGTTTAGCAGACCCTGGTGAAGTTATTTTCCCAGGACTTGTCCAGTCTCCCCTGGACTCTGGAAATTCGTGCACCTCAGTCCTTCAGTAAGGAGTTACTTGTGAAGAGCCGCCTTCTTTGGATCATTCCATGGCCCCTAGTTCTTGTGCTGGAAGAGGTGATGAAAAGTTGATGTCTGTCCCTCCTCTCCATGCAATTAGTGGTATCGGATGCTCCCATCATATCCTTTTTCTTTCCTGTACCCCACAAGCTCCACTCTTTTTTTCAGTTGAAAGTCCCAGCCTGCTCAGACATGCTTTGCAGGAACTGTTCCTTGTCACCCTGCTCTGCGTCTCTTTCAGGTATGCTGTCCCTGCTTTTTGAGATGACGGGGTCAGACCTGTGGTTGGGATTATCATTGAGCAATGTTTTTCTTTTTCTCTTTTATTCTCTGTTCATTTGCCAATAATACCTAATGTTTGATTTGATTTTTTTTTTGACCACTGTTGAGTGCTGAAAATGACATTTTTATAGAACTGTCTAATTGTAATACTAACGTCTTGTTCCTGAGTGACAGTGCCCATTGCTTCGCAAGGAAGCCTTGAATGTCTTAATAATCACGCTCTAAAGCTGCAAGACAAATTATAGCAGCCTCAAGATCTTATTCTTGTGAATGTATTTCTCCTTATTCTTCTATGGTTTGTGACATAGAATCATGACATCTTGCCTCCTGCTCTACCTTAGCTTCATTCCCAGTTAGGCAAATCACGGAAGTCATTATTTGAATGTAGCTTTGGGAATATTTTTCGATACTGACTCGTGTTTTAAGTGTAGACAAGGTGTTTTAAGGATCTGAGTGGACAATCTGTAGGGAGAAGTAATACTTTTTATTACTTCTTGTTCCCAAGGAAAGACTGAGGTGTTTGCTATGTTGGATGCAAGACTTGCATGTGCCAAAGCTTGTTTGCTTTTTCAACTAGACGAGCTTTACGCCTCTTTAAGTGCTCAGACTGCAAAGCTCTTTTAAGCAGGGTCATTGTTGTGAATTTGCTTGGAAAGTGCTGTGCCTATTTTTTGGCTCAGAATAAACAGTGCCTTAGTAATCATGCCCACTGCTCGCTGAGAAAGACAAGACAAATGTTGACTGGGTGTCTTTGGCTCTGGATCTTTGCTATAGAGTGAGTGATTCAAGGCGGGCTGTACCTACCTGAGGGTTTCGAGAGGTGTGGTGTGCTTGCAAGAGTTGATACGGTAATTCTAGTGTGGCACAGCACAGGAAGAGGAGTTGGGGGAGAGGTGAGGGAACACCTCAGAAATGCAGAGCAACACCCTCAGTTGGATCAGATAACATCTGGAAAATAAACGGAGTGGCAATCACGCTGAAGTTGGCACAAAGGGAAAAAACAGCCTGTTGGAAAGTTCACATAGAGCTACTCAGTCTCTATTATGAGATCCCTGAGGCAAGGAACGTGTCTGCTCAGCTACAAAACTCAGCGTACCTTGGTGTCCTCATAACACATGACTTTTTATTTGCCCTTCTCTGGCGACTGCAGGAATGTCTGTTCATTTGGGTGTATGTTCCTTTTGAAGATCATAACCTGATTGCATGACTTCTGTATGAGCTACTTGCCTTCTATTTTTAATTTTCTTATTTTTTCCTACATACAATTAGAATTTTGTGAAATAGTGAGTTGTAACTGGAAGACCTTCTCTTTTCCTTTCCTATCTGAACGATGCTTAAGACAGAGCAGCCTGCTTTTAGCTTGCCTCCTGTATGAATTCACTGTGATTCCACCTGTTGTGGGTTGTGTCATTGCTTCTTGGCCCAGGTAGGAGGAGGCACAGGAGAGAAGGTTCTCAGTGCACACTCTTATCTTCCCTGTGTAATGAGCAAGGATAAGCCATCTGCAAGCACAGAGCAAGATTTACTACGCCAGATTAGATACATTGGTGTTTGTAGTCTAGCATCCAGTCCCTTGCAAATCTGTTGTTTAAGGAAAAATAAATACCACTGAATTCAGTCTGTTCAAAGACTTTTCTTCCCTTTTTTTCCTCTGATCTTACGTCAAAATTGTGGGATTGTGTGTCCCAGTGTGAGTGCCACTTGTACTTGTCAGCGAGATGTTAAAGGCCCCTTTTGTGGTCCATCTCTTGGACTGTGATTGAGTAGGTTGTGGATATGCTGCCGAGTTTCTTTTATTGTTGCATAAAGTGAGGTTATGAGTCACGCTCTCCTGAGAAGTTGTAGTGGTGGAATTGGGTTGTGTGGTTTCTCCTCTTTGCTCAAGTACCTGTTTGATGATGATTGGAAAACTTTATTCTGTGTATGCACAGGGCCCTGGAAAGGTCTGTCTAGATACCATTAATCATCTACCTGCTGTTTCTGAAGGTATCAAATCAGTTCATTCTCTCCTGCTCTTCTGTCCCAAGCATGTAGTCAGTGACTGCTTTTTAGACTCCATTATAACATTGGTCTGGCCATTTTTTCGCAGAAAGCATCATGCCTTCTTCTAGCCTAAGACGCGTTAAACCATTCAGCATTTGCTTGGATTTCTTTTGGCAACTCCTTCTCTCAAAAATATACAAAATGTTCAAAAATTTATCTAATCCTCTCTGTTACGTTGCCATTGCTAGAGGAGCTAAGATAAAAACTAAGAAATGCAGAAATGGGCTGAAGGATAACCCGATTGTTTCATTGGTTTGTAGCCCAGATGCTGATGGTGTGATGGCAGAGGCTTTGCTCACATTCTGGTTCTCCTCCACGGATTCTAGAGAAGCGTTGCGAGAAAGAGTTGAAAGGATCTTACGGAGGGGCCTGAAAAAATACACAGGGCCTCTGCGAATAGATGTCAGATCTTCTACCATCTCAAGTAAGTATATAACATCTCTCTTAAAGGTAGCTCTTGCCCTTTTATGATTGATGGGACTTGATTTTTCCCTTCTCATGATGGCTGTTACTGACTCTGAATGACGGTCTTTCCCGCTTGTTAAGTTAGAACAAAAATCAGTGGCGATGTGTAAACCCCACCTAAGTCTTTTAAATATGTCTTAAACATGGATGAACAGAAGCAGTTGCAATACAGCCTTAGCCTCCCCCCAAACTGCAGTACCAACCTTTTGCTCCTCGCCACAGTGCTTCAGAACACAGCAACACAAACACGCTCCCTAGGTCTTTGCTTTTCTGAGGAGCCTGAAAGTGCAGAAACTATGTTTGGATAGCAGGGAAACAACCAAGGCACTGAAAAGATAACGTGGTGGAAGGATCAAAATCCTCGCAAATTCTCCAAGGAAAAGAAAGGGAAAATGGTTATAATCTATGTGACTTCTCAGCTGGGGATCTAGCCCCTTCTTTGCAAAGCAGACCCACATCTTCAGGCTGTGAAAATCAACAGCACCATCTTTTTGATTTAGTGAATTACCAAACAGACACTGAAAGGTGGGTTTCCCTCCCCTTCTGCACTTCTGATCTGTTAGAGGATTTTTGTGCAGGCTTAGACTCTTGTCTCTGACTTGACTTCAATTCTGTATAGTCAGCATTTTTTCTGGGTGTCAGACCTTTCAAGAATGGGTTGCTAGTTGAAAAGAAGGAGCAGATACTCACTCCATTTGGTTTTGCAGACCTTCCACTTACTCCTAGCACAAAGGTGCACATGGGTGGGTACTTGCTGCTTGCTTTTCCACACTAGACTACTTAAACTAGCAGAGATCTGCAGAGGCCACATAGCTGAGTTGAGAGAACAAGAAGCCTGGGCCAGATTCCAGGCTGGATGGATCCAGACTTCCTGCCACTCAGAAATGGATTGGAACAGCTCAAGATGACAGGTGACATCCCTTTGGGCAAAGAATCACCATTTCTCTGCACTGGTGTTTATATGCCAGTAGCTCCTGTTCAGCAAAGTGCACATGTAATTTCTCCCAATTAGAAAGTGTGTGGGCATCAACTAGAAAGATTCAAAGGTGGGGTTTTTTTTTTGGTTTTGTGTGTGTGGTTTTTTTTTTTTTTTAAAAACACAGGTCATGATTTAGTGAATTTTGAAGTTGCAGTTTAATTTGATGCCTTACATAAAGGATAAAATCGTAAGGAGTACAAAAATGCTTGTTAGAAAAGGACTGTGATCTTCTCATTGAGTTATCTGATTAGCTGCTTTTTTTTGGTCTGGCAAATGTGGGAAGTGACTTAAAACTCTGTTTAGTTGACCTTGAACTGCACCAGGGCTGTTACAGCAATGCACTAGTTGCTAGTTAAAAAAAATTAGCCGATATAATTGAATCACAATGTTTTCGTTAAACATTGGGTCTCAGTAAAAGATGGCATCTCTGTGTTACTTTGATAAAGTTGTATGATAATCTTTGTGTTGCTTTTCTTGGCTCTCCCAGCCTAACCATAAAACACTGACTGCCTAGGTCTGCTCCTCACTACAGGTCTGGCATTGTGCAACCGTTACACGTGACACAAAGGAACATAAACAATACCTGGCCATTTCTAGGAGATGACAATAAAAGGTTCCATTTGGATCTTTCTTTTCTAACAGGATGTCAGCAGTGCTGTGAGGCTCAGGCAAGCTCCTGTTGGTGCTGCTGTTTAAGAAAACCAGGTTGACTCAAGCAAAAAGTATAGAACAGAGTGCTCCTGTGCTTTTAGAGGAGGTGCAGGTCGCAATTCATAAAGCTTGTCTTCTTCCTCACACTTGGGAGAAGTGACAATTTTCAACAGATCCTGGAAGTCCAGAGAGAGATCTAGGTTTTGCATTTCCCGTTTCTCTCTCCCCTCCTGAAACCTGTCCAACATTATTACTTAAACCTAGGAAAGTTAAGAAGCCCTAGATTTTTTTCCCGTGCTCTGCAGCGCCTTCCTAAATTTTGCCTCCTTGTAGCTTTGATGGTTTTGCCAACCGGAATCCTTGTTTATGTTAAGACAATCTCAGAACGTTTTCATAATGGCTTGTAAAAAATCATTAACCTGTTCATTGTAATCACCTTATCAAAAGATTCTAATGTGGGGGCCATAATCTATAGCTTAGTTTAGCTAAGCATAGCTAACTAGTTGAACAAATCCAGGTCAGGCACTTATTTGCATCGCAGCTAGGAGGGTCTGATAAGCAGAACCTCCTTAAATCTTCCTCCCAAGATCTAATCATCTTGTTGTTCAACACCATGTCTCAACTTGCATTTCTCTCAAAAGTATTTGCTTTGGAGATCAGCTCCAACAAACTCCTGCAACACTTGGGATCTTCAGCTGCAGTTCAGGGCAGCAGTACAGAACTAAGCAGTCTGCCAGCCCAGGGGTAGAACTTGCTTTGCGTCTTCATTCCTAAGGACTGAGAATAAAGAGGGGATAAAATCTAAACTGACAATATTTTATTAGTTCAGGGTTTGGTTTTTTTTTTTTCAAAAAGAGAGAAGCTTGATCGTACAGATGTGAAAAAACAGCAAATGTGCAAAACTTAAAGAAAAACAAACCAATATTGTCTCTGGTTTGTATCATCACTCAACAACAGATGTTTTTTACATAGGGCTGCAAAAATTCTTTTGTATTGGGGTGTTTCCAGATGTGTTATTACTGAAGTCCTCGCTTTCTTATTTAGCTAGACTTCATAGTCCCCTGCTCCAGGACAGCAGTATCTCCAGATGTCCACTATAGCTTTGATAAAAAATGGGAGGTGATAGAGGTCTCTGCACTTGTATACAAACCCCACTGGAAGCCTAAATATTTTTCAGTGAACAATCAGTCAAACTAAGCCGTATCTCCTCTGAACAGCAGTGCAAGGGCCAGCAAAATGAGATATCAAAGCTGTGTGGCTTGGAAACACCCGCATTAGGACTTGCTCTTCCACTGGCACTGAAAGAAGGTGTTGCAGTTTGTCCTCTGTATAGTTCTGGCACCAAAGAGAGCTCTTACATGGCTGAATTTTTTTTTCCCCAGGGTTTCTTGGTTAGGAGTAGGGTCACCTCACAGCTTGGATCCCTATTGAGCAAAGTGTAGAGCAGCTTGCCAGACTATTTCCCTTTGTCAGGTAGGTTGGAAGTTTCCCAAAATGTATTTTTGGGAATGTTCTGACGTCAGAAAGAAACTGGTTGCAAGATCACTGGCACTGTTTAAAGGGAGTAGGAAGTATTCCCACCTGTTGCACAGCCAAGGGTTTTGACCATGAACAATGAGTCATGAATTGGTTTTGATCAACTAGTCAGCTGTTATTATCTCTATTTATCTGGCATCTGGGGCTTGCTAAAGCTCTTTACAAATACAAAGTACAGAACCTAGGAGACAAATTCTGTATTGAGACTTCTTTGGGAGACACGCAGATAAGTGTCTGACCTGGATGACTGAGGAATATTTCATCTCAAATAATGCATGTAGAGTGGGGTTTTTTTTTGTACTTTACTAGCCACAATAGCAGCTTGGGGGAGTGGACCAGGACATGCATCTGTACATTGGGAAATACAGTGGAGATCTGACATTCCCCCACTTTGATGCCATTAGTTTGGCACAAGGTGGTACATTTCAGTGTTTGCAAAGGTTTAGAGAGGCTGAAAAGTATTTTAAAGTTAATATTCTGCAAGGACATGCTTGTGATGAAGGAATTAAACAGGAAATCATCCTGGCCTGACTTCTTAGATGACCCAGATAAGTTGATTTAATTAATTTCCTCACTCAGTTCTTGTTTTTCTCTTTCTCTGCCTTGCCTGCAGAGGTTGCAGTGATGTGGGCTACCCCTGCTGTCGTGGAACCTTGATTGCAGCCAGGGCATGCATGTAGGCCAGGAAGAAAAACGTTGCTAAAAACTGTGTGAGCTTGGATATATGCTCCAGGACTGAGCGATAGTTCCCCATGCGGATCCCTCCTCATGCTGCAGGACAGCTGTTCTAAGTATGCTGTGAGGTGTGGACCTCTGTCTGTCCTCGTGGACAGAATTAAGATGTGGTTGATGGTGAGGGGGAAGTCATGGATGTGAGGACAGGTCCAGCGGACATAAGTAGGGAGAGAAGGGCTGGGTGACAGGGACAATTAGAGGTACAAAGCCTTCCTCTTGTCTCTACCAGGTTACTCTCCCCCGTTGAAGGAATGAGAATTGCATCACCTGTATCTAAGCCATGTTTTGCTACTTCTACAAGGGTGCATAACTCTAGGGAGGTAATTCTTGTTGAGAGAGCAGGGGGAATATTGGAAGGTTAGTAAGGAGATGTTTTAGGTTGCGTGCACTATATGACCACACAAGAGCATGACTTTCCTGCTGAACCCAAAGCTCATGTCTTGCCATCTTTCAGGAAACTCCTGCCTTTCCTTCTGGGTACAGGTTTTGAGAACATGACTGAATCCGCTGCTCACTGCTCTCATTCCCATTTCACCCCAGTACCTCAGGGCCTTCATGGTCTTTAAGGTAATTAGAGAGTATTAAAGTAGAGCTATTATCCCCACCTCTATTGGCACTGCAGGACAGATGCACTCTGTGACATTCTTCTCAGCTGCCCAGGTTGGTGATCTACTGAAACTTGCCAAAGATCCTTCTTTGCCTGCACGCACTGTTGTTGCCCTGTCACCACCCTCAACCAGGTGAGCCCCCTGTTTCCGATGCAGCTGAGAATTTTGTAATTTTCTCTCTTTTTGAGGAAGTTTTTATTAAAATGTGACTAAGGACAGTAGGAAAAATGCATGTCCAAGAATGCATTATTAGTACTGAAGCACATAATTTCTCTTTTTATTTTTTTTTTAATATTTACAATCCTCTCCTCCCTTCATACCGTATTCAAGATAACCTCTACCTTGCCTCCTCTGTGGGGAAAAAAAAAACTTACACAAGCAAAGTGGAGGAACTTGGTATAATAGAGGATGGAATGCACAGTTTGCCTTTGAAGCTAGCAGTTATATTACGACATACAAAAAAACCTTTAAAGAAAATCGAATTTCTTGTAGGAATCAACGTCTGTGAAAAATGATGTAATTAGGCAAAGCTGTATCAGATTTTTAAAACAGATTTATCATCTTTAATTTTGCAGCCATGTCTGGCCCTTTCCACACTGAAAATGTACAATATCCCCTGACAATGCACTTGCTTGCCTCGCTTGATCTACTTTAGTGTAACATCTGCTCCATTTCTGTCACTGAGAGTTCTGCCTGTTATTTTCCTTTTAATATAAACACTGATCTCTGGCTAAAACGAAATGAGGCAGCGGACACAAGATTAATTCTTCTGAAAGAGGGTAGATTTAGAGTAGATGTAAGGAAGAAATTTTTTACTCTGAGGGTGGTGAGGCACTGGAACAGGTTGCCCAGAGAAGTTGTGGCTGCCCCATCCCTGGAAGTGTTCAAGGCCAGGTTGGATGAGGCTTTGGGCAACGTGGTGTAGTGGAGGGTGTCCCTGCCCATGGCAGGGGGGTTGGAAATAGATGATCTCTGAGGTCCCTTCCAACCCAAACCATTTCATGATGAAGTGACACTGCTACTATTTAGAGATATGGCAAAGCAAGCGCATTTTCCTGTAGGAGTCTCTGAATCTCTCAGCTATAAGTGGTCACGTTCACTCTGTAGTTAACTATGAACCTGCAAACATTTAGATGGTTGCCAAATAGATCCATGGGCTTTGGGCACTGAACTTCCTTAGAAATCCTGGCCTTAACTGGCTATTGCATATCAGCAATTACCAAAATAAAGATGGTTTCCTGCTCTTGCTTACTCCCCTTTTCTTTCCATGTTTGCTCAAACATATATACTGAGGACTGAAAAGAAGTTATTTACTGATAACATAGTAATATTAAGTAGTAACTGCAAGTCACTGTTCTCATTAGTAGGAGATTAAGACCAATAATTCGTGTTTTAAGGTTACTGTGTTTAGTAAATATGCAAAATAACTGTATTAACAAAATTGGTTGTCCAGTTGGAGAACAGAGCCCTCTTCTGAAAGATGCAGTCCCTAAGCCACGTTTCCATAGATTGCTATAATTTTAAATTAAACAGTAGTTTTCTCTTTTAAGTTAGGCAAGCTTTAATTAAATAGCTAGCTCCATTTTACAGGTAGGCAACGCATGTTCGAGTTGAACTTGTTCTTGTTTACAGTGGAAGCCTGAACGCTGTTTTCCTAAATGCCGCACAAACAACTATTTTTGCAGCTGTATGTGGTTGGGACAAGATATGGCACTTTAATTGTTACTAATTGATGCTTTTTCTTGGTAGTGCAAACAACTAGGGCAACTAGTAAATGAGCAGGGCAGCGAAATCGTCTCTCGTGCCTTACAAGTGATTGCTTCAAGGCAGGGCTTGCAACACGTTGGCTGGCATGATGCCAACAGCTATGCTGTTGACCAGGCCACAGATGTCAAGGTAGTCACGAGTGAAGGCAAGCCCCTAACGAGGCGAGCCAGTAAGTAACCTGGTTTTCAGCAGTATCGTGTAACCCAGAGTGCTCCCTGCTTTTGATGGGATCTCCGGTGGGCTCGGCTTATCTGAAAACAGTGTCAGTTAGATCAGATTTCCAAATACATACTTGTGTCCCGGGTTTGGGGTCTTGGTTATGAGTCCTGAGTATTGTGCCTGTAATTTCACCTGTCCTGATCTCCACGATGGGTTCCTGAGTCTATTGCCAGACAGACCTGCTTTCACCTCTTGAAAACTCCCTTTACTTTGAGGCTTTCTCCATTGCATTGGTGGATTCTTTGGTACTTGTGTTCTGGCTTCCAGTGTGGAATACATGATCAGGGCATTGTATCTGGCAGATCTCCTAAGCAAAGCAGTTGTCCCTACCCTGGTGAATACAGCACTGGTTTTACTGACGGGTGTCACTGGCCTTTTTCCTTCAGCAGTGGGTGGGTGGGAGCTCAAATTCAAAGCACACATCCTATTTAAGACTTGCAGCCTGTGCATGGAAGGCTCGTTTCTCCAATTACACACACGTTGGTCCAACTGGAAGCGATGGGTGAAATTTTGCCCACGGGAGGTTTGTACTTTTTTTGAGATGCCTCGTGAAAAGGCAAACAGAGATCCAGACAGGTGCCTTGCAGAACGGCTGCGTGACTCACAGCAAAACTCAGTGCAGTGAGAACATGCCAGCCGAATTGCTTCCGGCACCGCGCTCGAAAAAGCTGGTTGCTCCTTTTGTCTTCTCGATGAGCTTTGCAACATAATGTAAGTGTTAATAATTGACTGCAGGCTTTATAATTAGGCATTATGAGGTAAATGCCTCTCCACCCAGAGAGAAGCTAAAAAAACATGACTATCGATATTGCACTTGAAGGCAAAAGGTACTCTTTAGTTGTTGATTACATTTGTTGGTTTCTTACCAGTTTCCAGCTATAAAATATTAGAGTGACCCAAATGATGAGCTAGTTCTGAAGGTTGCATGAATTTCTAGGAAAACACTGAATGCTCATCACAGCTGAAATAAATAAGTAGGGCCAGATTTTTCAAAGCACTTAATGTTTACACCACTGCTGAATCCCTCTGCTAGCCTATCTTTTACAATCTGGCATTATTACATTTGGATGTGAGGGATCTTGGCAACGACCAATCCTATTATCCATGGAAATTCTCAGAATACAACCAACATTCCTGAAATGCAGAAGTACCCGTATGTTCCACCCCTCGCCTCTGTGAATCACACATCTAAGAATTACCACTAAAATTCACATTCATCACACAATCTTCACAAACTTCTCTCACAGCAACAAAAAAAACATTCACCACACCAAAATCACAAGAACATCCTCACAACACCGAATGAAAGTGGAGAATTTACACACAATCCACCCCTTGTCCCTGCACCACAATTCCAGTAACCGAAAACTCCCCACAATTATTCTGCTAACTTGTTCGGTCCCTGTTTTGCCTGTTACCTCTCCCAATTACTATCCTTATTTTAAATTCCTCAGGCCCCATGTTGGGTGCCAAAAAGGACTGTGGTGGGTTGACCCTGGCTGGACACCAGATACCCACCAAAGCTGCTCTATCATTCACCGCCTCAGCTGGACATGGGAAAGAAAATATAATGAGACTTGTGGGTTGAGATAAGGGCAGGGACATCACTCAACAATTACTGCCATGGGAAAACTGGACCAGACTTGGGGAAAAATTAATTTAATTTATTACCAATCAAATCAGAGTAGGATAATGAGAAATAAAACCAAATCTTAAAAACACCTTCTCCCCCTACTTCTCCCTTCTTCCTGTGCTTAACTTTGCTCCTGATTTCTCTATCTCCTCCCCTCACCAGCACAGGGGGATGGCGAATGGGCGTTGTGGTCAGTTCATCACACATTGTTTCTGCTGCTCCTTCCTCCTCAGGGGGAGGACTTCTCATACTCTTCCCCTGCTCTGGGGTGAGGTCCCTCCCACAGGAGACAGTCCTCTACAAGCTTCTCCAACATGAGCTCTTCACAAACTGCTCCGTTGTGAGTCCCTCCCACGGGGTGCAGTCTTTCAGAAACAGACTGCCCCAGCACGGGTCCCTCACAGGGTCACAAGTCCTCCCAGCAAACCTGCTCCAGCCTGGGCTCCTCTCTCCATGGGTCCACAGGTCCTGCTAGGAGACTGCTCCAGCATGGGATTCCCAGAGGTTCACTGTCTCCTTTGGGCATCCACCTGCTCCAGCATGGGGTCCTCCACAGGCTGCAGGTAGATCTCTGCTCCACCATTAACCTCCATGGGCTGCTGGGGCACAGCCTGCCTCACCATGGTCTTCACCAGGGGCTGCAGGGGAATCTCTGCTCTGGTGCCTGGAGCACCTACTGCTCTCCCTCCTTCTTCACTGACCTTGGTGTCTGCAGAGTTGTTTCTCTCACACATTCTCACTCTTCTCTCTGGCTGCAATTACTGTTGTGCAGTTTTTTTCTTCTTCAATATGCTATCACAGAGATGCTACCAGCATTGCTGATGGGCTTGACCTTGGCCAGCAGCAGGTCTGTCTTGGAGCCAGCCGGCCTTGGCTCTGTTGGACATAGGGGAAGCTTCTAGCAGCTTCTCACAGAAGTCACCCCTGTAGCCCTGCTGCTACCAAAACCTTGCCACACAAAACCCATTATTGAATTGAAACCAATTGAAAACAACAATTCCTCTTTCTTTCATAGGAATTGAGAACGAACAAGTGAGCATTTTTACGGAAAAGGGACCTTGCAAGTTGTTGCTTGCCCACCAGTAAAACTTATTTATTATGTGAACAGTGAATAAGACTGTGTTGCTATATAAATGTCCAATTAGAACTCATCTCCCGTTCTTAAAAAATAAAGCAGTGGCTGCGTGCACACACAGCAGCCCTAGCACTGCCTTTGCCCTGTGACATGCTCCACAGTCAAGCTGTACGTGCACTGGAGTTCTGTTTGTTTCCTTATTCTATCCCATTCTGCTTAACGTAGCAGTAAGAAAGGAATGAGTACACGTCTAGTGATGGTGGATTGCAAACATGCAATTCACCCTGCCTACCAGGAGGAGTGTCAAGCCCACAAGCACAACACAAGTGACACGAGCACAACAGGTGACAGGTATAACCCAGAGCCCTTTGCATTCAAAAGAGACTCCTCCTGGCTTGGTGTGGTTTTGGATCAAAACTAGGATATTACTCTGTGTAGCCGCAAAGAGAAAAGAGAAATGAAGTAAGCGGATGAGGACAGGGATCTGCTGAGAAAGGCTATCCAGCTGAAAAATGTGGGGTTGTGGATGCTGCACAAGGATCGCTATATAATTTAAAAGTGTACTGAAAGCATGATTTTTAATTTTTTAATTCGTTTTGACTGCTGGCAACTAAAATGGTAACTCAAGTAAAAATAGCATCCTGGAAGAAGGAGAATAAACCAATACCCTGAGCCGATGCTTGCTGTTGTCAACGTGAGCATACTGTGTTGACCATAAACACACAACATGCATATTAAAGGAGGGAATGTATTGCTAGAACCCGCTGTGCCATGCAATAAATTGCTATTAACTATCATCTCTTTTAGCATTAATAGTGTCCCAGGCATGCTGTTGCTCAGTAAGATAGGACAAAGGCAAGCGAGCCGCTGCTATTGTAAGCTGGCGTTGCTGCAGTGAGGTCAGTGCCTTCTGATGTGGAAGAGGGCACAGAACACATACCAGATCTCCTCTGGCCCTCACTCCAGTGCAAAATGTGGCCAGTTGATTTTTTTACAAAAAAAGGAACTTCAAAGGTTTCCACTGCAAAAATTTCTCCCCGACAAAATTGTGGATCTTGAGTAATACAGGGCTTGTTTTGTCTGTACTCTCCTCCAGAAACATGAGGTTCCAGCAGTAGAGGGGAAACCCTATACCTGGTCCTCAGAGGATACTGGCTGGCTGGAGAACAGCAAGCAGCACCGCAGAGAGGGGTGCCATAGCCAGCACGAGAGTGTGACCACAAATGAGCTACAATGGTTTCTCCAGCAGCCTTCCTGCCGTGCCATGTACTCAAAGAGCTGCCAGGTGGGATGACCATGCAGATGAGACGCCTTGTCTGTGCTGTCCTCGCCTTACCCTGACTGTTTCTTTGTTTCAGATGTGGAGGCGAAAAGAGCAGAAGCCCTCTTCAATGACAGTAAGTGAGGGCTTTTTAAGCCTGGGAAATTTCTGATTGTTTTAATTAGCATTAATAGTCTCTAAGCACTTTTCCTGGCCCTTAAAAGCATTTTCTTATCCTCCTGCCTAACGAATGTGACCTTGTACTTCACACAGATGAGCCGCGTGTTTAGAAATCCTGCTCAGTCACAAGGAAGCCTTTTTCTTTAGTGTCTTCTGGGATACTCAGGAAGACTGACTTGAAAATAGTGGTGATGGGGTGAAAATCCCTTTTAGCAAAAGTCTACACCCACTGCTGAGTTCCCTGGTCGTTTTGTTTTGTTTTGGTTTTTTGCAGTGAGATGTTCCTTCTGTTTAAAATGTCAGCAATTCTGTGAGAAAAGTGCAAATGATGAGAAAAGAGCAAGTGACAGGCTGAGAGAGTTGGGGCTGTTCAGCCTGGAGAAGAGAAGGCTCCGGGGGGATCTTATTGCAGCCTTCCAGTACTTAAAGGGCCTACAGGAAAGCTGGAGAGGGACTTTTTACAAGGGCATGTAGTGATAGGACAAGGGGCAATGGCTTTAAACTGAAAGAGGGCAGATTTAAATTGGATATAAGGAAGAAACTTTTCACTGTGAGGGTGGTGAAGCACTGGAACAGGTTGCCCAGAGAAGCTGCGGCTGCCCCATCCCTGGAAATGTTCAAGGCCAGGTTGGACAAGGCTTTGGGCAACCTGGTGTAGTGGAGGGTGTCCCTGCCCATGGCAGGGGGGTTGGAACTAGATGATCTTTGAGGTCCTTTCCAACCCGAACCATTCTGTGATTCTATGATTCTAAGTGCTGAGGGCTCTACAGAAATGCCCAGTGTTGGGCAGAGAGGAGACAGGTCGTGCTGCATAAGTACTTACAGCACTCTTCTGCTTCCAGCAGTGCTGGTGTGGAAGGTGGAGGGTGCATCTTAAATGTAAACCCTGCCATGTAGGAAGGAGAGGACTTAGCCAGTGAGGGCTGAGCTGCAGTGTTCAGAACACTGGTTTATTTACTACCCTGATCCAGTTGCTGCTGGTACCAGTGGGAGCTTTTACACTGCGTCTGCTCAATTGTGTATTTAGGCTCGCAGAGACTAAGCCATGTTTCTACGTGAAAGCTGCGACATTTCCAATGACTCCTAGGTGTATGTAGTAACATTGAGTGAGTGAGGAAGAGCTCCAATAAATAAAGGAACTTAATTGCTTGAGCTAGTTGACTGCTTTAATGTCAGGCACAGCAGCTAGCTGACAGGTGTGCTATAATGTGCTAAAGGCAGGAGGGTCCTTATCATGGATTTGAGTGCGTTTTATGTTTGAGCAGATTATGGTCAGAAGCAATCTCTATTATAAATCGATTAAAACATGTACTTAAACAGAATACTTCGTCAAGTCTAATCCTGCCTGCACAGGGCAGACACCCTGTCCTCTGTCTCCCTGATGTAAAGTATGAGAACCGCATCCTGGAGCAGTGACTGCAGAATCTGTTCCGTCTGTGCTCGTCTTGGATGCTGTAGCGCAACAATTCATCTTCACCTTGCTACCTGTTGCTCTCCTCTTCACGCATTAAGTGATGAGATTGACACCTGAGGACGTACCAGCACGTTGTTCAATTGCTGCTTTAAGGATGGCAGCCTAGCAGAGACCGCTACCGCAGCCTGCAAGTGAGAAGTGCCCCCAAAGCGGGCAGGACTGGGCACATGCAGAAGAGTTTGGAATAACAGCTTTCTGTGTGCTCTCAGAAATGGGGAATATGTCATTTTCTTTAGTGTGCATTGGAAGCAAGGAAGGGCCATAAGGAAATGTATAGAAGTTACATCAGCCTGTGATTATAATGAAAACGTTCTGGATTTTGGAAAGGCTCGTAGCACAAAATTGTTCCTTATGAAAATAAAAGGAAATATGATTGGTCTTCTCAAGGTAGTGCTGTAGGGGTTAAGTTGAGGTAGTTTTAGAGACGTTTTTAAGCTTTCAGAGAAGGAATTCAGCTTGTTTGGAGATTTAAGAGTCATAAAAAGCCATCTTTGCTTACAAGTTGGGTTTCTTTTAACTCTGGGAAGTTTTGATGTGTTCCTTAGGAGCAGGCTGTCAAGCAATGGAAGATTAAATAGCATCACTTTTTGAGTCGGTCTTAGGTGCTGGTTTTTTGGCGCACTGATGGAACTGTGAGTGTTTCCCTGTGTTTTGAACAGTGACTGCTCAAGTGGTTGACGGGATTGTGCAATTTTAGGACCAGTAATTGAGGATTGTCAATAGCTTTCAGGAGGGAAACCTGCTAGTGCAGACAGTCTTATCAATTATGGTATATTCTCCAGTTTTCCTTTCACACAGAAAGTTTTGGACAAGTAGATTTAGATTTCACTGATTTCCTTCACTGTGGTTTTAAATCTCAGAACAGGGCAGGCTCGATGCTGAGCACGAGCTCAATATTGTACGATTCTTAAATTTTTTTTTCCCCAAAATTTATGAACCGCTTTCAATCTGCTGTGTTATTGCTGCTGCTTTTGACTATGAAGTACTGTTAACATAACCTTGTGCAGATCCTAGCAGGAAATGGCAGAGGTGACACTCTGCCTGGCTCCAGTGTTTCACTTCTGAGGACTTCAAGGGCCCTGGGGCTGGCAGCTCTTCAGTGATGTACTACCGATTTCTGCTTTGTCCTCTTCTGGGTCACTGTCTGCATGAGACAGGCAGTGCAATGGTTTGGAATGTGTTGTCACTATGTAAATAATTTTTAGCTCTGTCTCTTTTTCAATGGATTGGGATAGTCCTGTCTGTCAACTTTCCTAATGTCTAGCTGAAATCGGGCCCGGATGAAAACTAGTGGGTCTTGGTCCAGGTAAGATGGATTTGACGCTGTTTGGATGGGAGAAGACAGCTGAAGTAGCTCTGCCCATTGAGGAAGTTTCTAAAGCTATGGGGGAGCTTCAGCTGGTCCTGAATATCCTGAGTTTAGTGGCTGAAACCATGGATATTTTAATTTCTGTCTGGCTTTTTGAGGGTAATACCTTTTGTCATGGATGCACACCGTGCTGGAGGTAGGCATGCCTTTGTCATCTCTGGCTTGGATTAGTGCGATGCTCTTTGCCTGAAGTGCCTCTCCAGACCCACTTGCAGACTGCCCTTCATGCAGTGTGCAGTTGCCTGTTTCCAGGTGACATCTTGCTGATGTAATCTGCGTGCATGCATGGTAAAACCCCATGGCTTGGATCAAGATTTTGCCTTGTTTATGTTTTACCCTAATGACAAGTTACCTGGGACATTAAAGTTGGCAGTCTCTGTATTTGGGCATCATCCTGGGTGTGTGGTGAAGGTTTTGATTCCTGATTTGGGCTGCTCACACAGCTAAGCCTGAATGGTTGACCATCATGGCTTTCCATACCAGTCAGTTGTTCATTCAGGCTTCTAACAGAATGGGTTGTGCATGAGGATCTCTGGTTTGGGGGGCTGGTGGAAGGTATGTTTTCTTGTTGATGTTAATACTGTTAGAGAACATAGATGGTGTGTGATTTTACATATATTTTCCACAGTCACTGGCAGGCATATTTACTAAACAGAAGAATGGCTAATACAATCCTTCTCCTTTTTGACAGTCTGTGGGTTACGGCAGAATAGATCAGTCAAGTCAATGGCAAAATCATCATCACTGCGGATAGTCGGTGGATTGTCTTCTGCAGAGACCGGGGACTGGCCGTGGCAAGCTAGTTTGCAGTACAATAACATCCATCGCTGTGGTGCAACACTCATCAGCAATACGTGGCTTGTATCTGCAGCTCACTGCTTCAGAGAGTAAGTTCCCACCTTCGAGAGAATCTGCAGCAGAATGTGCCTCGTGTATCCCGTTGTGTGGATTTCCAGATTTGCACCACGCCCCTGACTCTTTCCAAGGGAACAATTTTCTGCCTTGGAGGAGAAAAGTCAGGGTTAAGCAGGTCCATCACTTGAATGTTTCAATGAGAAATTAAAGCTTGACTCTTTGGAGCAGAACTGGGAATTGTACGAGTGGAAATCAATAGTCACCTGGCATCTCGAGCAAAGAAGTGCAGAAAAGTTAATGTGACTGAAATGGCAGAGTATTTGTTTCCTGTTGCACTAAATGTTTCTAAAGGTGCTCCTTTGTGTTACAACTAGGCTGCTGCCGCTGCAGGCTGCTGCCAGAAGTTATATTCCCACATTCCTACCCTTCCATTCAGCCATGCACTCCCAGCACGTTTTATTTCAAGCATGGCAACTGCGAAGCTGCAGGGCACGTAAGATGGAACGGCTGGTTGAACAGATTATTAACGTCCAAAAAGAGCAACAGATAGGAAGAGTTTTCTAGCAGAAGAGTTTTTTGATTTGATTACACCTTGCAGCCACAGATCAGGGACAAGGAGCAGGGGAGGAGGATGAGACCATGGTTGAGGAGGGAACGCAGGATTGCCCTCTTCTAGCAGCAGCCCACAATTATGTGGGACAGAGTGTTGTGGAAAGTGATGGATGCCTTAAGAATCTAGTAGGGAGCTGGCTTGAAGGAGCTTTACAGTAAAGATGCTCACCAGGTTTGAAGTCCCAAACACGTGTATTTACAGCTAAATACTTACAGCACTCTTACCTTTTTCAGCATGAGTCACCCTCAGAAGTGGACTGCTACTTTTGGAGCTCTTTTGAAGCCACCAAGCTTGAAACGATCCGTCAAGACTATTATTATCCATGAAAAGTACCGCTACCCAGAACACGACTACGACATCGCACTCGTGCAACTCTCTAAACGAGTTGAGTTCACGAGCAGCATACACCGCGTCTGTCTGCCTGAGCCATCTCAGACTTTTTCGTACAATATTTACGCTGTCATCACAGGCTGGGGAGCACTTACCAACGATGGTGAGTCCTGAGTCTACCAGGCGACCTGTATGTTACTCAAACAGTGGCTCCGATCGACTACGGAATTGTTACCACTTTCTGTGGCCACATGTTGTGTGGCAGCAAGCCTAATGCTTTGTCTATGAACCATAGGTGTGTTTAATCATAATAATTTCTTGTTCTAAAATTAGACTGGACAAAGGCAGAGCTACCATCCCCTGAAGCAGAAAACAGGAAGACAACTGTTCTGTTTTTCCAGCCTTTCCATTTCATAGTGTAAATTCTTAAGACAGGTAGTCCAGCCATGCATGTGTTTATGTACCACCTGAAAAATATTCTCCCAGCTCTAGCCAGAAGCTATAGATAACTCTGTGGGCTTTCAGGTGAATGTGCAGAGTGAGCTGCAGATGGTGACTTACCCAAGCTTGCACTCTTATCAGACCACACTGAGAGTGATTTAGCGATGGAACCAAGATGTCTTCATTTCGTATCATCTGCCCAAACTGCTAGGTAATTTGTATTCCATGGTATTATATGGAACATGTATGAAATACATAGTTTTACACTTAAGGCACTTAAGTTGTTACTTCTGTCTTAATGGTATGGTTCCTAAGTAAGACTATGAGTATGTACGTTTTCTTCAAGGGCCTACCCCAGAAACAAACAAAACCTCCACAGTAAATCAAGTCAAGCTGGTCCTCCATAAAAGAACATTAAATACTATTCCTGTATCTTAACTACTGCAAAGGAATTCTGTTGCTAAATCCCCAAACTATATTTTCCCTTAGGTCCAACTCCAAATGCTCTTCAGGAAGCAACGGTGAAACTTATCGACTCAAACACTTGCAACAGAAAAGAAGTGTATGATGGGGACATAACACCCAGGATGTTGTGTGCTGGATACTTGGAAGGAGGAGTAGATGCTTGTCAGGTAACTGTAGCTGGAAATTAGAAAGGAAAACTTCTAATGCTGACTCCAGTATCTGCTTGACCAAGTCTTACCTGACAATATATTTGTCCTTTAAATAGGCTCCATTCAAACAGGTATTAAGTTGTAAAATGAAATAGCATTTAGTACGCATCATTTAGCAAATAAACCCCATATTAAGAGACCTACATTAGTATAATGTTCAGAATTTAAACGTTTCGTAGCATGAAATGAAATTCTTATTCTGTAACTCAGAATAGCTGCTAAAAGCCCATTTGCTCCTCATAATTTCTTCTGTGTGAAATCTAACTAACAATTTGCTTGCAAAGTGATATGATAAGACATTGACAGAGATACTAAATGCTGAAAAACTAAATATGAGTTAAAAATCAAATGTCTTAAGTAGCCAAGACCAGATGTTTGTACAGTCAGGAAGGAAGAAGTTTAAGAATGTAGCAGTTAAGTTGCCAGCAAAAATGCACTTCACCCATTGAAATTAAATTCTGGACTTGATCATCTCATAACAGATCTGTTATGATATGATCTTTGGTGACAGACTTGGATCAGTGGAAGGAAAACTGTCTGCAACAAAGAGAATTACAAGGAAGCTAGGTGTAAATGGAATGGTAAGGATACATGTGTGGTGGTATAGGTTTGCAAATGTTGCAAGGAAATGCTTGTGTTCAAACAAAAATATTTTCATAACAATAACTGTTAAAAAGGTAATTTCTATTTATGTTATTTACAAGGAATGTACTCCTAAGTACTGGTTCAAAACCCTTTCCAGAATCCCAGTCCTACAGATTTATGCCTAAAACGAAATTCCCTGCAGAGTAAGTCTGGGAAGCTCAATTCCTCTGTTCCTGTCTGGCTCAGCATTGAAGAGACCTGAGCAGAAGGATGCCACTGCTCTTTATTTCAGTAAAGCATTTTGGTGGAAGATGGAGAATTTTGGTCTGTTGTGTGAGGATTGCCTTTCAGCCTGTAAGGTTTCCAGTTTAACTATTATTAACCATGTCATGCTCTTAACAGTGTCTGAATTCAGCCTTTGAAAGTGGCTAACATCTTGAGGAGATACTGTCTGATTAGAAAACCAAGGTCCGGATTAAATCCTTTTTGAAATGTTATTGCTGCAAGTAACTACAAGAATTTGTTGAAAGGATAATATTTACTGTAAAAAAAAACCCCAAACAAACAGGTCCTGTTGGCTTAAGATTGCTGTATATATTTGTGTTTCCCTACTTTGAATGAGGAGGAAGACAAAGCAGGTGGGAAGCATTGTTTCACAAACCAGAAGATAAGCTTTTTTTTTTTTTTTACTGTAAAACCAGTGGCAGGTCAGGAGGTTCCATAGCAAACAGGAAAAATCCCCAGACTTCCGACTCAAGTTTCAGAAACAGCCTGGATTCTGCACAAGTGGCAGCTCTTGAAATCCTGCTTGCTTTCTTCTCAGATTGGAGACACCCTCCTGCCTATGGAGAGAGCTATATTTTCCCTTCGGATCACTAAAATCTCTTTTTTCCCCTCCTTTTTCTCTAGGGGGACTCGGGGGGACCACTGGTTACTCCAGACTCCAGACTGATGTGGTACCTCGTGGGAATAGTGAGCTGGGGAGATGAATGTGCCAAACCAAATAAACCTGGAGTTTACACACGAGTGACTTATTTCCGTGACTGGATTACCTCAAAAACTGGCATCTAATTCCAAAATCAAAAACGGATTTAACTACACGGACTATGTGTAACTCATACTTGTCTGTAACTCTGACAGGTGATTTTTTTTGGTATATATATTCCCATGGAGCTGTGGTTGAAGCAACCTTTGCCCGCAGCAAGCGCTCTCTTTGCTGTCAGAGATCCTAACCCCTCGTGAATTTATTGCCTGCCTCATCTTTGAGCCTCAAAACGTTCTTACTTATCAGAAATTACAAACTGACATCACTAAACTAACATTCAAAAGCTACCAATTGACCTGCCTTATAAATACAAACATTTTCCAGGAAAAAAAAAAAAAAAAAAAGGAATTTTTCTTCAGCCACGGCCGAGGTCTGAAGCTGAACCTTCTTCCTCCGGTGAAGGAAATGCCGTCACAGCTATGTTTCCAGCAAAGCAAACCATGGATTATTATTCTGGTTTGAGATTATCATCTGCACAGACTGCAGCCGAGGCCCTGGATGCTCATCCTGCTCGGTGGCCTTCACAGCCAACAGTGGATCAGCCAGGACTGAGGGTAGGTCCTAGCTAAGGGAAAAGGAGGATCTCTGTGCTTGCAGCAAGTTGGAAGGGAAAAGAGAAAAGCTTGATGTTCTTCTTTCGAAGAAGATTTTTAACAGGAATTTTTTTGTGGATTCTGTGAAGTTCAAGTTGCCGTACCAGTTGCCTTCTAGATCTGCTCTGTTCAACTCACAATATACTCCAGATACAGAAGCACGAACTCTACCCAAATTTGTTCGTAATAAGTATGTCTCCATGAACAACCTCCCTGGAAGGAAACCCAGCATTTAAATTTGTGCTAAAGGAAAAATAAGTATTCACCACAAATAAACTGAGAACTACTTTTTTTTCGTTCAAGAAATAGTGTGCTTTTCTAAGGGCATGCCAGCCAGTGGAAACCACCTCACTGCAAAGAAAGCAATTGGTGATACTGTCTTGCTTCGCTGGTGGATTCATCTCTACCATGAATGAATATGATCCTGAATGATGAGGCTGAAGAGTAGTTTCACATTAAAGAGCAGTCCCGATGAGAACTTCAGAGCAAACGTAATCCTCGTACACTGATTAAGCACTTTTCCTACCTCTGTGCACACCACCTCATGGATTGCTGGTGGAAGGGGGTCTGGTGTCGTGACTATTACTGTCCCCTAGAGCCCAGGCCTTCAATATGTCACTCCAGCTCTGTCTCCTGCAGCCTCTGGATGGCCACTGGACTGCTTAGGCTGTGAATGCAGGACTCACAAGAGTCTGTACGAGGCATGAAAAAAGCTGCAAGCCCCACAGCTGAACCTACTACAGCTGCAAATTTCTCCAAAGCATCCTGCCTCCCCTTCTGCTGAGGACTGGGTCACTCCTCAGCCTTCCTAGTGTGCAAGCTCTCCAACAATCAGCATTGCTGGGAATTAGAGGCTTGGCATTTCTTGAAAACTCACACCCTGGATTACAAGTCTATATATGGATGGAAAAGCCTATGTTTCAGCCTCGGTGGTGGAGGAGGGGATTGTCTTATTATTAGGCTCCTTCCAGTCTTTCTATATATCTTTTGAATTTCAGTAAAAGACCAGATGCCTTCTCTCAGAAAGAATTCTCCTGAAGGTTTTAGATTAGTTTTGGTTTTGAAATAGTCATATCTTTATTCTGATTTTCCATGTCCATTATAAAATTAAAAGGATCTTGGGACAGTTAGGAGGATAGTTAGATGCAGCAAACCTGTTTCCTTAATTTATTCATGAAGTTTGTAATTTATGCACTTTTGAGTTGCTGCTATTTTTCAACTAAGAATTTACTCTGGGCCAGGTTCAGTAACAAAACAGAAACTTCATGGAGTTTTGGATTTGGTTACCTGGAAACACTGTTTTCTTCTAGTGTTCAGGTCCCTTTTTTTCGAAGGCATCCTTTGGAAAAAAATTACATCTCGTTTTTTGTGCCTCTTATTGCTTTGAAGGTGAAAATCACGACAAGTGTCCTTCCTTATAATCAGCTGATGAATTGCAATTGAAAGTAAAAAGTAGTTCACTTTCACAGATAGCTGAGGCTTTGTTTTGCACTTAATTCTATCTTTTGGCCCAGCAAACGGAGGGGCAGCAATAAGGGGGTGAGGCCCAGATTAGATACGACCCCTATAAACTGGTTCCTACCTCACACTGCAAGTGACATGTATATATAATACCTTTAAAATGAGAAAGGCAGCCTGTATTTCAGATTTTCTCGTGAGACGCCAAACAGCCAAGATGTGTGTGGGAAAATGTCTACTTTACTCAGGGAGTCCTGAGCCAGCCAGATGCACTTTTCACAAATTTTTTAGCAAACTGTCTGGCCTGGGTTTGTCTTATACTCCACATCAGTGTTTTATTTATGAAGACTCTGTTTTCTGCCCTAGAATAAAACAAAGATAAAATCGTGTGATTAAAGAAAAGATTTTTAAAAACCTTTTATTATTGTTGATGTTAAGATTTAGCAAGGATTTAACCAATATAAGGGTAATATGTTTCATAACATTAAATGTATTTAAAAACAATTGCACTTTTTTGTCCTTTTTTTTGCTTAATAATAATCAAGCTAAAAATTGTATATGGTGCAAAATATACTAACGTTCCTTAATTTGATGTAAGACTGTTCTAAAACTCCAGCACTCTCTGTTTGTTCCCCATCCTAGGAATTGCTTGTCTTTAACAGTGGCTGGAGCTTTACAGAAGTTTCAGCAAAGTGGGACATCTGCTTTTCTAAAATACTCAGAGGTGAATTTCGGTTAAGCAAATTTGAGAATGGATCTGAAGCTCCATGCAAGAATCCACCACTTCTTGCTTCTGGCATTGGAAAAACTTATCCTTGTAACGTGGCGTTCCTGGAAATTGGCTTTGGGGAGATTTCCCAGGCAGATTTAAAGCATCAAGAACCGTGTCCCATACTTCTTGTTATTCAAATCGGGTTGTTTGAGGCTTGCCCAATGCTAATTTTCAGCCTGGAGCAAAAGTAGGAAAGAAATAAGAGGCTGATTGCACAAGGCCTAATCATGTGAGGAGGTCTGGTTGAATGACATCAATCCATCAATCCGTCACTGGGATTCCTTATGTAACTAAAGCTTGTGGAAACTCCAATTCCATATCTGCTGTTCCTGTTAACAAATTAGAAGAGCTGAGAGCCAAAAGTTATTATTTAACCCAATGAATATTTATCTGGCAACTCGCAGCCTGCGTTACGGATGCATCTACATGGAAAAGCTGGCTCTTGTTTTTCCAAATGCATTCACGCACATGTCAGCGTGGAAGCAGCTTAGGCAACTGGTGCCCTCGTTTATCTGGATCAGGATTTTAAGAACATTGCTAACATAATTTCTAGGAAGGTATCACTTGCTAAAGCAGCCTTAAGTGACAAGATCCTTTGGCCCACCCCGTTGGGAAGCTGGAGCCCTTTTAAACATGCCAGCAAAGCACTCCTACACCACGTGTGGTGCCAAAAAGAGGAGACAAAGCCTTGCCAGTCAGCACCTTGCTGGTGGTAAGCCATAGCCTATGGCAGGATGTTTGGAAACCCATTGAAGGATGTTGATGTGGATTTATGGTCAGTCCTGCAACTGAATTGCGTTGGCCTTAGTACTTTCAAATAACACATTTTTATAGAGAAAACTACATGGAGTTCTGTCTGCTAATTTGCTTATTAACTAAATAAATCAGGGAAACAAACGCATCCTCCCCAAATCCCCACTTTGAAGTCCCCATTAAGAATGTGAAATCATGCCCGGAAATCAGGAAATTAGAAGACTGGAAAAAAGAAAAACGCGAGTGGCTGGGATTTCCCCAGCAGATGGAAAGGAGGTTTGCAGCTCTGTCAGCTTCAGCTGCTTTTGAAAATACTGGCTCTAAAGAACGCGGAATGAATCTGAGGTAGTGCACACAACCTGAAGTCACAGAGATTTGGGGCATGAACGGGCTCGAAGTCCAGAGGTGGTGGTGGTGGTGGTGTTCTCCTGACCACAGCCACAGTGAACTGACAGCCTTGCTTCCTGCCTTTTGCCAATCTCCTATAGCTGACCTTAACACGGTACAAATATGGAGTTGAGATTTCTTTTAAAATTCATTCATTTCACCAAATTCACTAAGATTTTAGGGTTATATGTATTTTTTAAAGAGGAGGCTGTGGGGGAAAAGAAAAGTCAAATGGCTCCAGATGTTTCAAATTTTGCAGTCTTGGAAAATAAGAGAAAAACCTGTATGTTTTTTGATTTGGTACCATCAGCCTAGAGGGCTCCTGAGTACACCTACTAAGTGATGCATTTTGGACCCAGTTTCTTTGGCTTCTGGGGTAATCAGAATGGGTCAATTTCTATTTGCCAATTTATCTTAGAACACCCATGTAGATTCAGGTTGGATATTAGGAAAAAATTTTTTACCATGAGAGTGGTAGAACACTGGAACAGGTTGCCCAGAGAGGTGGTGGATGCTCCATCCCTGGAGACATTCAAGGCCAGGTTAGACGAGGCCCTGAGCAACCTGATCTAGTTGGAGATATCCCTGTTTGTTGCAGGGGGGTTGGACTAGATGACCTTTGAAGGTCCCTTCCAGCCCTAACCATTCTATGATTCTATGATTCTCTGTTCACCATTTCGCTGATGGTTAGTCTTTGCTTAATTACTGCTGAACTTTAGGTGAGAATTCACTGGATGTTGCTGTTTCTCTGCTTAGGCAAAAGGCTTTTCAGTGTTCACTGTGCAAAATATGTTTCATGTAAGATGACTGCCTATCGGAGTGGCTGGTGTCTTACAAAATGCAATAACCAGGACAGAAAGATGGTACGTAGCAGATTTTTTTTTTTTTTTAATTTTTCGCAACACATTTGATTGGCAAGTTCTTAAAAATGAGAATTGTTCGTTTAACCTTAAAAAAATAATTGAAACAGGTTTGTTTTTAAGGAAAGAGATCACAAGATTAAAGGTAAAAATCACTGGCTGAACTAAAAATTAGCAAAGTGGCAAAACTGAAGCTGATATTTTTTGCTGTCTTTAAACCTTCCTTCACTTTTTTCCCCACTCTTTATACCTAGGACTCCTGGTAATTCTGTTCATAAGGCATGTGAAATTACTTTATTGAATAACAGAAGTAATTTTATTATTGTATTTTATGATTTTTTGTATTATGTGAAAAAGCTACAAAGCAAATACCAGCCTTAAATATCAATTGCTCTACTGGTAAGAATTGCATTCGTCATCCTGAAGAACGGAACTACTTTCTCTCCGTTTATGCCATCTTTCAGCTCAGCATTTCAGACTTGTAGTGGCCTCTAGCGGTTCTCTGAAACTCACAGAATCACAGAATGGTTTGGGCTGGAAGGGACCTCACAGATCAACCAGTTCCAACTCCCCTGCCATGGGCAGGGACACCCTCCACTACACCAGGTTGCCCAAAGCCTCATCCAACCTGGCCTTGAACATTTCCAGGGATGGGGCAGCCACAGCTTCTCTGGGCAACCTGTTCCAGTGCCTCACCACCCTGAGAGTGAAAAATTTCTTCCTTAGATCTAATCTAAATCTGCCCTCTTTCAGTTTAAAGCCATTTTCCCTTGTCCTGTCACTACACGCCCTTGTCAAAAGTCCCTCTCCAGCTTTCCTGTAGGCCCCCTTTATGTACTGGAAGGCTGCAATAAGATCACCCCGGAGCCTTCTCTTCTGCAGGCTGAACAGCCCCAACTCTCTCAGCCTGTCTCCATAGCAGAGGTGCTCCAGCCCTCGGATCATCTCCGTGGCCTCCTCTGGCCCCGCTCCAGCAGCTCCATGTCCTTCTTGTGCTGGGGAGCTCAGAGCTGCACGCAGTATTCCAGCTGAAGTCTGGAATGGCAATTTTTGGAATGGAATTTTGCCTGTTTCGGAGGGATGCCTCCCGGTCGGCACTGGCCAAGGCGGGAGGAGGCGGGTCGCGGCGGGCGGCCTTAGCCCGGCCCCCGCTGCCGGCGCAGGCGGAGAAGCGCCGCGGCACCGGCGTCGCCGCTTCCCTCCCCCTTCCTGCCTCTTCCCCCGCCGCCGCCGGCAGCGCTCGGGCCTCCATCGCAACGCCGGGCCGCCGCCGTGGGGAGTTTTTCCCCCCGTTATCCCGGCTGGGGGGGCTGAGCGTGCCCGTCTTCTTTCTCCACCGGGAAGCCTGCGTGCGCTGGGATCCGCCGCTGGAAAGCCTGGGCGGGTGGGATGAAGCCAGGCCTGACCGCCATCCCGGCGTGCTGAGCCGTACTGATTCAGCCTGCGCGGAGCTGGAGGTAAGAAGCGCTGAAACGTGCCCCACCGCTGCAGCTCCTGTTTCTTGGTTGCTCTTCGGAGCATCTTAGTCCTCCGTGGTAGCACGTACCTCCCAACACAAGAAGGACATGGAGCTGCTGGAGCGGGGCCAGAGGAGGCCACGAAGATGATCCGAGGGCTGGAGCACCTCTGCTATGGAGACAGGCTGAGAGAGTTGGGGCTGATCAGCCTGGAGAAGAGAAGGCTCCGGGGTGATCTTATTGCAGCCTTCCAGTACCTAAAGGGGGCCTACAGGAAAGCTGGAGAGGGACTTTTTACAAGGGTGTGTAGTGATAGGACAAGGGGCAATGGCTTTAAACTGAAAGAGGGCAGATTTAGATTGGATATAAGGAAGAAATTTTTCACTCTGAGGGTGGTGAAGCACTGGAACAGGTTGCCCAGAGAAGTTGTAGATGCCCCATCCCTGGAAGTGTTCAAGGCCAGGCTGGATGAGGCTCTGGGCAACCTGGTGTAGTGGAGGGTGTCCCTGCCCATGGCAGGGGGGTTGGAACTAGATGATCTTTGAGGTCCCTTCCAACTCAAACCATTCTATGATTCTAAGTGCAAAATACAACTTGGATGCAGGAATACATTAACAAAACTTTGTCCTAGAGTCACTTGACAGTAGTGCCACTAATTCTCTTTTGGAACGAGGTGTTTTGCAATACCTTATGGTTACAGTGGTACAGCTCGGTAACGGAGAATGCAGGAGGAGAACTGGGAATTGATAAACATATTGGAAGAGCCACTGTCAAATGGATCAGTGTGATACAGGTGGAAAAGGTTCTCTTGAGCGTTGATTGCACATACTCGTTGTTTACAAAAGGCTGTTAGGGAGTGCATGCTGGTAGAGATTGCTGTGAGCAACCAGAGAAGAGGAAGCTGGATGGTTTTATCCAAGGGTGGATCACCTTCCCCACCTTAGAACCACAATCTGTTTGTGTTGGGCAGTTGGAGAGTACCTGTGCTGTTTGTGGAGGTTGATCATGGAGCAGAACAGCTCGATGATGGTTGCTCTGGGCTGTTAGGAAATGCCACTGGTTTGTTTTGAAGGGAACTTCCAGAATGTATCCCAGACATTGGCTTTTGCCTCAGCAGGGACTGAAGCCCATGACTCCCAGATAAGGTGTGGGATGAGTCCTAGGATGAACTAGTAACATTGGTATTGCTTGTCTTCAGTCCTTGTAGTGTGAGGGCATGGGAGCTGCACTGAAGTGACTGGTGCCATGGAGGCTGCCATGGAGGTGCCTCATGTTGACTGTCTGATGTGCTAGCTTACGTGTAGGAGTTGGTATCCACACTGTGGAGGAGCTTCACTGATGAGATTTGTGACCTGCTTTCAGCGTAACTTTGTCCCTTGCTGTGCTACTTCAGCGGTTTCTAATTCAGCCTAAAAAATCAAAAGGACAAATTTCAGGTCAGAATGTCGTAGTCTCCAAGTTGTGACAGGGGTGCCACACTTCAGGAATGTTAAAGTGTTTACCAAAACCATCTGAACGGTAAGTAGGAGTTAACCTTTGGGCGGGACTACCTTGAAAGCTGTTTTAGGGTATTTCTGTGTTCTTGTTGAAAAAACTCTTAGTGTGTCTGGGCCTTTGCTTTTCAGTCTCTTAGGAGGAAGGGTTGTCAGCCATGTCTAGTTTTCAAGGCACTTTGTAGGGAAGTTGAAATTCAAGATGTGTGTCTTCCTAGTAGTGATGGAAACTGATGTTCTGGGTGAAACATGGCATTGATTTTATTTGCCCTGTTTGGTGGGAGTCACCTGCCAGGTTCAGGAAGCACCGATTTCCAGCCTACAAAACTGAGAAACAAGCTGCCCAGTGGCAGTTTGTTCCTCATCCTGGTGCTTAATCATCACTAAGGTAACTTAACAATGAAAAAGTCTTTGCTAATGACTGAAGGCCTTAAGAGCACAAATTATGTTTTTTGTTCAAATCTTATCGAATTGGTTAACTTGAAGCCTTAGGTAAATGTTGTGTTAATTCAGATCTTTGGGTGTTGATTTCTTCAGTTAGCTAAAACGGTAACTTGTTTCCTGAGGATTTTCAACTAACATAGGAATAATGCAGTGTAAATAACTATTCCTAGTCATTCAGGGATCTCCTGTCTTCAAAAAAGAACACCACTCAGGAGCTGTTAATATCAAATGAAATTGTACTTTTAGTAAATCTAACTGTGGCAAATACGAGAAGTCAGTCTTGCGTCTCCTCAGCGGGGAAATTAATATGTCTGAGTTTTGAAATAATTTATTGAAGGTTTAGGGGTTCTTGTCTTCTGGCTTCTGTATGTTTTAATTACCCGAATGCTGTGGTGTTCTTTAGGTTTCTTAATCATAGAATCATAGAATGGTTAGGGCTGGAAGGGACCTTCAAAGGTCATCTAGTCCAACCCCCCTGCAAGGAACAGGGATATCTCCAACTAGATCAAGTTGTTCAACTAGATCTGAACTAGATCAATGTTCAAAGTGGTTCCTATGTAAAGCTGGGGAGGGACTTTTTACAAGGGCATGTAGTGACAGGACAAGGGGCAATGGCTTTAAACTGAAAGAGGGCAGATTTAGATTGGATCTAAGGAAGGAATTTTTCACTCTGAGGGTGGTGAGGCACTGGAACAGGTTGCCCAGAGAAGTTGTAGGTGCCCCATCCCTGGAAGTGTTCAAGGCCAGGTTGGATGAGGCTTTGGGCAGCCTGGTGTAGTGGAGGGTGTCCCTGCCCATGGCAGGGGGGTTGGAACTAGATGATCTTCGAGGTCCCTTCCAACCCAAATCATTCTGTGATTCTATGATAATATCACTTTTTGTGTTTTTTTCTGCTGAAGAATGGAGTGGAGCAGGGAGGGGGAGCAGCTGTGAAATTGCATCCGGTATAACCAGATTGTTTCTTTTTTTTGTAACCCTTCTAGTGTGAGCAAATCACAGTGCATCATGGCGGCGGACTCTATGGAAATTGATGATGCTTTGTACAGGTAAGAAAATCTGATTTTTAAGTGTTGCTCTCAACTTTTCAGCAAGGCTGATGTTTGCACGCCGTAATGTGAAAGGCAAGGCTTGAAAACACTGTCTACTGCTGGTTGGGTGAAGGCGTGCGTGCTCGTGCTGCTGTGCCCCTCCTCTTGTAAGGCAAAAAACTCGGGGTTCAGCAGGTGAAATAGAACCTGCCTCTTCCAGAGTTAGTGGTGAGAACTGGTTGAACTGGAGATACAATCCATCTTTTTGTAAAACTGTTCCTTTATTGGTCTTGTAACAGGTCTTTTCTGACTGTTATTAGTATTTGACCAGTAAAAAGTGTAGGTAAATACTATGGAATTGTACAAAGTTCCGATACTTTCAGTAATGTGTACTTTTTGGAAAACAGGGATAATACTTTTTCTGTTTGTAATACGGATTTTCTTTCTGCCTATGACTTGTTTCCCCTTTGACGAAGTAGATGCTCCTCATCTTCTTTCCTCTGTCTTCCTTTTTGACATTATGTAATTTATCTCTCTCATAATTTCATTTATTCCTCAGTCTTTGCCATACTTCTCTGTCCTCGTGAACATCATCAGTATTTCTGTTATCCTCTAGACTTCAGGGTGTTTGGTTTGGGGTTTTCTTGGTAGGTTTTTAAAAAAAATATTTTTGTTTTAATTTGTTAGCTGGGAGTGGCTTGAGATGGCAATAGTTCAGAGAGCCTGTACTGGAACAAATGGTATCCCTGGAAAAACATGGTGGGATGAAAAGCTTATTTATATATTTAAAAAAAAAAAAATCTGTTCAACTGTATGCTAAACAAATGAGACTTCTTTTTGTTTCAGCGCAATGCTTCCTGTGTTGTCTTGTTTTACTTTTTGGCACTAGTCTTACAAAAGTCATACTTTTCCTTGGTGGAAAAGGTGATATTTAGAATGGTTTAAGTTTAATTGTGTAGCTGGAAACTAAGAGTCTTTTGGAGCTCAAGATCTTGACTACAAAAGCTGCTTCACCCTCTGGTTTGAAGATTTCTGATAAAAAAGAAGTTGTTTGGCTCGCTTGTGTCTTCAATAGTTAATTCCAAAAACCTACTGTCCTGGATAGGTTTTACACTGATTTAAAATTAAAAGTTTATTTCTCTTCTCTGAAACCTGGCACCGTACTAAATGCATTTCACTCTTGGGGTTGTGAGTGCAAATATTACACTTGGTATACATTTATTTCCTAAAGCACTCTACAGTTCAGATACATGCATGTCATGTCTTCGTTTCTCGTTGAACGGAGGGTGGTAAATAGAACCATGCACATGTCGCTAGTGACGCACACTCATCTGCAGAACTTGATGTTGAGGATTATAAACTGATGGGGATGATAGAATAACTGAAAATATTTGGACTTTTTTGGAAATGACTGGGCATTCTTGACTTGCTTGCACACGATCTTGATTTTATTTGTATCTTGTTTTGATCTGAATTTATCTTTGCTGTAGTCGCCAGAGGTATGTTCTTGGAGACACGGCAATGCAGAAGATGGCTCAGTCCCACGTGTTCCTGAGCGGTGTAGGAGGTCTTGGTGTGGAGATTGGTAAGTTAAGTAACATTTATTTAAGTAGACACGAGTGTATGTAAACGTACCGTAAAGCTAATTTTAGAGGTAATAAGCATGTCTGAAGTATCAGTGAATTTATATGTTCGTTACGCGCATGAGTAACAGAGCAGATGCAGGAAAGATCCTGGACTTTTCTCTAGTAAGCTTTTCACTAGAACAACATTTCAAATTTTGCTTTAAAATGTTCTTCCATGGGCCAGATTGCTTTACCCAAAATCTTGTGTCTTGGGTAAATAATCCGAGTTACTCCTTTAGGCATCAATATCAATGAATGTAATATGGGATCAGCTGTAGCCTGACTTATCCCCATGTAGGAGCTGGTTGGGTGGGAGGTAGGAGAACAGATGCAATTTGGTGGAAAACGGATAACTGACCTGGTGCAAGAGAATCCTTAACAATTTCCTTTACTCTTTACAAGCAAGTCTTGTCTTGGCTGGTTCTTACTGGGATGTTAGCCTTTCAGTAGACTTTGTGGTACTCTGCACCAGATGCCAGAACAGAGTCACGGGGTTTTGCAGTTTATTGTCATTAGTGTCTGTAATCACTCTGTAGAATGAACAGCTGATGAAGAAGAGACCCTTTTGAACCTTGCTGGTGTTATTCTGCTTTCGGTGGTGCCGTAGAGTGCTTGAGCTAAACGTAAAAGAGAACAAACCCTTAAGCTGTGAAGTTCTTAGCAATGACATACTGTTATTGTCCACCCACGTAGCCATGCAATTACAGATTTGCAAGAAATCTGCAACAGATTTCTCTCTCCTTTTTTTTTTCAGCCAAAAATATAATTCTGGCTGGGGTAAAGGTACGTAAAACAGTTCTGTTGTTGGGTATTCTTGGGTGAGCAGGAGAAAAAGGGACAACACTACTAGCTAGCTAATCTTAAGTTTCTGAAACTGTCTTTCAGTAGAATTGAAAAACATGTGAGGACCTGGGGGTGAAAACTTTGATAATCTGGACGTTCTAGTGGTACGGTCTGAGTCTCACATTAATTTCTGCTGCATTTTGAAATACCTCATGGAATATTTTAGCCAGCTGCTGATCAGACATTGAATCCTTGTGTACAAAGCGGCGTCTCCTAAGCGGGGTGGTATAAACTCAAAAGCCACACTGTTCAAAATACATTCTCCTGTTCTGTCATCCATCAGAATCCTTTTGTGTAAGTGTTAGAATGGTTGGTGTTTTAATCCAGTAACTGCTTTTGTGCTGCTGGGATTAATTTTATTAGAGAGAAGCCTTTTCAGACTCTTTCTTCCAATAAAAAACCCACTTGTTTACAACTTTAGAAGTCCATTAATTTACAGATTGCAATTTCCCCTTAATTGCAGCATGGCAAAAATCGTCCTCGATGTTAAAATGCTCTGATCACTGCAAGCTGGGAGGAAAATGCTTAATGAAATGCGTGTTGCAGATGCATTTCTCTCTCAAACAGTATGAGTTTTCTTGGAAAAGAGGTTGGAGGAGCTTGTTCTTATACATGGTACAACTAAATCTTCTGCAGTGCTAGTCCTCCAGTGTTTTATGTGGGGCTTAATCCATCCTTTTGGGTGCTATGATCATGTACACTTCTTCCAGTACATGCTTTTTGCCAAACTTTCTTAGGCTCTTACAGTTCATGACACCAAGCAGTGCACGAAATGGGATTTGGGGATCAACTTCTTCATCCATGAAGATGATATTACCAGTCAAAGGAACAGGTTGGTGAAATCTTTGGAGTGGGGGAGAACTAAATGTGGCTAGGAGTAACAGTTTAGTCAGTGGCAAAAATAACAGTTCATTGTCCAAGAGGTACTAATACGTATCAAATACCTGTTAAACCCTTTCTCTGGAGTTACTGGCTTTGACTACAGTGCCCAGGTAGGCATTAGGGGAACTCTAGTTTGGGACTGGAGTTCTGAGTCAAACTTCTCACTTCTTGCAGTGGGGAGCTTGTAATGTAGTTTTAGTAGTGGGGGCCAGGGTGTGTTTCTTTCTTGGGCTTTCTCAGCCACCTGTGCAAGACTACAAACCAGTTACGACACCAGACCATTGGTGTGTCCTGTTGTATATTGGACAGAGCTGTTTTCCTCAGATCTGCTAGGAATTTAAGTGTGAATAAATGAGTCAGTGATTGTTGACAGGAGACTTCCTTGGGGGACTCTTGTAGGGCATGTGTGGTTTGAAATTCTGTATTGAAAATACGGTTTTGTAGATGCGTAAAAAAACTTGGAAGTTGCTGTTCTTTCAGGGCTGAGGCCACGCTTCATCGGATTGCAGAACTCAATCCATATGTCCATGTGGCAGCATCAACTGTGCCACTAGATGAAACCACAGATCTGTCTTTTCTAAAGCAGTACCAGGTATGTCACTCTTAAAGCAGTGGTTTTCTGTTCCTCGCTCTTTCTTTCGACACTTAAGGAATTTACTATGACAATAAGTAGCTAAGTGAGATTGCCATACCATATTTTTGTTGTTGTTTGAAGGTGAAACTCTGACTGTTTTTTTGCATCTGCATAACACAGATGTTCTACATGTATTTTGTATTCCAGGCAGCAGAAACTCAGGCTATACAATTAGAAAGATCATTTATGTTTGTATGTGTCTAATGAAACGTAAGCTCCTCTGTGGTGGAAGGAGGATGTTTTCAGTTGTTCAGTCAGCTGTCTCCTGCCCGTGTGCGTGGCTCAGTCTGAGTTGGAAACATTTACTGTGTGGTTATCAGTTACACCCAAGCTCACCAAGTCTCTGAATGTCCCACCTATAATAGAATCATGGAATGGTTTGGGTTGGAAGGGACCTCAAAGATCATCTAGTTCCAACCGCCCTGCCATGGGCCGGCAAACCCTCCACTACACCAGGTTGCCCAAAGCCTCATCCAACCTGTACTAGCCTAAGCTTTAAAAGAATGCTTGCAGAAATTTTGTGTCTGCAGTTTGATGAACACCAGTGCAGACTTCTTGGTGTGCACTGATGAGTAAAATTCGTCTTTGTTTTGCTAACTTTAATCTTAAAATTCAAGATGTACATTTTCTCTTAGATTATCCATAACTGATTTTTTAAGTATTCTAATTAGGTTTTGAGTTTCACAGCTGCGATAAAAACCAAAAAAAAGAGTGAGAATTTGCTGTTCCTGCTCTTGCTCATCTTGTTTCCAGAACTCGTGGAGCAGTAACCCATCTGTGTAATGAGAAAACTGACTCAAGTCTGCTTTCTCTGTGCTGTGTGGGGGAAAGGAATCAGGACACCTGAGTAACTTAACTGTTAGCACTACTTTTTCCATAGCCTAAAGATGTTGATTGCTTTCAGTGTCTTAAGATTTATTTCTGTTCTTGTTCACAGTGTGTCATATTGACTGA
Source organism: Tauraco erythrolophus (assembly GCF_009769465.1). Taxonomy (NCBI): domain Eukaryota; kingdom Metazoa; phylum Chordata; class Aves; order Musophagiformes; family Musophagidae; genus Tauraco; species Tauraco erythrolophus. The sequence continues at coordinate 82,547,519 of NC_141469.1, forward strand.
AGTGAGTCTGTTGCTGCAGAAGAAGATTAATGACTTCTGTCATGCTCAGCAGCCACCTATTAAGGTAAGAGCAAAAATTAAACACATGAATAATGCATACAGTGAGCATTCTGGACTTCAAACATGTTCAATCCAGAAATGGAGAAAGCTGGTTATGGGGTATATTGTTCTATGCAGGTAGCATGTTGATGGAGCAGTATGAGTTTGGGGAGTATGATGCTGCTACTCTGTACGTGTGTGTGGTGTTACCTGGATACCAGCCCAGATAGCTTGGTTCTTAAAAGAAAAAAAACTTCTTTTAAAGAAATAGTTTTCTCTCTTAATTGTTCTGCAAGAATGTTCTGAGACCGAATGTAACAGTAATAGGAATGGTAGTACTTCACTGCGTATTGGTGTGATTCCTGGTTTTTGTGTGAGGGTTCTGGAATGCTCATGCAGGTTCAAAGTCTGCCGTGAATGCTGTGCTCTAGAGTCAGCGGCCTGGGTGCACGTGTCAGGCTTCCACCGTAGAAGTTAAACCAGCCAGCCTTGGACAAGGTTGAATGTGAGAGGTCATTCCTTTGGCTTGTGCTGCTTTAGGGATACTCATGATTTTTGCTTTCTCTTGTAGTTCATCAGTGCAGATGTATATGGAATATGTTCGCGTTTGTTTTGCGACTTCGGTGATGAATTTGAGGTGCTGGATACAACAGGAGAAGAGCCAAAGGAAATCTTCATTTCAAATATAACACAAGTAAGGAGTAGAAGTCATTGTGCTGCTTCAGTTTTTTTCTGTAATGACTCGTTATTGGCTGTGTGACCAAGCAGAGTATTTCACTTCAGCAGCCTGCCAAGCAGTGTAGCAGAGGCAAACAGAGTTACTTCGTTCTTGTGTCTCAGTCAAAAGCAGTCAGTGATAACGTTGTGGAGCATACTGATGCCTCCTGGTTATTACTTACAGTGTAACATCACAATATTGAGTATTTTTTTTTTTTTGAGAGAGAAAAAGAAATTAGGAGCTGTAGAGAGAAGAGGACATAGCCTTGGTGTGAGAATAGGTTAACTCTTCTAAGGAAGCCCTGAAATAGGCATGAAAATAGCCCTTTTTTTATGAGAAACTGCAGCACGTATAGAGGAGGTCTACTGGAATGAGCAAGGGGATTAGAGAGCCTATTTTAAAAAGAAATTTAAGAGTTTGTTTTAACCTGCCAAAGCAGAGGCAATGAGAAGGGGATATTATTGCTAATACTTCCAGTGCAGAGTATTAGAGAGGATGTCCATTTGATCTTAGAATTATAGAATCATAGAATGGTTTGGGTTGGAAGGGACCTCAAAGATCATCTCGTTCCAACCCCCCTGCCATGGGCAGGGACACCTTCCACTACACCAGGTTGCCCAAAGCCTCATCCAACCTGGCCTTGAACACGTCCAGGGATGGGGCATCTACAACATCTCTGGGCAACCTGTTCCAGTGCCTCACCACCCTCAGAGTGAAAAATTTCTTCCTTATATCTAATCTAAATCTGCCCTCTTTCAGTTTAAAGCCATTGCCCCTTGTCCTGTCACTACACGCCCTGGTAAAAAGTCTCTCCCCAGCTTTCCTGTAGCCCCCTTTAAGTACTGGAAGGCTGCAATAAGATCACCCCGGAGCCTAGTCTTGTATTACTGTTTTATAAATGGATACTGCTTTAGCTCCTTCACTGAATTTTAGAAGTCCAGTCTATAACTTCTCTTACCCAGTAGCAAGTCTTTTGTCATATCTCTAGTCTAGATGTCATAATAACCAAGCTAGAAGGAGTTGTATAGCAAGTTGGATTTGACTTGTATTAAGGCTCATGATATGATGATTTGAGTAGCCTGTTCTTTGGTATCTTTAAAAGGCAATGGATGACTTGATTTTTCTCGTTAATTATGTAAAGAATACATAGTTAGGCTTCATGGCTTGTGCTGATTGCCTGCCAAGTCAAGGAAGGAATATATATGTGTTGATACATCCTGTGATTCGTAATCTGATACATGAGTTTAGTTGTATCTTGCTTCCCCTCTCTGAAGCATAAAGCTGACCAGAATTACAACTCAATTCGAAAACCACCATCAAGTGGCTGTTCTTGTCCTGTGAACAGGATTGAGGTGGCATTCTGTCCCTAAATCAGAGAAGAATTTTCTCTGGTGCACTCATTGGCCATTCTCCATGCCACAGAGAATGTAGTCTACTGTAATTAAGTTTTGCGCAACTGAACTGAAATCTTTCTAATATTGGGAGCTCAGGAAGGGATGGCAGGAGACTTTACTGGCCTGGCTTGCTTGCAAATCCACAGTGTTACAGCCTGAGCTGCACCACTCGATGAGCTGTCCTCAGACTGCAGAGGGGTCTCTGTGTGCATGGGAAGTTGACATGACATCCTGTAACAGGGTGAGACGTTGTCTGAGATCCCTGCAAGTGTAAGCTTGCCTGTTTGTGATCTGCTTGAGGCTGTGGCTTTCCTCTATTTAAGGATATCCAGCTTCCTAACTTTCAAGAATGAATTTGAGGCGTTGTTTTTAAGGAGATCAGATGGAAAGGAAGCATGGAGTAGTACGGACCATTCACAAGACTTTATTTCTTAATGCCTGTGCAAATTTCTTTGCGTATATAGTCTGTTTGGTTTGGAAAAAGGAGATAAATTTGCTACTGCTACAGAACAGAACAATGAATTAGACTGCTAAGAACTAACAAATGCAGTCTGCTAACATGGGGAAAACTGTACAGGTGAAAATGAGAAAGTCTGTGTTACGAAAACACTGTTAAACTGAAAATAACAGGACTCAAAAAGTTACGATAGGTAACTCCCTTGTTATAGCAGAGCTGGGGTGCTAAAAGTATTCGAGGCTGCAGTTTCAATAGGCAAAAGGCTACGTGTGTATGATAAAGCACGACTCCATTAAACAAGACCCTTTCCTCCTGGCTAATTTTGCCATTTTTGCTTTCAGTCAAATCCTGGTATTGTCACTTGCCTTGAAAATCATCCACACAGGCTTGAAACAGGGCAATTCTTAACCTTTCGGGAAGTTAATGGAATGTCATGCTTAAATGGATCCACGCACCAAATAACAGGTAAACCATTGCTGGCTCATTTGCAAGATATTTAATTTTGGCCTGTTTTAGCTCACCGTAGTGTTAGTTCCTGCAGCCAGAGGAGTGCTGGGTTGTGCAGACCTCCAGTGAGCTTGCACAAAAAAATTGCTTTCTGGTGCAAAGGTCTTCCTAGTGTTGCCTTGACTCTGTTTCCATTTCATAGATTGGAAAAGACCTTAGAGATCATCCAGTCCAACCGTCCCTAATCTCCCATTAAACCATATCCCTAAGTAGTTCATCCACCCTTTTCTTGAACACATCCAGGGATGGGAACTCAACCACCTCCCTGGGCAGCCTATTCCAGTGGCTGACAACCCTTTCAGAGAAGAACTTGGCAAAGTCTTTCCAAACTCATCTTGCTGCTTAAGGAGCAGTGGAACCTCTCAGCTAGTGGAAACTAGTTGGCAGCCTCTGAGATCACTGTCAGTAGTTTGCTGATGAAACTGTTTTGGTTTTTAGAGGATCCCCTAATGCCTGTGCTTCTGCCATGGTTTTGGGCTAAATTAACACCACTTTGTGTGTCACTTGTAGTTTTTTGAGTGACAATTTAAGTGTACAGGGATTCACTGACATCACTCTAAGCACACTTTTGAAGTGATTGTCATGATTTATGTTTACCCTGCTTTGGTCTGCATCCTGCACGTCTCAAAGCATACTACTGGGTTGCTTTTGGATGCTGGGAATCGCCCAGTTCACAAATCTGAATGCCTGTTCGTGGGTGGAGGTTGTTTGTTTTTAACTATTTTGTGGTCTGAGACAAAAACAATAATGCCCTTGAATCTGTTTTTTCTGGATCTTTTTGTTTTGCTAGCGCTGATGCTGTGTTCAGTTCCTTCCCCTTGGTCATGGCCCAGCTTTTGGTTTCAGTTTTCCGTGAATTAACAAGTTTTGTGTCTTTCTTCATCCGAATGATGCTCCAGATGGTATGAGAGGAAGGATGTGATTACATGCTCCAGCTGCCCTTTTTGATTGCCTGTTGTTCTAGTCATGGGGCTAAAATCCTACTCTGAGCAGTATACTGGACACTGTTGTGCACAGTCTAAATATAACTGAGAGTGATTTCATTTTTGTTACAGAGCTGTGGTCATCAGAATTCTTGTGAAATCTGCTGCCACTTTTAAAAGCTTATTTCATAACAGATCATGTGAAACTAATACTTTAGCTCAGAAACTGGCAGAGAGGGACAGTCCTGTGAGGTGGATCAGTTGTGTTCATGCTTTCAGAGCAAGGTTGCACACTACAAAATTACAGCAGAAAAAGCGTTGACAAAACCCCGCTTTATTGTATATAGAATCGGGGTGTCCACTGACACTTCTAATTATCAGTCCCTGTTTATTCTCTTCTCTTTTCAGTGGTGTCACCTTATTCCTTCAGCATTGGCGACACGTCAGGCATGGAGCCTTACTTACATGGAGGCATAGCTGTCCAAGTGAAGACGCCCAAGATATTTTACTTTGTAAGTGTGTGCTTGACGTAACCAGGTTCTTGAGTGTTAATGGTCCAAACGCTGGAAGCAGAGTTCAGCAGATACTTGATGTGGTTACCTGTGATTTGAGTAAGATTGGGTAAGAATAGTGATACTGGTTTACTGAACTGTAGAGAATTGGAAATACTTCAAAGTTACCTACCAGTGTAGAGAAAAAAAAATTATGGGCAGCCTGTCCTTGTGCTGCTGGAGACTCCATGAATCATAGAATCATAGAATGGTTAGAGTTGGAAGGGACCTTAAAGATCATCTAGTTCCAACCCCCCTGCCATGGGCAGGGACACCCTCCACTACACCAGGTTGCCCAAAGCCTCATCCAACCTGGCCTTGAACACCTCCAGGGATGGGGCATCTACAACTTCTCTGGGCAACCTGTTCCAGTACCTCACCACCCTCAATGTAAAGAATTTCTTCCTTATATCTAACCTAAATCTGCCCTCTTTCAGTTTAAATCCATTGCCCCTTGTCCTATCACTACACGCCCTTGTAAAAAGCCCCTCTCCAGCTTTCCTGTAGCCCCTTTAGGTACTGGAAGGCTGCAATAAGATCACCCCGGAGCCTTCTCTTCTCCAGGCTGAACAGCCCCAACTCTCTCAGCCTGTCTTCATAGCAGAGGTGCTCCAGCCCTCCGATCATCTTCGTGGCCTCCTCTGGACTCGTTCCAGTAGCTCCATGTCCTTCTTGTGTTGAGGACTCCAGAGCTGAACACAGTATTCCAGGTGGGGTCTCACGAGAGTTGAGTAGAGGGGCAGAATCACTTCCCTCGACCGGCTGGCCACACTTCTTTTGATGCAGCCCAGGATGTGGTTGGTCTATGAACATGTGGTTTCTTAGTGGCCTTCTGAGAAGAAGAGACAGTTGGATGAGTTTGTGTGAGAGGGGTTGGTTGGAAGCTACATGGTGCTGTGTGCCATTTTGGGCCTGCAGAAAGTAGATCTTGACAGCCCTCAAGCATTCTTCTGAAAATCTGGGAGCGAGGACCAGCTGCTTCCGATGTGAGAATGCACCGTTCAGTATCTTGTCTCCATGAAGCAGTAGCTGCTTGTTCTTCCTAAGTGGGGAAGTTCTACAAGCAAACAGCCAGTTGCCTGTAAAATCTCAGTTTAAGAGTCTTGCCACTAGGATGTGAAACATCTGTCTGGCCGTTTTTGATTGACAAACTTGCAATAAATGATTATTTTATGCATTTTTGCGGCATTATAATGGAGGGAGAGAGTAATAGCAATGCTAGTAAGAAAGGATATTTCGTTCTTAGTCTCTCCAGGAAGAGGATTTGTTTTGTCGGGAAGCAGTGACTGTCATGTCCTTAAGTGCATGTGTTGTTACCATGAATTCTGTTTTTCCAGGAACAGCTGGAGAAGCAGATAACAAACCCACAATGCCTTGTTGCGGATTTTAGCAGGCCTGAGGTAATCAGGATTTGGGCGTGAGTGCTTTCATGTTAAAACTACGTGGTTTGTAATCTGCAGCTTTATGTGTAGAACAATATAATTTCGGAACTCTAGTCTGCAGTCGTGAAATCTGAGTTGAAAGTGTGAAATAAGAGTGAGGTATGAGTTTGTGTGGTCACACACAGTATAGGTTCTGGTTTAGACCACCGTAGAGGCTTGTTATCCGTGATTTGCACCAGGTATATTGTAAATGCGTAGCTCAGCCACCTCTGCTGTTTAAAATCTCAGGTTTTGGTAAGTCTTTGATTTATGGGAGTGTAAATTTTGCAAGTGACACAACGATTTTTCCTGTATTTAATGATGTTTGGTTGATAAAAATCACTCTGGCATCAAAGCTGGGATAACCAGAAAAAGACGATCATAGATTGGTTGGAAACTGGAGTTAACAGTGTAAGAATAATTGTTTTTTTCTTTGAAAAAATGATTCAGAGGTATTTTTTGCATCTCAGAGGAAGCTAGCAGTATTTGCCTCTAACACAATTTTGGTTAAGCATTATGGACATGCAAAGCATGTAAGTTTTGGGCTCATTAAAATCTTAAACTAAAAAAATGTTGATCTGATGATTTTTTTTGTTTGTTTGATAATGTAAGGTCTGACTTGCCTGTTCAGATTTGCTACTTTTGACCCTTCATACTGGGCTTCATTACAAAGCATTGCATTTTGCCAAACATTGATAACGTCTAGTTGAAAGAAGGTTACCACGTTTTCCAATTTCAGCACTGAATTCTTCTGGAGACTCTTTAGTTGAGCTTAGTTGAAGGGGGTTCTGAATATTTGTGAAGGGTATTGCATTACTACTGTCACAGAATCATAGAACGGTTCAGGTTGGAAGGGACCTCAACGACCATCTCATTCCAACCCCCCTGCCATGGGCAGGGACACCCTTCACTACACCAGGTTGCCCAAAGCCTCATCCAACCTGGCCTTGAACACTTCCAGGGATGGGGCATCTACAACTTCTCTGGGCAACCTGTTCCAGTGCCTCACCACCCTCAGAGTGAAAAATTTCTTCCTTAGATCTAATCGAAATCTGCCCTCTGTCAGTTTAAAGCCATTGCCCCTTGTCCTGTCACTACATGCCCTTGTAAAAAGTAAACTTTATAATCCCACTTTGCAAAAACATTAGTGTAAGGTATTTCAAATTCACTTTTTAATGATATTTAAAGCTTATAAGAGACAAGGAAGCGAAGTGGTAACAGCAGAGTTCCAACAGTTGCTTTTGTTTCCTTCAGTTTTCTCGAGTTTGTAACTGACCAACAGCTATTGTTGTCCTGACAGGCACCTTTGCAGATCCATGTGGCCATGCTTGCTTTGAACCACTTCCAGGAGAACTTTGGTCGTGGGCCAAACATCGGGTAATGCAGCAGTCTTGTGTTTGCTAAGCCTTGAATCAGACAAACATCTCCTTTATTGTAGCTGTTGGTTTGAGGTGCAGCAGGGTACCTTGTCTGGCTGGTACTTCATGGACAACATAAAATGGAAGTTGAAATCTAGATGAAAAATGTTACCTAATGCATGCCTGGGTTTGTAACAGAGGCACTTTCTGGGCCCAGGTGGACAGAAAATGCTTCTGGAGGAAGTCTTTCCCTGTTCAATTTTTTTCACATTGCGGTGTTGATATGGAAAAGTTTCAGTGATTCCAGAATTATCCTGTAGCTTACAGTTTAAAAAAAAACCAACCAAACAAACCCAACACAAATCCTTCAGACCTTTTTTCCCCCCAGTATTTTTTTTCAGCTGTATTTTTTGATCTGCATAATTTTGAGTGAAACAAGACAAAACTACTTAACAAAGTATAAATCTTAAGACTGGACTTGCACATGGACTTCTCCACTGAGACTCCTGTTCTTGAGCTAACCGTAACGTTTGGAAGTGCATTTTTAACGGTGGAAGTTGAAGTCAATATAAATTTCCAAACTCTTCCTGCCGTATCCAGTGCTTTTTTTCTCTATTGATTGTGTTTCTAGAAGGACTCTGGAATGTTTAAATGATCATTATTGTTTCTACCCTGGTATCTAGATGCCCTCAAGATGCTGAGGAACTACTGAAAATAGCCATGTCTATAAGTGAAACACTGGAAAACAAAGTGAGTAAGGAATCATCATCATTATGAGTCATTTTCAATGAGCTCATTTACTTGCCTACAGGTCATACTTTAGTTGTTGGCCCTTGTTCTGGTCTTTGTATCCATCTTTAGATGGATCAGCTGGCTTTCTGAAGGCCATGCAAGGAAACAGAATGGTGTTTTCAGGTTCAACCGAACATCCACCTGACGTGAAGGCTGAGTCCTGTGGCTACATAAATCCAATTTTTAGATAAACACATATTACAAGTACAGAATATACAGTGCATCTGTCTTGTCTGGAAACCTTTTTGCTAGTCAGAGTGAAACAATTTGTCTGTCTTTCATAGATAATTGTTCTTCATTAAACTGTCAAGCGCCGACTTGCTTGATGGAAGGGGTAAATCTCTTGTTCTTATGTCTTAATTTTCAGCCTCAGGTGAATGGAGATGTAGTCAAATGGCTGTCTAGGACTGCTCAGGGATTTCTAGCTCCACTGGCTGCAGCAGTGGGCGGTGTTGCTAGCCAGGAAGTCTTGAAAGCAGTAACAGGAAAATTTTCTCCACTGCAGCAGTGGGTAAGACTGTCTTTGGTTGCAGATTTTTATTTTGACAGTGATGTTACGAATGTGTGGTTGTGTGTAAACGCTGTACGATTAAAATAGCCTGAACAACTTCTATAATGGGGAGTGGGCGGCGAGAAAAAAAACTTGAGACTGAAATTAGGAAAAAATACAATGTTTTTATGTGCTTTTAGTTAAAATTATCCTATTTGGGATTCAGACATCACACTCTTTTGCACAAGCAAGGAGGGCATTGACCTTTCAGTGCCTGGCTGCAAAGGTGTGATGCAGTCCAGGTGCCAGCTTAAAGTACTGCGTGTAAGAGCAGCGCTTTCGGACTCTCAGGAGAAGTGTCAGAATAAAGTTAGATTTAAAAACTTCACAGTCTAATTTGGAGGGGTAACATTGCCTGTCAGAAGTCAAAAGCTTGTGGCTCACATTTCAGTGAACTTTTTTTTTCCCCCTCTATGTCCAGGTGCTTTTTCCTGCCCACTGAAATTTTGAAGTGAACTGTAGGGAGCTGAATGCTATATAGTCTTCCACTGACAACAGAAACTTGGTGCTTCTGCATGTACATAGAAAATATGTACTTGTTTTTCAAGCAAAACTAACATGAATGTTTCTCACAGGTTATTATTATGTTTTTTTCTTTATTTTTACAGCTCTATATAGATATGTTAGACATTGTAACACCTCTAGAAAAGACGGGCTCTGAAGAGTTTCTGCCACGGTAAATAAAACAACAACCTGCTGTTTTGTGTACTGTTCACATCCGAGTCTCAAGCGGGCACAGAAAATATCTTTTAAATTTAACTCAGTGCTGTTTGCTGGAGGGACGGGTTTGGGGTTGAGAATGCGTGTCCTGTTTGAGCATGGGAGGAACAGGAATTATAGGGGTCTTGCTCCGAATTTTTTAGTTCATGTCAAAAAGCAGTTTGGTATCAACGATACGTCCGTGATAAATGGCAACTTACTAGTCTTGTGGTTTTGTCTCCTATGCCTCGTAGGGGAGATAGGTATGATGCCTTGAGGGCTTGTATTGGAGACTCTCTGTGCCAGAAGCTGCACGATTTGAATGTTTTCTTGGTGAGTATGACTGACATTGTTACACAGCTTTTTGCAAATGCTTTGTCAATATAGCTAATGTCCACTCTCTTCGAAATAACGAGAGCAGCCCTGATGCTGTGTGCCACTGCAGAGTAAAAGGTCCAAAACTCTAATGGGACTCGTCTGTTATGCTTGTCTTCATCGCTTTCACTTAGGTTTCTGACTCTAAAAATGTCATTTTCTGTAGGTTGGCTGTGGAGCGATAGGCTGTGAAATGCTGAAGAACTTTGCACTTCTTGGTGTCGGTACTGGGCAAGACAAAGGATTGGTAAGTCCTCTGATAAACTCGTTTTGCTTATTAAAAAGTAATGTGACAAGGAGTAATTAAATAATTAGACTACTTAAAAATGTTAAAAGTCTAAGCTGTATTTCAGGTCGATCTCTGCACGGAGGCTAAAATGGCCTCAGCATAGAGGGGAAGTAGTGTGCAATTAGATGCAGAACACACTTGGAGCAATCTTGCTGTATTTTGATTTTAAACCCAAATTTGATCCGTCGGTGTAGGCAGAGCTGTTGGCCACAGTGGGTGTCAACAGGAGTGCTTTGTTTTGACAAGTTTCTGTAGAGCTCTTGAGTTTATTGCTCCGTGCTACGCTTAAATTGTAACTTCAGCTGTTGCTTTTGCCCCTTCTGACTTAGGTTACAATTACAGATCCAGACTTGATAGAGAAATCCAACCTGAACAGGCAGTTTCTTTTTCGACCTCATCACATACAGGTAGGCTTTCTTGTTCAGTACCTGGACTATTGTCCTGTTTCACTGTCATGTGTTCCCACCAAGAGCTGAACTTGTGAGTGTATGTACTTCTGTTCAGAAAAAAACTTCAAGGCTGTAAGGAAACCCAGTATCTTCTAAGACAATACCTAGAACTGCGTTGGCATCCCACTTAATGACTGGTGTCAGTTGAGTAAAACTGACTGGTCTGATGTTAATTTGTGCTGGTGTCTTTGACTAGTGAAATCTCTCAAACTCGAGAATCGGATGAGGAATGCTGTGTTGCATAAGAAGCTGCCATGGGTTAATGTGCCAGAAATGCTTTATTATACCATTGAAATTCAGGGAGAATAAAACAAAACAACAAAAAATAGACAGCACTGGCAGAAGTGTTCTCAATAGAAGAGCTACTGCTAATGAAACTTGACCAAAGTTGCTATCTTCTGACTTAATTCAATCTTCATTAAGCTGGTAAATACCTTGGCAAAAAAACATGTACATTCAGTAAATGTATGGTAGGGAAACTGTTAATTCCTTGGAAGCAAGGAGAATATCCCTGTACTTGCAGCCAGAGCACAAAATAGAAAAGGTGCCTCAGATCTTGACGGCAATGGGAAAAGGGATTCCCCTGCCCAAACCCCAGCAGCTGAATTTTCTGCCTCCTGTTTCTGCCTGACAAATCTGGGAACGGATTACATTTTGGATGGATGGATAAATGGAAGGTGAACTCTGCAGCCTTTCAGAAGCCACACTGTCTTGAGTTGTGCTATTCTAAGTGCCGATCCCATGGCAATTGGATGTAGTGTGGCTGGAAGTGTCTGGTAGGTTAAGGACTCTATTTCAGTTTAGCTTCTGAAATTGGCTTTGTGTGGAATGCCTTGCCGTAATGCGATTATTTTGACATTATGCTGTGTAGATAAAGTCACAATAATTAAAGGGTTTATCCCCTGACAGTCATGAACTCTTTTCTTGTGGCATTTTGAGAGCGTGAGAGGCAGCACGTGCAGCAGTTTCAGTTACTTGGATACACTTCTGCTGCACCATTTAAGCACTTTCACCTTACAGTCTCTGATGAACTACTTTAAGACTCAAAATAAAACTAGATCAATAAAATACTTATTAGTGAGGGAGGTATAAAATTAAAACAATTTCCTTTATTATATGTCTTGCATACTAACATTTCTGTCAGTGAATTATTGTCTGATCAGCAAATGAAGTTGATAACTTCTGTGTCCCAGATGTTCTTTATCTGAATATTGTGGAGATATATGTGTGTATATATATATGTATTTATACTTTCAGAAACCTAAAAGCTATACTGCAGCAGAAGCAACTCTGAACATCAATCCCTACTTAAAGATTGACTCATATATTAATAAAGTTTGTCCAGCCACTGAGAACACTTACAGTGATGAGTTCTATACCAAGCAAGATGTGATCGTAACTGCTTTGGACAATGTTGAGGCAAGGAGATACATTGATAGGTAGGTCGTGGAAAGGAAACGAGGGCTGCTTTTCATGTTTTTATGTGAATTTTGCCTTTCTATTCTTCATCTTCCTGATCTGCAACTGCCTATAAGATCTGATAGCAAGTTGCTCAGATTTATATTGCTACTTTACAGAGATGCTTGCTGGGGGGAGGAAGGGCTTTATACTTGTGGTGGAAACCAACTCTGCTGTTGTGCAGCTGCTGCTGCAGAGAGACTTGGAGTGAGTTCTTGGAAATGATTTCATAGATTTTCATAGATTTCTAGGTTGGAAAAGACCTTAGAGATCATCGAGTCCAACCGTCCCTAATCCCCATTAAACCATATCGCTAAGTAGATCATCCACCCTATTCTTAAACACATCCAGGGATGGGGACTCAACCACCCATGAATAGCTGTCAAGGTCTGATGAGGGGGAGAATACAGTGGCAGTCTTAAGGTTGAATTATTTATGTGTAAGAATCTGTATTTAAATTTAGAAGTAGGGATGTTTACATTTAAAAACAATTACTGATGCTCCTAATCCAGGTAGGCTCAGGTTTATGGTATCCTGATGTCACTTGAAATGGCTTTTCTTTTTTAATCTCTCCTTTTCCCAAGCTCAGTGTAAGCTTTCCACTCTTCTGCAAGTACCTAGAGTCAATTCTGGTTACACTCAGATAGTGTCTGCAAGGCAAGAGTGCAGTGATTACGCTGTGTTCTGATAGTCTGTGTCTTTCCATGGCAGTCGTTGTGTAGCAAACCTGCGTCCTCTTATAGACTCTGGAACGATGGGAACGAAAGGACACACGGAAGTTATTGTGCCCCATCTGACAGAGTCTTATAATAGTCATGTAAGTGTTTTAAGACCGTTGCTTACCTTCTGTAGCTCCTCTGATAATTCCCTCTGATTCTTTAATCGTTTATGTGTCTGTCTAAACTAAGTGGCCTATTTGAGTTGCTGAAGATCAGTGCTATTAGGAAATAATTCCTTGGTTTCTGAAGTAATTCAGACTGGAGATACCATGTCTGCTACCCAGCTGATGATTACACCTAGGCCAATAATTAAAAGCAATTCCTCTGTGAAACACACATGCTTTGGGAAAAGTCCTAATTCTGACGCGTTTCCAAGGGACAGACTATGTTTTTATCCGCTTGAAAACTCCCTTCTAAATACAAATCCAGTCCCACAATGGCATGGTAAACTGGTTTCTTTCTTCGAACTGCTTTCTGCCTGCCCATTCTGTCTTGGTGAGTATCACCTCCACAGGCAGGTGGGAGAAACACAAGCCTCTGTAGTAGGAATTAGTCTGCCAGTTTTTACAAGCGTACGTAACAGTTCTGTTTGAGTGCAGAAGGGGAAAATGAACCTTCAGACTCTTGCAGTATCCCTCTGTTGACGTTCTTGTGAAACTGTCTCTTCAAGGTAGAAATTCCCTGGTTGGGAACACCATGAAATGGGGCTGCGTGGATCCAGAGATGGGATTTTGAGCATCCTGGTTGTCTCGCTAGGGTCCCCAGAGAAAGAAGTCTTTGTGGCCTTGAGTGAAAGGGCTTATTTCACATTGAGAGTGTGTATGAACATGAGCTGCACGTCTTATGATGCGCAGTTTGAAAGTTTGTTTGTTCAGTTTTGCTTTCCAGTGTTGCATTTAGACTATTCTTCATAAACAGGAAGTGGTATGTCAGTATTCATAAACCAAATTTTGTTCTAAGCATAAATGAGCCACCTTGTATTTTAGAACAGTGCAGTTTTAGACTCGTATAGTCTAGAAATTCTTCGTGCTACTATTAGCAATAAACTTTAATAAGCCTGCATTTACATGCAACTCTCCTTAATTACAGCGGGATCCACCAGAAGAAGAAATACCTTTCTGCACCTTGAAGTCTTTCCCAGCTGCCATTGAGCACACGATACAGTGGGCAAGAGATAAGGTAAGGGAATGAGCTTACTGGCATTCAGCATAACTTAGTGTGTATTTGAAAAGGTGAGGAATCTAAGCTACTTCTTGCAAAATGCCATATTCGTTTCTTTTTATTTTCTAGTTTGAAAGTTCATTTTCTCACAAGCCTTCGTTGTTTAACAAGTTCTGGCAAACCTACCCATCTGCAGAGGAAGTTTTACAGGTAGGTGAATGTTGCCAGGGTAAAATACAGGGTTTAAACTAAGGCTTTATGGATTTTGTTTCTATTTAATTTCAGTGAGATTTGAGTTATTTTCTGACTTTATTCAGGAAGCCTGAAGACATGTTTGGCCAAGGCATTAGCTGATCTTTCATGGGAACAGTATTTCTAGTGTGCCTCATAATTAAGAGCCAAAGTCTCATGCATAGGCTGCTTCTCTAGTTTGTCTGTGCTCTTTACATGATGTAGAAATGTCAGAAATACTGAGGCACTGCTAGTGAGAGTATAGTAGATGCCACACTGATGTGCAGTCAGCAGGGAAAAATGAAGGGAAGACTTATTTTCAAGTGAAATCAACTATGTAATAAATTAGACTCAATTGCTTTATATCTTTTCTTGTGAGTCTATAATGACCTATGGTCTATAGGGCTGGGTGGAAATTGGGTGGAAATAAATCAAATAGACCACAGCACCTGGGGAAAAACCCAGTGGAGAGGATCACAGAAAGGATAATACTTCACAAAGTGACCACCTGTTTCCTTTTGCCTATAACTTACTAAAAACATATTTACTGTTTGACTGGATTGGGGTTAATCTTGTCTGGTTTAACATTTTCAATATTTCCTTTTCTATCTAGAGAATAAAATCCGGGGAGAGCTTAGAAGGCTGTTTTCATGTTATTAAAACACTCAGTAGAAGACCCCGAAGTTGGACTCAGTGTGTGGAACTAGCAAGAGTAAAATTTGAGAAGTATTTTAGCCATAAGGTAGGTAAGACCAGGATATGAGGTCACACTAGACTGATGAGGATTTTAGAAAACTTGGTAGCCCTAATAACGAGGTGTTCAAGTCTTTGCACTCGCTTCCATCTCTTCAAAAATAAGGAACTGTACCTGAAAGTTAGAAATGCTGCATCCCTTCCTCTTTCTACTGTAGCATTTTTAAGTTTGGTTTATTAACTCACTCCTAGTGGCTCTGTTTGATAGTCTCCATGCAGCTTTCTTGGCATTTTTCCAGCTGACTAGGCATTGTGTTTTTCCAGAGCAGCAGGATTATCAGATGTCTTTTACTAAAGGACAGTGGCTTTTTTTTTTTCCCTCACTAAACTTTTTTTGCTTAACTCATCTTCATATCCCTGATTTTCTCAAAGATATCACAGAGAAGTTGGCTGAAATAAGAGCCAGTCATTCTGAGAATCTGGTCCACAGTGTTGCTTAAAGTGTGTGTGTAATTTTGTAGGGAAGATGTGATCATGATGCTGTGTATTAATAACATGTGACATCTGTGCGTGTGGAAGTGCTGGTGGTAGTTGTCACATTGAGAAAACATTGCATTCCCAATGGTGAATTGGTATGCACGAGTCCTAAAGTGACAGCAGGGTGAAGGGAACGCTTTCCTTGTTGGATTAATTGTCTTGCTTGGACTTTGGACAGGTTGTTGTCTTTGTCCTGTGGATGAATGGGCAAGTCACCCTGTCTAGTAGTACTTGTGTCTTTAAGCTCTCCATCTTGACACAGGCCTCTTAGATTTTCTGAACTCTTTAAATTACTTCAACTATGTATTGGAGTGTCTTAGAGCTGTACCAAGATTTCACATCCTTACTGAAAAGAAGGTTTGATTTAGTGTGGTCATGTCAATCTGTGTGTGACAACTGACTAAAGCTACTCTGACTTTTCCTGTAGGCTCTTCAGCTCCTTCATTCGTTTCCCCTTGACACACGATTAAAAGATGGAAGTAAGTACAAATGCCCCTTTGGGCCTGTTGTGAATTCATGGCGTACGTCATGCGCTGCTGTTCCTTATTCCTTAGGATTTCATCTTAAGTCTGTCTTCTTGCCAGGTCTGTTTTGGCAGTCACCAAAGAGGCCACCTTTCCCAGTGAAGTTTGAATTTAGTGATCCTTTGTAAGTATGCTGCTGCCTCTGATGTGTTTTAGAGCATCCTATAAAACTCACCCTACAGCAGGACGTGCAAGGCCATGGCTCTATGGCCCTGCGAGTTGGGCAGGTACTTGATAGGCACCAGTGCATAGCATCATGCTGAGGCAGATTCGGCGAGCTGTCTCATACTTTCACTGCAGGTAAGTTAACTTTCACTGACATAGGATTTGAGAGTGCTGTGGGAAGTTCTGACAACACCTAATGTGAAATGGCTTAGAACAACCCATTTCGTTTGTTGTGTGACTACAGAATTACTGAGTTGTTGCTGTCGTACCCCCCTGCCCCCATCCACACGCATCAGGAAATGCAGGATGTGCCAAATTAATTTGACTACTTAAAATGACCTAGTGGAGGGGCCCCTTTTCTTCTTCGTCACAATTTGGCTCCAATCTAGATGGCTTGAGTGTTACAGATAATTTAAAAAATTGATGTTGGTCGAAGGATTGAAAAGCCTTTATCTGCTGCTTATGGACACCTGCTTTGAGAAACTGTCCAGACTGACATTTTTAGTTTGAGTGAAAACTGAGATCATGGCAAATTATAGAATCATAGAATGGTTTGGGTTGGAAGGGACCTTAAAGATCATCTAGTTCCAACCCCTCTGCCATGGGCAGAGACACCTTCCACTACACCGAAGCCTCATCCAACCTGGCCTTGAACACTTCCAGGGTTGGGGCATCCACAGCTTCTCTGGGCAACCTGTGTCAGTGCCTCAAATATCAAAGTATTTCTGAGGTGAAGCTTTTTATTATCACGTTGATGTCATATGACCATTTGTAGTTGTTTTCTTGACTGCAGAGGTTAAGGAAATATGGTTTTCATTAAACAACTCTTCACTCATAAAAAAAAATTTGCTTAGTTTTTGGAAGGACTTCTGAGTCCCTCAAAATCTGTCATCTGTTCTGTACTGTGTGTGCTGAAGGGTGGAAATTCTCTGTTTTCAAGACCTCTTTGAATATGATTGCAAACCTTTGGGCAACTGCAATAAAAAAAAAAAAAGAAATAAAAATAATTATCTTCTTCTTTGCTTCAGGCACTATGGCTTCATTGTGAGCGCAGCAAAACTCTTCGCAACAGTGTACTGTGTTCCTTTCACAGAAAAGGTAATCCATACTGTAGTAGCATTCCCATCGCATAACTCGGACGTACGTGTTCAGTTTTGGCCCGATGTCCAGTTGCCAGTTCTTTCCAAGAACTGATTAAAGTGATTCTTGAAGTAATCTGTCCTTCAGGCTGCTCAGCAGCTGCTTCCCTTTAGATTCTTCATTTAAATCCCTGACCTGGAGAAGAAGCGAGTTGTGTGTTGGGTATTTTCCGTAAGCACCGAACTCAGGAATTCTTATTTTCATGGACCTATTTCCTGTGCAATATAATAACTTAACTGAAAGAAGATCTCTTTAAGGCATTTTTTTAATTAAGTGTCTTAGCAGTGGTCTAGGAGTTTTATTTTTTACTACTTGCAGCCTCTGTGTTGCTGATTCTTTGTTTTTCTTGTCTCCCTTTTTCTTTTCTAATTGCATCTTCCTGCAAGTCATGTTTGCACTTCAGTTCTGCTCTGTTTTCCAGTGCTAGGCACTTCACACCGCTCTGGTTCACTGTGGCAACTGAAACGTCACTTAGTGTTTCGATGATGATGCTTCCCTGAAACATCATTGACTGTTTGTGGGATTTTTTGGCATTGGTATTCTTTGAAATGCTACTGGATATACAGTCTTTTTGTGGGGACCTTTTTGAGTTGATGTGAATTTAAATAGTTTTTCTTCAAAATCATAACAGGATTTGTCAGAGGAAACAATTTCAAAGATTATTTCAGCTGTGAAGGTACCAGAGTTCAGACCTTCAAACAAAGTAAGTGTGATATTTAGTTTAAAAAAAAATAAATCTACAAGCAGCATCCCTTATCTCCAACTACATCTTGCATTGATGCTGATGAGAAATAAACACAAATTAAAATGTGTGTTGGAGAAACAAGAGTGTGACATGTAGGACTGATCTAACTTCATACAGCTAAAGTATCTGTGTACCAGGTGCTAAATGCAAGATGTGGGTTTTTTTTGCCTTTTGCAAATGATTTCTTGCATGAGTGTGATTGTAAATCTGCAAACTTCTTTTAAGTTTATTTGAGTCTATACTATTTTAATAAAAGTAGCAAAAGTTTACTCATAAGGAACTTTAAAGCAATCCAAGACTAATGTCAAGTTGTTATTTCTTGCCAGGTAATAGAAAAGAAGTGTCATTATTTTCATGCTTATTTTCTAAGTGTTAATTTCAAAACAGCTCAAGTGTTTTTGTGCAATGGCTAGCATTTATCATTTAAAACTAGCAAATACTCCAGGGTGTTTTTATATTTTCTTGCTCAGTGTTAACACTTGCCTCATGAATGCTTGCCTTGTAAGACAGAACCGATATTTTGACTCAGAATCACGGAGTGGTTGAGGTTGGAAGGAACCTCTGGAGACCTCCTAGTCGGAAGGAACCTCTGGAGACCTCCTAGTCCAATCCGCTTGCTCAAGCAGGAGCAGCTAGAGCAGGTCGTCAAGGACTGTGTCCCATCGGGTTTTGAATATCTCTGAGGATGGAGACTGCAGAGTCTCTCTCTGCTACCTGTGCCAGTGTTCAACCATCCTTACAGTTTTCCTTGGGGTTTTTTGTTTTTTTTCTTTAAAGTATTTTCTTGTGTTTCTTACGGAATTTTATGCGCTTCCATTTGTGCCCCCTTGCCCTGTCACTGGGCACCAGTGAAAAGAATCTGGCTCTGCCTTCTGTATGTTTCTCCCATCAGATGTTTATACACATTGGTAAGATCCCACAGAGCCTTCTCTTCTCCACGCAGAACCATCTCAGCTCTCTCAGCTTCTCCTCATATGAGAGATGCTCCAGTTCTTTAGTGACCTTTGTGGCCCTTGGCTGGACTTGCTCCAGTAAATCTATGCCTGTCTTGAACTGGGGAGGAAAGACAGGAAATCTAGTGTGCTTCACACTTGTGCTATACGAAGTTCATGTATTCTATTGCTCAAGCACTGCACACACTTGCAGGTTGTACAGACTGATGAAACTGCAAGAAAACCAGATCATATTCCAGTCAGCAGTGAGGATGAAAGAAATGCCATTTTCCAGCTGGAGAAGTCTATACTATCCAACGAAGCCCTGGCAAGTGAGTAGTGCAAACTAGCTTCATGGCTTCGTAACACCTTGCAGTTGCACTGCCAGTAGTGTGACGGTCAGGTCTTTGGGTAAAGCAGTTCTGGAATTCTGCAAGAAGTGGGGAGCTGATATCTGAAGCTTTCTGAAGTGCCATGCAGATAACTGTCCTCATTGCCAGCGTTACCCTGTGCTTCCGTATTTCTGAGATTCCTGCAGGTTTTAGGGTTCTCTGTGGTACTTGCATGCAAGTACAACCCTGCTGATAGTGAGCAGGCAGCAGAGTGTTGGAAGTTTAAGGAGGGAAGGGGTGCTGGCTAGATCCCAGATGGACTGAAACCGATTCTGGTACGAGAAGGCTGAGAGTTCCTACTTACAGGAATGAATCTGAAACGATCCTAAATTGTGAAGGCTGTTAGAGTCTTCTTCAGCATCTCCTAGATAATATTAAAATGACAGTTCTTGAATCCCATTTTTGTATCTGGCCACATGAAGAGGTCTTTGGACAACAACTGCATGCTTGCATTTTTGCCCTGTGAACACAGGGCAGAGAGATTAGCTTAGCTCTAACCCATCCCATGGAGGGTAGACCCTAACCTCTGTTGCCCGAGCTAGTGAGTCCATAGTGAAATGGTTCTGGATAAACAAAGCTTATAGATGGAATTCTCACAGGATGGAGCTATAGTGAGGTGGGGTGTTGTCCTGGTTTCAGCTGGGACAGAGTTAGCTCTTCTTTTTAGCAGCTTATAAAGGAGGCCGACAGGTGTATAAGAAACATCCATAGGACTGTCCAAAATCTATTCCTGGTGTTGCAAGGAAAATAAGATTATGGAGCTCTTTTAACAACTGGTATTGATAGGGGCGTTTCTGCATCTACCACGGGAAAGCAAGTTCTAGAGAGAGTTCAGAGCTCCATAATCTGAATTTTTTAATTTGTTAAGGTTCTAGTTCCCTACAACTTACGTTTAGGACATCTTCAGTTTTCACATAATAATATTTGCTCTTTTTTTTCTTAATTTTCATGAGCAGGTGACTTGCAAATGAAGCCTATCTCCTTTGAAAAAGATGATGATAGTAATGGGCATATAGATTTCATAACAGCAGCATCCAACTTGCGAGCCAAGATGTACAACATCGAACTAGCAGATCGGTTCAAAACAAAGCGCATTGCTGGAAAGATTATTCCTGCAATTGCAACAGCTACTGCTGCAGTGTCAGGGCTGGTGAGTATGCTTTTTAAAATGCTTAAAATGCGTGTTTCTTTCTCTTGCTATTCCTTGCCTGAAACCACTGTTGTCTGGACGTTGATTAACGCTACCCTGACAGAGCATCTTTAAAGAAATGGGCTTATTTCAGACTTAGTCTTTTTTTCTCATGCACCAATACAAAAGGTTTCTTTTGGTTCAGATGTGGTAAGACCTTGATGCTTTTGTTTCTGATTTGCTGACCAGAAAGAGGAGTTGGAGATCAGCATTTTGTTTTTTTTTCTGCAATTAATGCTAACTTCCATCAGAGTGCCACTACCAAGAGTGGAAAGGACCTGTTCTGTAGTAGTTTACATCCATGCATCCCAACAGAACTGCATGCTTTGTGGAGGTGTCTTCAGTTAAACAATTTTTGAAGAGTCCTACTTTAAGAATCCTTTTGAACTTTTTTAATAGTTCCATCAGCAGCAACAGAATTTATTTCTGTGGCATACTGGGTTGCATTTCCAGATGTGATTTACTCTGCTGATTAGACAAAGGCTGACCTCATGAACAACTTACTCTGTAGTTGCCGGCCTCTTAACTAAACTAGTGTTGATAATGCAGTACCTAAAACCTGTGTTTGGTCTCCTGCAAGTATGGGATTCTTATTTACTGCAGGTTGCCCTGGAACTCATCAAAGTTGTGGGTGGCTACCCAGCTGACGCATACAAGAACTGTTTTTTGAACCTAGCCATTCCCATAATGGTCTTTACAGAAACTGCTGAAGTCAGAAGAACAGAAATCAGGTAGGAAGGACAATGGCAGAGGGCGGTGTTTGGAAACCTGGTAATTGATGCTTGGAACTTGGTGAGCCATTACAACAAGTGTGAAGTTTGTCGTGTTACTAAATCCGGATAACCAGATTAAGGCCTTATGTGCACGCACAGTTCATAGTCATACTCCAGTTAAACGTTCCAGATATTCAAGATGGGGTTTTTTTTTGTTGTTGTTCTTTAAACACAGAAGATCATGAAGCACTTGGTGCTTGCTATCAAACTCTATTATCCATTTACTATGTACTGCTAAAGGTAAAAGTGATGTTCTTAGTACTGCCAAGGGTGTCCTGTAATGCATTGCTCAAGAACTTCCTGTTTGGAAGATGCAGCACATACTCTTCTGTCCTAATTTTAAAAATAGTGGTTTTAAGGCTTGGTTTTGTTTTCAGTGGAAGCTGTTGCTAGTGAGGCTTTAAAAATCTCAGTGAGTTCGATGTGCGGTGTGGTTATTAATAAACATCCTGTCTGCACAGACTGGACACACTTCTGCATCTTAGTCAACAGAAGAGCTATTTTTCGGTACATCTGAAAACTCTGCAAGTTCGTTGCCAGACACCATGTTTACTCAGAGTTCTTGGCTGTGTCTTGGGCTTAGCCAGGTCAAAGCGCTGGAGAAATGGCAACAAAGAGGGGAGAGATTTTTGCTCAAGTTAAAACAGCAAGAAGACATAGCAGTTCTGCAGTACGTTTTTAAAGGAAATGCCTGAGTTCATGTTCTAAATTAACCTTTCTCTTATTAAAACAGAAATGGGATATCATTTACCATCTGGGACAGGTGGACAATTTATGGGAAAGAGGATTTTACTCTGTTGGACTTCATAAATGCTGTCAGAGTAAGTTATCTACTCTACAGTGGGTACAGTATAATACTGTATCTAATACAAGATAATACAAGATGAGAACAAAGGGTTTTCATGTTTTAGGTTGTTGGTTTGGGTTTTTTTTGGTTTTGCTTTGGTTTGAGTTTTTATTTTTCTTTTATCAAGTTAGTGTTCAAACCAGAGTAATTCTAGAGAGCATTAATGTAAATGGGAATGTCTCTAAGTAAAAGCATCCAAGCCTATTTTCAAATTCTTTGTTAATTCGTTGGCTAAAATGTATCTTAATTAAACTTCTTTCAGTGTTCATGCATTAGCAAGTTTTCTGGTTGAGATCATATGGTTTTGAGTAATTAGTTGTAGTATTAGCAGTAGTGGTATCTGCTGGCTTGTGCAGCTGTCCTCGTCTTTTAATACGTTTTAATTTCCAAATTCCAGGAGAAATATGGAATTGAACCAACTATGGTTGTACAGGGAGTCAAAATGCTGTATGTTCCCGTGATGCCAGGTCATATTAAAAGATTAAAACTGACGTAAGTATAACTGGAAAACGGATTGAGGGATGCAAGTGCATGTGCAAATTAGGTTCTCTGGCTGTATCATAAGGATGTGTGGCTGACAGCAATGTTTTCTCTCAAAGTGGTTGCTATTCATTAATGTTTGGGAAAGAAAAAAGGTAATTTCTTCCTTTTGAACAAAAAGAAAAAAAAGACAGTGAATTAACTTCTGTGGTTGAGGACAGGAGACTTGCAAAATGCTGCTGTAACTGATGAATGCCAGAATGAGAAAGCCAAAGAAGTCTGACAGTAAGGTGTTTTTTTTTTTTTGGGGGGGGGGCTGTGGAAAGAATGTAACTTGGTTAAAGCAGAACAAGACTAATTGAACCTTTTTTAAGCTTAAAACTAATGGTGCTATTTAGCAACTTAGCTCTGAAAGGATGAGAAAGCTTACTTGGGAAGGAGTTAATGTGTTGGTTGCAGATTGAGATTTCTGGAAGTCTATTTAGTTCTGTCTACGTGTAGCCTGTATCTGTGGCGAAACAATAGCCAGCTGTTCTGTTATCCAGTGACCCCTCCCAGCTCGAGAAGGGGAATCGGGAAAAGGAAAGACGACCTGTGGGTTAAGATAAGAACTATTTAATAATTGAAATAAAAATAAAATGATAACAATAATAATCTGTACAGACAAGTGATGTATGGTGCAGCTGCTCACCACCCTTTGGCCAATGTCCAACCCGTTCCTGGCCAGCGATTGCAGAGCAGGAAAGTCCTGAAATCACAGTTCCAGATGAGAGAGAGAGTAGGCCTAAGGAGCAGAATGATGAGTGAGACCTTCGAGGGACAGCAACTATTGGGGAAGGGAGAGTGAGAGAGATCAGAGGGGTGAAGAGAGAGCCCATCCCAAACAAACTTTCCAATTTAGAGTGGATAATAATTTTTCCCCCCTCATTGCTATGCGTCTTCAAAATTCAAGGACTTAACAAGTCTTAACTCCAATAGAATTATTTTCCATCACAACTGTGTTGAGTGGTTCTCCCTAATAATAAATTAGCCATTATGGGTAGACTGAGAACTTACTTCTCCTCATTGACCAAAATCCTCCACAGAAAGCTAACTTTGCCTTGTGCCTCAGTAGGATGCCAAAGAGAAATTATGTCAGTGAGGAATCTCATCCAAAAGTGGCTGTTTTAGCTTCTTTTTTGTACTGAGCACTTGTTGGTGAACAGTGTAATAGCTCACTAACAGGCGAAGTCTGTCAAGAAAATGGAATGCCATTTGCTGTAGCTCAGGTGGAAGAACAGCTTTTGTGTCAAAATGAAAAGGTGGCTTATTCTCCATTTTAATTCGGTTTCTAATATGTTGGGCTTCGTTACTGGCCGTGAATTCCCACTGCCAATCCTCCTTCTGGTATGTTATCAAACTGTTCTTCATTTCCTTGTAGGATGCAAAAGCTTGTGAAACCATCAGCTGATAAGAAGTATGTGGATTTGACGGTATCGTTTGCTCCAGAGACTGATGGAGAGGAAGACTTGCCAGGGCCACCAGTGAGATACTACTTTGTTCAGGAAGATAATTGATGGTAGAGACATAGAAGTCACTCCTGGACTGTTTGTTCTGAAAGGAGTGTGCTAATTTTCAGCTATTAAAGATGGTACTATATATTTCTTTTTGGTGAAGCCTTAATTAAAACAAATGGAAATCAGTGGCTTTGCACTGAAGACAAACTGGATTTATGTTTCATCTGCTCCTGTTTTCTTCCAACCTGTTTGCTCAAAGGAGGATTGGTCACTCCATGAGATGGAATGTCCAGTACAGTCCTTACCTTAAAGACGAGACTTGTATTAATTTGTGGGGAGCTGAAGAAAGCAAGAATGGTGAACCTAGCAGTTCAAATTAGGTGCTGCTTAGAGAAGAGTGCAAAAAATGGGGAAACTGCCATTTTGTGATACTCCTGGTGTTGTAAGAACATCTCAAATCCATTTCATGTGTTACTTAATTCTCAAACAAGAATTTCATTCTTGCCATCTACACATGAGGCTTAATCCATTCAAAACTCACTTAGAAGCAGATGACCTGCTTTGCTGCGTTGTTGGTGCTCTCCTCTGACACGCAGCATCACTGACTGTTCCGAGCAGCTGTCTTACGTCAGTCTCAACATGGAAACACAGGGAGGCAGGTCTTGAGGAGGTGTAAGTTGTCACAGCTCCCCTGACGTCAAGAGAGCTGGAATTGTTGATTATCTGCACTAAGACTCTTCTTTGGGGAATCCTGCAATATGGGGAAAGTGGAAACCTATCGGAGAGCCGAGTTAACGCTTTTCAACAATAAAACTTTGTCTTCAAGAAAGAGAAAATGTTTGGTGTGGTCGAGCCTTTTTGCCCTCACCAAATTAAAGTAGCAAATGATGACTTTGAGAGGAGGAAAAGGCAAACGGCTCTGAATGTTTGTCAGAGCAAACGCCGTTTCCTCAGCTGCTCCTTTTGGTCCCGTTTCCTTCTAGCGAATGGTTATGCTGATCGCCAACAGTACCAAACACGGAGGTTTTTGTCATCAGCAGCCAGTTACTGGCATATCTAAGTATAAAGTATCTGCTTCATTGGAAATAGTTCGGGACTAGCTTTGCTGCTGTGGTGAGGCAGAGGTGCACTATTGAAACATCTGGGACACCACCTTATTTTTGCTGTCATTTAAACACTGGATAGTTGGGCTGGTAGTTCTTTTTTTCTCCCAATTACAATAGAGTGAAGTGAGGCCAGAATAAAAACCTAGGAACTGGAAAACCTTTTAATGTGTTTAAACTTTAGGGAATTGTGCTTGCATGTTATCTCCTGCAGCTGTTCAAAAGCTAATGATTACTCTAGGTATTTATCCTTGATCATCACTTGTTAAGGTTTAGGGATATCTTCACAACATTTAATGAGCATTATTGGTCAGGAATTTTACTTCTCTGTTTTTTCCTTCTTGGTTAGCTGTAGTCAGGAACAACAGCTATTAGGCTGGGAACTTGAACACCGAGCTGTATGGAACTGAATAGCTGGAATCAACACAATTATTCCAGTATCTGAGATTTAGTCTTAGGGGTGGGTTATCTTCTGGAAGGTATATATAGTTTTACAGTCAGTCTAGTTTATAGATATAATTTTCTAAGTTAATAATACTGCTTTTTAAACTACCTAACTTCATTTTCTTCTAAGAATTTCTCTTAGAGAACCTTTTTGAAACAGGAGAAAAGATGACTACATTTAGAGTGCAGAGCAGGCACAAGCAGACAGTAAGTTTCTACTTCTAAATAACAACTAAAATGTGTTTCTCTGTGGCAGTATTAGAATCTGAACTCTTAACTGAAATCACTAATTAGTGCCAAGGATCACTGAAAGGTTTAGGTCAATTCA
Organism: Tauraco erythrolophus; assembly: GCF_009769465.1. Classification (NCBI taxonomy): domain Eukaryota; kingdom Metazoa; phylum Chordata; class Aves; order Musophagiformes; family Musophagidae; genus Tauraco; species Tauraco erythrolophus. Next base: position 82,573,398 of record NC_141469.1, read on the forward strand.
AAAGCATTGTAACCTCTCAGAGTAGGAGACTGGGGAACAAATGGAACTGAGTAAGTGCACTCTGGTACGTTAGTGTGGTGTTAACATCATGAATATGTGAATGTCTAATTAAAAAAAAATGTGCTATTCAAGAGTAATGACTGCATAAAAAGAACAACTCCAGCTGGGCCTCTGAATGCAGCAACCCTGTCACGTCATCACGGCATCCCACATCCTGAAATAACGTCGGGTTTGAGCTCGGCAGAGTTTGTGCATCTGTCTGGCTTGTATCAAACTGAAGTAAAGGCTTTAGATAAGTTAATGTTCTTCATTTTTCCTTGTGTCTTTGAAACAACGTGGCTGTCAGCCAGTTGTTTGAAGAAAGACACCGAATTTCAGCCAGATGCGATTGGCTTATTAGCTTGGAAGGTTTCTCCATCCCTGTTACTTGTCTCCTGTTTTGCAGTCACAGAAAGCGTTCTCTGCTGCAGCACAGCACAGCAGTCTAAACCTCTGTCTGAAGGTTGGTGAGTTTGGACCAGGTAGCTTTTGAGAGTTTATTTTAGTAAACGTGCCTGGTGGTGTCTTTTGTGTGGTCGATGAAGTAGCTAGCATGGGTGTTTATCTGTGTTGCAGGAGGCTTACTTGAGGCTCCAGCTTAAAGGTGTCGTGAGTTACAGCAGTGATGGCAGCAGCAGAACTGTCTTGCTAGTAAGTGAATCAATTTGTAGGGCAAAAGTGAGATACTTTTGAGCAATTCGATGGGTAAGGATTTTTTTGGAGGAGCATGGCCAGCAGGTCGAGGGAGGTGATTCTGCACCTCTGCTCTGCTCTCGTGAGACCCCACCTGGAATACTGCATTCAGCTCTGGAGTCCCCAACACAAGAAGGACATGGAGCTGCTGGAGCGGGTCCAGAGGAGGCCACGAAGATGATCCGAGGGCTGGAGCACCTCTGCTATGGAGACAGGCTGAGAGAGTTGGGGCTGTTCAGCCTGGAGAAGAGAAGGCTCCGGGGTGATCTTATTGCAGCCTTCCAGTACCTAAAGGGGGCCTACAGGAAAGCTGGAGAGGGACTTTTTACAAGGGTGTGTAGTGATAAGACAAGGGGCAATGGCTTTAAACTGAAAGAGGGGAGATTTAGATTGGATCTAAGGAAGAAATTTTTCACTCAGAGGGTGGTGAGGCAGTGGAACAGGTTGTCCAGAGAAGTTGTGGCTGCCCCATCCCTGGAAGTGTTCAAGGCCAGGTTGGATGAGGCTTTGGGCAACCTGGTGTAGTGGAGGGTGTCCCTGCCCATGGCAGGGGGGTTGGAACTGGATGATCTTTGAGGTCCCTTCCAACCCAAACCATTCTGTGATTCTGTGATACAGTGAAGAAGTACTAAGTTCCCACTTCTCACAGCAACACACAAGTTTCAATTTCATACTGAGGAAAAGCTGCAACTCTAACCTGATGCATACTGAGCAGCACCATCTTCACAAAGTGATCTTAGTATTTAATGAAAAGAAAGTGCTGATGTCTCATGTTATGTTGTACTTTTATAAATACAGTGGGTGTGCCTTCGTGTGGTCGCACATCATCTATGATTTAGAAACACATGGGCATTCTTTTAAAATAACCTTCCCAAGCCTTGGCTGACTTCCATAATCCTTGAAACAAGTAATAATTAATTTATAATTCCCAGCTGATACCAAAGCAATATTACGATCAGTCTTGGTCTGGAAATAAGAGCAGCTCTACCTAGAGCACTCCCTGTGCGTGGAGGGAAGGCACGAGCTGCCTCAGTACCTAGGTCACAGCTGTGCGAATGCTCTCCCACCACTGTCAGAGCAGTGTGGTTTATTTGGTTGGGCTTTTTTTTAAAGGAAAAAGCCTGGCTCTGGAGCTAGTCATTTCCACTATGAAGGAGTGTAGCTCAGCAGCGGGTACCCATCCTGTAAGCACTTTGTTCAGTCCAGCTGCTTGGCAGAATTTAGAGGCTAAAAGTACTAAACTTGGATCTTACTGCTGATCACTTACGCTGCTTGTTTTGAAGGCTAGATCCTAAGTTTCCAAGAAGATGGATGCTGTGCCTGAGGCTCCGTGGGGTTCCACAACTGTTTGGTATGATCAGCAGGGCTCTGGCATGCCCTGCTGCCTTCCCTCGTTACCAGAGGTGCAGTCTTGTCCTCCTTGTGTGCTCACTGGGGCTTGTCTGAGCCCATGGAGAAGGTAGTTCAGAGAGCTTCACCAACAAGGACACTAACTTCTTTTTGTTTAGTTTACTGAAGTAGCTCATGGCAGGGTCTGGTGAACATCTGTGCTGGCATGTAGAAGGGGTGGGAGTGTTTGGCTGGGCAGGAGATGTCTCAGTTTACTTGAATTTATGCCCTCCCTCAGTTGCCTGAGATGGGAAATGCCCCAGCTGCCCTGCTCGGGATGTTCCATGTCCTGTAAGGGTTGTGTGGCCTTGCAGAGAACCAGGGACCCCCAGTTTACGCTACCCAGACTTGTATTTTCTGCTTTTTGGTCTGCATTGCACTCCTCTGGCAGTGCTCAAAGCCCCAGCAGAGGTGAGGCATGCCTGCTGTCTCTGTGGGATGTCATAAACGGTACTGGTCCTGTTACAAGTGAGCAGGCAAGAAATGGGGGTTTTAACATGAAGCGTTTATTGCACTGTGAGCCAGTGACAGGACTGAGCTGACAAACACTGTCTGCCTAATTTCAGGACAATATTTTTCCATTGCATTTGCAGGGGCAATGCGTCCTCTCTTTCCCACTCTTGTCTTTTCTTCTTTTTCCACATTCAATCTTGTGCGGGGTTTACATGATGGGGTTTTAGTAGCACAGGAGGGGCTGCAGAAATGGCCCCTGTAAGTAGCTGTGAAAGCTTCCCGGGCTCCAAAACCGTCAGACAGGTGAGACCCTCCCCATCCCCTCGGGCCAAGGATGAGCCCATCAGTGCCTCCATGAATGTGAATTCCTTATTTAAGACGGGACAAAGGAGCCCAAACTGGGCGGCTTGAAGCTGACAAGAGAGGGGAGGAGGAGGGCTGGCCCCCCGGCCTCTGCAGCGAGCCGTCACTACCAGACTGGAGATCTGGAGATGGCCATGGTGGCACGGCTCGCAGAGCTCCAAAGTGCCCCGCTCCCGCCCCCGGGGTGCCCGCTGGGCGGAGTTGATCCTGCTGGGACTGTCGAGGTTCATCGAGCCCGGCACGGCTGCAGTGGAGGGAGGACCGAGACCTGAGAGAAACGGCCATGCAGACACCAAGGACAGTGAGGATGGAGCAGGAGGAGGTGTGTGGGAGCTGAGGTTCGTCTGCAACCTGTGGTGAGATGGCAGGCAGCCCCCCTGCTGCCTATGGAGTTGAACAGTGGAGCAGAGGATCCCACACTGCAGCAGAGACGCCTGTGCCTGAGGGAGGTCATAGAGAATGGTCTCCGTGAGCTGCTGGAGGCTGACGACGAGGCGGAGAGGCATCTGAAGCCCGTGGAGAATGCCATGCCAGAGGGGGTGGCAGTTCCCTGAGAAGCCATGACTCCATGGGGAGCAAGCCCACGCTGGAGCAATCTGATGGGTAAGGATTGCATCCTGTGTGAAGGACTTGCATTGGAGAAGTCTGTGGAGTGTCCCGTGAGTAGGGGATCCATTGGAGCAGGGGAAAAAAAAGAGTGTAAGGAGTCCTCCTCCTTTAAGAACGGAGCGGCAGGAATAACGTGTGACGAACTGACCTGCAACTCTCCCTCCCATTCCCTATCCCCTGTGCCACTGAGAGAGGAGGTAGAGCCAGGAAGAAGGGAGGAATGGGAGAAAGGTGTTTTTAAGGATCTGGCTATGTTTCTTGTTATCTTCTCTGAATTGAACATTAACTAATTAAATTGATTTGTCCCCAAGCTGAGTCTGTTTTGCTGGGGGGCCACAGTTGGTGGGTGATCCCTCCCTGCTCCTGTCTCAACCCTCATTCCTTTTGTTAAATTTTTCTCCTCTCCACCTCACTGCGGGGAGGAGTGAGCGAACGGCCTCGTGGTGGCTGAGCTGCCGGCTCGGCTAAACCAGGACAAATCTACAGGAACTGGGGTTATTTACCCTCCTCAAATCTCAGAAGTTTCTTCGGGAGAAACTGCATCACATTTTTGGTTTACAGGGCCAACAGAGCTGTGCTAGAAATTGGGAAAGAGTAGCCTGGGGAATGCCTTCTGTTTATCTTCAATAGCGTGAAGTTCTGCTTTTTGTGGCTCTTTTAGCAGGACCGTTCCTGTGTGTGCCTTCAGCAACCAGCGTGCTTTCTGAACACTGGGTCCTCTGCAGCACCTGTCTGTATGACAAACGGCTCCAGGTGCCCTTGGGTTTGGGTCACAAAGTAGTTGACAACATCCTGAAGGCTTGGGAGAGTCACCTGTTTCACCAAAACAACAACAACAAAGAAACCCCACCAAACAAAACATGCTGCATGTGTTAAGAATACATTTTCAGAAACGTGGGCAGGCTGGGATCCCTAGCAATGTTTCTCAAATAACTGATACTGGATTTGGATGCAGCCAAGTCTAGGACAGCCCTCTGCAATCTATGCTAATGGTTTCACCCTTGAACTCCTTCCCTTCCATCCAGTGAGTAAACAAACCGAGAGAGCTCCATGCACCATTGCACTCTCCGATGACTGATGGTGCTCTTTCAGCAGATGGTAAAATAGCAGATGCTTTTTCAAACCAATAGGATGTTTCTCAGGCCATGAGTTAAACATGTCTTAAGAAAAGTGAAAGAAAACTGTTTTAAACCAAATAACAGGGTCCATGCGGCCTTGCTCACACTTCAACTAAGTTAATTATAGTTCTCAAAGTCACACGGAGTGGATTTTGAACTTCCTGTAGCTGCAATGAGAGCTCAGCTTTCAGACTTAATACTGAAGCCTGAGTTGAAAAAAAAAAAATAAAATTAAGCGATGTTGGGTGTTTTGTGAGTGGTTCGATTTTATTTTGGTTAGAAGATGCTGATGTGTTTTGTTTTTTTTTTTCCCCCCCTACTTTTCTAGTTCTTAAAAGATAACTTGTTCTTTGGGATTAGGTTAGTTGGACTAACAAGAGAGGTGAACTCTCTGCGTACTTTGACTCACGAATTATGGTTAGGAATTTACTAGAGCTTTTCTAATTTTCTGCAAAGTGATATTTCTTACAGCTGCTAAAGAATCTTCAACAAGGGAGTTCCTCACTTACCCGTCTTTCCAATTCGATAATGTAACTTGTTCCTTTGGATACCACTTTGTAGTGCTTGAAGCTGAAAGAAAATGATAGTTGATATACTGCCTGAAATGAAATATTTTTTCATGTATCATTGTCATTATGAATTCCTTTGCAGGAGCAATGGGTGTGCTTTATCATATCCCCAGAGCTTTTTGAAGGTGCATGGCAGGGTTTGTTTTTTCCCTTTTTAGTTTAGAAACACTGAGAATTAATTGCAAATGTCATTCCTGGTGTCTTCTGAAGCTGTGCAAAAGCTAAAACAGGGCAGTTCAGTTGAAATGTGGTGTGTTTTTAGACTAAGTTACTGTTTGAAAATACTTATCTCTTTCCTTTTTTGTTGTTCATTTTACAAAGGGGTACGGCTTGGCCCGTTTTCATTCTGCGTGATGACTTCTTAAACTGAGTTGGGTTTCATGGCAAACAAGGAAAGCCCATTTACCCAAGGAAATGGGCTTTTGCTGGCTGATCTTTGTTACTTCTTTGTTTAACTGGCTTTGGAAGAGGAGAGAACCAAGAAATCAGTCTCAAGCCTGCCCCTGCTGCCTCATTTGCCTTTCTCAAAATAGCCTGAAGGCAAGGCTTGTGTTTCATATGTCAACTCTGGGTACTAAGAATTCAGCTTTTAATACAGTGCACACTGGTTAAAAATGGGATAATACATTGTGGAATCAACCTACTCCAGCTTGTGTCGGATAGTGATTGCGTAGTTCTTGCTTTCGCTGCCGGGACGCAGGATCAAATTCCCACATGAAGGGTTCTTTTCTAACATCTCTGTCGCTTGTTGCCGAGATACTGCATAGAAGCACCTGCACAGAAGAGAGGAGAGAAATGTCATGAGTGCGAGTTACGCTGGCAAGGCCACCTCATTCTGAGTTGTGGGAAGAGACACAGTCTACCGGGCTCACATCTCTTCACAACGCTGGGCTTACCCAGGGCAACGAGCCATGGCTGCCGAGAAGCAAGACATCTGAAGGACTCCTTCTGATTACTGCTACTATAGGAACATAATTCAGGACAGCAGTGCTTTGGCCTTCTCGCAGAATCACAGAATGTCAGGGATTGGAAGGGACCTCAAAGGATCATCTAGTCCAATCCCCCTGCCGGAGCAGGACCACCTAGATCAGATCACACAAGAACGTGTCCAGGTGGGTTTTGAACATCTCCAGAGAAGGAGACTCCACAACCTCTCTGGGCAGCCTGTTCCAGTACCCTTATTGGGAAGAAGTTCTTCCTCATGTTTAAGTGGAACCTCCTGTGTTCCAGCTTATATCCATTTCCCCTTGTCCTATCATTGGATGCCACTGAGAAGAGTTTGGCTCCACCCTCATGACAGTCACCCTTTCCATATTTATAAACATTAATGAGGTCCCCCCTCAGTCTCCTCCAAGCTAAAGAGACCCAGCTCCCTCAGCCTTTCCTCATAAGGGAGATGCTCCACTCCCTTCATCATCTTTGTGGCCCTGCACTGGACTCTCTCCAGCAGTTCCTTGTCCTTGTCCTTGAACTGAGGGGCCCAGAACTGGACACAATACTCCAGATGCGGCCTCACCAGGGCAGAGTAGAGGGGGAGGAGAACCTCTCTTGACCTACTAACCACACCCCTTCTAATAAACCCCAGGATGCCACTGGCCGCCTTGGCCACAAGGGCACATTGCTGGCTCATGGTCATCCTGCTGTCCACCAGGACCCCCAGGTCCCTTTCCCCTGTGCTGTTGCCCAGCAGTTCAGTCCCCAACTTGTACTGGTAAAAAAACAAAAGTGAAATTTTCGTACAAGTATGATGTTTTCTGGACCCTTGGAAAGGATGGGAGAAGAGTAACCTGGACTTTCCTTGAATTCCTCAATGGTAATCAGCATTTTCTTGGAAGGGCAAATAAAGCAGCCCAACATGTGGCTTTCTGGAAAGCTTTTTAAGCATAGCAATACGCTGCACTTGGCCTTTTCGAAACAAAAGGCATCGTGAGAAAGCTGCAGGAGTAATCTGTCCCTTAGGAAATCTCTATAAAGGCCTTAAGGTAGATTTTGTTCCTTGAATATTATACGACCCTTGAACAACAGCTGAATTTTGAACCTCTGCCTGGAAATGATACTTTGAAAGAAGAAGGGAAGACTCTTTAGTCAGGCTGGGGTTCACACAGTTCAGTCAGAGCTTACACTGGCATGGTGGTCAGTGTACTGCTGGGAGAGCTGCTTCTGGTCATGGATGTGCTGGAACAGTTTTTAACCATAATTCTTCTTTTCTTTTCCTTCTCCAGCACTTCATGCATTCTCGTAAGTTGTTCAGGTAGTAACGACTCATCTGGTGGAACTGACATCTGGAAATTAACAGCGAAATTGGAAAGAAAATGAAAAAATGGACAAACATTATGAGCAATCGATTCTGTGTGCGCATCATAGACTGTCTCTGAGCGCAGCTGCTGTGCAGAAATCTTTCTTACCTGCTTGGTTTAAGCAGCTGTGATAATCTGGAAGGTCTGGGTATGCCTGTGCTTTGAATAAAATGCTGCACAGGTGTTTTTGTTGGAACAGTGGAATAAGGATGTCTGTGTCCTAATTTAGAAGGAATGTGCATTGACAGAAAATGGAATGATGTGAGAATCCCCAAAGATATTTTGCAGTTGCTATACTGCAAAAGGCTGTGTAAATGTCATTTAACCTATTTCAGCCATCCTCGGCTTCTTAAGTGATTCAGCTAGGCCAATGTAATTTATGAACAAACTTCATTTATTTTTCCACTGTCGTTATCAAAGAGGGTCTTACTATTTTCAAAGTGTGTTTAGCTAAGAATAGTAGAGTAAAACACAGGGCTGAGGAGTTCTCTCCGGTGTGCAGTTTGGTCACTTCTTTGGTTATGTCTTTATCCCATGATAAAGACCTAGCGAGTTGTTTCCCTCAGAGCAGGCTCCCTTTTTCACAGCTGCAGGGGAAGGACTTGTGCTAGAAGTCTTTTTCTTCCATGGATTGGGAACTGTGGCTGACTGCATTCCATGGCAGAATGTGTATTGCTGATGAGCTGGAATTAAATGTGCCTGAATTTTGCCCTCCTCAAGAAAAAAAACCACACAGAAACAACAAATACTCTCAACAGTTTAGTGTGTGCAAACACCTTAGAAGCGAGGCGTTGTGCCTGTGGAAGCCAACTTCTGGTGGCATGAAGACAAAAACCTCTTGTAGACACTTTTGATGTGAAGGGAGGTATAAAACTCTTCCATACCTTTGTTACAGTGAGAATAAAACCCTTCCATTCTTTCCCACACTCACAGTCATTAGCCTGAGAGAAGAGAAAAGGACAGTGTAAGAACAACTACAGCAACAACAATAAGTATGGTACTTCATATGGAAGCCTCAAATAACTCTCACCCCTTTGGAAGCACCATGCTTGTATACGAGCTCCCTGCCAAGCTACATCACACCCTGAAACCCTGCACTTCCCCAGTACTCCATGTTAAATTTGGGGGAGAGGACAGAGGTGGGAAGGTGGAAAAATTAAAAGCTCTGTTGGAGTGAAAGGAGAAGGTTATGCTAAGGAGAGGGGTGAGTCTCAAGTATAAAACCTTCTAGACAGTCCCCGAGCACTACAGTCTGTGTGGCTCCTGAACGGCAGGGTGGTCAGATAATTTATCTCCTTGGTTTTACAGGTGACATGGGCCTGTCAGTGTGGTACTTTGTGGTTTCTCCTGTATGTTTTCTTGTTAAATTCTTTGCTCTTTTCATATTTCCAGGTACTCCTGAGAAAAACTTTTCAGGCCCTGAGGGGCAGTTTCCCTGGTGTGAGGCTCCTTTGCCCTGCTTCCCTCTCTGCCTGCCTTTTGGTGCTGCCTGGCTGCAGGCTGTGCACTCAGATGTCAAGAAGGCAGCTGTACTTCCCACATCAAAATGGAGCTCTGAATATCTGTGGGAGATAAAGTACCAAGTGGCTTACGAGTCACAGCTTGCTTCTTTTTACCTTCAGTTCTAGTTCCCCATCCAGCAGCATCAGGATGAACTGTGCAGAGCCATTTTCCTCTGGACAAACGTTGGTTGCTGAGGTCAAAGCTGATATATCTAATTTCTGTGAGTACTAAGGGGAAGGGAAAAGAGAAATAGCACAGGTTGTAATTTTCACCAAAAATCCAAAGGAATTTGTTTAGAAGAAAATAGATTTAAACCTTTTTTTTTTTTTTTTTTTGCTAGAACTTGGGTTAAGTTTAACTGACAGATGTGCCAAAGCTCAGTTTTTCCTTCGGCTTACATAAACTCTTCTTACAAACAACTTACCTTCTGGATTTTTCCCATCCTAATCTTCATAATCCCAAACAGATTAAATCCACGAGACCTCCCTGAGTGTTTGCTTGGTGACTGCCCAACTAAACTCTCAGCCACAGTATACCATAATAATGCCAAGCACTGTTTCCTCAGCTGCATGAAGAAAAATCATGTTACACACCAGGATAATTTTACCCTTGTACACAGCCAAGGAAAAAGCACTCAATAAAATTATGAAGCAACGTGGATACGTTTGTAGCTCAGGTGCCAAGAAAATACTCCTTTTTTGTTTTGATAAGGCAAATTAATGCACTATAGTTTGCTTCCTTCTGGCTTTCTTTGATCTCAGCCTTTCTGTTACAATGTTCCATACAATTTTTTTGGTGACTATGCAGATGAGAGAGGAAAGGGTGTCGAGAGGTGTCTGGAGTACCTAAGGATTACTTGATGAAAATAACTGATGCACATAATCCGATAGGTAGTTACAAAGAGCACATTACTCACTGTTGGGGCTTCTTATCGTCATAAAAGAAGAGCATAGTTCCTCTGAGTTCTGTCCAATACACTCTAAATTCCTGTTGGAAAAGAGGAAGTGTCAGTTTGTGAAAATGATCTTTTTAGTTCCCACAAAATGCTGAAAGTGAAAGAACTGCTAAGAAGAAACTGTGTTGTCATACATTAGTTTTCAGTGTTTTAAAGATGGTTGAAGAGCAAGTATGTATTTTTGCAGGCAGTTTATGCAAGAAAAAGTTGAGTAAATAATTCTTTACAGGCAAAAACATATATAGGCTCTAGGTTATATATTTCTCTCTATAGGCTATATATATCTAGGCTTTGTTTTCTAATATCCTAATCTGGCATGGAACTAGAAGACTTTACTTTTAACTAATTTAAATGTTTTAAACATTCTTCAACAATTTGTCAAATTATTTAAAGGGGATATGTAATGGAAGGAAAATGTATTTTAAATGCCACTTTAAAATCTTGCTCTCCCTAAAAGGCCTACAAGTGGAAAATGGTGTGAGATGAACATGTCTAAAGACTCCAGTCTTCTGAACACCATTCTCTTGAGGTGCCTATTTGCATTGAGTTTTGACCCTGACAGTTTACTTCCTACAGGGAGGAGATCATGGAGCTGGATTGTAGTCTGACCTATTAACTGGATTTCTTGCTTTTGAAGTGCTGTTTTACACGCTTTGTCTTTAAATTCTGTTAGTAATGTTTGTAAATCAACACCATGCCAAGGTAAATACCATTGAAAGACTCTTCTAACTTCCCTAACGCAGTCATGCCAGAGGGATGGGAAAGGTTTTTCTGTTTTCATGTGCCCCATACCCTGAGAACTATAGCTGTTAGGGGAAGGTAACTCCTGTAAAACAGAAACTCTGTTCTAGTTTTCAGTTTAACTACCTGTTTTGTGTTTGTTGCTTGGTTTTTGGGGTTGGGTTTGGTTTTGTTTTTCGAGGTGGGGGTTTAAAACACCATCACAAAAATTGAGAAAAGAAATAACTTGTGAAGTCTGATAGGTTATACAAATAAAAGCAAGCGACGTTTCTCTGGAGTATCCTGCAGGTGATCCTTGCTCTTTACCCTGGTAGCTTCTAACTGGTCTTTCTGGTGGTTTCTGTCAAATCACTAGTGTAAAATTTCTATAGCATTCAGCCTCTGAGCCCCATCCTAGGAACACTCCAGTGCTGTGTGAAGGTAAACGTCCTTCTTAAACCATCTGCCTCTGGGAAGTTAACGAAGGCTGAGGCTGCTTGCTGTGGTATGGGGCTGGATGGCATGGGAAATTTTGGAACTGGAGTTTCTGCTCCATGGAAATGTAGTCGTAGTAGTTGCCCAGGAGCACTTGTTACTGTTTCACAGCCACGAATATGTTTTTCTCTTGGGCGTCTGGTCTCGCAATGGTGGTAATACACCTGGTCAGTCCCACACAAGTCTCTTCAGGTTGGCTGCGTGTTTCTGCGTTGCCCCGTGAGTTTTTGTTGTTCCAGTATGGGAGTTACTGAATTTCAGAAGGATGGATTGTTCAGGGGGAAAAAAAGGTTTTACATAAAGGGATATAAATAAAGGAATGTAACAAGGAGCTTTATTAAACTTGCAGGTGTTCTCCTGCTAGACAGAATAGGGCAATGTGTTAAATAATTTCTAGCACTGCAGAAGCATTAATACTAAGATTATTAGTCTACTTTTTGTTTCTTGGAGTTCTCATTTTCTGCGTGTCACAGTTTAGGCCCAGCCAGCAATTAAGTACTACATGGCCGCTCGCACACTCCTCTTCCTCGTGAGATGGGGAGGAGAAAATATAATGGAAGGCTCGTGGGACGAGACAAGGACAGGGAGGGATCTCTCACCAGTTTTGGTAACGGGCAAAGGAGACTCAACTTGGGGAAAAAATGAATTTAATTTGTTACCAATCAAATCAGAGTAGGATAATGAGGAATAAAACCAAATCTTAGAAACACCTTCCCCTCACCCCTCCCTTCTTCCTGGGCTCAACTTCACTCCCAAGTTCTCTACCTCCTCCTCCCACAGGGGGACTGGGAATAGGGGCTGCAGGTCAGTTCATCAAACATTGTTTCTGCTGCTCCTTCCTCCTCAGGGGGAGGACTCCTCACTCTCTTGCCCTGCTGCAGCGTGGGGTCCCTTCCCAAGGGAGACAGTCCTCCACTTGCCAACCACCATGCTTATTCTGTTCTTGTGATTATATCTGCCTTTAGCACTGCGTGACTCTCATTTTCTCTACTCTGCGCTTCTGCATTTACAGAGATGTGAGTGTAAGGAGGGTGAAAACCACTTTGTAACCCTAAGTACAGGGATTGTCATTGTCGAGCGCTAAAAAAGGGCAATCAGATGATCTTTGAGGTCCCTTCCAACCCTAACCATTCTATGATTCTATGAATCAGCTCGATTAGGGACATGCTCTGAACATACATGCTACTGTAACGTAAACAAGCACTGAGGTGTTTACAGATTTGTGTCTGAGCTATCTTGGGTCAAAAAAAAAAAAAATCACTCTTATTTTCCCAGTTAGTCCACATATGGTAAATCATCAGACCTTACTAACAAGAAAAAAAAAAAGATGTAGAGAATCTCACAGGTACTTCTAGTGGCGTGTCGCTGAAGACTTCTGGATGGATGCTGTTCTCCAGTAAATAGGGGATGCGTCAGAGCGATATAACCATGTCAAAGTTTGCTCTTGGTATTAAAAATATTGCATTGGCTTTTCACCACGGTGGCAGCTATGAAATCAGTCAAATGCATCCCACGTGTCAATAGGTAATAGTAAATTATAATGGAGATATTGATGGTTACCTTATGTGATTATTTTACACCATCTCCCCAGTAATGTGAACAGAAATAACTCGGTGTCTCTATTTTGGTGCAACCATTCATGTCAGCCAATGCTGAGAAATGTTTCCCATCGCAGGCTTGTAGCTCCCACCAATACAGATTTGAAAAAAATAGTTCAACGCATCCAATTCCCGGGACTGCGCACCTTACCTGGCATCTTGAGTGCCGGACAGACAGATAACCTTGGAAGTACAACGGCAGACCCGTGATCCTCTGCCTCTCCTGGAAGATTCGCCGAGGGGTTGGCTGAGGAATTTCCTCAGGCTGGTCCCTAATGCCTCCAGACATCCTTTGGATATCTCAGCAGGGTATCTGGATATCCTCTGTTGCTGTGCTCTTTTTTTCCCTTCTCTCCCGTTCTCAGTCTGCTCCGTATCAGCCTCAGCCAGAGAACTCACCCGGTGACCGGGAGGAAGAAGCAACATCTCAAAGAGGAAGTCTCCGTACGTGCTTTCAGGTCAGTGCACACCGCCGACTCTTTGCTTCGTGTATGGTTGTGGGGGGAACTGGACTGAATGGATTAAACCGATCTTTTCCTTCAGAGCGTGCTCCTCAGGACTGCTCGAGGGGAAGACATTCGAATGATGAGCACGCTGGTACCAAAGTGCATCATTACTGTGACGGGTGTCACCTGGAGGTCATGGTGGAAAAGCCCGCTTTTTATGGCTTCCAGCACCAGATTTTTCAAGGGCTGCTGCCAGGGCGGGGACTGCTCTCAGCTGACTCAGAAATAATATTTAAATTTTTCATTGGGAACATGGATTAACTTTGAGACTATCGGAGCACAGAACTTTCTTTAGCAAATGGCTAGGGGGATTACAGGACACTTAAAGTAATATTGGAAATAAATCTAAAGTTGTTTATAACTGGCAAGGATAAATCAACTTTGCAACGTGCATGTAGGGAGACTTCCATTGTGAAAGAGCTAATGTACCAGAGTCTTTAAAGAAATCGTGATGGGAGATGGTAGTTCAGGAATGAAATGTTGGTCCTGATGAAATGAGGGGTGTTAATTTCCATCAGTTTCACAGAACCATGATGTTTAACTTCCTTTCTGGCCTTCCCCTTATCAGTCAGAAACAACAGGGCTGGGCGGAGAATGGATTGAGGGCAGCACAGGGGGAAAAGGACTTCGGGGTGTTGGTTGATGAGAAGCTCAACATGAGCCAGTGATGTGCGCTGGCAGCCCAGAAAGCCAACCGTGTCCTGGGCTGCATCCAAAGCAGCGTGGGCAGCAGGTCGAGGGAGGGGATTCTGCCCCTCTGCTCTGCTCTGGTGAGACCCCACCTGGAATACTGTGTTCAGCTCTGGAGTCCCCAGCACAAGAAGGACATGGAGCTGCTGGAACGAGTCCAGAGGAGGCCACAAAGATGATCTGAGGGCTGGAGCACCTCTGCTATGGAGACAGGCTGAGAGAGTTGGGGCTGTTCAGCCTGGAGAAGAGAAGGCTCCGGGGTGATCTTATTGCAGCCTTCCAGTACTTACAGGGGGCCTACAGGAAAGCTGGAGAGGGACTTTTTACAAGGGCGTGTAGTGACAGGACAAGGGGCAATGGATTTAAACTGAAAGAGGGCAGATTTCGATTAGATATAAGGAAGAAATTCTTCTCTCTGAGGGTGGTGAGGCACTGGCACAGGTTGCCCAGAGAAGCTGTGGCTGCCCCATCCCTGGAAGTGTTCAAGGCCAGGTTGGATGGGGCTTTGGGCAACCTGGTGTAGTGGAGGGTGTCCCTGCCCATGGCAGGGGGGTTGGAACTCGATGATCTTTGAGGTCCCTTCCAACCCGAACCATTCTGTGATTCTATGATTCTATGATGAGAAGACTTGGGTGTTTCAATCAATTATGATTGCTCCTAAATGCAAAGCAAACATTATTAAAAAAAAATAAATAAAAGGCTTGGTTTTGGTTGAACATCTTCATGGGCTTTCCTGTTTCTCAGCTGCGAGCAGGTGTAAGATGAGCACATAATGAGCCGGTGCGGTGATCTGTGATAGATCCGATTTCTGCTGGAGTCTCTGAGGGGCTCAGCCCTACGTGTCAAAGTAAATTCCCCATGTCATCTCCAAACCCGGCTGGGGACGGGTACCTGTTCTCGGATTTTGGCTAAATTGCAGATTTTTGTGCACGTTCTCTATTGATTGTGTTTGAATAGCAGAATTTGACTTTGCTGTTGAATGTTGCCGAAAAAGCTAATTAACACGGGTGCTTGAAGAGTTGCTTGGCAAGGCTAACGATGAGCCAGCACTTAGCCCACCGCTTGCCGGTGTGTGATAAAAAGCATCATTTAAAATTAGATTTTGGGGCTGTCTTTTGCAGATAGTGTTAAAACATTGTGACTGTTAACGGCATTATTTTTGCAAGCAGTTGCTTCCGTTCACTGTGGAGTTTTTCACGATAGTTTTAAAGAAAAAAAAAAAAAATCGCAGCCCTGCTGTGGTGGACCGCAGACGTTTTGCAGCGTTTCGAAAAAACAGGGATTTGAACCGGGGATTGATTTTTCGAGGGGAAAAAGCGACGGGCGCAGGCGGCGCCACCGCCTCTCCTCAGGGAAAGGAAGCGGCGCCGCGGAGCGCGCGGCGGCGGGAGGGCGGGGGCAGCCGCTGGCTCCCGCGCAGGCGCCGCAACGGCCGCGGCGGGGCGCGCGCGCGCCGAGCAGCCGCCGGCCAATGGGGCAGGGGCTCGTGGGGGGGGGGAGGGGGCGTGGCCCGCCGGCGGTGCGCGCGCGCGGCGGGAGGGCGGGCGAGGTTTGAAAGCGGCGGCGGCGGCGGCGGGCGGCTCGGCCCGGTCCCGCCGCCGGCTGCCGTCCTTCTCGTCACGGCGGCGCGGGATGGCGGAGGCCTTGGTGAGACAGCGCGGGGAGGCGGCGTGGGGGGTCGTGCGGTGGGGTGGGCAGCGGCCGTTCCCTTCCGCAGCAGCCGAGGCGCGGCCCTCTCCTCGCTGCGCTCCTGAGGGGCGGGCGGGCCTGTGGGGCCGCCTTCCCGCCCCCCGGCAGCGCGGGGAGGCTGTGGGGATGCCCCGCTTCCCCCCGGGGAAAGCGGGGCCGCTGTTATCGCTCTGCCCTCCCTCTTGGCGCCAGTTGCCGCCACAAACACTTCTGTTCTGAGGGCTCCTCTGCTGGGCGCCCCGTTCGCCTGAGGCCGCCGGCAGCCGCGCCGGTCGCTCGTCGCTGAGATCTTGTTTTTCACGGGTTAACGCGTAAAAAACCGACTTTGTCTAGGCGTGCCAGAGACCTACTCATCTTTCTCCTACCGGTGTCTGCCAGAGGTACGCGAGGAGCTTAAGTTTTAAAAGCTCTTTGTGTGTATCGGGGTATGAACATTATAAACTGTTAAAAGCTTTTTAGGTCTGTTACAGGAATTTTTCATTTTCTTATGTGAAAGATTGCTTGCCAGTTGACTACACTGCACTCCGCTGCAAGTGTGAGCCCGAGTGAATGATCTGCTGTGGATTATGGTTTTGCTGTTTCCGAAGTGATGACTTTTGGTCAGTCGTTATTCCATGCAACCTAGAGTTTCTTCCTGCCATTTTAAGCTGATGCTGAAGGTTTGCAGTGGAATAAATCCTTACATGCTTTGGGTTATTTTTATTGCAAGAAGTAATATCAAAGAGGAGTCACAAGGAAGTGCAGGGTAATGTCAGTATGGCAAACGTAGGAAAAATGTGCTGAGTTTTGTTGTATTAGGACTGGATAATCTCCCCACTGCACATACATTCTGCTCCAGTTTACACAAATGAAGAAGAGGTCATAATTGGTTTTCAGCTAAACATTTAGAATTTTTTGGTGAAAAACAGTATTTTGCTTAGGTCTTTTGCTCGCCCTTCCTCTTTGTATTGTCTACAGTCTTTCCCTGTTCCCAGCTCAGTAGGCTTTATTTCGTTTGTTGGCATAGAAAGTAACATTGATAATACATGGTCGTTTGAATTATTACTACTCTAGTTGTGATAATAGATGGCTGGAGTCATGTCTGCTTTTCAAATGACTTTGATGACACTCGGGATTCAGGTATATGAAGAAGTGCTGGGAATTAATCCAGGCTTTAGTTTTACCATGGAACAGCTGATGTGTTCTCACTGCCTGTCAACATGGTCTTCCCTGTGACAAACACAGGGTGAGACTCTCCGTGAGAGCAGTGCTTACAGAGCAGCAGATGTGCCGTAAGGTTGTGTCCTAGCTTGATTTGTGGTAGATCGTTCCTTTTCCTTACTTAAAAGATTATTTTGGTAGTTGTCACAGAAATGTTAACTAAATCCTTAGATTCTCTGTGGTTTCTGTCATGTGACTCTCCTGCAAGTCTCTCTGGCTGTAAATGCAACAGATGCTTGGTGGTTCTTGAGGAAAGCTGAATTTCTGGCAGTTGTTACAGGGGCTGTAACTGCTGCCACCTTCTAAGGAAAACAAGGCTGCAAAACTCCCACTAGTTTCAGGTGGATCGGGAATCCTCAAGACTTGCTTACACGAGGAATGGGAGGTTGGTCACTTATTTGTTTTTCTGTCATGCTTAGTAAAAATTGATTCTTATTTCTTCACAGAATCATTTTAAAAAAGACTACAGAGCAAGATTCTGCCATGGAGGAGGGTAATTTACATTTAAAATTTTATTATTAAATACAGTTGTTTGGAAAACATTGGTTTTTGTCTGAGAGCTTAATGCCAAAACTATTCAGTGTATCTTATTAAACTGATGCTATGATGTTTCCCAAAATTCTTGTATTTCTTAGTGTTGAGAGGAGCAAATTGTGCTGGGGGACAAAGCACCACGAATTTCTTTTGCGTTCCTCTGCTGAAGCAGCAGGCTGTGGTACCATGGTGTAGCTATACCTAAGCTACCCCTGACTAGGCTGTCTGAGCATGGAAGCCGTAGTCTGTGCAAACATCTGATGACACCAAGCTGTGTGGTGTGGTGGACACGCTGGAGGGAAGAGATGCCATCCAGAGGGACCTTGACAGGCTGGAGAGGTGGGCCTGTGAGAACCTCATGAAGTTCAACAAGGCCAAGTGCAAGGTCCTGCACGTGGGTCAGGGCAATCCCAAGCACAAGTACAGACTGGGCGGAGAATGGATTGAGAGCAGCCCTGAGGAAAAGGACTTGGGAGTGCTGGTGGATGAGAAGCTCAACATGAGCCAGTGATGTGCGCTGGCAGCCCAGAAAGCCAACCGTGTCCTGGGCTGCATCCAAAGCAGCGTGGGCAGCAGGTCGAGGGAGGGGATTCTGCCCCTCTACTCAGCTCTCGTGAGACCCCACCTGGAATACTGTGTTCAGCTCTGGAGTCCCCAGCACAAGAAGGACATGGAGCTGCTGGAGCGGGTGCAGAAGAGGCCAGAAAGATGATCCGAGGGCTGGAGCACCTCTGCTATGGAGACAGGCTGAGAGAGTTGGGGCTGTTCAGCCTGGAGAAGAGAAGGCTCCGGGGTGATCTTATAGCAGCTTTCCAGTACTTAAAGGGGCTACAGGAAAGCTGGAGAGGGACTTTTTCCAAGGGCATGTAGTGATAGGTCAAGGGACAATGACTTTAAACTGAAAGAGGGCAGATTTATATAGGATCTAAGGAAGAAATTTTTCACTCAGAGGGTGGTGAGGCAGTGGCACAGGTTGCCCAGAGAGGCTGTAGATGCCCCATCCCTGGAAGTGTTCAAGGCCAGGTTGGATGAGGCTTTGGGCAACCTGGTGTAGTGGAGGGTTTCCCTGCCCATGGCAGGGGGGTTGGAACTCGATGATCTTTGAGGTCCCTTCCAACCCAAACCATTCTGTGATTCTATGACTCCTTGTATGAAGGGATAGATGTGCAGCCTGCACATTTCATTTCTGGGTTTACTGGGATGGGATAACTGTGCAGGCAACATTACTTGAGGACTGATTTAAAAAAAACTTATTTATTTCAAGTGAGAATCTCTCTTCATGCCAAAGCTCTTTTACCTGATGGCTGCTGCAGTAGTTGTATGTTTTCTCTTATGTAAAGAGATTTCTTCTTTTTCATCATATTCTGTGGCAGTGGGGCTTTTTCTCCTGGAGTTTATGTTTAGACAAGTTTCTTTGCAGGTGTCTGGGCATGGCAATGGTAGGGAAAATATATTAAAATTGGGGCTAGTGGAAATAATCTAAAATATTAAGTAGCAAGAACCTTACCACTTTTATGTTGTTGGGATAGGAACAATTAGTATTTTTGATTGAAAATATTTTTTTCCCCTCTTCTTTCCAGAAACAAGATTGATGTACAGCCAGGTCAAAACGTACTGAAAATCATCCAGGATTGTTTCGAAAGTAGGTTTTCATTTGGTGTTTTGCTTAATTTTCTGGTTAAAGAAAAAAATCATTTCTTCCTTGTATTGTATTTAGTGGTAAATAAATAGAAATAAAAAATAGAGATAAAAGGATAAAAATAAAGTCGTTCTCACAGTCTCTAAAAGCACTCCCTTCCCAGGTGCTTAAAACTGTCTTAACAGTTTTGTAAAGGTAATCTTTCTCCAGAGTAGCAGGATTCTTTCGTGCTTGGATTTATGTCACCTTAACGAGCCTTTGCAACTTGTCAAAATAAATGAAGCCGGGACAATTCCAAGAATCCCTTACTTACGGTTTTTCCTTTCTAGGTTGTGACAGTGATCTCACAACAAGGTCTCCAAGTGCTCCCCGTTGCTCAACTCCTGTTGTCAGAAACAAGAACAGGACATCGATACAGAGCCAAAGGGTACGTTGGTTATGGCAGTGTCACAACACAGCGTTGGGCACAGTTTCACCTGGAAACAAGCCTAGTTTTGTTGACCCCACCTGGAATACTGCGTTCAGCTCTGGAGTCCCCAACACGAGAAGGACATGGAGCTGCTGGAGCGAGTCCAGAGGAGGCCACGAAGATGATCTGAGGGCTGGAGCACCTCTGCTATGGAGACAGGCTGAGAGAGTTGGGGCTGATCAGCCTGGAGAAGAGAAGGCTCTGGTGTGATCTTATTGCAGCCTCCCAGTACTTACAGGGGGCCTACAGGAAAGCTGGAGAGGGACTTTTTCCGAGGGCATGTAGTGACAGGACAAGGGGCAATGGCTAACTGAAAGAGGGGAGATTTAGATTAGATATAAAGAAGAAATTTTTCACTGTGAGGGTGGTGAGGCACTGGACCAGGTTGCCCAGAGGAATTGTAGATGCCCCATCCCTGGAAGTGTTCAAGGCCAGGCTGGATGAGGCTTTGAGCAACCTGGTGTAGTGGAGGGTGTCCCTGCCCATGGCAGGGGGCTTGGAACTAGATGATCTTTGAGGTTCCTTCCAACCCAAACCATTCTATGATTCTGTGGGATTTGGTTCTGCATGAGTGTGGAATGAATAAGCTCCACGTGTCACTTCTATTAGTATAGAGGCTATGATTTAACTTTCTGTTGTAGTTGTTGGTAATATTTTTTCTTAGTTTGTTGTGCTCTAGTAGTAAATATTCTATAACTAGATTTCTTGAAGACCTTGTTTTCTTGGGTATTTGCTAATGAAAGGTTTTTCAGCTTTTTGTCCAGGACAGTTAAATTTCCTGTGGTGTCAGGTTGAAGCACGCTGTCTTATAACTGGTGGTGGGTGTGGCTGCCTTGGACTCCATTTGGGTTGGTTTCGGCCCCTTTGCCAGCTCTGTGGACACAGTTCTTGGCTGTCTAATGGATAGTAAAATTGAAAGGTGATGCTTGTATAAAAGCAGCTTGTCAACTCCTGACAAACAGTGATCTGAACAACAACTGTGTATCTGTAACTTCCTTGGAGAGTGGAAACAAGTTGAGGGACTTGTTAATGTGCCGTCTGAGAGAATGGTGCCAATAATCCAGTTTGTTTATATAGTTTCAATATTTTGATTCTAATAGTTTTTTGTAAAAATTGGATATTCTTTTAATGGCAGTGTTGAGAACAGGCATCCTTTATAATGGTGATTGTTTACTTCAGTCTGATGTTACAATATCGTATAATCCCAAAGATATTCTTGCAAAACCTCAACCTGACTTAACAAAGGTGAATTAAATTGTTTAAATTAATTCATTCTAATGAAAAGAATCTTGCCTGTGGACTAGCAAGATGTCTGTTCAAAGCTGCAGATAGATTTTTGCTGTCCACACTGTTTTACCTGTTTGAAATTTAGAGTTAGTTTTAGAAAGTCTTGTGACAGAAAGTTGAAGTGCGTAGTTAGAACTGTGCTTCAAATGAAGTCCGAGTAAGAGTTAAGGGAAGGAAATTATATTGTGTTCTGCAGAGGTTTATATTCCTGTCAAAATACTGTTGCTTTATCAAATATTTTATTTTTTCTCATTGTTCATTATCGACTATGACAACCAAAGGCAGGGTTAACTAACTCTGTGAAAAGAGCCTGTAATTCTGAGGAGCCCTTACTTGCATCACCACTAAAACCAGTCAGCAGCAGAGGTTGGTAGCACTATTATTGAACTAATTTTTGGTGGGTTACTGTTTCTTGGGCTTTTGTAACGTTTTGAGTCCAAGAATCAAACCTATTTTATATATGTATGGCAGACTGGTTACGTGGATCACCCCTGAAGCCTGCAATACGTCATTATGTCGCTGGTTCTAGAAAAACAAAATCTCCTGTGTCTAAAAGAGAAACAAATAGTTTATTAAAAGATGTTGAAGCACTATCCAAAAGTCCTTCGGATCCTGAGGATGATCACGAGTCTCTTGAATCACCTCTTCTTGTGGAGGAAGCGAAAAGTTCTCCTGTACATAAGTAAGTAGAACTGAACATGGTGGTGGTGTCTTGTCCCCCCACCTTACTCCTTAGGCTAAACTCCATTGATGAGTTTGGATTGTGAACTCATAAAAAATAATTCCAAGCTTTTTAGAAAATTTCCATCTGGGTTTAGAAAGGACAGACTTGTTGTTTATTAGTTGTTGTTCTACTGGTGATAACGGTTAATTCCTCAAAGTGCAGTACCCAAGTGCAGGAAGCCTGTCAGAATAGATTTGAACTCTATTTCGCAGGAAAGTGCCCCAATTTATCATTTTCTCAGGTAGTCCAGACTTTTTCAGTGAATCCTAGTGACAGTGTTGACTTTAAAAGTTAACAAAAAATTGCAGATATTAGCAGCCATGGTTCCTCTCACTCTGAATATGCAAATATTTTATACAAAGTAGAACAACTTCAGTTGCGATCGTTATCTCCTCTTTGGAGAATTTGAAGCCCAGCTGCGCTAGTGGCCAGTGGTCCCAGCCACAGTTCTGTTTTCCTGGAGTAGTGAATCTCTGGGGTAGATCACAGAGAGGGGCTGACGCTGATCCCATTAATTCCCACTGATGGAGTGAGACTGGGAAGAGAGTGCACCTAGGGTTTAGGAAACCTGATGATTTCTGAAGCACGTTCTCCTAAAATTAGGAATTTGGCTTGCTGAGCAGCCTTCACTTTGATCACAAGCTGACCCCATGTTGCCTCTTGGACACTTGCTACTGTGCTGGGAAGTAGTACTGCTAACCTGTGTTCCAGCAAATTACCAAGTGGAAGCTTATTCGTAAGAAATGAGATGCTGTCAGCAGGAGAAAATGAGGGCATCTGTCCATCTACCCGATACTTTAATGTGCACTCAGGATTTGTAGCATCATATTTGAATGCTGTTTCTCATACACAGGTTACAATTCGATGACCAAAATACTCCTGCTGCAGTAAAGAGCCTGGAAGGACCTCAGACTGGGAGAGATGAGCAGGTTGTTCTTGTGCTAGGAACAAAACGTATTGCTATGTCTTCTGTACAGAAAGAGAAGTCTTTCTCTTCGGCTGTCTTGGCAGCTGTAGCAACAGGAACGCTTGGAAAAAGGTTTGTTTTGAGGCTTAATATGGAACATAACGTGCTAGTAAAATAACCCAGTCCTGAGTACTGGAGGAACATCCTTTTGTCTATAAACATGGTCTGGGAGAATGTGTTTGAGATAGTCCAGCATTACTGAAAAATGCCGCTTGAGGAAGGGTTTGAATAGTTGTTTTGAAGTTTTGTGCTGTTAGGACTTAACAGTGCTGTTGCTTTTGCCTGCCAGTGAAATAGTATGTAGCTGTTGAATAGTGTTTCAGATTGAGCCTGGGATGTTTTGGCAGGTAGGTTGGAGGATTTGGGAAAACCTAGTGTGATTCTGAAGTTAGCAGTGATCAAGCAGTCTTTTTCAGAGCTAGTAAGGATGTTACCAGTTAGACAGGAAGTTGTCTATCCAGCACCTGAGCAATAATGAGGTGTGAATCTGAGGACCAAGCAAGGACAAGCAGGCCTTGTGCTCTTTTTGGAAGCTAAAGGGCAATGAATGATGAACTTTATAATAATTCTTCCAAGGAATGTCCTGTAGCTTGTCAAGGTGTTCTGGAGTCACCGCTAGATTTGCAAGATTGAAAGTCTTTTTTTTTTTCCGGTCGAATGATATGAATATTTTGTCCCTCCTTTCTTTAGATATTCGGCCTCAATATCACCGCCATCACCACCTCCTGTGAAAGATCAAGATACAGAAATAGAAAATGAAATTGAATTTTTAATTGATGACTCAGATGGTGTATCTTCTAATTCTTGGTTTTCAATACCCCGTAAGAACAAAAAATCAAAACCAGATGGCTCTGCAACTCCTGTTTCTAAATCTCAGCCCTCTGAGAAGGAGAAGACAGAGACTAAGAAAGGCAAGAACAGAAAAGGACAGGTTGAAGCACTTACTAAACAGAAAATGGATGATTTGGATGTTGGAGTACCTGACTTCAGAGGAACATCAGAGTCTGATCCAGTTTCCAACAGTGAAGGAGAGGTCCTTAAATCTCAAAGGCAAAACAGTACTCATGTGGGTAAGTTATTTAACAGATCTTCAGCCTTCTTCTTCCAGGTCACATTGCTGGATTTTTTTGGTGGTGGTTTATTGGGAAATAAGGATAAAGTAGATGAGAGACATTAGTGGGTTCCTAATTGATGTTTCAGTTGCACAGTTAGGTTTGGGTGTATGTGAGGCAGTGAGACAGTGTCTTTACTCTTCCCCTCGTCCTCCTTCCTCATAGGACTTTAAAAATTAAGTTAGCAGTGTTGCCTTTTCTTGTGAGCACACAAAGAACCCACAAGCTTTTGCTCCTTTCTCCATAGAAAGAAGATTAAGAAACATGCTTTGAACTGAAAGGGATCAGTTTTTAGAAATTATTTGAGAAGAGTTTTGTAGCAGGAAGCACTAAAAACTGGAAAACAGATAGAATTTAACATTTCTGCCCTTTTTTTCTGCTAGGAAATACTGGAAGTACACCAAAAATTCTGTTGTGACTTTTCCATACACTATAGTTAGAGAAAACCTTTTAATCATCAGGGAAAAATCTGGTTTTGTGGGTTTTTTTTATTTTTTTTTTTAATTCTTTGGTTTATTTGTATGCATTCAGATGTCAACACACATCTTCAGGTTTGATGGGAGAAGATACTAACTTCCAAGTGTTTTGTGTATTGATAGGAAAGACTAAAAAGGATGCACTTAAGCAGGGCTCTCCAAACCGGAAAAAGGAGAGGTCCTGGAAACCAGAAGCTGAAGAAGTGATGTTGTCATGTTCTGTGTTGGGAACAAAAGCATCTGATGCAGGACAACGTAAAGCAAGGCTGCTGCCAAGTGAGGATTCTCCTGTGCCCTCAGCTGGTCATCAGCAAGAGCCGTCTGTGTCTTCAAAAAAGAATCTCAAGTCTTCCAAGTCTCTGCAGTCAGCTTCAAAAGCTTCTTCCCAGCGTTTAGTTCCCACGAAACACACTAAGCAGAAACTTACAGAAGATACAGTAGCTCAGAAACTGGGAGAAAGTCAGGGGAAGAAGCTTAAAAAATCTGGCAAGAAAAGTAGTGATAAAAAACCTCGGTTACAGAGAGAGGAGAGTTCTGACAGCGAGCCTGGTGAAGAGGAGCTCGAAAGAGAGCCTGGAAAACTGAATGAAGTGTTTGCCTCACCTGTGCGGCACAAATTCCAGACGTCTGGGATTCAGAAGCTGCCTGAGTCTGAAAAGCCCAAAAGTGTGTCGCAGGCTTCGGAGTCGCTCGGTGGTGCAAATAACAGAACTCCTGTGAAAGCACAACAGCTTCCCCTAGGCAGCGTGAAGAATTCCGGAAAGGAACGAGTATCAGCCAAGTCCGCAGGGAAGGTATCCAAAAAAAGTGATCGCAGAACCAGCAAAGGTGTTTGCTCAAACCCTGAGGACGCTGAGTCTGAAACGGATTCCGACAGCTCTTCTGTGCAGAAAGCAGCAAGAAAAAGCCAGAAGTCATCAGATGGGAAAACAAAAAGTAGCAAAAGAAAACGTAACGCACAGCATGGACTACAGTAAGCTTTTTATGTAATTCCTTACAAATGCGGTATGACTTGGTAGGTAATTAAACACATCTTGTTAGTTTTTAAACAGTAATGGCCCAGTTGAGTCATGTGATGGTTTCAGGCTGGTTGAATAGCTACTAGAGAAACCAAATGGTGTATCAGCATCCTGTTCTCAAAGGTGGCTACCAAATCCAGTGGCTGCTTCTACATAAGGAAACTTGTGCTGGAATTTTTCAAGTGTTCTTTTGAGACTGGAGTAGCAGATCCAGTTTAAAAACAAAAAATAGACAAAAAAAGATACACATGCACGCACAACCCCACCACCTGTAGAAAAACTTTACTGCCAGGTTTGTTACTTTGTTTACAAATTGAGAAAATAATGTTTCATTCTTCAATTGTATTTATTTTGGTGGAAGTAACTTTACTAATGATAAGTGATCAAAAGAATAAGCTTCTTTAACCAGTCTAATTGAGTTTTAATCACTGTGCAAAGAACGTGCTTTGTATTTTTTTTTTAAATGTCTATTTTATGGTTCTATTCAGTATATAAAGTTATTACTGAAAGGAACCTGCAGGTTAAGTAAAATTGACTTAACATAATAATAATAATTTTTTCTCTTCTAGAGATTTCTTTGCAGTTGAGAAGGCTACAAGTCATGAAAGGTAATTTCCTGCATTGTCTGCAAAACTTGCATTTAATCTCACTTGTGCCTCACTGAGAACAGCTGTTTGGTGCTACTACTGCATTCCATGTTCTACTGGCGCAGAACCTAGTAGCAAAGGAGTTGTGGTTCATGCCTGAGGTGTTTAAATACTGTGCTGATGCAGTTAATAAACTAGTAAAACTCTTCTTCCTGTCATGAGTAAGGGGTCATAGTAAGTTTCTTGCCCTTGGGGATTTTTTTTTGGCTTTGAGGCTTGCTTCCACATTGGTGTGTGGTTTTTGAACAGAAACACCAGTGCTCCTGGAGCTAGTAACAACTGTGCTGATAAAGTTACTGTTAAGTAAGGTGTGGAACTGTACCTACGACCCGAACTCTTGGTTGTGCACAGTCACAGACGGGGAAGGGAGGAGAGGTTGAGCTGTCAGAGAAGTCCTGCTACAAGAAATTTGATTGCTCTAGAGTCTCTGGTGGAGTTACATAGTTGTTAATCATTGTCATTTGGTGGGGGAGATTTTATGACAGAATGCATATTACAAATTACAATTACAAACTATTTTACTGTCCTTTCCTTACGGTATGCAAAACATTTCTTTAAAGCAGTTCTATAACCGTGGGCTATGGAAAATTTCTTGAAACATAATGCTACAGAGGAGAGGAGGTCTGTTTCTTTTGGAAGGGAATAAAAAGAAAAAAGCTCAAAAGATTTTTCGGAAGCCTGTTTAGAGAGAAGGTGTGAATGCCATTTTGTCTGCCTGATGGCCGAGTAGAGAAGCCATTGATGAATTTCAGACCTGTGCTTCCTAACTCACAGTCATTTGCTTCAGTGTCTGGGACAGACAAAGGGCAACAAAACTCACCCCATGTGATCTTATATTTGCTCTTGATAGTGCTGTAATGTTCCTTTGACATTTAACATGTTCAAGCAGGTGTTTTTTTTTTTTTTTCCTTTGAAGTGGACCTGTTCTAGAACGTGGTGATAAATTTAGTTCCAGAAGTAAGTCTTATGAACAGGATAATACATCTTCAGGTAACGTTTAAAGTTGGTGTTTTCTTGCATTTTATGTATAAGCTTCTTATAAGCTGTAATTGATGGTACAGTAATTCCTGTCGTATTCTGCTTGTCCAGAGTAAGAAATGCAGATTTTATTAGCAGATTTATGCCCAAGTATGTGATAACAGAATGCCAGCTTTATGTTGTGTTCGCTTTGGAAGGGCACATACTACATGTTTGGCATCAAGCCTGCCAGGTTAAAGTTATCCTTCCAAAATATTTTTGAACAAATTTTTTAGACTCGGTTTGATGCGTTGCCAGGTGATGGTGCTGTACACAATCACTTCAGGCCACCCTAGACCAAATTTTACAGCCTTATGGAATTGTGGCCTGTTTGTCTAAAAATATTTTGATTTTCTTTGAAGTTTCCCTACACAAGTTGCACTTTCTGTCATAATGAATATGGGCCCCGGGGATAGAAAGTCTTTTCCTTAGTGTTTTAGGCCAGTTGTCAATGTTGTTAGTTCGTGGAATTCTTTCTTCAGAGTCCTAGTTTTGTGTGTGGTCTGGTAAGAAGTTTGTTCTGGAGTCAGAGGTGAGTGCTATAATGCTGAATGACCTTGCATTTCAATCAATAAAATTTTATGTGTACTTAAAATTTGCCAATGTTTAATCAGAGGGATGGGTCTGAGGAATATTTACTTCAATGTATAGTTTTCGTGGGATTTTCAAGCTTTCACTGTTTAGAAACTGATTGCATATGCTGTTTATCTACATTGGGTTTAAAGAAAAAAATGTTAGTGGGAAATACTTCTGCTTTGTGGTACCTTTGATTGCTTCTAGTTGAGTATATTGAATAAAAATCAGAAATAGTAAATGCCTATAGTGGTTTTTTGCATGTTTTTTCAGATAATTCTGAAGACTCGGATTACCAAGAGAGAGAACTGTTGTCAGACTACGTAGCAAGGCATAAAATAGGTAAGATTATTTTAAGAAATCTTAATGTAAGTGCATAAATACCAATGTATTTCCAACTTGATGTAAACTTTGCTGAAGGAGACACAGGAATGGTTCATATGTTAGTAAGTATTTACAGATAAAGCGTGCTAGTTCTTTAGGGTACTATGACCCTTCTCTAATTTTTAAGTTACTTTGAAAACTTCTAGTGTTTCTTTTATTACTGTATTCAGCAATTTTCTTTTTAACTGTCACATTTCCATTTTTCCTTTAATATTGAGCCAAGACACAGTTCAGTGAGAGCAGGAAGAGTTTGAATTTGTTTTACACAGTGTAACTGCGGGTGCAAATAACTTGCCTTTGGTGGTGGTCCGAGTCCGGACAGGATGCAACAATGGGCCTGCAGTCGATTCCAGTCTCATATTAGTCTGTTTTTATTGGGTTTTATTCCCTTTGTGATTTTTTTTATGCACAACACTGTAGTTGTCTACCTTCAAAAACTATTTTGGCAAGTTTTTTTTTTATTTACTGTTTTTCATTTTTATTTTTAACATTTAAATATTCTTGACTAATTTGCTTTCAACTCTTAAGGGGCTTTTATTCTTTCTTACAAACACTAAAATATCAAATCTTACTGTATTCATATATGGCAGCTTAGAAAAACTGGAAGTCAAGACTGTGTAGTAAGTAAGTCTGGAGATAAATATCTGAGAAGTATTGGAAACATGGGATTTCAGATGGCAAAAGTGCTGCTTTTCTGAACCTTGGAGATGGGCCTTGAGAATCTGGAAGAGGAGGGGCTGCTTGTGCAATCTCTGTTACTCTCCTCTTGCCTTTCCACTGTTGCCAGTGAAATCCCTCAGATTTAGACTTCTTAGTCTCTGTTGAGAGCTTTGTCTTCCCAGTTGTGGGATGTTTGCTGCTCGTGTGCTTGAGCCCCTCGTGTCTGTATCTCGGTGATGCACTAAGTCATGTAGAATGAAATCTAATATAAAGTCAGCATGGTGACTGTTTAAGAAAACGGAGGGTGAAATATTGATGTGTGCCAAAGCAGGCTTTTGGTAATCTGTGATTCCTTTTTCCTGTTGTGATAGTGATGTGATATAAATATCACCTGGGAAGTGCTGACCCCTGATAGGGAACACCAGGAAAGGGTATCTAATGTTTTCCGTTTCTGAATTTTCCTCTCATGTTTAATGTGAATGGTTTCATCCTTTAAATCAGTAATGCCTTCCAACACACCAAATGTTCGTCGGACAAAAAGGATACGCATCAGACCTCTGGAATATTGGCGAGGCGAGCGTGTAAACTATACCATGAGGCCTTCAGGTATTAGTTCCAAAATACTTCTTTCCTTTCTCCTGATAGGGCAGTAGAGAGAAATCTGTGGGTTGATCTCGTGCCAGGAAAGCTTTGGGATGCTTACCATTTGGTAATTTTTTTAAAAAGCAGATTATTTATGGTCTCCAGCTATTTAGTCATGGTTCTGTGTAGTCTTTTTCTGTCCTGATACTCTGTGTCAGCTAGAAATAGTATCAGCAGAGCGTGTTAAGTACCTTTGCCTTAACTGTTCAGGGAAGAACAAAATGGTTTCTCTGTACTATTAGGTTTATTACATCAAAATTCTGTATGATACTGGAAAAAGATCATTTCTCTTTGTGTCAGGATTGTTCTCCAGAGCAGACACCATGATATTTTATACAGTCTCAGTGTTAAATTCCCAAAGTGATAGAATGTATCTTGTTCTCAGGGATTTTTTTTTCTGAAAATTCAGCCTAATTTGGCTGTTTCCTGATTAATTATTCCGCTTGAAAATAGTTTTTCTGTACCTAAAATTGAAATTTTGCCTTAAAAATTGACTCATGTCATGATTTTCTGAAATGTTGTTTGAGATATGATCAAATTCTTTTCAAAAGTCTCAAGTTACACTGCACCCCAAAATACTTGATGTTGAAAAGCATTTTGTTTTTTTCTGGCTTTCCAAAGCTGTCTGAAAAGTTCAGCATCAAGGAAATACACCCTCAGCCGAAATGCTTGTTGGTTGTGCAGGTCTGCATTCTTGTAAAATTCTTATGGTTTGTGAACTTTGTGAAACATTCTTTTGTTTCAGGAGCGCTTGTGATTAGTGGAATAGTGTGTCCAGAAACAGAACCTCACAGGAAGATTAATCGGAGGAAAGGAGGTCACAAGCAGAAAAGAGATGAAAGAAGTATGAACACAGACTTTTTTCTTTTGATACGTCAAAAATTAAATCAATCTGTAATCAAGTACTCCATTGCTGTAAGATTTTTCTCCTGTAAAAACTTGATTCTCTGTCTGGGTGAAAATAATTTTATAATGAGATGTGTTAATGTAGAAAAACCTCTTCGTATTGTACCTGTAGCAATGCTGTATAATCTTGTTGTAAAAACTTGAACTTCTCTGCAGTAGAAAGGAGGAGATAGAGGACATACCCAGGAGGGTTGTGGTGCCTTTAAAGCAGGGGCTGAAGAAAATAAGCTGTACTTCTGTCTTTGTTGAGCTCGTTGAATAATGATGCTAAGTATTTAGTTTCATAATGTGCAGTTAAGGTATAAAAACTTCTGGTCATTTTACTGATACCTGTAATATCACATCTGAAAAGACAGCATATGATGTCAAAAGAGTTTTAAGCTGTTGTAGGTGAAATACAAAAGCATAACAGGGTAGGTGAAGAGAGAGCTTTAGGAACAGTGCATAAAGTGGTTAAAAATGGGCAATAAATCCCTGTTTAAACCAACAGGAACAAGAACTTTGCTAGAGCCTTTAGGGCCAGTAGGTAGTGCTCAGAAAAGGGAGATAGAGTCAAAGTCCCAAAGTGGAATTATTTTTGCTGTGCTCTGTGGAAGATGTTTTGATGCTAAAGAACCTTTCTTTATGAGGACTGTCTAGAGCGTTTGTTTGAGACTGAAACATTTCTATGCGAAGTTACAGAACATAAACCAAATGCTAACAAACTTGGAAAATCCCATAGTGTCCTGACACAACAGTTCTAAAACAAATCAGGGCTGAAATAATCGATAAGGAAGAAAACAAGTCAATGTTGTTACAAATTTCTGATTCTTTAGTATTGCATGTAAACTTTATTCCTTACCTCAAAAAGAAAGTAGTAGGTCTAGAGAAGGTTCAGAGAAAGCTTGTCAAAAAGATGGAAGGACTTCTGTATAAGAAGCAACTACGCAGTGAGACTGCTCAGCCCTGAAGAGAGTACGGCAGAGGGGTGAGGAAGACCTGTGAAATCATGAGTGGCATGAAGAAGAGGAATAGATCTGTCAGGCTGAGAGAGTTGGGGCTCTTCAGCCTGGAGAAGAGAAGGCTCCGGGCTGATCTTATTGCAGCCTTCCAGTACCTAAAGGGGGCCTACAGGAAAGCTGGAGAGGGACTTTTTACAAGGGCGTGTAGTGACAGGACAAGGGGCAATGGATTTAAACTGAAAGAGGGCAGATTTAAATTAGATATAAGGAAGAAATTTTTCACTGTGAGGGTGGTGAGGCACTGGAACAGGTTTCCCAGAGAAGTTGTAGATGCCCCATCCCTGGAAGTGTTCCAAGGCCAGGTTGGATGAGGCTTTGGGCAACCTGGTGTAGTGGAGGGTGTCCCTGCCCATGGCAGGAGGGTTGGAACTAGATGATCTTTGAGGTCCCTTCCAACCCAAACCATTCTATGATTCTATATAAATTGTGGTTTGTTTTTTGGGGGTTTTTTGTTTGTTTGTTTTTAAACACAAGAACTGGAAGGTATGGAAGAAAGAGAGGGCTGGGTTTTTCAGATAAAATAAGGCGGCTCTTCTCACTGCGTGCTCCCTGCCCCAGGATACTGTGATAAAAATATTTATGTAGATTCAAGGCAAGAACTAGGTAAATTCACAGAAGACTTAACGGTTAACAGCTCTAAATAAAGTGTGTGAGCTCCATGTTAGAGGTGGGAAGTGTTCCATAGAAGTGCCATTGCTCTGTTGCAGCATTTTTGGGGATGGAAGGGGTACCTGCTTTTGGCGGTGTCTAGATTAACCTAAGTACAGTTTGTTTTTACCGTAAATCATTTGTAGTCCATGTAAACCTGAGCTGGTAGTGACTGTTCATACCACGTCTTACGAGAATTATTGGTTGCTTTAGGTGCATTTGAACTGGTTTCCAGAAGTGATGGATTTCCTCTTTAACAGACATTCATCCTGAGAGATAATCTTTTGCTAGCATCCTTGAATTTTAAGTAATGTGTATATGGACCATCAACTGAGGAGAATTTCTAGGACAAATTGCTAAATTTTATTGATATGCTAAAAATTCTGTGGTTATAACTATGGAGTTGCATCTGTTGCTGCCTCTTTTTATAGAGATGGTTATTTCAAACACAGCGACGTTCTTCCTACCTCTGGCTGCTTGGTGTAGGAGTATTTAAGCAGCCACGAGTGCCTATAAAGTGCCAGAGCTTGCCTTTAACATCCATGTGCTAAAATTGTCTGCTTAAGAGAGCCCTGCAGGAGAGCTTTGGGATATTTATTCTGCCATGAACATTCTCCAGCAGCTCTTTGCTATTTGAAAAGCATAAGGTTGTCGTCAACTCTTAGGCTGTTTCCTTCTCTGGAAAAATCCTTTTTATTATAGAAATAGTTCTCTGATTTACAACTTACAGTAAGGTTCCTGTAATGGTGTTTCTTGAGAAAAGGAAAATCGAACATGTGCTTATTCTTTGGAACATTTTATCTCTTAAGTCTCCTGATGCCCATCAGCAGTAGGAAAACGGAAAAAACTTGTTCTTCATCATGTATTTCATACTCTCACTTGCTGTCCTCTCAGCATCTGTTGCCAGAAAAGCACTTCTCTCACAGCACAGGTACTTTTGAGTAAATACTCTCATTAATAGCCTAGGATAAATAGTTGACATTCCCCTGGAAAATTCTTTAGGATTTAGAGACTCTTTATCTATTACACACAGAAATAATTCCCATGAAAATTACATTTTCAAAGAATTGTTACGGATGGTTTCCTTTTATTTGAAGAAAGTGTACTCAGTCAGTTTAGTCACTTAATAAAACAAATTCATGTATGTGTAAAATCTAAACTTGTGGAAAAGTTGTGGTTGAATAATTAAGTTTTTAAAATGTAGAGTGATTATTTTTCTGCTTTTGTTTTTGTTTTTTTCTCCTCAGGAAGTGAGATACCTGCAAATTTGGGTTACACCCTTGCTGATACTTCTAAGCCAACCGTTGTACTGGACCCAGTAACAAATGAGGAAGTTCTTCTCGGTGAGTTGAGGGGATGTGACCAAGGGCTTTTCTGAATTATCAAGTGTTTAGGCTGATAAGAAAAAAAAATTGTTCATGCCACATTGGGCGTAGAAAGGGGAGCTGTTGAAGTGTTCATTGCTCTTCTGGAGAAAACTCTGAGGAAGACGCAAAAAGTGTCCCGATTTTTTCAGCTAAATATTGAGTCTAGCTCTTGGTGTTGCACTGAAACAATGCTTAATGTGTATGATTTAGTAAGTAGTGACTGAGCAATTAACAAGACTAATTATGTGTTATCATTAACGCTCATCTCCCAACTTCTTTTGTAGAATGTGTTAACACTGAAAACAATCACTCCTGCTTCTTCAAAGATGGGTCAGTAGAGATATATAAAGATTTGAATACAGCTGCTTTTGCCACTGGTAGATTGATTTTGAAACCATTTAAAGAAAAGGGACACCAGTATGTCCACACGGATACAATAGTAAGTACGCTTTTTTCTTGGTTTTGTAAAACGGATTGTGTAAACAGAAAAATCTTAGAATGGTTAGAAGTAGCATGTGACATTGACAGGTTTTTCAGGATTTTTTTTCCCCCTATACTGCAGATAAATACAGGAAACATTAATGAATTGTTTCAGTTGTGAAATCAGTTGTAACCAAAGAAACTTGCTAGAGGTACTTTGCCTGCACATTGCCCTGCTTTGCCTCACATGAAATCCATGTGTCCATGTACATTTCCTACCTGGATCTTGCAGGCAAAATAGAAGTATCAAATAAATAAAATTGGCACCCACCCCTCTTTTAAGTTTTCTTGGATAACTTTCTTAAATGCTTGCAAAGGAAACATTGCTAATCTTAGAACCTTTTGGCTTTCATTAAGGCTTTCCATGTTATCTACGGCAAAATTATTGTTACCTTACATAAGACATCGTACTGTCTGACTACAGGGGACTACTTCTATGTTCCAGCAGGTACGTACGTGTGTTTGAAACCAGTTTGTTGGAGACGGATGAGACTGAATTAGCATGCTAGGAAGTAAAACTGAGCTGAATGGTGGGAAGAGATAAGTTTGAGAAGAGAGTGGGAAAGTAATAGGGTTATGAGGTCCAGAGGAAGGCCACGAAGATGATCCAAGGGCTGGAGCACCTCTGCTATAAAGACAGGCTGAGAGAGTTGGGGCTGTTCAGCCTGGAGAAGAGAAGGCTCCGGGGTGATCTTATCGCAGCCTCCCAGTACCTAAAGGGGGCCTACAGGAAAGCTGGAGAGGGACTTTTTACAAGGGCGTGTAGTGATAGGACAAGGGGTGATGGCTTTAAACTGAAAGAGGGGAGATTTAGATTAGATCTAAG
The DNA here is from genome assembly GCF_009769465.1 of Tauraco erythrolophus. Lineage (NCBI taxonomy): Eukaryota > Metazoa > Chordata > Aves > Musophagiformes > Musophagidae > Tauraco > Tauraco erythrolophus. Next base: position 82,607,662 of record NC_141469.1, read on the forward strand.
GAAGAAATTTTTCACTGTGAGGGTGGTGAGGCACTGGCACAGATTGCTCAGAGAAGTTGTAGATGCCCCATCCCTGGAGGTGTTCAAGGCCAGGTTGGATGAGGCTTTGGGCAACCTGGTGTAGTGGAGGGTGTCCCTGCCCATGGCAGGGGGGTTGGAACTAGATGATCTTTGAGGTCCCTTCCAACCTGAACCCTTATAGGATTCTATGATTCTATGAATGTGACCTAACACTAGGTGTGAGCTGATGACTTGACCTTTGAATGCAGTGATAGAAACACTGCTTGTTTATATGAGTTGACATCAAAGTTTTTGACAACACTACCAAGTTCTAAGAGTGAATTTCCCATGGTATTCTGGTCCTGTCCCTAGCTGTAATCTTGGGGAAACTTCACAGAGAGCTTAATATAGTGGTAGTTGATTTAGTTGTTTTGGTCACCATCTGTTTGTGGTTTTTTCTACTTAAAATTACAAAAATCCGTTGGGATCTGTTCACCATATTTTACATTTTGTGCTTGATATACAGAAGGTGAAAAATGTCTTGTTGAGTGGGTTGTAACTTCATGTGGCTTGTTGAGAAATTAGACGCCTCTGATTTTGCCCTTCTGAGATCAAAGTGGAATGAATTCCATTTGGGAAGCTGTCCTTCAGTGAGTAAGACAGTCAGGAGAGTTTGTAGTAGTTGTAAAGCAAAATGCTCATGGAGCTGCAGAGAGCTTTTGTAGGGCTTTCTCGTGAAGAGGCAGTGTTGGAACATGACAAGCTGCCACTTGTTTTTCCGTTAACTTTTCACCATGATGTCCCGATTGAACAATCATTGTTCAATTAATGCTTGATGCTTTGAAGGAGTTTTTCTGTTTTAATCTTAAAAGTTTAGGGCTCTGCAGAGACAATTCTGTAGTTTGCTTTTTGGCAAAGCAGGTTATATAAACAGCTGGAAGTTCCATATGGCCATAAGGATCTATACTTAATTTCCATTCTTCCCTGCTTCTTGATGGCATGTCTCAGTGTGCTTGGATGGGCAATGCCATGGTTGTGGCGGGTGATTTCTTTGGAATTCGTCAAACGTGGCTCTATATGAATGTTAGGATGTTGCTCATTCCTGACATTGAGTGCCTTTTAGATGTTTCTATATTTGTGGTGATGTTAGTATGCAAATCCCAAGTGAAGACCTGCAGGTAAGTTTCCATGTGCAGTTTCTATTGAGATTTTTTCATGGGAATAAATTAAAGTAGATTCAGTTGCCTTAAAGTTTTCTTGTGGGTTTTGAGAGCTGAGCGCTCAAGCCTGTTACACTCTTTTTAGTAAAAATCTTCTCAGCAAAGATGCACTTTATTCCTACCACAGGTTAACATAAATGACATTAGCTATATTCCTTGTTATCTCTTTGAAATCAATGCTGTACCTGTGAGAGTGGCATACTAGATTAGGGGCTAATATTCCTTCTGATAAAATATGTAAAATAAAAATACACTTGGCTGATGACAGGGCTTCAAAAATTGCTAGTGGCTTCTAAAGAAAACTTTCTCTGTTTTCGTTTGTAGGAAATGGATATAACATACGTAATCTTCTGAATGAAGACAGCGTTCTCCTCTTCACACAACTCAAAAAAGACAGGTGAAGAACTTTCTGCAGAGAAGTTTGCTGAAACACTTTCCAAGCTTTTGTACGTTTTGAAGTTCTTTTTACGTACAAAAACTGTTTGAGTGTGCCCAGCTTAACTTTACAAGTTCATACAGAGCAGCTGAAATCAACGTTTGAAGAGTTAAGAACAACCCAAAAACCTCAGCAGTTTGCTATCAAACTGCAGTGCTGTGCTGAAGGGCTTCACTCTGCATCAGTTACCATTCTTGTGTCATCCAAAGACACAAAGATATCCGTTTAAAATATGTAGGGAAAGTGCCTTGTTGTTCCAGATTGTATTTATGTGACTAATCTCCCTAAATATGCTTAGCACTTGCAAAAAAATTGACATCTTCAGCTAAAATCTCATAGTCTTAATGTCTGTCTGGTATGAACTGCTCAGAATAGTCTCTGTTTAAATGTAGGACTGTGCTGTTGGCATTCCAGTAATTGTTGTCTAGGAGCTGGGCTGCTGGAATGCTAGTGTGCCGGGGTCCAGCCTTCTTCCAACATGTTAATGACAGCAGATGTACGATTAGTGCCTCAAATACGAGTTGTAAAATGGGAGAAGAGCTCTTCAGGAGGAGCTGATCGGTTGTATCTTTTGCGTGGAAGCCATGGCTTGATTAGCTCTGAACATTGCAGATAGCTTTATTTTGTGTAACAGCCATAGGTCGTTGCCAAATGTGTTACTTTAATATGTCCTTTTGTTTCACTTGCTGTGTTCCTGGATAATGAGGAGGACCTTTGGGAAAACTGTAATTAGACTGTATACTTCAGAAGTCAAGTCTAGACAGCAGATGCTCTACGGAGCATTTGTCTCCCAAGCTCTTCAAGGTTCCTTCTGGCTGAAGATAAGGATAAACTACAGCTGTTCTGGTAGGGTGCTCTCTCTCACTGGTCACTGCTATTCTAGAAGAGAAGGAGATGGGGAAAATCGGATTGGAATCATAAATTTTAAGGACTTGAGGGCTGAATATTGACCTTGTAAACTGTCTTGGCCATGATCTTTGCACTGAAACTAGAGTATAGATTGAAGTAGGAAAGATGAATCGGCTTTAGTGCTTCCTTTAAGCTTTCAGATGCCAGCTAACTTTGTGTGTCTGTGAAAGGGCTTGGACACCAAGATTACCGTGCCTTTCTTAAAGACCATTTAAACTGGGGAACTGGAGATAATATGGGGGTTTTTATCATTCTCAAGCAGTAGTTTCTATGGTTAGTGCATGTATAGACTGACAGTGGCAATGCTCAGTAGCATGTGGCATCTTTGCATTCATGGCTAGGTTGTGCTTAACTCTGAGAAGATGAAACAGGAACATGCCTACTGCCATTTAGTTTGTCCTCTGTCAAAGCTCAGACTGCACAGAAGTTTTTTTTTCAGCCTTAACTTTTGTAAGCAGTTTAAGAGTTAAAATAAAATTAAAAAAAAAAAAAATCATTCAGTTACAGCTGATAATAATTTGATGTTGGCAGCTTTTCTAAATTTTAGGCTTGAGTTGGTCTCTTCAAGGTCAGCAAGATTCAAATATTGTCCCTTCTGTGTTGGAGCCATACCAGCCACCAGATGGGCACGCGGGCTGTGTCCACTGCTTGAGGGGATCCCACCCACTAAAACGTTTAGTTTCTAAGTCTTTCAGCTCCTCAGGCCTGCAGAGGTCTGGAAGTTTGCCACTTGGAAAACAGTACAGGGCTAGCATTAGACCAAAGATCCTCTGCCCCTTGCCCAAGCATGTCTCCCAGTGGTCAGGGCATGGATGCGGTGGTCTGAGCCCAACAGCTCAGTGGTTCCGGCTGAAAGTCAGAACAAGAGCACGTTTCAGTTTTGTTAAAGGCCAGGGAGTTCAGAGGGAAGATACTCTCCATGTTTTCTTCTGCATTGCCTGCCTGCAGCTTGGGTAGCAGAAGGATGCTTTGTTAAGGGGTTAGTGAACACGTCTGGACTGCGGAGGTCATGGCCCCAAAGGGAGGTGTGGATGTAGGCTGTGATGGAGCTCGAGGCAGCCTGCTGCTTTCCAGCAATGTGTTCTAGTTTGATGGGTTCAGAGGAGAAGTGGTACGTTGCCCTTGTTGTATCAGGCACCCGTGTGTCTTCCCCACTGCACTACACTGCAACTGGGCAGCAAGGTTTTGAGTGGGTTTTCTTTTGGGTCCTGATTAAATGGTGAGAAGTATGTCCTTCAGGATGTTTCCTTAAGCAGAAGTAACACGTATGCAGACGTTTTCCTGACACAGGCTGGAAAGTGGCAGATGTTCAAGTGCAGGTTTGAGGTCAGCATGCCAGGAAGACCTGTTTGTGTTTTCCTAATTCTGTGGCTGGCATTGTCAACATGATAGGGTGGATTTGGTAAAGTACGTGACTTTTTAGAACTGGATGGTTTTGTTGCTTCCTGGCTAGCTGGTTTCTTGGGAGAAGTGTCTTGTATAGTTTGCAGAGAACATTTTGTACTTGGACTACATCTCGAGATGTTTGGTTGGGGCCTTTTTGTTGGTGGTGTGTTTTTTTTTTTTTTAAGTAGCAGAATCAGTTGTGCCAAGCGTGGTCATGCATGTAGGATGTTGCTTTAGTTTAGCAGCAGTTCCACTATGTGTCACTAGATGGGTCTTCAAGCACAGCTGTTTGTCCTTGGCTAGCAGCATCTACGTTCAGCAGGGTTTGGTTTTTGAAAGGGAGGAAGAAGATTACAGATGGAGATAAATTCAGTTGAATTCTCTTGCAAGGAGATGTAAATCAGTTTCCATGAACATTAGGACTTGGCACTGAACCTTGCTAAGCTCATTCTGCTAGCATGTATGTTGTGCCAGTTGCAGTCACTTGCTCAAAGTTGTTTTTTCCAACATTATTGTACAGCAGTAGTTGAGCTGATCACCATTTGTTGTTCACCCTTTGTCTGGATTGCCTTTTAAATTTGTTTCTTCAGCTTGACACTTGTAAAAAACTTGCTTCCGTGTCATTAGCCTGAAAATAGCATGAGGAGGTGCGGGAGAATGTTCTGAGTTCCAGGACTCCTGTGGGTGCTGGGTTGTGCAGTGTGGCAAACAAGAATTGGTCGTTAGTCAGAAGAAGCAGCTGATGTTTCACCTCCACCTGGTCTTACTTTGGCTCCCACTTCCTACGTTTTTTGCGTACATCAGACTATTAGTAGTCGTGGGTAACCTTTGGTGGTCTAATTTTTTCCTTTGCAAACGCGACATTGCAAAGAAAGAAAAAAGCTTTCTCCGAAATGTGAGAAGTTAGCATTCCTCTTCCTGCATATGTTTCTTTTTACTGGCATGTTTTCTACTCTATTGAGTAGTGTAACTTCCCCTGACTACTGTGCTGGTTTCAAGTAGGTATATGGCAAAACTATTTAGGCTTGGTAAAATGCTAAATAATAGCCTGTACAGAGCATTTTGTGGTCTGCAGCTTAAATACATATATTTTTAGGGTTTTTATAATGTTAATTGCCTGTTGTAGCTTTTAAATTGGTTCACAGACTATAATGGTTTATGAGTTTGGCTCAGATGGCACAACTTTTTACTTGCACTAGAGTACAGAATGTCACCTCTGAGAGTAACAGAGATGGGAGTCAGGTTTGTACTAAGCTCAAAGTCAGTTAGCCACTGTTACCTGCTGTGGAGTTGGGACTGGCACTGCGAAAGACCTGTGGCCTCTTGTGGTGGCTGTGTGGTACACATACTGTTCCTGGAGGATGTCACTGATCAATTATATTAATTTATTGTTTTCTGTCAACAGTAATTGAGAGAGCTGGGAACAAAAGCCGAGTCACATATTTCATCAGCTCCGAGTTAGTAGGTACATGTGGTCTACTGTACATATTGTGTACATATTTTAAGGAGCTTAACTGATGATGTCCCACCTCAATAAAAAGTCAGGTTTTTGAAAGCTTTGGCTCCTTTTGAGAAAAATTACTTTACGGGTTAGTAGGTTCTTTTGAAAATCCATCTTTTTGTAGTTTCATTTGTTTAGAAAGCTGTTCCTGTTTTATTAAACAAAGCTTTTTTGCAGTTTAAAGCAGCTGGCAGCTAAGCACCACATGGCCGCTCACTCATTCCTCCCTCTGCAGTGGGATGGGGAGGAGAAAATATAACAAAAAGCTCGTGGGTCAAGACAGGGACAGGAAGGGATCTCTCACCAATTATGGTCACAGGCAAAGCAGACTTGACTTGGGGAAAAAAAAATCAATTTAATTCATTTCTAATCACATTACAGTAGGATAATGAGGAATAAAACCAAATCTTAGAAACACCTTCCCCCCACCCCTCCCTTCTTCCTGGGCTCAACTTCACTCCCGAGTTCTCTACCTCCTCCCTGAAAGTGGTGCAGGGGGAACAGGGAATGGGGGTTACGGTCGGTTTGTCACACGTTGTTTCTGCTGCTCCTTCCTCCTCAGGGGGAGGACTCCTCACACTTTTGCCCTGCTGCAGCATGGGGTCCCTTCCTACAGGAGATAGTTCTCCATTAACTTCTCCACGGTGAGCCCCTCCCACGGGCTGCAGCTCTTCATGAACTGCTCCAGCTGTGTCCCTTCCACAAGGTACAGTCCTTCAGGAACAGACTGCTCCAAGTGTGGGTCCCCTGTGGGGTCACAAGTCCTTCCAGCAAACCTGCTCCAGTGTGGGCTCCTCTCTCCGTGGGTCCACAGGTCCTGCCAGGAGCCTGATCCAGTGCGGGCCTCCCACGGGGTCACGGCGTTTTACGGGGACAGCCACCTGCTGCAGTGCAGACTGCTCCACCGTTTCTCCCATGGGCTCAGGGAGACAGCCTGGCCTCACACCGCGGGCAGCAGGGGAATCTCAGCTCCGGCACACCTCCTCCCGCTCCGTCTTTGCTGACCTCGGTGTCTGCGTGGCCATTTCTCTCAGATCTCGGTCCTCTCTCTGCTGCAGCTGCACAGGGCCCGACTGGTCCGACAAACCCTGGCAGCCCTGGTGGCATGAGCTCTGCCCAGCGGGCGCCCCAGGAGCAGGAAGCTTCAGAGCGCTCCGAGCTGTGGCTCCCGTGCTCCCCCTCTCCCACCAGGACCTTCAGAGCTCCAAGCCATGGCTGTCGTGCTTCCCCTCTCCCACCAGGACCTTCAGAGCGCTCCGAGCCGTGGCTGCCGTGCTCCCCCTCTCCCACCAGGTGCAGTGGGGGTTAGGGGGGCCCAGCACAGACAGCTGCCGATGCTGTTTCTCTCTCTGCTGCTGGTCCCATGTGGCCCAAATTTCTTTGTCCCTTCTTAAAATAGGTTATTCTCAGAGGTGCTTGGCTCGACCTTGGCCAGAGATAGGTCCAACCTGGAGCTGGGGAAGCTTCTGGCAGCTTCTCACAGGAACCCCTCCCCTGCTACCAAAACCCCGCCAAACAAACCCAGCACAAAGCTGTGGAAGAATGGTTGCAAAACTGTTAGATACGTGTGCATGTCCACATTTATATTTCTTTGTAAACATAAAATAGGAGAATATGAGCTGAGTAATTACAGAAAAATAAACAGCGCCAATAAAACAGACTGTGGAGGCACATATACAGTTCCTTCTATTTTTCAACGACGGAGCTGAATTGGTTATCTGTGGATGATTTTAAATTAACATTTGGGGAATGCAATAAACCTAAAGTGCTATTTTGTTCGTTTCGTAGCAGCTGAAAAGGCATTTCAGCATGAATGAGTATTTCTTACGTTTCTGCCAATGTGTAGTCTGTGTTGCATGATGCCTTTTGTAACACAGGATTTGCTTTAAGTGGTGATTGATTGCAGATAATACATCCAGCCGAAGGTATGGAACATGCTGCTTTAATGGTATTGACAGCTGTTGTAACTGAATATCTTGGTACATTTCCTCTTCAGAATATCCTGTTACTTCATGGATGTTCACAAATGTAGTCAGGAGAGATCTCGAAGCCAAACGTTTCTCAGGTTGCATGGAAAAGCTTCATCTAGGATTCGACAACCAAAGTGATTCCTATGGTCCAGTTCTCCGTGTTCTCACAAACACACACCAAGCTGCTGGTTTGCTTCTACAGCCTTTCGCGTGCGCCTGTACTTGGGCACAGCAATTTCAATGAAGTAAAGGCGCGTGCGAAAGGTTGTAAAACCACATTTACTTTGCACTTCTGCAGTCTCCTCTTGTTTGGAGAACAAGAGAGGCAATAATTAAAACAAGGAGCTGAAAGGAGCGAAGCGTTTACTTTCTCAGTCTGACTCTTCAGTTGAGGTGCAAATCTGAAAGTGTTCATGGAAAAACACATTAATATTCTGAGTAAGATTTTTTTTTTTAACTTTGCAGCTCGATGGATAAGGACTTTTAAATTTGGAAACTGAAGAATCACACTACTCTTGACAAATATTTAGAAATGGGTTCAATAGCTGTTAACACACGTTATTTTATTTAGCTTATTACATTTTTTTCATGGCCATGATGTTTGAAGTTGCCTTTTCCTGTGTTTTCAGTGTCAGTAGCTGAAATGAGAATTGATCAAGACGACAGATGCATGGTTATGCCGTATGGGTGTCTTCTGGAATCAACGTGCCGTAAAGAGGGAGGGGAAAGGAGCGATATGAGAGGTGTAAACGTAACAAAGAGCTACAGCAGTGTCCAAAGGTGTTGCAGACTGCCTTGTCTAGATGGGACTTTCAGTGAAATCCAGTAGCTTTTGGAAGAGCAGAACATGACTTTTCCGATGGGTATGGGAAACCTTTCTGGTGTCGGTGCCATGAGAACGCAGCTGTCTGTGCTGGTAACCGACGCTCGTAGTTTGGGATTCTGGTAGTGCCATGATCACTTAAGAGCATTAAGGATGCGGGATTCAGCTAACGACCGTGATGTATAATCCGCTGAACAAGAGGCCTGAACTTCACTGAATTTTATTCTTTCTTTATGTTATCATCACTTTTGTGTTGTAGTACAGAGGGGGCAATTACAAGAAATGAAAGTTAATTATGAAGAAGTGGGTTTTTTTTCCAAACACAATCTGAACTTGAAATTTTACTGCTGACAACTAAGAGTCTCCCTTGGGATGCAGTAGCCTATACACTGAAGAAACTGAGCACGTCTCCTATATTTCAGTTAGTGCCAAGTCAGCTCTGAAGCTAATTAATCAAAACAAATTTACAATTAAGCCCAGGAAGGGAAGACTAATTAAGTAGCCAGTTAAGAAAAAGTGCTGAAAGAGGGATCGACCTTAAGGGGAGAGTATGAGACTCCCAGTATTGGCCCATGAAGGACAATTAAGTGATAATTGCAGAGGCCTTTTTGCATCCAGCAAATGCTCTCTGACTTTGTGGCTGATTTTCTTCGTATTAGTAGAAGCAGACATTTGCCTGTTGAGCAGCTGAGCTCAGCTGGGCACCCTTAAGGTAATTCATAGGTAAAGCATAGAGGTCGCTGCAGGAATAAATTAGAGCACAGCTGCCAGACTCCAGCAGCATTTTGGCTAGCGAAAAACCCCTGCTGTGTTTTAAAGACAAAGTAACTAAATGTTTGCTTTATTTGCCTCTTTGTTTTGTGGCACACTGAGTCCATCTTAGCCTCCTGTTTAATCTTTCAAACGAATTACATTGAGTGAATTATTGGAATTCAGAATAGCTTCATTTTGTTCAGTTGCTAACCTCGCTTAAGTTCACAGAAGTCATTACCTTGTCACGAAATGGCTTCTGTTGTTTACATCCTGCACCCACGCTGCATCGTGGTGTTTCTTGATGGAAAAAAAGAGGGGGGGGAACTATAACAGAAATACTGCTTTTACTGAAAATTGTTCAGCTCCTCTTCTGAAGGACTTGTTAAGCTTGCGAAGCTCATCTCTGGTGAGATGCTGAGGGTTGCAAATGAGGTGCACGCCCCAGTCCTCCTGCGCCCCTCCTTGCTTGTTTCCATGGAACTGTGATACTGATGAAGTACAGAACCTGCCACTGGTTCAGCTCCTCAGCTGCTGTATTAAGTTTCAATCTGCTCCTTTGTTTTTTGTCTTGCTGCCTAAACTAGTTTCTTACCTTTTTTTGGATGCATTTCCCTTACCAAAGCTGTGGTTTTTTTTTTTTTTTGTCTTGGTGGCACTTGCAAGGATTGTATCATTTTCCTAACTCAGTTTCAGGTATTTCAATTATTTCAGAGCTGTTCTTGTGCCTAAAGGTTCCTTTGCTACCTCTCCTTCAAGCTTTGTACAGGGCCTGGCAAAACTCCCAGTTTTCTGTCTCGGAGAAGTGATGCGAATCTTCCTTTGGCCTCTGTTCTGTGAAAGACTTTTGTGTAGTTTTAATCCCAAGAAGGTCAGTTTGGGATGTCGCTGGCAAGACGTTTGTTATCAGAGTCATCTGCTGTTTTCCAGACTGCAGAAGCAGAACTGAGACCGCTTCAGGCCCGCGTGGTTGCCCTTGAGCCTCATCCATCTGTTGAGGCTCGCTCTGCAGTGCCGAAAGAATTGGTCGCAGCACCATTCTTCCCTGGCCAGACTTATCCCAGAGGATTGTAGCATTGTGCTTTTTGCCCCTCTTGTAGCTCTAGCTCAGCGTGCTGGTGACTTCCTTTGCTTTGGCACTGTCTTGCTGTGGCTCTGCCATCACTTAAGCACCATGCCATGCCCTGATTTTGTATTGGCAGGCTAGTCCAGGCATTCGCTCGCTCTTACATCTTCATTCCTCTTGCCAGTGGGAATGCCGTTTGGCACCAGCTGGTTTTGGCACAGAGGTCTAGCATGGCAGTGTGTGCCCATTGCTGCAGATACGGATGTGCTGCCTGACTTTTCTGGTAAATGCCAGGAGAAAATAATCTTCCTGGTTTTTGATTTTTTGGAACGTGGTTTAGGGACCCTGACAGTGCGGGGTGAATAGTTGGACTCAATGATCTTGAGGGTCTCTTCCAACCAGATGATTGCATGATGTTTCTGTGGTGTCTAAGGAGGAGCCTGGATTGAATTAGATGGAAGAGCTGGGTGGCCCTTCAGGATCACCTTCGTACATTTCTTTTAGAGACAGAGCTGAGACCTGACCAAGCTCATTTGACGTATCCTTCCATGTGGAACAGCTCTGTCCACACAGTTCCTAACCTGCCATCTCCGTTCTACCCTACTTATTGCCCATGGGTGGGAGTGTGTATTTGCAAAGTCCATGTGGGTGTTTGCGTACACGCTTGGCATCCTCAATCTTATCACTGCAGTTGCTGTGGAGAGGTTGAGAGGTACAGAAGAGATCAGGAGACAGAAGCTCATACGTGGGGAAAGAGGGCTTATCTGAATCCAGGGCAACCGGATCTAGGTGGTCCTGCTTGAGCAGAGGGGTTGGACGAGATGACTTCCAGAGCTCCCTTTCAACCTCACCCATTCTGTGAAATCAGAGACTCTCATGCTATGGAAGCTGCTCCTCTTGAAGTTTAGTTCACGCTGGTGTTGGGAGGACCTTTATGCTGTACACCTCAAGCAGAGAGCCTGACCGTGACGCAGCAGACCGTGAACATGCCACCCGTGAGAGCGTGTGAGGTGTGCCGGAGCGCCTGGCCCCTGGTGAACAGCCACTGGTTTGCCATCCTCTGTGGCAAAAGGGTGAAATGTGCATACTAAATTGTGTTAAAACTCTCAGCTTTAACTTTCCCCTTCTGGTCTTTGCTCTGAGATGTCCCTCTAAGGAAGACACATACCTGGGTTTGATGAGAAGTCTTCAGTTTTGGGGAATTGGCGAGCAATTTTCTGCATCTATACCCCAAAACATTTTAGTATAAGGTATTTTGATAGTGGGCTGTTATTGTCACTTGCAAGTCTTAACAGTGGTCTTCATTCTGCATGGGGGCTTTAAACCAGCTTGACAATTTGGCACCTTGTGGAGTCCAGGCTATCAAGTGGCTGCTTTTTCCACGTAACTCTACATCTGCAGTGATAGTCCTCAGCTGTCACTTGGTGTGGTGAGTTGCAGCAGACGTTATTCACTCAGTTGGCAACAGTTTTAATTCTTGGACTTTTCCCTGCTATCAGCAGCTTGATGTAGCCTTTGGGATTGTAAATCATAGATTGTGGACCATTTGGCTGAACGTGAGCTTGTGCGAATTCAAATACAAGATTTTTTAATAGAAATAGCACGAAACTCACATGCACATTAACTACTGAGACCTCTTGGTCCTGCCCGAAATAAAACATTTCATATTGGAGACAGCATGAGAAAATACATCCAGAGGAACTGTCAGTGTCACAACCAGGTGTGGCTTTGACGACTCCAGACTTGGCACAAAAGAAGAGATTTGTTAGAGACCACTGTTAGCTAAATTAAATTAGGCTAATGTGCTCTTTTGAGCATAATTGAAGTGATACTAACATTTTTATTGGTTTGCCACTGGAGTATGTGGATGCTCTAATGTCCTTGCTGCTGTGAGCATCATTTGCTGTTCCACTTTACTGTCCAGTATCTCCCTAATATTGTGGCACAGCCAGGTAGGCCTTTTTTTAACTGTTGATTTGAACTAATTTCTATTCTTTTTATAATTTAGACCAAAAGCAAGAAACATGATGTTGGAGACCTCTTCCCCATAGCCTTGCCTGCAAATTGAAGATCATCTAATGCGAAGGAGTTCTAAAGAACACCGTAACTACCATCCAACTGGAAATACACCCCAGTTTTAGGGATATGTCGTTTCATTGATGTTAAAAGATCTTTCTCCAAGTGTAAATTGTAAATACATGGTTTGTTACAAATTATTTTGTATCAATAAATGTTAAATAATGCAAATCGGTTTTAATTACTTTGATTCCTAAATCATTTAGGAATTAATTTTCTGGTAGTCTGTACAGTTTTGGAAATGCAGTGAAATCTTTCAACTGTTCTGTTGGAGTTGTTGAAACTCTTAAAAGGAGTTTGAAAGTAAAATGTGTTTCGTAGAGTAGAATCATAGAGTCATTTGGGTTGGAAAAGACTTAAGATTGTCAAGACCAACGGTTAACCGAGCACTGCCACATCCACCACTAAACCATGGCCCTAAGCACCACATCTACATGTCTCTTAAATACCTTCAGAGATGGTGACTCAACCACTTCCCTGGGCAGCCTGTCCCAATGCTTGACAACTCTTTTGGTGAATAAATTTTTCCTAATATCCAAACTGAACCTTCCCTGGTGCAACTTGAGGTTGTTTCCTCTTGTCCTATCCCTTGCTACTTGGGAGAAGAGACCGACCCCCACCTCATTACAACCTCCCTTCAGGTAGTTGTAGAGTGATAAGGTCTCCCCTGAGCCTCCTTTTCTCCAGGCTAAACCACTTCAGTGCTCCTCATAACACTTGTGCTCCAGACCCTTTACCAGTTTCATTGCCCTTTTCTGGACACACTCCAGCACCTCAATGTTTTTCTTGTAGTGAGAAGCCCAAAACTGAACACAGTATTCAAGGTGTGGCCTCACCAGTGCTGAGTGCTGGGGCATGACTGCTTCCCTAGTCCTGCTGGCCGCACCATTTCTGATGCAAGCCAGGATGCTATTGGCCTTCTTGGCCACCTGGGCACCCTGCTGGCTCCTATTCAGCCGGCTGTCGACCAACTCCCCCAGGTCCTTTTCTGCTGGGCAGCTTTCCAGCCACTCTGCCCCAAGTCTGTAGTGTTGCATGGGGTTGTGGTGACCCAACTGCAGGAGCTGACACTTGGCCTTTTTGATGCCAATACAGATTAACTTTGAAAAAACAGTGTGGCTTTTGATGGTGGCTTTGCTTCCAATTCACATCCTTGCTGTTCCTGCCATAGTTACAGAGAAACTCTGGGTTGAAATGTTGCAGAATTCTTTTGGTTTTCAGGTAAATCATAAATGGAGCTGCGTTCTGCTGCAGTGTCACGATCGTTCAGTGCTCCTCAGATTTGGTATGTGATGACTTATGCTCTCCTCTGCATTCTCTATGAAATTTTCAAGGTGTTTCCATTTAGCTGGAAATGGTGCTCCCCGAGAGTTACCTATTACAGCAGGTCTTGCATAATCATCAGAGCGAAATGAAATGAAAGCACCTCCCATCCCTTTGGGAAAATACGGTCCATTAGGTTTTCATTTGCCAGCAGCATCCGTTTTTAATATTTTTCCCTTTCCCTTTATCTCCTGGGAATATCAATCTGCATAGATTTATTATTAATTCCACAGCAATGAGCTCATTTTCTCAAAAAATCTTTACTGTGGGTAGTAAAAGTAGGTGTCCCTGGGAATGATTTAAAATCCAAGTTGGACTCAAGTGTGCTATGCATGGTGCTGGGTTGTTGTTGGGTTTGTTTTCGGTGGTGGTGGTTGGTTATTTGGGTTTTTTGAAGTATTTTTGCCTCATCTGAGCTCAGTTTTTGTTATAAGCTGGGTGGTAGAGTTAGTTGTCCAGCATTTAAAACTTGTGAGTCTGGATCAGTGTTAAACAATTCTGGAACCAAAACAATTTTTGAAGGCGAGAGGGTGAGGAAAAGATCTCCTGAACGACGCTGTGAATGAGAGTGTATTAAGTTATTTAAATGTTGCAGAGAAGGGAGCAAGAGGGGTTTTCTCCTCCTAGAAGACTCTATAAGCTCCATTTATAACATTCCTTCCCATCAGCTCTGCCCAAGCAGCACCTGTTGGCATTTTGCTGGCGAGAGCCCTGCTGCAGGTGCAGGCTTTCAACCTGTGGTTCTCGTGGCTCTTGGAGCCCTGTCTCAACTCCAGTACGTATTTACCATCACGTAAAGCAGAGGAGAATCTGGCTCTGACACTCAGCTGCCTGCTGCTTCTTCTGCCTGCTGGGGTAGGTGCACACACGTCCACAACGCTTGTGCCCCTGGGCTGTGCCAAGCGGGAAGCAGAGGGTGGCTGCCACCTTACAGAGGGCCCAAACCTGCTACGACTCGAGTAGGTTGCTTTGTAGGATCCCTCAAGCAGGACATGGATCTGGGGATTCTTTCTTCATCCTGACTGCTCAGACAGGGTTGTGCTCTCTTGTGCTTGTGCTCTGACACGAGGAATCATTCCTGCTTTTCTTCACTGCAGTGTTTTGGAGATGCTTTCATCCAGAACAGTCCATCATAGTTTCTTGTTAATTGGGTCAAATCAAGGCATTGGACAGAAACAGAGCAATAACCACATCAGTCATGTACTGTGTTTTGATAAGCAGGAAGGTTATTCATAGATTCATAGATTTCTAGGTTGGAAAAGACCTTAGAGATCATCGAGTCCAACCATCCCTAATCCCCATTAAACCATATTCTCAAGTAGATCATCCACCCTATTCTTAAACACATCCAGGGATGGGGACTCAACCACCTCCCTGGGCAGCCTATTCCTATTGATACGTCTCTTTCTTTTGCCTGGCTTAACCTGGAAGAATCACAACGTGTGCCCTTCCTATGCCAATTAGACTCAGTCATAACTTCACAGAAAGAGGGCAGTTCCAGTAAAGTCTGTACAGTGACCCAATATTAACTTTTGGGAAGCAAGGAGCTTCTTGGTCTTGTATCTTTGTATTGGTTTGTTTCTTTTTCCTTGGGACTGGGGGGGGTGGTGGTGGTGTGGTGTTTTTTCAGTTCTTCCAGTGATCATAAACGTCCTGTTTCAAGTTTGTCATGTCACTGGAAGGTCTAAAAAGTTTCAGGAGTTGTAAGAAGTGATAAATAGGTAAGGTGGACGACTCGGGGGGGTGCGCACAACAAGTTGAGGTTTAATTTATCTTGCATGTGAAAGAATTCAACTTAAATTTTTCTTATCTTAGAGGAGAAAAACTGGTCTTATAAATTTTGCACATTGCCTGGCTTTCTGTGCTGCGCAGCGGGAGGAGGCAGGCTGCCCAGTGGCCCAGGACCAAGCGAAGGTGCTGGTGGGTATGCTGTAGCCCAGTTGCAAGCGTAGCATGTGAGTTACTTGCTCAGCATGTGCTGTGCGCCACGGGGTCACTGCTCAGAGATTACCAAGCCAGTTCTGAGCTCGTGTGCTCATTTGTGTCTTGAGATGGGGTGGATGTAGAGGCAAATCCAACCCCAGCACAAGAAGGACATGGAGCTGCTGGAGCGGGTCCAGAGGAGGCCACGAAGATGATCCGAGGGCTGGAGCACCTCTGCTATGGAGACAGGCTGAGAGAGTTGGGGCTGTTCAGCCTGGAGAAGAGAAGGCTCCGGGATGATCTTATTGCAGCCTTCCAGTACCTAAAGGGGGCCTACAGGAAAGCTGGAGAGGGACTTTTTACAAGACCATGTAGTGATAGGACAAGGGGCAATGGCTTTAAACTGAAAGAGGGGAGATTTAGGTTAGATATAAGGAAGAAATTTTTCACTCAGAAAAATTTTTCACTCACCACTTCAGAGGGTGGTGAGGCACTGGCACAGGTTGCCCAGAGAAGCTGTGGATGCCCCATCCCTGGCAGTGTTCAAGGCCAAGCTGGATGAGGCTTTGGGCAACCTGGTGTAGTGGAGGGTGTCCCTACCCATGGCAGGGGGGTTGGAACTAGATGATCTTTGAGGTCCCTTCCAACCCAAACCATTCTGTGACTCTATGAAAAAGTATTAATGTGGTGGCTTTTGGTCGTTGGTGTCTCTTCCCTTCTCTCCTTGAAGGTAAACAGGGAATGGAAGCAATTTAACCAGAACAAACTAGTCAGAAGACTGCCCTTGGCTTTCAAAAATATTTTGTTCAGATTTGCTAGGTAGATCACATCATCTCACTCTGAATGAACAAATGCTGTGTTGTTTTGGCATGGGGTTTTTTTGTTTGTTTGCTTTTTTTTTGGCAATTCAGCCTCCGAAGGAGCTTTTAATGGCATGCCGTGTGTCCTAGGCTAGCATAGAGGCTGATAAAATGAATGCAGGAGCA
This sequence comes from Tauraco erythrolophus, assembly GCF_009769465.1. Lineage (NCBI taxonomy): Eukaryota > Metazoa > Chordata > Aves > Musophagiformes > Musophagidae > Tauraco > Tauraco erythrolophus. The sequence continues at coordinate 82,624,031 of NC_141469.1, forward strand.
AATGGACACACAAAACAGCCAAAATACACCGAGAATATGTTTTGAATAAGTTTTTTCCCAGGCTTGAGAGTGCCTGTTGCTCTTTTCCCGTGTACCGAGGCTCCCGAGTGCCAAGCCGCTGCAGAGATCCAAAGGCACATCCTTGGAGCTGGATGCAGGGCTGTGCCTCTGCTGAACGCCAGCCAAGCCATCCCCTCGGTGCCGAGTCCGGTGCAGCCATCTGCCTTCCACCGTCTCAAGGCTGCCGTGACGGATGCCGTTTCCCAGGGAGCAAACCTTGCTGCGCCGCCCTGGGCTCCCGAAGGCAGGCGCTGGAGGAGGGAGGAAACCCAGCCAAGCTGGCAGAGCTGTTGGAGGGATGCACAGAGATTTATGCTCAGGCAAAGGAGGCCAGCATCCGCCAGCGATCCGCATCCCTTTTCTGCTCAGGAGGTACCTGCTCGCTGTCGGCGTGCACAGCTCTGCTGGGGGCAGTGTTTGCTTTTTAGCTGGCTCTGGTTCGGAGAGCTCTGCTCTGTCTGACGGGTGACTTGGTTTTTTATGTTATCATATACGTCTGTGCTGAGCCTACTGCCCTCCACTGACTTACCTTTTCAGAGGTTTGTTGCTATGATCCTACTTAGTGCTTTCTTTTGATTGCAGTTTGTATTTTTAATTAATCGAGGAGAGTTGTTGTCTTGTTTATACCCATGGAAACTGGAGCTATGGGTTTTGGGTCACTAAGTTTATTCTTAGGCAGAACTGCTGTCACAGTCACTGTCTGCTCCGTACAGGCATACGTTTTCATTCCAAGAGCCTGTGTTTGCAGAAGATGGCAACTGAACTCCCTATTTTAGAGTCCACTTCATAGCCAAACTGCTGCAGTCGGAGCGCTGCAAGGCTTAACATTCAGTGGAGCACGTACAATGGCTCGGAGGTTCCAGCCCCAGTATTGACAAACTTAGTGCCTGTGCAGGTGAAATTTTATTTCTTCTATGGCAGACAGCTCAGAGGTGCACCTGAATGGGAACACATGTGGAAAAGAACTAATGTTTAACTCCAAGTCTTCCCTGAATGATGGCAATACCCAGACGGTGTATGTAGCTAATGCAGAATAGTCGTCCTTTTTAGTCCCGTGCCTTGTGTTCCTTCGTCCAGTATGTATTCAAACTCTGCATGTGGAGTGGTATGTTTTCCCCTGTGCTCTGTAAATGAAGTTTTGTGATCACAAGACATAGCTACTGTTTTCCACTAGAGGCCAATAAAGTGTAGGACAAGGCTGCTGCAAGGCTTTCAACAGAAAGCCCCATCTTTTTTTTCCTTCCAGACCTGTTGTTCAACTGTTGGATTTCCATCTTGATGATTATTTCTTCTTTTACAAAGGGTTCTCCCTCTAATGAAGTGGAATTCAATTGCTAAGTCTTCCTTCCAGTGTTTTGTTCTCAAAACCTTCAAGAAGTTAAAGGATTGTCCTCTTGATTTGCTCATACTCATTCCTTCCATGTTTTCAATTCTTAGCTGTTAACTCCATAGCAGCCTCCATGGAATAAAGGGGACATCGAAAAGGCAATGGAAACAGAGTGGGTGATACCAGTGCTTTGATCTTTTAAGAGTTTTGGAAAACAATGCGCCTTTAGCTATGCTTTATTGGGGATCTTCCTAAATTTTGTGCTTACCAGTGACCAAGCCAATGACATCTGATTCCAGCTGTGGGGCAGGGTCCTGTCCACACTTTGTCATCCGTCTGCCCGAGTGCCTTTGCCTCCTGACTTCTCGGGTCATATCTGAGTCCTGGGTGAAAGCACTGCTCTATTGCAGTTATTAGAAAGGCTGGGACAGCAAAAGTCCTCAAATATGAGGATGGTGGTGCCAGCTCTGTGTCACAGACAGGAGAAGCCATCTGGGACAATGCTTGTTGGCCTGGGAGCTACCCCATGTGACCTGGCTCAAATCAGCGAGCAATAACTCTGCCTAACATGTTGATTAAAGCCAGAAATATTTACAGCAAGACCAAGGCACTGCTCGGTGCGTTAGCTTGGAAAATTATTTAGGATTTTGCTGCTGCCTGGGAGGGATCTCGTGTGAGCGGTGCGTGTACGTAAGCTCCCCTGTCACGGCACTGCTGGGCCTGGTTATGGCACTGTGATTGAACTGCTGCCCCCAGCCCTGTGAGATTTCCCTGGGGATTGCAGGGACCTTGACTTCAGAGGCAGCTGGGCTTCTTTTTGGAGGATGTGCCGCTATGGTAGGAAGCAGAACTGAGGTGGGATTGCAGCTCAGAGCAACGTTGCCTGAGCAGCTCTAAGGCAGTGGAGCACCTCTGCTATGGAGACAGGCTGAGAGAGTTGGGGCTGTTCAGCCTGCAGAAGAGAAGGCTCCGGGGTGATCTTATTGCAGCCTTCCAGTACCTAAAGGGGGCTACAGGAAAGCTGGAGAGGGGCTTTTTACAAGGGCGTGTAGTGATAGGACAAGGGGCAATGGCTTTAAACTGAAAAAGGGCAGATTTAGATTGGATATAAGGAAGAAATTTTTCACTCAGAGGGTGGTGAGGCACTGGAACAGGTTGCCCAGAGAAGTTGTAGGTTCCCCATCCCTGGACGTGTTCAAGGCCAGGTTGGATGAGGCTTTGGGCAACCTGGTGTAGTGAAGGGTGTCCCTGCCCATGGCAGGGGTGTTGGAACAAGATGATCTTTGAGGTCCCTTCCAACCCAAACCATTCTGTGATTCTATGATTCTAATTGTGTGGCAGCATGGCTTACTGCAACCTTTTTGGCCAGGGCACCCACGACCCCCTGAGGATTTATCTACATCTGCTGGCTCCTGACCCACCCTGCGAGCCAGAAGGGCTCTGCTGCAGCATTTCCTTGGTTGGAGAGATGACACCAAGGCCAGGCACGAGCTGCATGAGGCGGGCTGTAACCCATGGGGGCGAGTGTCCCCTCCAGCTTCATTCATCTGCCATCTGCAAAGGGTTTCCTAATCCGGCAGGACGGGGTGCTTTGAAGTTTGTGCCATTGAGCTGCTCTTCCAGAATAGCTGGTGTTTGCGGTATTGCAACGTTCGCTGGGCAGGGGCCTCTGGGAACCGACCCTGAGCTGCCAGTGGCTTCAGCGAATACTGAACACCTTACTGCCACCTGAAGGAAGCTGATTCATTATTATTATTTAGTATTTACTCCTCGTTAACACTGGTGTAACATAGCAGGGAATCGAGAGCAGCAGCAGCTTCCTGGCCGTTCTCCGACTGCGGTGCCGTGCTCATGTAGGACCTACCATCAGGGGGAGGGACCAGCTGCTAAAAACAGGGGGGAAAAAGGAAGCAGAGGGAATCTGGCTTGGCTTTATTTATCCCCTGGTGCGAGCAGTGTCACAAACACTCATACAGTAAATAACATAAAATGAAAAAGAAGTAGGAAGCGAGACTGGCACATCAGCTTTCAGCCTAGAAGAGTCTACAGCTATTTTTGCAAAATGAGCAATTTTGTGTACCACTGGTCACACATGCTGCTTAATTTCCCCTTCTTTCCTGCTGTGCATCTTCTCTTTCTCTCATACGTGTATATCAAATAAAGTGTCGGTGGGAATCAGTGTTAACGTTAAACGCTCCGTACCTGTTTTGATCCTCTTTGTGTGCGTTCAGGTATGTCTGGAAGATTAGGACCTTATGGTACAAGGTGCTGTGCAAACGAGAAGAAAGAATCTCTGCTCTACAGTGCTTACGTTCTGATTGACAAGGGAAAAAAAAATACATAAGTGTAATTTTTCTAGTGTTTCTACACTGCTTGAATCAGCGGGGCCAGGGCCTCTAGGCAGTCTTATAAACCGAGTCAATATTAATAATTCCTCGTTTTCTGGAAGAATGGTGTTACTGAGTGACTTTCTTGCTGTAACTCGAGCAGAGCGAGACAGGTGCATAGCGTGCAACGTGAGCCCCAAGTTCCTTGGCGGAGTTTCAAGGCAAACGCATCTCTCTCTGCTGAGCTTTGCCGCATCAGAAACGCTCAGATGAGAAAAGGGACTTGGAGCCTTTTCCTAGCTTTAACCCCAAGGCACTATTTCACTTGGCAAGTGACAGTCCCTTCCCGCTCGTGTAAAATGGGCACGTTGGAAGCGCACACTTGGGCACCGGCGGTGGAAGAGCCCTGGGTGAGGGCAGGCAATGACTCTCGCATCCGTTGTGCGTGCACGGATGGGGAATATTTCTAACGCTTTTCAATGTCTTAAATCAGAGGAATGATCAGCCCTGTATCAGGGCAGGTATTAATTCTGGAGGCTGTTTTTGTCCAGGGAAGAAGTTCCTGCTCCTCGTGGCATGGGCTGATTTTGGGTGGAGCCAGCAGCCCTCTGGCCATGCTCAGGTGATGGCACACGGAGGCGGCAGCTCTGCGTTGGGCCAAGGCAGAGACTGATGCTGGCACCAAACCTCAGCTCCTGTTTGCCTGGCACCAACAGCTGCGTCGGGGCTCATTTCAAGCTGCTCTGATGGGGGAAAAATACAATTAGATGGGCGCGTGCAGTGTTTTATGGTAAGCCTTTTATGCTGTCCCTAATATTGCAAGTCAGCGGGACGCTCGCGAATGAGCAGGAATGTTTGATCTGGTCCTGTAATTTTGTTAACTGTTTCTCCTTATATTAATTTACATTTGGGTGATTCCGTAAGAAACTATAGCAGAATTTAATAACGCTAATATTAAAAAACCAATATCAGGTCTGCATATTTCCATCTGATTAGTAGTTTTTCTCTTGATTAAATTATGCATTTTTAATACGAGCCCTTCATTTGTCTGCAATAACGTGGCACTGTAGCCCTCTGTGTAAAGCGAGCACATTTCAGTGTCCCCTTCACTGCTGCTGGATGCAAATTTCCTTGTTTCTCAGTAATTTTTTTTCTGTTTCCATCATACTGCTTGCCTTTGCTTGCCTAGAATAAAAGGTCATTGTAAATCCTGATTATTCCTGGAAGTTGCTCACACACTTATTTCCTAGACTTGATATGTTTCATCCTCAAGCATAACAGAAAGAGATTTAATAAAAAATGAAAATTTATCTGGGAGAAATGTTGGTGATTCTTTCTGTTTGTGGGTTTTTTTCCTCCCCATATAAAATGTTTTTGACAAATGCACAAAGAAAACATTTCAGTTTGCAGAACTGAAGTGGAATAAAGTTATTCTTCTTTTAAGATTCTCCATATTTATTTATTTTTTACAGAGGAGATGATAGATGAAAATTCACTCTTCACTTAACCGTAGTCTTTAAGTGATTCTTCAAAGGCAGCCCCAGCCTTTAAAGTGTGGTTAAAATGGTAACGAGGAGGCCCTGGATCCCATTGAAGTCAATAGCAAAAGGTGTGTTGAGCTCAGCGAAGCCAGGACATCACGCTGCTGGGGTTACTGAGTAAGGACATCTTGTTCCTGATGACCTCAAGGTTTATTTGGGGTATATTTTTTTGTCTGAGGTCGATCACAATTTCTGTCTTTTCCATGTAAAGAGCCAAGATGGGCACCTTCACCCAGTTCACCGTTTTGCACTTTCTCATCGAAATGTTACATTAGGCTGGAGAGCTGTGAAAAATGGTGAGATCTCAGCTGGGGTTCAATCTCTGCTCTTCCACTTGGCCCTTGTCGTGGATGACACTGGCGTGGTACCAGCTCTGGCTCTGTTTGCTGCTGGAGGATCATGCAGAGGTGTGAACACTTGTCCAGCGTCTCTGCAAGCATGTCCACCATGCAGCTGTACATTACTTCAGGGTTCAAGCTGTGGTTGGGTCCAGTTCAATGGGGCCTGTCTGTGTTTCAAGGCAGAACTGGTGGAGGAGACCCTGTGAAACCCAGCTGTCCCTTCTCATCCATCAAATGACTGTTGTGATAGCTTCAACCCAAATAGCTCCTGTGTTATTTGTGAGAAGAAAATTAAAGCAGATGGATTTGCGAAACTCCAGTTTGGACAGGTATAGCCTGAATAGATTCAGAAGAGGAAAAAAAAAAGGTCAAAATGTTTTGAGGGAAAAAGGGAAAAAATGAAGTTCTGAAGCACTAAATCCTCCACGGGCCAATATCCTATTGGTGGGATTTCAGAGAAAAAGATAACGTAGATAAGTTTATTGCGAATGTTTTTCATGAGGGAATAAGTGGAAGAAGCAAGAAATAATTTTCTGGCCCCAATTCTGAACACATGCAGATATTTCTATTGCTTTTTCTTTCAGCAGGACTGAATTTCTGGTCTACTTCAGGTGACTCCTCTAAGGAGGTTGTTTACAACAGCAGTACTATCCTGAGGCAAATGGAAATGATGGTGGAGGTGGGCTGACTTTGCTGCCTTAGTGTCTCTCCCCTTTTGAGGAGCAGTATGTGCATACTGGGCTTTGCTTTCCCGTGGGCTCGCCTTGCCTGTGGTTTAGAGAATCCATGCATGCAGGCTGTCTGATTAATTAGCCAATGCTAATTACTTGTTGGTCAGAGTTGTGCTTCATCCTCAACTAAGAGTGGTCTCTGCTTTTTGACTGTGATGGAGCACCTACCAGGGGGCTGCAGTTTGGTTTCAAGGAAGGAAGCGAAGGAGCGGTGACCTTTTGGAAGAGAACTCTTGCTGGGTGCTGCACAAATCCACCCCTTAAGCCATGCCGTGTGCCGAGCATGTCATCCTTCACGTGTCCCCTTCAGCGCTGTGCCCATGGGATCACGTGTGGTACGATTGTTTGCTGAGAGTTTGCAAAAACATAGAATTGTAGAATCATAGAATGGTTTGGGTTGGAAGGGACCTCAAAGATCATCTAGTTCCAACCCCCCTGCCATGGGCAGGGACACCCTCCACTACACCAGGTTGCCCAAAGCCTCATCCAACCTGGCCTTGAACACGTCCAGGGATGGGGCATCTACAACTTCTCTGGGCAACCTGTGCCAGTGCCTCACCACCCTCTGAGTGAAAAATTTCTTCCTTATATCCAATCTAAATCTCCCCTCTTTCAGTTGAAATCCATTGCCCCTTGTCCTATCACTACACGCCCTTGTAGAAAGTCCCTCTCCAGCCTTCCTGTGGACATGGACAGGACATGGCATCCCAAACCTGGAAAAGAATCCCAGTGTGGGAAAATTTCCAAAGAGGCAGCTCTGGTTTGAGGTATTTGTCCCAGAAGAAGCCATTTTAGCTTAGCACTACATGCTGATCCTTCTCCATGACCAGATTCAGAGCTGTGACGACACGCCAGTTGAAGATGGACATAGGTGATGTGCCCTCAGTGTGAATTTGGAGGCTTAGAGAGGCAAGGTAGGATGGACACAGCTCCAAAGTGCTGCTGGAAACAGGAATTAGCTTCTTGCTTCATCCACCTCCATCCTCAAGCAGGTCTTGCATGGGAAATAATGGTTTTTTTTCTCCAAAGCATCAACCTCTTTCATCTCACAACCTTGTAGCTCTTAAGCGCAGCACTTGGTATGTTTCTTTGGTTCTTAAATCTGGCAAAATTCACTATAATCTTCAAGAACTGTAGAGAAAAGATAGGGAACCTATCCCTATCCCTTAACTATACTCCTGAAGAGTATAGTTAAGATAGTTTGGCTCAAAATAACACGTCGCTCCTCTCAGCACATGCTGTATGTAGGTAGTAAAAGCTAAAAAATAATAAAAAAGAAATTTTTTTTTCTAAAATCTAAAAAACATTCTTATAAGATTAAGAAGCAGGTAAGAAAGCAATGCATTGGGGAGGAAAAACCACAGCTGTGGAACAAACCTTAAGTGCTTTACAAGGAGAGCTTGATGTTAGGTGATACATGTGGTCCTGCCAGAAGAGATGGTGCTGGACGACTTATCTGGAGGTCATACAAAAATCCCTGGTCACCAGTATCCTCAGTGCCAGCAAGCGTGAGTTGGAGCCATGCTTTAATCGAGAGCTTAGATAAAGAGCATGTTTCTCCACTGGGGAATTTGGGGGGTATAAATCTGTGCTCTTAACGGGTTCGAGTCTTGGGGCAGGCATGCTCCTGTTGTGAGCTCCTTTCCTAGGGGTAGATAAAAGCCTCCCATAAATAAAACTTTGAAATCTTCCAGGAGAGGTTAGCAATACAAATATAGGCACATGAAGCTCAGCGTAAGCAATAATTCCACAGATTTTTATTAGAAAGTAGATATATGGGAGCAGCAATGCATGATAAATCAACGTATCTGCCTCCTTACTGGCTTTTAGGACAGGCATTAGCAGCAGCGACTGTCACAGAGATCATAACTGCTTTACTTCAACTGTCTCTGTAAGGCTTATTCAAATCGAAGCAGTTGTGATTATTTTTTAGGTATAAACTCTTTTTCCTTGCATTGAATTGATGAAAAACGTGTTCCTGGTAAACACCAAATTTGGAAGGAAAGAGGGAAGGTGGGAAGGAAGGAAGGAAGGAAGGAAGGAAGGAGGGAAGGAGGGAAGGAAGGATGGAAGGATGTAAACAAAACAAAACAGTGCAATGGTTTGTTTTGGTAGGGTTTTCTTGGAGCCTTGGAGGCATCTGACATGCATTGCCGAGCACACCAGGGCATGGCTATCGCAGCACGAGGCGGTTTGGGGCTGCTGAGGGGAGCACAAGGACCCACTGACCTCTCCTTTAGGGTTCTGGAGTGAGTTTTGATGTTGCAATGCTGATGCCACCAGTGAAACACAGTGTTTAATCTTGCTCAGTTGTCTCCTTGAGTAAATCAGCTTATATGTAATCTCATTATGCATATAATATAGACGTATAAATTAAGTAGATAATTGGTAAATAATGGCATTGCCAACAAAATGATTTTAATACAGGCTTAAAGAGGTTGTTCTGTGTTAAAAAATGTTTCTCTCTTTCTAGGGTAGGTTTTCAAAGACAATTAAAGGAATTTTGCACCTAAACCTGGACCTGTAAAGGTTCATAACTCCTATTAACTTAAATAGCTGTGGGAAACCACTCAGCTCTGACTGGGAACTCCCTGGAGCCCTTTATGAGTTTTGGGAAGACAAGGCTGTTATGTTGGTATCAAAGTAATCTGTCCTTGCACCCTTCTTAACTGCTCACTCAACACGTACCATGCAGTGGACAACTTGGTGAGTTGAATACCACCTGGATGTTTTATTTTGGAGCTGCCCTTTTTGGATTCCCATTGTAGGCAAGACTGGGAGCAGTGTTGTGCGGGACAGTAGCAGTTCAGAAGATGAGCCTGGAGAAGATTACCTCACCTGGAGTACTGCGTCCAGTTCTGGAGCCCCCAACATAAGAAGGATATGGACCAGTTGGAGAGGGTCCAGAGGAGGGCCACGAAGATGATAAGAGGGCTGGAGCACCTTTCCTATGAGGACAGGCTGAAAGAGTTGGGGCTGTTCAGCCTGGAGAAGAGGAGGCTCCGGGGTGACCTTATAGCGGTCTTCCAGTACCTCAAGGGGGCCTACAAGAAAGATGGGGAGAGGCTGTTCAGGAGGGCCAGTTGTGATAGGACAAGGGGTAATGGTTTTAAAATAGAGGGAGGTAGATTCAGATTGGATATTAAGAAAAAATTTTTTACCATGAGAGTTGTAGAACACTGGAACAGGTTGCCCAGAGAGGTGGTGGATGCTCCATCCCTGGAGACGTTCCAGGCCAGGTTGGATGAGGCCCTGAGCAACCTGATCTAGTGGGAGATATCCCTGTTCGTTGCAGGGGGGTTGGACTAGATGACCTTTGAAGGTCCCTTCCAGCCCTAACCATTCTATGATTCTATGAGAGGTAGTTTTATCCGCTGTTTTGTCTTTCAGTGGTCGTCCTCCTCCTCTTGGCCACATCCGTGATGATCCCACCCCTTTTGGACCCTCCTGCCTTCCATAAAACAACCCGTGACCACCCTGAAGAATGATCAGAGGCATAATTGCAATCTTCCTCCTCTGTGGTTAGTCCTGCAAGGTAGTGCTTGGTCCATATGGTGCTGCTGACACTATAGAAATGATGCTATGGATTAATTACAGCTGGGGACACTGGGAGGGGGGAGCTTTGCGTGCGTTGCTCTCCCACGAGGTGTGCAGTTGCGAAGCAACCTGACACATCTGCCAGGGCTGTCTAAGAAACTATTAGCCAGTTGCTACCTCCTGTGCTCAAGAGCTGCAGGCAATTTCACAGTAATAGTTTCTCGGTTTCTTTCACGCAGGCAACCGCGGTGCCAAGATACCGACTTAACTACGTATGGCGGAATGGCATCCTTGATAGAGGCTTTACAGGAACAAAACGTATATGGGTAAGCCACAAAGGCTGGTTGCAAGTGACAGCTTCGTTATTGCCGGGAGCAGGGAGCAGCCACAGGAACGGACAGCTTTGATTCGGGTCCCGGCAGTGATTCCTCAGGGGTAAAATCCGAAGCAACTATGCAGGGAGTCCCCAAAAGTGCAATGTTATTGCGCCGTAGAGAAGCGGAGGTGAGTTACTGGGAGGCTGGAGCACTCTGGCTTGCAGAAGGGACCACGAGCTGGTTTCCTCTGCAAACACAAAAAGAAGGGAGACTTTTATGCAGCAAAGCCGGGCTGAGTATGGAAGTCACCTGGTGTGGTCTGACATCGAAATGAATAATTTGCCTTTTTGGATTTTTCAGTAAAAGGGAAGCTGAACTTGGAAGCAGAGGCAGTTTGGGTATGTGCGTGTGCAGAAGTGGGTTTAAAGGCTCCTTGCAGGGGAACGAGGTAGGAGATCGTTCTGGTACGTCCTGGGAACTTGATTTAAAGCGTCTGAAAGCTCAAATGACATTTAGCACCTTCGGAAAACTACCTTAATCCTCAGAGCAAGGGCAAGCTCTAAATTTTGACAACACTGTCAAGATGTGTACCCAGAGCCTGGAGATACCTCCTCCTGCTGCACCGCTTTCCCTCAGCAGTATTCCCTGCCCAAACAGAGAAAAAACCCCAAATCCACGAAAAGACTTGGCCTTGGACGGATGCATTAGCTGGCGTTATGTTCTCGGTCGTCAAGTTTCAGCGGTTCGGAACAAGCAGCCGTGCCTCTCCGTACGGCTTTAACGACGTTCCCTGTCAGAGACGTGAGCCACAGGAAAGGACAGGGCTGGAACTTTATTTTAAGCTGGATAGGCTGTTGCTAAATCTCCTGAATCCCTTTCAGCTTTGGAAATGGCTTTCTGCTATCTCTGCTTCCTATCCGGCGCCGTCGCGTTGTTTGCACGAGAAGGGGAATGATACTTTTAATCTGGAGAATGCCTTTAGAGCGGTGGAGTGGGTCGTTTTAAAGTCAACAGTGTTTAAAGCACGTTAATGAGGGTGTTCACCATAAACCAGTTTGATTTCTGTGCGCAACCGATAAACACGGATGTGGGAAAACAGAAGGGAAAAGAGGTGGGAAAACAGTCGTGCTTGGAAAAGCAAACAAATTGTGGATCCGTGGTGAAATGGGTGTTGTATTATTGGGACACTAAAGCTGGTGGTGAGTTTTCCAGTGAAACTTTTTTTTTCCCCTCTGGGAAAATGCTCGTTTGTCTCAACTGGAACCAAATATCCTCAAAAGTTTTAATGACTTTTTGCTGGAAAACAGTCAAGCTTTTTGCTGGAGCACCCAACTGTATCCTGAGGTGACCCTCCAGGGCGGAGGGCTGGGTGGCAGCACCATCCTCTCCCTGGGTGCTGCCTGTCCCCGTTACCCCTGCCACCCCCGGGGTCCCTGTTTCCCATTTCTAGGTAATGCTGGAGAAGGAGATGCACAGAGAGAAGTTTGTAATAAAACGACAATAGGGCTTTTTTCTGGGCATACTTTAAAATTTTCAATTCAATGGGGAAAAGAAGTTTCTGTCTGGAGCTTTATGGTGACAATTTTGTGGCACGTGGCGTATGCTATTTTTAAATATGTTTTCCTACCTAACGATTTTGCTTGTCAGTTCATGGCCCAACACCTTGCCTGGTGTTTGGACTAGTAGGACTACACTGGTAGAATAGCGTTAGCTTGTTGGATAAGCTTTTAAAACAAAAATGGCAGCTGATGCTTATCATCCTGGCTTATTCCTGTGCAGACACAGGGTAATGCAAAATGGAGGAGGGCAGAAGCAAACAGGACTATTGCCTTCTATCAGGCAGAAAAAATAAAGAGAAAAAAAATTTAAAACAGTTTAAAAATGAAGAAAAAAGCAAGTCAGGTGGGTTCTCAGGCATCGCCCCCTTTTGCTTTGACATTTGCCTCTATCAGGATGGAAGATCTGAAAGCCCAAACGTAAATCGCGTGTCTGTTAATGGTGATAAGTGCTATCACCCTTTGCTGAAATGAAGTGGAGGGGAAAAAAAAAAATCAAGCCAATCATTTAAATCAGGCACTTGTTTGGCTCTTAAGGATGTACAATATGATTATCAAACAAATCAATAAGCTTTCAGACTTTCTGAATGTCATCGCAAATGATTAGGTTACGTGGATGGGTCTGAGCTCACCCCTCTCTGGCCCCAGGGAAGTCCAAAGTGCCACGTTTCGACCGAACGGGGTGCACCTGGCTCAGAAATGTGAATTTTCGTCATCATTGCTGTCCCCCAAAGGACACTTATTAAGAGAAAAAGCAGCTAGAGCTGTAACACAATATGCAACCATAGCGATACTCTTAACACTGGTAGAGATCAGCTTCTAAGAGCCATTAGGACATGCATGAAAACGTGTCAGCTCTGGTGGATATTCCTGTGGATCTGGGGCTTGTGTAAATGGCACACTGCAAAAGGGAGCCATGCTCACCCTTGCACCTGACTTTTCAGAGGTGCTTGTCATCCCCATGTGGACACTCAAGCCTTAAAGGCAGTATAGAGAGATTCATTGTGAGTGGCAGGACCTGATGAAAGTTGATGTCTTCTTACAGATTTGGCCTTGCTTGTCTGAGTCTCCATCGCCTGGGTCCCCTGTAGCTATTCAGGCCTGAGTGAGGCCAAATTGGAGAGGTTTTGGGGAGGAGAAATCCCACGTCCTCCCATCCAACTGCACTGTGGTGCTGAGGGGCTTAAAGAGATTGAAATGCAAAGCAAAAAAAATAATAAAATAAAATCATGTAATAATGAATTTACATTACCACCGTGCTCTGGGCTCCATAACAATTTTAACTTAGTCCCCACGAGGCTACAGAGTAGTTTTGACCGTGGACGTGTTTACTTTAATATTGTAATAGCCGTGTGTAAAGTAATTGATTTGTAGTCGCTATGGCAACTATAACCTTGTATTTTCTAATGCCGGGGTTCAAAATGTTGACCTGAATGTTTTTTTTTTGCCATAGAGTTTGCATTCCATGTCCTTCATTTCTGGGGTGTGAGGTTTTTTTTCCTCCTTTAGCAAGAAACATTGTTCCAACTGATGGATTTGAGAATGCAGTTTCAAGACAAAAGGTTTTAAAACAACCAGTTTTTCTTGGTATGATGCTGCATTCCCCAGCACTGACAGCAGGTTAAATACATCTCTAATAATGGTAAACTGTAAGAAATGTTAACTTCTAAGTGGAGTAATTCTCATTATTGCCTCATTCTTTACAGGCTTGAAAACTCCACCCAGTTAGCATCGTCTGTGTTTTATTAGGACTCTGTTTGGAGAGGACTGGAGGCAGCCTCTAAATCCGGCAGCTTTACACTCAAAAGGAGGTCCCTGCTACTGGTGTTACCGGAATGGGCTGGGAGCTGAGTTTCTGTGAAAACCTGCTTTTTTCTGTCGATTAACTCACTCTGTAGGCAGTCCTGCCAGGTAAGCCCCTAAGAGATGTGTAATTGTACCCTGTGGCTGCAAAAAGAAATCCTCGTTCTCTGTCCTCTTCATTACACTAATTCTCCCCTCCTGCTCTCATTGGGCAAGAAGATGAAGGACAGGCTGAAAGAGTTGGGGCTGTTCAGCCTGGAGAAGAGGAGGCTCCGGGGTGACCTTATAGCGGTCTTCCAGTACCTCAAGGGGGCCTACAAGAAAGATGGGGAGAGGCTGTTCAAGAGGGCCAGTTGTGATAGGACAAGGGGTAATGGTTTTAAAATAGAGGGAGGTAGATTCAGATTGGATATTAGGAAAAAATTTTTTACCATGAGAGTTGTAGAACACTGGAACAGGTTGCCCAGAGAGGTGGTGGATGCTCCATCCCTGGAGACGTTCAAGGCCAGGTTGGATGAGGCCCTGAGCACCCTGATCTAGTTGGAGATATCCCTGTTTGTTGCAGGGGGGTTGGACTAGATGGCCTTTGAAGGTCCCTTCCAGCCCTAACCATTCTATGATTCTATGAATATTCGTTCTTTGCCTCTCTTTTGAGGGCTTTCTGAAATGACCTGGTTTTTTCTTTCCCCTGCATCCTCTGTAGCCTTTCCTTTTCTTTGTGGACCTGTTGTTGAAGTGAGAGGTAGCGCACTTCATACCTTCAAGAAACGATAGGGAAAAAATTGTTCAATAGGGAATTAAAAAAAAAAACAAACCACAAAACCAACAGGAACTTCCCCCTTACCACTTCTGCTTTAAAATGAAGATTTCAGACCAATTTTGCTCTCAGCTTCAGAGCCTCATTCCTCTTTCTCCCCACAAAATAATTCTTAATTTTCAAGTTTATTGCAACTTTCTTTCTAAAGATAGGGAGGTGATCTTCAGCACCAATAAGTTAGCAGAGTACTCAATGGAAAGAGAGGGCTTCAATCTCCAGGCAAATCGGGTCTAAGCCACTTAAATATTAAATGGGAAGAAATCCAAGCCCACCCTCCTCACTTCTGCAGCAGAATTGCTGGGATGAGGGCAATGTTTGCTATAAAAGTAAGGTTTGGGCTGATGTTCTATTTGCAAGTGTGCTGAGCTTTGGAAGCAGTTTTGGGTTGAAGAAAGGAGGACAGATATTTTCAAGAAGTGTATGGAAACAAGGTGAAAATGGGGAAATAAAGAAGAAATGCCCCAGTTTTTAGTTTTGGGAGCAAATTCTTTCAGCAAGGTGAAAAGCCAGTCCTCAAACATGGAATGAAAAGTTTTGTTTTGAGTCAAACAAATTGTTTTGGTTAACCTGAAGTGTGTCATGTGGTACTGCTCACATTTTATACATTGTGGGTCCTTAATAATGTGAAAAAATTTGGAGGATTATTCTACAAGTAGAATAGATTTTGGAAAAGCTTTGCTGCCATATGTGCCTTCCCTAGTATGGGTGACATGCAAATAAAGAGGAGCTTTATGAAATTTTCACTCATCAGTGTTTTTCTTGAACAAACCAATCTTTCACTATTGTCGTGGTTTAGGCTGATCCGGCAACTAAACTCCACACAGCTGCTCTCTCACTCCTTCCCAGTGAAGTGGAAAGGAGAAAAATGTAATAAAAGGACTGAGGGTCGAAACAAGAACAGAGAAGGAGCACCCACCAACCACGGTCCTGGGCAGAACAGACTCGGCTGGAGAATAAAGCAAAACAATTTATTAACAGTTACTTGAAAAGACAAAGGGAAACAAAACCGGTTACTTGAGAGGGTAAAAAGAAACAAAGCCAGATCTTAAAACTGACACCTTCCCCCCCTCCCCCCCGCCCCTTTCCTTTTCTTCCCGGCTCTACCTCCTCCCCCAGTGCTGCAGGGGGCAGGGACTGGGGGGGTGCAGGTCAGTTCATTCCGTGCTGTTACTGCTGCTTCTTTCTTAAAGGAGGAGGAGTCCTTACACCCTTTTCCCTTGCTCCAGTGGATCCTCTACTCACGAGGAAAAATCCACAAACTTCTCCAGAGTGAGTCCTACCCGCAGGATGCAATCCTTCCCCATCGGATCGCTCCAGTGTGGGCTTTACCACAGTCTCGGATTCTTAGGGAGTTGTTGCCACTCGCTCCAGTGTGAGTCATCCCATGGACTCTAGATGCCTCTACCTTGTCGTGCGTCCCATGCTCCATGACCTCTCTCAGGCTCAGGCATCTCTTCTCCGACGTGGCTTCTCCACGGGCTGCAAGTGGGTCTCTGCTCCACCGGGGCCGCCATGGCTGCAGGGGGCCGCCTGCCGTCTCGCCACTGGCTGCAGGGGAAACTCAGCTCGGGCACCTCCTCCCGTTCCATCTTCACTGCCCTGGTGTCGGTGTGGCCGTTTCTCTCAGATCTCAGTCCTCTCTGGGTGAACTCAGCCTAGTGGGCACCCCAGGCACGGGGCGCTCCCTGAGTTCCCCAAGCAGCTCCGCCACCACTATCCTCAGCGGGTGGCACCAGCCCGATGCAGGCAGCCCCCAGCTGGGAGCCGGGGCAGTGCCCTCCTCCCTTCTCTCCTCACTCCTGGGCAAAGCACCTTTTCCTGTTCCTTTGTCCCAACTTAAATAGGACAATTCGCAGAGGCATCGATTGGCTCAGCCCCGAGGGGGATGGGAGTCCGATCTGGTGGCCAGAACCTGATCTGACCCAGTTCCAAAACCAGGGTGGTCACAGGGAGCAAATCCTCTCTCCTGCCACCAGAACCCCTTTACACAAACCCAGCACAACTATATAACCCCAGGCATCAAAATGTTTAAGCAAGTGAGAGTTCTCATAAAGTCGAGGCATTTGGATGTTTAGCTGTGGATCCAGCTGATTGGAATTTGTAATCAATTACCTTGATGTTAAGGCCCTTCCTACAAAAGGCAGGCCATTTCCCCCCTGCCTGGGGGAGAAGTGACAACCTGTTTTAGAGCTGCAGCTTTCTTCTGGTGAGTGACATTTAGCTCTTGGTTGAGGATAGGGATGAGAGACCACAAGTGTGCACTGGAGGCTGTGGGTGCCTTGGAGATGCCTGGAAGAAAAGACCCAGGTGAAGGGGAGTTGGAGGAAAAATATCATTAAGAAACATCACTAGAAGTACTCCATGTTCTGGAAGCAATGTGGGTGTCCTGGGCTGCTGGTGAGAGATCAGTTGGGAAAGGTTGTTTTATTTGCCAATTCTTGTCCTTTGCAAGGTAGAGCTGCAGCTGAATTGCAGCTGGGTAGTGCTTCCCATGCTGGAGATGAGGAAGGCTGTTTCCCTGGCTCTAATGGGGCCTCAGAAAAACCTTCTGATGCCTTGGCTGAGATGGTGTTAATGCAAAGAAAAAGTCTTTCTGGCCAGAACGGATTCAACCTTGGGCCAGGGTTTGGTGATGTATCGGATGCTGCTTAAGAGGTGTGGATGTGAAAGCCATCTATAGTCACAGATATATGACCCAGTGGTTAAGTAATGGAGTAACACGCCAGTGCAGCTGGCTGCTCCCTAAGTGTGCAGCCAGAAAGTGTTTGATTCCGTTTTGGAATCGCTTTGCAGGTGCTAAGTGGAGATATTGCATTACTGGCAATTAGGACACTTCTGCCTGAGGCTGCTCGGGCGCTACTCGGCCCCAACGTGTAAAGTGATGCGGGCGCACGCAGCGGGTGGGCTGACCTGTCGCAGAAGATGAGGATAATAGAAAGGTTTTCTTATCCTGCTGAAAAACGAGCTTTTCCAGAACATGTTGCAAAAGGGTCTCGACACCCTGGGGGGCTGTACCCTCTGCGGAAGCTTTATATGGGGGATGGGAAGAATCATAGAATCGTGTGGGTTGGAAGGGACCTTTAAAGGCCATTGTAGTACAACTCCCCTGCAGTGAGCAGGGACATTCTCACTAGGTCAGGTTGCTCAGCACCTTGTCCGACCTGACCTTGAATGTTTCCAGGGATGAGGCATCTACCACCTCTCTGGGCAGCCTGTTCCAGTGTTTCATCACCCTCGTCATAAAAAATTGATTCCTTATATCTAGTCCAAATCTGCCTTCTTTCAGTTTAAAACCATTACTCCTTGTCCTGTCACAACAGGCCCTACTAAAGGCTTGCCATGCCAGGGGTTCATCCCTCAGCTTCAGTTACAGACAGAATTTCTTCAGCCAGTTGGTAACATTGGCAACACTCATTGTAACCATTCTTATTATCCTCTTTTTAAGGTGCTCCCTTTTCTCTTGCAGGAAATAGGAGAAATAACTTGAGTCCCCCAGACTTACATGTAGTGAACATGCTATTTCATACACCTAGGAGAGGTGAAACCAAGGGCTGGGCTGAGCAACCTGTGTGTAAGCAGCTTGTAATAAGGCATATTCATGTGCCAGAGTGAATCATTCTGGTCCATTGGGTAAATACATATTAAAGTAATTTTCAAAATACTTTTCTGTAGCCAATGAGCTGGAAAGGGTCAGTCCAACCATGCATTATTTTTCAATGCATACACTTATTTATGGAATAGAAGGAGGAACACAAGATCTTTCCAGTTACCTGCCTGGCCAAAGGCATCTTTAATTTCTTCCAGCATGGCTGTACTGTTTGGAAGGAGGGTGAGTGCTGCTCTTCCCTGGTGTTGAGATCGCTCGGTGAAGGGGTCCAGATCCACCATAACAGGACAAGGATTGCATGTTACCCTCTGAGTAGGAGCTCCTGCTGCATTTGGCATGAAACCCCAGGAGACGGGAGACCTTGGAGCAAGCCCAAAGGAAATGAGTGAGGGTTTTGAGAATCCTAATAACAGCCTCTTGTTTTGAGGCTGTTATTAGGATTCTGTGTGAGCAGAAATCCAGTGGCTTGGCTTTGATTTTTCCAGCATGCAGAGCATGATTGGAGCACCTGGAAACTTTCTGACAATCTAGCATGGTGCCTGATGAATTTACGTGAGCTGTGTGTAGGCAACAAGCTGTGTGATGTTTTTTCAGGGTCATGGTTAGACTTTGGTGGCTTGAATTCCAACTAGGTAACTCTTTAGGCACCTATATTTGGTTTTGGATGAGGACAAAACATGGGCAGAACCCCTATTTCTGAAGGTCTGTGGTGGGGAAGTTGGAGTCAGTAGCTGAAGTGTGATTAACCTCGGATTCATTCACATGTCTTTAGACTGATTTTCATTTTGCAACAGTAAATCATAAAACATCTGGGACAGTTTAACATACATGTGCAGGCAGCAACCAGTCCAGATATTATTTAGCCTGGGGGCAAGGCGGGAGGGAGGGATTTTGTGCCAAGGTCTCAACGTTCATGGATTGCTTTATCTTTCTTGTGCATGTGTGGGCTTAACACCTGGGAACGGAGGCAGAACAGCAGAAATGCCCATTTTCCACTTCAAGCACCTAAACAAGAGAATCAATTAGTCATTTGCCTCCTCTGTAGAAAAAGAGCATTTTAAAAATATATCCCAAGCAGGAATTTGCATGTGTACCGTATTCCATCGTTAACGTATCTCCAGCCAGACTACTTCATAAGTATACACAGATGGTTCTTGTTCCCAGCTAAGATTTACAATTCGGTGGTTCGTATTTTTAAATAAAACCTCAAGTGCTAAATAAAGAAAATGTCACAACTCTTTAACAATGGAAAAAAGGTCTAGTTCAAAGGCACAGCTGCGAGACATCTTGGGAGCAGAATAAAACAGGAGGCCTTTCTCTGGAGGAGCTGGACATCGTATATTTAAGCCATTATTTTTGCCCTTATAAAGAGAAGTCTCTGGGCCTGATGTCACCTTATGGAGCCCTTCTGTCCCCCTTGGATGACCAGAGGGGCTGGGGGCTGCGGGTTGCTTAGCATCTCTTGTCTTCCCTGAGTGTTGGTGGGTATGTTACGAGGGCAGCCAGCAGCTCAAAGAGGGTCAGGGCTGTGGTGCTGCAGTTTGCAGACCAAAGAGGGAGGCTCTGTCCTGAAGAATCTGCTGTCTGGGGGAGGTTACATCAAGATTTGTGTGTATGGGTATACATACGTATATATATATTAGAAAATATAAATAATATACCCACCAGCACACATGGATGATGACAGATGGTGTTAATGGTGATAATAATTATGCACCATTTACTTTTATCTGTGTTTTTACCCACTTATTGCAGTGAAATGAACATCAAACTGTTCCAGTCTGCGCCTCCCTTCGTACCCACAGCTAGGAGGGAACCCTTCATTTTAGTTATTTTTGAAGTTTAATCTTGGTGAGTTAGTGGGTTAAGATTAAGGTGGAAAAAAACCCTCAGACACTAAATGAAGCAGTGCTTTAAAGTGAGTGAGTGGAGCTCTTTGTGTTGTGTATTTGGAAATTTTTAATTGTTTGATCTCTTCTTCCCAGTGCTGCTATTTTTCCACCAGGGCAGGAGGCAGGGAGCAATGTGGATGTGCTGAGCACACCCAGCCCAAGCCCTTGCTTCCTCTATCACTGAAAGGCACTTTAACAGCCTTCACCAATTCTTGCTTTTCTCAGCACCTGTTAAACCAGTGCTAACCAATCCTTGGCTATGGAAACCTGCAGCAAGGTCAACACCTGGGGACAAACTTCTTACTTTTTTTATTTTTTTTCTTTAGTGGTTGTTATGCTGGCTTTGTTTCCTCACATTGACATGCTGTTCTTTCTTTTTGCCCTGTCTTGGGGGAATCTTTCTTCTTTTCATGCACCGGGACAGATGTGGGTGTAACTGGGTAATATTTTTTGGTTTGTGTTAATCCTCTTCTGGTCTGTGTTGTGAGCTGCCTGGAATTTGCAGGATGCAAGATGCAGAGCTGGGAAATAGCTGGCATCTTGTGCAGTCTGGGGGAATGCCTAGCTTCTTGCATGATTATTTGTCCTGAATAAGATGCTGCTGTGTAAAGATGATGGTCTTTTAAAAAAGGTAGGGCCAAGAGGATAAGGTCTGTATTGAGCCCCTGTAAAGCTGCTCCTGGAATAACACCTTGCATTTTCCATGATTGCCCTTCAGAATGAAAGATGTGGGAGCTGCTGAGCAGCTCTGCCTGTTCAGCTTGACAAAGAGCAAACGGAAAAGTGATTTGATCAAAGACTGACTGTAGCCATGTTTTCTTTAGCTAAGGAGCTCTTCAGTCCAGCACACAAGGGTGCGACAAGATTTGAAGGCTGAAAGCTGAAGGCTACAAAACAAAGGGCAGATTTTAACAACGAGGGAATTAACTGTTGAAACAGCTCACTGAGAGACGTGGTGTGTGGCCTTTTGCCTTAAGTCTTCCCAGCAAAATGGTTTGCCTCTCTCCGAAATGTGTTTTGTGACTCAGACTAAAAGTTTCCAGCCCAGCTGCAGGCATAGCTGGGTAAAAAGTTCCCCTCTTGCTCTCTGTAGCTTTCTGACCCTTAAATTTCTTCCTAGCTGAGCTTTAGTTTGGGATGCGTATAAGGAGAAAATGCAAAATTTCCTTTCAATCTAATACTATCAAAGACTTTCAGAAGTCCTTTGCAAATCTTGCTAATTATTTTTGTGTCGTTCCTGATGGTTTCTCGTCATGATGTGAGCAGTGCCGAGCTGACTGAGGTCCAGGAAAGCCAAGATATGATGAACTTAGCAACTCCTGTTCTTTCTGCATTTGTTCCCCTTTCCGCTTCTTAATTGCCAGTTGATAGTGGATACCCTATTAAACAGCTGCTGGGCAGTCAGAAAATTCTTTTTATTCCCTTCCATAAATTAACCCTCCATTTTTTTTAAACCGTGCTCATTAGACATATTTCACATCCAAAGTGAAGTTCATTTTTGGTAGTGATGATGCTGAACAACTCATTTTCATGGCACTTAGGCTTGCTTAGCCATCAGGAATAATCTTTTGATTGTTTCCCATCTCTCAAAAATGATTAATTTAACGAGGATTAATTTAAATAAGTCACACCTTCAGGAAATACCCCTCAGCTCAGGCATGGGGCCTCTTCCCCACAGGCTGCAGGGGGATGTCTGCTCCGGCACCTGGAGCACCTACTCCCTTTCCTCCTTTTTCTCTCTCCTCAGTGCTTGCAGGGCTGGTTTTCACACTTTTTTCCCTTGCTCCTCACCGGTTGTGGCTTTTTGCCATTTCTTGAATGCGTTTTTCACCAAGGTGCTGCCAAGGGGCTGTGTGGTGCCCAGCTGTGGGGCTGCCTCGGAACCATCTGGAACTATTTGGAACCCGGCATGCCCTTTGGGAGCTGAGTTTCTCCTTCAAGCTGCCTTGTTTCAGCATCCCTGGGACCTGTGTGCCACCACTGTGGGGAGGCTGGGGAGCCAGTGCGACTGAGGTGGCAGAGGAGGGATGCTTTTGCCAGTCTTTCTCATCTAACTTGGAATTCAGACTGTGAGTTATCATTGATTTAAAAAAAAAAAAAATTAAAAACCAGCTTAATTATTTGTCTATTTGTTTTAAGTAAACTCTTCTTCATGTGGTCAAACTGGTGAAGAAAGAAAAGAAAAAGGTGTGCAGCACCAGATGCCCAAGGACAGCCTGGGATTTATGCAGGGCCTGTGGTGCTGGGAGAGGCTGTCCCTTCAGCTCCTTTTACTAGTTTTATAACTGCAATTCGGGCATCTCCTACAAACAGTATCACTAAAAGCTATGTGCAGTCAGGTTTTATTTCATTTTTATTTCTCTGATGTCTGGTTTAGCCCTCTTAGTGGCTTGGCATTTCTGTATCTTAATCTTCTCAGTTTGCTAGGAAAGAAAGAAATGTATGAACACTGGAAAAAGGCACATTATGGCAGCAGAGTTTTTCCCCTGTGAGAGGAATTGCAGCACCATGTCCCATCCTCAACGGTGGAGGGCTCTTGTTCATCTCTGAACACTCTCCGCCAGCAGTAACTTAAATTTTTCCTTTCTCTGTGCCTGTGTTTTACCCACGTTTCTGTAAGGGCTGGGTGAGGTTTTTTGAGCCAAAGGGGAGTGATTCTACCCCACAAAACTATTTGCTCCATTAGAGGCTTTCAATTGTGGACAGAAGAATTAGGACAGGTGTGCTGCTGTGAAGGGCGGAGGGAAGGGAAGCTGCCTTGAGGGCACCTTCAATAGCCTCTGGGAGCCAGGGGCTCACAGACCTCAGAACAGCCATCTGAAAAACTCCCCAGTAATTGTCTCACCCTGACTCCCTTTATCCAGTGAGCGAGCGGCAGCCACTGGAACAAATATCCAACAGAAACGCAGCGGGTGACTTTGTCATTTTTCTGATCCACGTTGCGAGGGGCCCAGGAGTTGAGAATTCTGCCGCAAACAGAGGATTTCAGCTGAAGGAAAGCAAGTTGCAGAGAAAATCAGGCAGTTCAAACCACGTTGCCTTTTGCAAGGTGATGCTCACCCCATATTTTGCCACCTGATGGTGTGTTCTGGGGTATGGGAAGGAGCCCTACCTGATCCACCCAGCCCTCGCGTGCCTGCGGTTTATCATGGTCCATGCGTGTGTGTTCAACACCTTCCCCATACGCGTCTGGTTTTTATAGCTATGTGCTGGGTTTATGTGGTGGTGGTTTCGGTAGCAGCGGAGGGGCTGCAGAGATAGCCCCTGTAATGAGCTGTGAGAAGTTTCCCTGAGCTGGAGCTGGGATTCCCCTGCAGCCCATGGTGAGAGGGCAGGTGGCCCCTCTGCTGCCATGAGAGGCTCAGTGGAGCAGAGACTCACCCACAACCTGTGGGAGAGGCCCCCACACTGGAGCAGAGATGCCTGCGCCCAAAAGAGTTCATAGAGGGATGTATCCATGGGAGAGGACCACCACACTGCTGGAGATTGATGGTGGAGCAGAGATGCATCTGCAGTCCATCAGAATGGACCCCATGCCAGAGCAGGTGGCTGTGCTCTAAGAAGCCGGGACTCCATGGGAAAAGCCTGCTCGGGAGCAATCTGATGGGTAAGGATTGCATCCTGTGGGAAGGACTCATGGCTGAGAAGATCATGGAGAGCTGTCTCCTGTGGGAAGGGGCCCCATGTTGGAGCAGGGGAGGAGTGTGAGGAGTCCTCCCCCTTAAGGAAGGAGTGACAGAAAGAGCATGTGATGAACTGACCTACAACCCCTGTTGCCTGTCCTCCTGTGCCACTGCGGAGAGGAGGTAGAGCCAGGAAGAAAGGAGAGGTGGAGGAGGGTGCTTTTAAGATCTGGCTTTTTTTCTCCTTATACTCTCCAAAGTAACTGATAATGAATTAAATTGATTTGTCCCCAAGCGGATTCTCTTCTGCCTGGGGCCAAGTGATCCCTCCCTGTTCTCATCTTGACCCTCAGGCCTTTTTGTGGTTTTTTTTCCCCTCTCCACCCCACTGGCAGCAGGAGGAGTGAGCGAGCAGCCACGTGGTAGCTTAGCTGCTGGCTGGGCTAAACCAGGACAAGCTACAATATGACTTGATTTCCCACAGGAACCCCTCATCTCTGGTTGTCTGTGCATCTCCATTTTATAGCAACGTTTGCACTGTGGCTTTGCAGTAAGCTGAGACTCTGCTCCGTGTCTGTGTAGCATCCAGCACAGTAAGGCTACGTGAAAGCAATCCATTTAAAATCATGGTTCCTAGTTTTGTGGTCTTCAATCAAGTCTTTCGGCACTGACAATCTGTAGAACTCACCTGCAGTTTCAGACAAAATTCTCATAGAAATCAGTGAAGAAAACCAGAGTGGTTATTTAGGTGCCTGGGTACAAAGTCAGCGTTGAGCACCGAGTGTTGCCATTGTTGTCTCTCGCAGACGGTGCACTGAGCTGCACCCACCACTAATTGTGTAATAAATCAATGCAAACTGCGCCATGCTGTGGTGCTCCAGAGTGGCCTTTGCAAACCTGCGTCCTCTGCTCACCAAGCAGCCGCTGCCCCGTGTCAACCCGCTGTCCTGCTGCTCCTGGGTGCGTCAGACAAAATCACTTATAAGCAGATAGGAAAAAGCACGTGCTGGTGGATTCATGAGCCAAGGATCCCTGGGGTTTAAAAGCATTAATCCTCTTGATTGCAATAGCAGCCAAGCTTTTTAATTGCTTAGATGGTCTTCCAAACATCCTCTAAGGAAAAAGCTAGTCTTCCCCCGTCGTGAGGTTGGCTGTCCCCCTTGGAATAGATGGAGCTTGTGGGAACTAGAGGTAAGGACTGGACTGGAGCTTGAGGAAAATTGCCCAATATGTTGCACCAACACCTCTGCTGTGGTGGAAAAACCTCTAGCAAAGGATGAAACTCATTCCTACGCGTGACAGCTGCGGCTCGCCAAGCCCTAACCGCTCCAGGGCAGTGTGTGCTGACCTTGTCTCCTATCAGGAGCTGTTGCTGGGATGGGGATGATGATGTGTTGCAGCACACTTGGAGTTAGGTTTCATTTGCAAATAATTTAGCAAGGCTGTTCTGGTTTTCCGTATTCATTCCTGAAGGGCAGATCTTCCCTGCTGGGCTGTCAATTGACAGGCAACTAGAGCTGTTTCCATGCTTTGATGGTGATCAGAGGAAAAAGGGAGAAGAAAGATTGCAGCAATGGTTGTGTGTCAGTCCTTGGGGATACAGTCCTTGCTGTGTAACATAGAAAGACCTTTTTATATGATAAATCACTGCCAGGACAGGCACCTCTGTCACAGATACAAGACTCCATAAGATGCTGAACAATTAGGGAGCAAAAACCTGGCTGTTGTCCCAGCCAGGTCACCTGGACAGTACGTATGTAACCTGAAGTCTGTGTGCACTGCTCCTTGCTCTGGTGCCAAACACAGAACGGTTTTCCCACCCCATGTTGATTTTTCTGAGTTTCAGAGAAGTTCCCAAACGGAGTCAAATTCTGTCCCGAGACTGCGAAAGTCAAAAGGAAACTTTTATATTTCTTTTAAATCAGATTAAATACATTTAAATACTTTCTGTGATAAATTTGAAATTTTACATTGTGCTGTAGACATTTCATTTTTTAACAATAGTTTTTACTATAAATTTAAGTTTCAAACTAGATGAAATTCAAAAATATATAATTTTGAGAGGCCTAAAATATCTTGCTCCCTTCTTCCTGATTTCTTTTTTGCAATTTAGAAATTCATCACAAATGACCCTTTCATACAAATGGCTTCCATTTTGACAAAGTATTTGCTTTCTGATGAAAAAAAAACATTTTGGTAGAAAGTCTCCAGACAGGGTCAGTAGCAAGGACTCTTAGCTTCTGTAGCTTAAATACTGTTAGTGTAGCGGGGACTTGAGGTTAACTGAAGTGTTGAGGTGGAGTTTTTTTGGTTGAAAATGAAGAAAATCCAAAGGTGTAAAAGCTGTTTTAACTCTATCTGCACATGGCTCTGCCCTGTTTGTTTGTTCCTTCTGAGAATTAGTATTTTTGTGTGTGTTTTGTTTGGGGTTTTATATAAGTGCAGGAGAAAATATTTTAAAGACTGGTGAACAAGTGTGCTGGAGAAATACTATTTCTCTACGAGTTTCAGACTGAAGCGTAACCTGATTTATTAGAGTTTTCCCTTATTTGTAACAAATGTTTTTCTATTGCCCCTGTTAGTTGGTGACACGGTTGCTGTGGTAAATGAACTGACATGTAAAGGTAATGATGACAAGGGGCTGATAATGGATGGCAAGGGGAAAGAGGGGCTCGGTGCAACAACATGCCCTACTGAGGTTGATCCAAGGACACCCATCACTCAAAACGGTGACAGCAGTCAGGGAAATTTAATTGGAGATTCATTGAACCCTTAATGATGTGACAAAGAAAAATAAGGAGGCTAAAAATGGCTTCTGGGCTTTTCTTCCCCCTCGTTCTGCCAGTCGTCAGAAGGAGAAGGGGACCGTGGGATCGCCAAAGGCACCTCTTGTCATTGTATCCGTAAGAGGGAATCATCATGCTTTGAAAGGGAGTGAAGTGTTTGGAGCTGTGTGTGTGTTTCACTGCTTCAGTGCAGAAATGGGGGTGTCAAAGACCTTTTCTTCGACTCACGTGGCGGCCCTACCTGCCTCTTGATCGCAATCGGAAGTATTGAAAGAAATGCTAACAAGGTACGTGTGCCTTGCATGAAAATGGGACAAAGCCAAGTAGTGGCTTGGGCAGTGTTCCCCACAGAAAGCTTTTCTCAACCCCCTCCTTCCTCTTAATCTTGTTTTATCACCAACAAACACGACGAGTTACGTTTGGGAGCACGCAAGCTGTTGCAACTCCAGAGCTGAGTTACGTGGCTTGTAAATGACAGGATGGATAAAATGCTGCCGGTTTTTCTGAGCTGCCTTTCAAAAATTAGCACGAGTGCTTAGCACATATGGGGAGCTTCTCTTGTTTAGCTTTTGCATACATTTCCATAAATAATACATTAATATTATTTTAGTGGCAATGCCCCCTAGGTGGATGGGACTCTCTGCAGATGCAGGGAATCTGCTCATTTTTTTCCACCCGATGACTGTCTCTCTCTTTGAATACGCCACGTAAGAACTCGGTCTTTGGGTCAGGAGGACTCTGCTGGGAAAATATTTACTGCACTTGAGGCCTTATTCATCTTTTTAATTGATTGGAAAATCCATCCCTTCCTCTGTTTTGCTTCCTCTTGCTTAGCTCAGTGTTGAGGCTGGGTAAAATGACAGCGAATCGTGAGTTTTATCAGAGAATGGTGAATTTTATCTACATCTTTAAGTTCTCTGGGAGATCTGGTCCTACCAAGTGAGACTAAGCCATGTACTTCTAACGTGACCTGTGTCAGTGGAGGTCCTGAAGTACAACAAGAGCTCCTGCAGACACATCTAAGCATTTGAGTTTCTACAGAGCTAAATACTTCAATATTTGGATATCTAAAGGGTTAAAGAGCTAAATATTGCAGCCACAAGCCAAGCCCCTGGGCAGACGTAGCCATTAATGTGATGATCACCATTTGCTTTGGCCAAATTTGTAAAGATGTGGGCAAAATTAAAATGTAAAGGGGAGGCCTTCTTCCTTCCCCCTCCCCTCCCACAGTGAACTGAGAAAGGCTGATAGGAACCGATCTGGATGTAGAGTGTGTGATAACACACAGCATAAATGGGATTCAATAATCCTCACCTTATCTCTTCTTATTTCTCAAGCTGGTGATGTGCGTCGATAATTAAAGCGAATGGCAAGCTGCAGTGCCAGCCTGACCTCTGGGGTTCCACTTGCCATTAATAATAACGCAGTCAGACAATACAAGGTTTGAGCACCACATTAATACAGACGAGAAAAGGGGGATAAAGCCAAAGGGATAAGCCAAACCCCTTCGTGTCATCTGGGTATCCTTTCATACTGATCTCCCCCTTTGTGCTCTTTGATTCCAATTATTCTCATCTCTTTACAGGCAGGAATATTTGTTTAATTATGCTGTGGGACAAGAGGGAGAAGGAAGAACAGATTTGGATCTAGCTACCCTTTCTTGGCTCTTCTGAAGTGGTACTTGCTCAGCAGAAATCAGTACTTGCCTTGGTGGAGCTTGCCTCTGAAGACTTCACGTGCCCGACTGGACCTGCAGATGGGCTCCATGTAGGTTTAGTTGCAAGCTGAAGGGCCCATGCTGGAAAACTCAGGCACCAGCTCCTCTCCTCCCAGCTGAGAGCACAGCTCGCAGCACCTCTGAGCTCGTGCCAAAGCTTTCAGGAAAGAGCATCCCTCTGGTATGCTGCTATCTGCATGCTTGGGTAGCTGAAAAATTACCCTGGCTTTATCAGTGGGCAGAGCGTTCCTGGTGTAACGTGAGAGTATCTGCATCCCCCAGCCTTCCCTGGGCCTGCCCGAAAGCCCACAGACACCTGCGAGGTGTGATGCTGGAAGAGTCTACGTTAGAGGCTGTGTATTATTCCTAGGCGTAAAAACAACGGATGGGGGATTTCCAAAAGCTTTCAACATCCCCCAGGCTCTGCTATTTCTCAAGTCCAGTGAAGTATTGCCACCAGTTTGGGTGACTGCTGGGCTCAGAGCCCAAAGTCAGCCCTGTACCAGTATCCTTATGAGCCTCCAACATAAGAAGGACGTGGACCAGTTGGAGAGGGTCCAGAGGAGGGCCACGAAGATGATCCGAGGGCTGGTGCACCTTTCCTATGAGGACAGGCTGAAAGAGTTGGGGCTGTTCAGCCTGGAGAAGAGGAGGCTCCGGGGTGACCTTATAGCGGTCTTCCAGTACCTCAAGGGGGCCTACAAGAAAGATGGGGAGAAGGCTGTTCAGGAGAGCCTGTTGTGATAGGACAAGGGGTAATGGTTTTAAAATAGAGGGAGGTAGATTCAGGTTGGATATTAGGAAAAAATTTTTTACCATGAGAGTTGTAGAACACTGGAACAGGTTGCCCAGAGAGGTGGTGGATGCTCCATCCCTGGAGACGTTCAAGGCCAGGTTGGACGAGGCCCTGAGCAACCTGATCTAGTTGGAGATATCCCTGTTCGTTGCAGGGGGGTTGGACTAGATGACCTTTGAAGGTCCCTTCCAGCCCTAACCATTCTATGATCCTCTGCTGTCCTCTGTGTTCCCCAGTTTGACAAAATGCCTCGAACCTCTCATAATGCAGGGGTAGAAACGGAAATTTTCTGTCAGATAATAATGTATATGTACCAAAAATTTTTGCTGTCAGCACTGCAGCTGCGGATTTCTTTGTCCTGTGCAGCAAAGGGTTTCACAGCAGTGTGCTCCGTGAGCACAGCTCCCGTGGAGAGGCTTCCTTTAGTGTTCCACTTTGACTTTGCTAGGACACCCTGTGCACAGCCAGTGGGACTGCACAAACTGTCATCTGTTAGCTGTCCAGATAGTCTTACCAGCCTCTGGAAAATGTATTCCCAGTCATTTTGTGTTGTAAAGGACTGGTCCTTCTCCTCTTCTCCGTATTTTCATAAATTCATCGCAGTCTCTCTTCCATTTGACTTACAGCCTTTCTGTGCCCCTTTTGAAATCGCTTCCCTCCTCTCAGTGTATTCCCAGTTTGGCAGCGCTTCCTACTGCCAGCACACGTTCTCCTACATTTAACAGCTGCCCTTGAAACGGGATTAGGCTTTTATATGCATCTGGCCCCAGATAGATTTGTGAGAGGAGATTTAGGGTATTACAGGGTGCTTAGGGCCACGCAGGGTTGTGCTGTGCACGGGAACCTGTTAGCAGGCGACATGTTAATCTGTACTACAAGTTGTAGGCACCTCATCTGCTTTACCACCCTGATTAACTCTCAGAAACACTGATTGGCACTAATCTTAAACCCGCTTGTTTTGAAAGGGCATTTGCCCTGGCTCCTTCAGCATCCCTGTAGCTTTGCCCTTTGGGGCAGCGCAGTTGACGCAACGTTTTTGCTTATGGTTGATCTTATGGCCCTAACCTAGATGTGACCACTGGCACTGCAGCTGGCCTTGTGTGTTATTAGTCCCCCTATATTTGTACTGCAGGAAGAATGCACACAAAGGAGCAATTTGGGGAAATCATCTGGCTGGGAAAGGTAGCTCCAAACGCATTTATTTCAGAAATGGCTTTGCCCCAGAGCTCCATGTCCCAACAGTCCTGCAAACTTGGGAGAAACGAGGATCCTCTTCCCTTCTTTGCCATTTTACCCAGTCTCTTGTTAATTTGATCGCTATCTGAGAGCACCAGGGAGAGAACATCTATTAAACAATAAAATAGACCAATTGTGATGTATTTTCAACCGCTTTGGGGGAATTCTACAAAATTAAGTATCAGAATTGTTTTTCTTATTGGCAACTATTGATCTCTGGCTGTGCCAGTTTCTCTCATTAACACTTTTATTACCTTGTCAATCACAGCACAACCTGCACTAACCAGAGGCTAAAAGGATTTACCGTTATTAACAAAACTGTCTGGTGCCTCACAGCAATAAAAACAGCTGAAACCACTGAGGGAGGGAGAAGTCTGCAGAGATTTTGGTAGCGTTTTAGTCTGGAGACTGTGATTCAGAGGAAAAAAAAAAAAAAATCCATAAAATAGGAGCCAGTTTCTCAGCTGATGTAAATGATGGAAATATGTAAGAAGCACCAGAGCCACTGGGCTGTCTGCCTGCAAGTGAAGGTCCAGCCAGAAATTCAGGGTAATATCTAAAACCAGAGCAATACTAAAAATGCTGTTTGTGGGCCAGAACCTGGTACACGAGGCAGTCTGCAAGCACTGAATGAGTTAATGCCTGCCCAAGTGAACACATAGTTCAAGGGCCTCAGGGGCCCTGACTGGTTTTTGCAACCAGTCCAGTTTAGGGGTCTCAGTAACTTTGTAAGCCAGTCCCTGTAGGTACGTGTCTCTTTATAGAGTGAAAAAGGATGTTTTAGGCTTTTGCGAGTCACAAA
This sequence comes from Tauraco erythrolophus, assembly GCF_009769465.1. Classification (NCBI taxonomy): domain Eukaryota; kingdom Metazoa; phylum Chordata; class Aves; order Musophagiformes; family Musophagidae; genus Tauraco; species Tauraco erythrolophus. The sequence continues at coordinate 82,654,847 of NC_141469.1, forward strand.
AATGCCTTGCTGTGAGTAACTGTGGGAATGAACGTTGGCAGGGGTTGGGGGTGCGCTGTAATAAAGTTGGGGGCATCTGATGTGCACATGATAACGTGGTGACAGCAAATGAGATAGTGAGCTTGCTGCTGGCACCTCTCAGTAATAAGAATAACAACAACAAAAAAATCTTTTTCTTCTCAAAAGCATCCTGAAGTTGGCAGCTTGTAGGGCTTGGTCCTCGGTGTGATGAGAGGCATAATTTTGTTGTTTCAGGTCAGGGTGTCCCAGCACTCTGAAAGCTGACCCTAAAAGTGCAATGGGATGTAGTTATCAAGCTTCTGATGATCCAAGCCTCTCATGATAACCTCTGGGGTAAGGTACTTGATAATATCTTCCGGCAAGAAAGGACATGTTGCTTTCAGTACCTAGGTCTTCTCTCAAGCTTAAGCACCTTTAAAGGCACCGTAGTTAAAAATCTCTATTTGTAGTCAGTGGTGCTACAACATTTATAAATAGAAAGCCACGTCCTTATTCTCAGTTTCCAGGTGGCAAAATAGAAGCCTTGAGCTCTGGTGAGACTCTCAGAGCTGGCCTTCAAGTTTGATGCGAGAAGGTGCTCTTTCGTATTGGCTGTGGGAGAGATGCGAAGGTGGTGGGAATGGAGGGTCCTATCCTGATTATTTAGCATCCCTTGATACCTGAGCACTCGGCTTGCTTGCCTTCTTGGGTCAACATTCCAACAGCATTTGTTTTAAGGGAGCAAAGTACTGGTATGCTTGCAACGGGCTGAAGGCAGACACAGCCTTGCTGTGAACACCGATGGAGGAGCAGAGTCCCTGTCTATGTGTCAGGCCATGGGTACCTGTGCTGGACCACAGGATATATATGCACCCCACTCCTCTCCCTCTGCTCCTCCAAACCAGTTTGTGTGCTGGGGCACATCTCAATCCTGGCAGCAGTCTTGAACTCTGCAGTGTGGCAATGAGCATCTAATTTCTCAGGGCATCCCCTCCCCTCGCTATTGCTCCTGAATGGGCAAGTGTCCAAGGTCTTTTTTTTTAAAAAAAAAACAAGAGGGCTTCTTTTTGACAGTATCTTTGGAACATAGTGGGGATTTTTTCCTTACTACTATGGTAACACAGTCCAGAATTTTTGTCGTTTCTGCTAACCTCCAAGGTCACCCAGACACTTCAGGGATGTGAGGCTGCTCACTGGAGTAAGGAAGCAATTGACAAAAGGTACAAGATGGGTGAAGACAGCCATTAAAATCCTGCTCTGGCTCTAAATATAGAAACCTTTCCATGCCAGTCTCCTGTAATTTGCATGTTGAATTAGCATCTCATTAATATCTTATTAGGGATACTGGAAACCTAATGACAAAAACAAACGCAGCATGTGCAAAGAAGAATAGGAGGAATGAAGTGAATCAAAGAGCTTTTTTTTTTTTTCCCTTTGTGAGTATTCAAACAAAGACTCAGCTTCAGTCTGTCTGCTGGGCTGTGGTTTCTGACCACCTTAGTGTCAGCAGTGCCAGGAGGCTGGAGGTGCCTCCATTGAACAGACAAGGCCAAGGGATAAAGCCCTGAAGGATGTAAGCAGACTCTCAGTGCACCCTGCCAGTGCCTTGCAAGTTCCATTTCAGTGGAAGCTCCCCAAACCATTTTAGCTTCCCAGGATTTTGAGAAATTAAGTGTTGAGATCAGAGGTCCTGAGCTGCAGGTTTTGGAACCAAATCATCCCAAAAGATGAGGAATAACAGAGGAAATTAATTGGGCTTTTCTGGGATCCAAACAGAGTTCAGCCTAGTTCAGGAGTTTCTCTTTCTTAGCTCACCTCTATCTAATTTTCTCAGAGTTCATGGTGATGAGCCCATCCACTACAGCTCGTATCAACTCTCCGTGAATGACCGAGCACTTCAGCGCACATGTTCCTGTTATAGAATCATAGAATGGTTTGGGTTGGAAGAGACCTCAAAGATCATCTAGTTCCAACCCCCCTGCCGTGGGCAGGGAAACCCTCCACTACACCAGGTTGCCCAAAGCCTCATCCAACCTGGCCTTGAACACTTCCAGGGATGGGGCATCTACAACTTCTCTGTTGCCGATTTTGCTGTTAAAGTGCTCCAGTAGCAACGTACCAATTAGATTATCTCCCTCTAGAAGCATATTGCAGCTGCAAAATGGATATCGTATCATTAGCACCTTTCCCTTCCATTGTCTCAGAGGAGGAAAACACCAGGCAATGGGAGCAGCTTAGTGCCAGAAACCCCGCATGGTTTTGGTGGAGAAGAGACTCTTTCTGGATAACAAAAGAGAAGTGGGTTTAAAGGATGCCTCCTATGCCTTCTGCAAACTGCAGTAGGGAAACAGTGCTGGTACCTGTAAGGCAGCAATCGTGAGCTTTGATGTCCATGAGACCATCTGATAGAGAAAAGGGACTCTGGAAAATGAGAAGCTCAAAAGCTGAAGCTAGGAAGTTTAAGGGAGAGACATGGTAGGAAAACTGTGCATCAAAGTGTAAAGCATAGGGGCTTTGCTATAAGGGCAGGATGAGGCCACAGGGCAGGTGAGGGAAGGGATATGGGTCCCCCTTGGTCTGTAACTAGCAGCGCGTGACATACGGGCTGAGCTTGGATATGGGTAGGTTACAACTAGAAATCCAGCACATGAAAGGGAAATCAAACAGTCATAAATCAGGGAACACATGAAAACAATCCTTTGGGGATTCCAGTGAGCTGTTTCCTCATCAGATTTAGCTGTAATGTATTGGATTACATTAAAAAAAAAAAATATCACCGGTAATGCAAACCATGCAGAGCATGGAAATGCTCTTCAGTTCCTCTTTATAAGCGTGTTACAAGAAATAATTTGGGTCTGTATTTATGTGGATTGTTAAGTTCCTGGGTGCTGGCATTGTGCAGCTGTAAATGAATCAGTCTTAACCTGTTTTGCAGCCTTTTGCTGAAAGATGCAGAAAAAATTATGTGCTCCGCATAACTCCCTGACCTGGTGCATGGAGGCTCAAATGGTGATCGAGATCTCCCTGTGTCCCCCAAGCTATCACATAGGTCCAATGCCAACCCTCGCTGTTATCCCAGAAAACCATCTAGCTGCTGTTCTGCAGAGGAGAGATGGCAAAAAAGAGAAGGTGCTTGGTAGAGGTGCAAGGGTTTGTGACCCCCTATGTTGTGCTGCTTGGGGGCCTCCTTCAGTGCTTATGGTGCTCGACACCATCACTTGATCTCGCCTGGTGCCTCCTAAGCATGGATCAAGGCAAATCATAATTTGGTGATGGATAATGCCCATGTACTGCAGGGGGGTTTTCACCTTTTCTGCATGCTGCCATTGCACAGCACCCTAAAGTGCCTGCGTGTCAGGGGATACTTGGGGTTCTTTCTTGCTCTGAACCACCTTCTAAGTTCTTCTCTCTGCAGAGGCTGCAAAGCCTTGAGAGAGACAAGGTTCCTCCAGAGCACTGGAGACTGATCCCCATGTACACGCACAAACGTGGGAAAACTACTCTGTTACAGCTGTGACCCCATGTAGTGGGACAACTGTACACTGGAGGTTGCTAGTGGGCCTTTGCCATTTTCTGGGTGGGCAGGTAGATTACTTCAGTTAATCAATAATCCAGCCATACATCTTGATCCTTCCTGTCTGGATTTTTAAGACAGCATGACCCAAACCCTGAAGAGGCTCTGCTGTCACTCACAGCCCTACCTTTCCCCATACTGACAAACTCCAAAATGCATCAGCATATTGACTGTTGGCATCTGTCTCTCCACAACTCTTTACAAAGGCAAAGTGATTGATCCTTTTTGCAGGGGTTCACTAATCGTATTCATTTATTCAGGCACTGCCCTGCTGCATGCTCTGGAAGAGCAGAGCTGCCTTTCCAAAAGTATTTTTCAAAGCTCTTTAACAACTTAAGAGCAGCGATCTGCAGGGGAGAGAGGGTGAGTCTATCGTTTGGGGACGTAGAGGAAAGAGGGTGCAGTGATTTGTATTGCTCAAGTGGCATCATATGAGGTCAGGGCAAGATGGATGAACACCATACACTGTCTTGGTGCATTGAATATGCAGAGGTGACATGTTGGACACTTGGTCTTTGTCCAAAGTGATATTGATATGCCGCATTGACACACAACTGGCTAAGTGTCCTCAACAACAAGCAGTGTTATGGTTTTCCAGTGTGCAAGGCACTTGTTGAGGAGGTAAAAAGTCCAAACCAATGCACATCTCTGCTCCACTGGAATCTCCCATAAGGTCAGCGTTCCTTATAGCAAGATGAACAAGCTTTTGATATGTTCTCAACTCCTTTTTCTACCAAAAAAATGAAGACAGCTTGTCTTTATAGGGTTCCTCTTGTTTGGAGTACTGTGACTGTATCACCATCCCTACATTGAGCCTCACCGCTGCAAGAGCTGGTTGAAGTGTTCCTCTATCTGCCATAGTTGCTTTTCCTGATTGCAATGTAGTGGTGCCCTTAATAAAAAGGAGTCTTGGTCCTGAAGTGTTAGTTACTCATCTCTGCCTTGCTGAAAACCCTTTGGGCTGGTTCTTGGTATCACCTGACCTTGGATGTCGACTAGCATTTAGTCTTTGAGGCTGTTGCTTCCTGCGTGATAAGATAATCATAACAGAGCCAGAGCTGACAAGTGGTGTTTTGATGTAAGCAATGAGCAAACAGACAGATCAATAAGTGCTGAGCAAGGCACGCTTCACCTCATATCGTATCGACTTACTGCAAAAATAATGGGGCAACAAAATGAAAATGTGTTGTGTTCTATCTGAGTTATGGTCAGTGGTTATATATAATATAACACAATATATTAACTCAGATGGGACTTGCTGTTGAAAAAAAATACAAATGGGCAGGCACAAAATGTACTGTCTCTGAACGTACATGGCAACACGTCGAGATTAATTACACAGAATATGGGAGGAAACGAAAGCAACAATAAATTTCTATTATTATAACCATAGAAAGAACATGAGAAAGATTTATGGCACTAAGAGCAAAATTTCTGTGTCCTGTTAGTCTGACTGTCTAATGGGTGAGAGATTTATGAGGCCAGTGAGTAATGATCAAAAGTATTTATAAAAGTTTACCATTCGTTAGCTTTTATTTTTGCTCTCATCGAGGCTGTTTATGAGTAGTGGAAGGATGGCACTGGGCTGACTGGCTGTTGGTGGGAGTTGTGCTGTAGGTTGGTTACAAAGGTTTTGATTTCAGAAGCTCTGATCTCCAAAAGCCAGGTGACAGCCAAGGTAGAGAGAGGCACAAGGACTGCACTGAAGGAAATCCGGTATGTTTGGACACTTTCGGCTTGTGGAGGTGTAAGCGTAGGTGCGCCGAGGCAGGGATGCACTCTCTTGTGCTAAGGTTACCTTTTATGCACTGGAGACTCTCCTGCTTTGCCCTCTTTTGCCTCTGCTGATTAATCGTGATAGGCACCCCTGCAAGGGATACATTCATATGTTGGTGCATGATTTCTCCAACTGCAGACAGGTACTTCTGTATAGAATCATCTGGTTGGACGAGACCCTCAAGATCGAGTCCAACTGTTCACCCTGCACTGTCAGGGTCCCTAAACCATGTTCCTCAATGCCAAACCCACATGGTTTTTAAACACCTCCAGGGATGGGGACTCCACCACTTCCTTGGGCAGCCTGTTCCAATACTTCACAACCCTCTCTGGAAAGAAACTTTTCCTGATATCCAACCTAAATTTCCCCCGGCGCAACTTGAGGCCATTCCCTCTCGTCCTGTCATTCATAACATGGGAGAAGAGACCGACCCCCATCTCCCTACAACTTCCTTTCAGGTAATTGTAGAGAGGGATAAGGTCCCCCCTGAGCCTCCTCTTCTCCAGACTAAAGTCCCAGCTCCCTCAGCCGCTCCTCATAGGACAAGTTCTCTAAACCCTTCACTAGTTTCATTGCTTTTCTCATAACCTGCTCCAGCGGGTTCTCCTACTGCATGCTCACACTTGGAGGAATGATGGGCAAGTGCATAAACAGGGCTGCTGCCAGGAGGAAGGCAGAGTCCCTGTGACAATCAGGTTGCAGAGAGAGAAAGGCTATGGGAAAGAGCAGACCAGCACACTGCTGGGCATTTATTGCCTTTAAAATGGATTGTGTGTATCTGGAAAATAGGACGTTTCACACAGCTATGTGGGCATCTGTCTTCCTTCCCAACAGCAGGTAGCAAACTGCCTACTCAGGGACTTAGCAAGATAGAAGATGATTATAGCTGCCTGGTTAATTGTGATATGACATGACAGAGAATATAATTTACCGTGATGATAATTATCACTGACCCAGCTAGTTTTGCAAAGGTTGGACGGAGCATGCAGGGGTGGTCTGATGGATCAGCTCCATCCAGGAAGGCTCTTCTGCAGCTCTGTAGCTTCACAGGCACTCTCTGGGTGTGCTGGAGTATTTTTCATATGCTAAATGTAGGAACCCACACATAAAAAGAAAACAAAACCAAGGTAATACTCTTAAAAACACCCTGGAAAACAAGTATGTAAATCTGGAATGCATTTGCAGTGGGCTTTGGGGGCAGTAAATACCACAGATATTCATAGAATCAAATAACCATTGGGGTCACAATATTGAATTCAAATGTTCTGTCCTTTGGGATTTAAGGAGAGTTGCTGTCCTCTCATTTCTTTTTTCTTAGGAAGCAGAGAAAATCAGAAGTTTCATCTTTGCTGCGATTGTAGGTCAGGGATGTAACAAGACATCTAAGCACAGACTGGAGAGGGGAAGTATTTTAAAGCAGGGAATAGCATTTCAAATAGTTAAGTAGGTTGTTTCCCAGTTGTTGTCCAAATTTGTCAGGAAATCATAAGACTTTGAATAAGCTTTTTTTTTTTTTCCCGATAGCGTTGTCCAAATGATTATCAAAATACTTTTGTCACCAAAAAGGATTATCAAAATATTTTCGAGCAGCCAAAAACCCGGACATGGTTTGTAAGAAAATCCCAGGCCATTTAAAAAAATCAATTTAGGTCTGTATTTTGGACACGTAATTGTTAAAGGAAAATCCTATTTCAGAGGCAAAAAACCCTGAAAAATACTTGAATAGCTGTTAATCAAAAAGATCAGCCAGACAACACTAAACTTACCCAGATAAAAGAGGTGACCCTGTTATTTAGATGTGAAACTTCATTTCAGGCTCCTATTGCTGACAGCTTTGGTCTTCAAAAGTGCCAAGTATCATGTGCTTCAGGGACCTCTGATTGCATTTTTGGACTTTTCCTTGGCTGCTTTTGGAATTTTGGAAGGAACTTTGTTTCAGAGGCACTAGAGATGGTGTGAGTGATTGCAAAAACCTTTAGCTCATGGGAATCGCGTGATGCTCATGGACTTCAGCAGGGTCTGGCGATTTGCAGTTTTTAGGAATTGGCTTTGTGGCTGTGAGGGTGCTGCGGTGCTTCCTTCCTCCTGCAGGTTCGTCCCCCGCCGTTTCCCCGACGTGATGCTGCTACGTGCAGAATTGGGATGGAGCGGAGTGGCATTAGCTGGCAGAGCTCTGTTGCTTGCATCCCCTTCTGCATTTTCCCCAACACAAGAAGGACATGGAGCTGCTGGAGCAGGTCCAGAGGAGGCCACAAAGATGATCCGAGGGCTGGAGCACCTCTGCTATGGAGACAGGCTGAGAGAGTCGGGGCTGTTCAGCCTGGAGAAGAGAAGGCTCCGGGGTGATCTTATTGCAGCCTTCCAGTACCTAAAGGGGCTACAGGAAAGCTGGAGAGGGACTTTTTAGAAGGGCGTGTAGTGATAGGACAAGGGGCAATGGCTTTAAACTGAAAGAGGGGAGATTTAGATTAGATATAAGGAAGAAATTTTTCACTCTGAGGATGGTGAGGCACTGGAACAGGTTGCCCAGAGAAGCTGTGGCTGCCCCATCCCTGGAAGTGTTCAAGGCCAGGTTGGATGAGGCTTTGGGCAAGCTGGTGTAGTGGAGGGTGTCCCTGCCCATGGCAGGGGGGTTGGAACTGGATGATCTTTGAGGTCCCTTCCAACCCAAAACATTCTATGATTTTTAAAAACTGCTTGCAGCAAAGTGGCTTCTTACTGGGAGCAAGACGTGTTTCCTGTTCGTGCCTGCACCGATGGCTTCGGTCTGGCTTTTTTGTTGCATCCCACTTTTGCTTGGGGATCAAGCTCCCTATCCTAATCTTTCATTTCCACATCTTTCATCTTGCGCCCATTTTTGGATGGTGAGGGAAGTATGTGGCAGGAAAAGGCTCAGAGGATCAAAGACACCTCAGGGACTTTGAAGCCTGGAACGCTGAGTAACGCAAGGGGCGAAAGGGGTGAAAGAGGGTACAGTACAGGGTCGCGGCCCAAAGGGGGAAAGGGGCAAGGTTTGTCATTGGGTGGGGGAGCAGTGTTGGAGGGATGTACTTCCCTTTTTCTGGGGTTCAAGGATGTGAGGCAGTTGACTGATGGCTTTGCTGCGTGCCAAGTGCTTGCCCTGCCCTGAACGATCTGGAAACAAGAGAAAAATAAAAAGAGAAGTGAACAAGAGTAATTTGAAACATGGAACATCTGCATGTTTGTTATTAAAAGAAAAATAAACCAAATCCTTAAAAAGTCAAAGTGGTCCCTGGAGAGGCATTGCTCAGCAGGTGACGAGCCAGGCCTACATCTACATGCAGAAATTTATTTTTCCTGCTTTCTCATCTGTCCTCCCAGGATGGAGTCTCAGCCCGCAGCTGCCTGAACCCTGGCTAAAGCCTCACCAATACTCACTCTCCAGCAGGTCGTGGCTGGGGAGGAAAAGGAGCTCCAAAAGGAGCCCAAGAGGGAGTTTTAGTGATGATTAAAAAGGAGAAAAGGCATTTAGGACCTGCTAGGAGTAGAGTACACCTGACATTTGATGTTTTCTTCCCGGTGGTCTGATAAAAATTTAATCCATTTGGGGAACAGGGCTAAGCGGTGGTCATGATTTGTCTCCCCCAGTTGCATACAACCCTGTTGTACAATCCTGTTTATATGGCTATCAAGCTCCATCTTAAAACTCAAGGGCAGCTCACTCCTGGCCTTGTGCAAACCTTGGAGGCACTCAACTTTGCCAGCACCATTTGCAAACATCCTGGTACGTGCCGTAGCATGTGTGAGCCCTTTCACAAGTTGGACAAAAAATGCCAGAAGAGAGTGTTTTTATCCTTGTTGTATCATCAAATCCAGGCCTGATTACAGCAGGAATTTTCTAGAGGGACTATTGATTTTTGCCTCACGGACTGTACCCAGCAATTTGCAAGTCACACAGTCATCATTTATATCTGGAGTCCGGCAGCAAGATAACAGTCCCTGTTAAAAGACTGATACGTTAACCATTGGCTTGGTGACGGGTCACATTCGTGAGAGCCTCAGATTCACTGCAGCCAAATCATGAGTCTGTCCCAGCTGTAGTATTTCAGCCAGAAGATGGCAAAGGAAATGTGCAAATTGCTAGGACAGCACCTTCTTCATTTCAGATGAAAGCCACCAGAGATGAGGAATTTTGATTTCTTCTCCAGGATTAAAAATAAGGAAGATTTTTTTCTTCTGAAGAAGCACCTTTGCCAGGTTTCTTTGCCAGTCCGATGGAAAGTTCATTAAGTCAACGGTCTTCTGTAGATGTGTGTGTCCTTCTATATTTTATTGGTTTCCCTGCCCATGGCAGGGGGGTTGGAACTAGATGATCTTTAAGGTCCCTTCCAACCCTAACGATTCTATGATTCTATATGATGGTCTACATCAGCCATTGGAATTGAGATCAGCTTGCCTTGGAGGGAAAGGGTGTGTGTGATGGGCTCGCAAAGTCCCATGTAGCCCCTTTTTTTGTAGTTTTGTGATCTCAGTGAGACTTTATAAAGACCTGGGCATATGCTTGAGACATCTAATTGTGCGTTGTAGTTGCTTAAAACCATAGCTCCTGTTTTAGATATGGAAAACAGCTGTTTGGAAAAATATTTTCTGTTTTTTTAAACTTTGCTTTCGTTTAGAAAATGTTGACTTTTCAAGGAAAACAGCCACCAAACTCAAACCAGTAATCCCCATGGAAAAAGAATGGCAAAGATACAGATGGGAAAAAACGATCTGATACTATAGTTAACCAACATAGGAAAACGAAGGATGGAGAGACACGTGCTCTCTGTGAATGTTTGCAAGCAGGAGCCGTGCTCCTGACCTACAGTTTCATGACCCCTGTGAGAGTTTTGAAGCTTTGTCCTAGAGCTACCCTGCAAGGCTGAGGGTTCCGGTGTTGTGCATGGGAGTTTTTCTGTGCATCAGACCTTTTCTGTACCAAAACAGCATTCTTCCCAAAATATACAGCGCACGCAAGCCAAAAAAGCTTAGTGTGGGTAGGTTTTGAAAAGTGCCCAGCACAGTTTGGAAGAAAGCTGCCCATGGCAGCTGATGCTGAGGAGCATCCCCAGTGCCTGCAGGGCTCCCGTCCACCAAGAGCAGTGCAAACGACTGAATCTTGTCTGCAAGAAAGTGCAGAGGGCAGGAGAGAGGCATCTGGCGCTGGCCCAAAGCCCCACTTCGGGCTGCAAGACAGCTCAGTGCGAGGCTTTTCCCGAAGTCTTCCCGCTCTCCGATCCCTGTAACATGCTCCCAGCCTCCTGCGGAGAACCACTGCAGCCCTCTTTGCATGCAAATTGTTAATGCATTGTGCATGAGGGCCCTAATTAATACTCTGCTGCAGATAACGATTTTACATTATAGCTATTAACCTTGGCATATTTCAAACTAAATGCCGGCGCGGCACGTTGGGGAGGATTTTGTGTACGTTGCGTTGTGAAATAATGAATTATATTTTTGCGTATTTCGTATACTGATTTTCTTTAGTAATCGTGAGACTAGTGTTGGGGAAAGAGGCCTGCAGTAGTATTGGCTACTCCAACAGTTAGGGCATTAGCCAGGTATTTTAGAGCGTCAGGTTCAGTTTCTTGCTCTGCATGGGCTTCCTGCAAGTCTTTTAACCATGTGTGTGCAAAGGAGATAGGAGTGCTTCCATCCTCATAGGGATGGATTTGCAGCCCTGAGAGAAGGTAGCCCTCCTTTTCTATGCCCAAAAGTCTCTTTTTCCCAGATTTTGTAAGAAAATCTCCTGGATTCCCAGCTTACTTGGGTGTCCATCTGCAGTGGTCTGATTCCTGGATCAAGGTTATCATCGAAGTTTGGATGATAATGAGTTTTTAAGTGAGATTTTTTTAAAGATTTATTTTTTTTTAGGATTTAATTCATTTGTAGCTAATAATAGACCAGAATTGTTTACATGGAGTAACAGTGTTGAAAGGCTGGTCTGGTGGGGTTTGTCCAAGGGGCACAGTTCTGAGGATGACATCTGGTTCAAACTGAGGAAAAGGAGACTCAGACGCTAAATGCCACTGCTCGCTGATGAGCACCGGTGTTAATGGTGGTTTAAGCTGTTTGAATCTGTGGTTCTCTGCCCTGTCATCTTCCTGGGAGCGTTAGGAGAGAGCATCTCCCATTGTCTTTGCTGCCAAAAGAAAAAATTGGACTTGTGTTCAAAGCGCCCTGCAGACTAGTTTCCTCTGCCAGGGCAAATGCAATGCCTGGGACAGGGCTACAACCTACATTTACCACGAGGTGGAGAATGTCCAAGGGTTTTTCAGTCCTTTGCAGCTCACCCATCTTCCTATACTTGGTCCTTGAGCAATGTTTAAATGCAGAATATCCCAAAGTGCCAAACTCCGAGGAAACCTGGCCCTCGTTTACCCTGCAGTTGCCATAATGTGTAATGGGAAAAGGGTGCTTATAAGGCCGCTTTCTTTTGAAAGAATTTTGTTTCTGATCCAACTGGCAATAACTGTAACTCTGTGTAAACTATTTTATGGATCTGTATAGTCAACAGATCAATTTTATTATACTTGGCCACTGCAGAAAAACTGTAAACTCCTGCTGTTAGCTGATGTCTGGGAAATATGTTTACAACTTTATTCCTTTCCTTCGGTGGCATCAATGTATTTATTTTTTTATTTAATAAAAATTGTGCTGTGCTCTCTCCCATGCTATTTTATCATGCAGAACTTTTCCACATGGCCAGCTGCAGCACAACATATTGTGCTAATGAGAAAGCATTGGCAATTCTAAATAACGACAGGTCTCTTGATTTGCCTGGGCTGGTTCAATTCTCCTTTGTCTTTCGACTATGAGGTTTTACTGATTTTAAAAGTATTTCATGTAGTACACTTGGAAATATCAGTTTCCAGTGAAGCCCTCAAAGTGACTGAGAAAGCAAGACTTGCTTTAAAATGAGTTAACCCCTTTTAAAATGATGTAGAAAAAGTACTAAAAGGTGTAGGAGTGAGTTGTTGGTATCTACAGCCATGATAGCTGGTGCACCGGAGTGGCTTCCGTAGGTGGCCATGCTCCGTCCCGTGACGGAGTTAGGGCTGGTAGCTGCCCCGAGCACATCCCTCCTGTTATTTAATTGGTTTAGTGACAGTTTTGGTTTATGCAGGGAACTGGGCTGCGGCAATGAGCTACCCAGGGACCCGAATGCTGCTTGGCTGAGAGCGAGGGCTTCTCTATGGGACATCAAACTGTTACCTTTTTGCAAGCTGGCACTGCCTCTCTGGAAGGATGCATTTGAAGGCAATGTTGGATCCGTAACTTTAAAAGGGCCTTTAAAAATAATCAAGTTTGGGAAAGTGTTCTCATATGATCTAAGCTTCGTCTAACCCGGTGTCCCATCTGTGACAAGCATCAGTGCCAGATGTTTCTAAATAAGATGTGAAACTCCCACAGCAATTGCTGTGGGATGAGTTGCCCTAAACAAAGGTCTCACCCCGACCTCGCATAGTTACAGATCAATCCTGGAGCAGGTGTTTTCCTATGAATACCTGGTGGACAGGGAAAGCTCGTGACACATTCATTATTTACTGAATCAAACTGAATAAAGATGTACAGCTTCCTGACCAATCTCAGCTGTGCCATCTTTTGAGGTACACTAAACTGGCGTTTTCCTTTTCAAAAGAACTGACCGTGGAGTCACAGGATAGACAAAGTGAGAAGGGACCTCTCGAGTGAGCTTCAGACATGGACTGTGTTTGGAAGCCTTCAAATTAGCAACAGGGAAAACAAATTACAGATCTCTTTTACTTGACTGGGAATCAGTGAAAAGCACTCTGGTGAGCCTTGCGTTTGCAAAGTCACTTTTTGGAGTGGATTCACACCTCAGCTATTGCTATGATATCTTGGTAACTCTATTATTTCGTATTTTCTCTTGGTTCCTATGCAATTTGCACATTCAGGGTCAAGCCTTCACTAATGACAGCTCCTCGTGTTTCAAGGTGGCCGCATCAGCAGGATGTATGGCACGTATCCACAGAGCTTTAAAAATATCTCTCTACGTGACATATGCTGTTTGTCCCTGAACACCGGATAGGTTAATTGTTAAAGAAACATTAATAACATTAACTGACGGTATGGCTTCCCACTGTCTCTGCCCTGGCAATCTCACACTGGCAAATGGATTAATAATGCTATCGGAAATGAATGTCGTTGCTGTGCAAGTAACTCAAAACTAGATAATTTAAGAAGTTTGGATGATTACTAATTAGATCCACCGACACAGGGGAATTTGAATTATTCATGACTGGCTGAAAACAGCGGGTAATTCATTTGTGCACTTCTCTGCAACTAATGTGGAAGTTGTTTATTTTTCCCCTCATGCACACCCAGATGATCTGCTAAAAATGATCCCTTGTTTCAGTGCTGATCATTTCACTGAGGAGGAACGTCAGGGCTGCAGGTTAGGATAAAAAGCCTTGAAAATCTAGTGGGAGAAACATGTGGACAAGCCACACTTTGAGACATGAACTTCCCTCTTTATTCATTGAGTTTCAATAGGCCAAGCCAACATCTGAACTTCTGAATAAATGTCCAAATTAAGATGCTCATGCATTCCTGGAGTAGGTGAGGAGATGCGTTATGGTGGCACCTAGATCCCTGCATGCATGCTTTTTAGGGCGCTGGGGTGCATGGGGCTAGCTGGGGAGACACGAGGGCACCCTTCACAATCCACCCTGCTCCCTCTGCTCTCCAGTACCAACCTGTCTCCCTGCAACAGAGGCATCAAGCACTCTCCAGAGACCTCTTCTCACCTGGGGGAACACCCCGAGGAGCTTCCCCTTCTGAGGACCCTGTATGCGTACATGCTGTTAAAATCTGACACCCCCTAATCGGAAGTATCAGATTTTGATGAGAAAAGACATCTTTAGCAGCTCTGCAAACATGTACTGCTGGAAATAAAGTTTGTTCAGTTGAGCTGGATAATTCAAGTTGAGGATGCGTAGGAGGTAGTGAAAGGTGTTCTCCAGATATACTCTGTTTATCCTTAGTGGCACGCAGGTGACTTCAAAGTAGTGTGCCAAAGCTTTCTGGACTGATAGCTCCTTCTGTCCTGGCAGTGAGCTGAGAGCCCCAGCTAGCAAACATGCCTGAGCAAACCAATTTTAGGACTACTCCTTTTTACCTTGTTCCTTCCCTGAAATGCCTCTGATTAGTTTAAATAGGAGGGGAAAAAAAAAAAAAAGGTAACTGGAGGATAAATAACCTCACACATGAAATTACCCAGCTCGTTCAATACCAGGCTCTGCAGATCCTGTTGCCTTTATTCATTTATGAGCTTTATTACCCTGATTTTTCATTAAAATACAATAAGTGGGTCTAACTCATGAAACAGATAAAGTGAAGCACAATAGTTCATTTACTATCGATCCATATCTGTAACTCAGAGAAGATGACAGCTACGGCTGTCGTACACGAAGCCACGCTCCATTCAGAAGCGCCAACGACTACGAAGAGTTAAGCAGAGAACAGTGCCTTGGCTTTGCTCCCCGGCTCACCAGCACGCTTCTCGCTCTTATTTTTACCAGTTTCCAGCACAGCAGCACTATCTCACGTCCGATGTGTCGAACCCTGCGCCAAGTGGGAGGCAGAGAAACATTAACTTGCCTGAGACCACAGGCAGGAGCAGTTGCTGAACTTGGTCTTGTGGTTTAAGAAAAAAGGGGGAGGGAAAAGGGAAGTGAAAGCTGCTGTAGAGGGGATTGGTATGGAAAAGAAAATACACAAAGCACACTACGTGGCAGTGACACGTTTTAAGCACGAGGTGCATGCACCTCTCTTTTGGTGAAATACCAGATTCACGCCTTTCTTCCATCTTGGACCAGCCAACACTTAAGCACAGAGGATCCGTGTTTCTCCACGTGTGTGTATGTGTGTGCACGATACACACTAGAAGAAGTGAGGAAAATGCCAAGGGCTCAAGTGTGTTTGCACACTAATTCCCATATATATGAATTTCTTAGATTTTTCCTCTTACAAAGTTGAAGATGCATTAGAGAGCAGAAATGTTTCAATAGCCTGTAGCCCATAGAGGAGCAATGTTAGTTGTGTGGCAAAGTCATGTCTGAAATGCTGCTGGTTTTACAGCTGTTGCTGTGATCGTAGCCCCCTCCCAGCAGTCCCCAGCAGGCACTGTGGCTCTGCGTCCCCCTCCCAGCTTCACCCATATGGAGCCACAGCTTAACCCTGGCAGCCACCTCCTCGTCCGGGTCTTCCTCGATATGAGCAGCACAGGCACTGGGGGACCACAGACAGCATGAAAATACAAGAAAAAAATCACAATGTGGCTTTTGCTTAATGTGTGTTTCTATTTCCTCCTCCTGGCAAACGAGAGAAGCTTAATTAGCTATTTCATACTGCTGTCCCTTTCTCCTTGACCCCAGACCTCTGTTGCTGGCATCTCCAGCATCACTCCATAAATGACAGTAAAACCACCTGATGTGGCAAGTGGGTGCTTTATGAAGAGTGATATGGCATCAATCATAATTAACCCACGTGTCCCGGTCACAGGCTGGGGCAGGCCCCGTCACATCTGGTTTCCTGTTTGAAAATACTTTAGTTTATATAGGTTTAGCTGAAAACAACCAACAGACTGATCTCTAGGCAATGGGAACTGGTAAAAGATGAATTATCTGTCACTCAGAAAGATGCCCTGGCTGTGGAAACCATCAAGCACATTCGTAGAGTTTCATTAGTCCTGCTTTCCCCCCTCCCCCCTCTTGGTGGTGGTTGCTTTTCGGATTGGTTAGCAGCCCAGCATCTGCTCTTGGAGCCTTTTGGAAAACCCTTCAGAGGACGTGAAGCACCTGAGTCCCACAACAGCATGATTTTACAGCCATTTGCAAAAGCAGGGTCATTCCCTGCGCTTCTTGAATTAAGTGCTGCACCATGAGCATTTCAGACCTGGCATCTGTGTATGCACAAATAAACATTGGCCGAATCGATGCAAAGTGCCGACATTTTGCATTAGCACAAGATGTGCTGTGGGTTTTGTACCACTGAGCTGTCAAGTGCTGGAGATTTTGGTGCTGATTTTTGGTTCTTAAGGCAGAAAGTGGCTTGCGGAGCCGCTGGGTAAGCAGGATTGAGACCGGCCTTCCTGCTGCCTAGCCAGTGCTGGGTGCTTATGGTTTGCTTTGCTCCCATTTGGCCAGCAGTACAGCAGCTCCTCTTGGTAAAAGAGCAGTCTGGTCATTTTTTTTTGTACAAGACACCACCAAACATGACTTTTCTCATTAACTCTTCTGGTGACTAGCTGGTGGCCGGTGGGAGCCAGGGAAACTTGGGCCTGCTGGTGTAGTATTTTCCTTCTTTCGCTCCCTTAAGCATTAGATCAGCCTGTCCACCTCCTAATCGTCGGCCACAGCCTGTTGTTGAATTCTTTTTTTAACCAGTCTTGTCCCTTACAGTATCCCAGTGTTACTACGGCGGTGCAAGGACTTGCCACAGCACTCACGGATGCCATAAAGAATACTAAAAGTGTGTTACAGGACACTGGACTTAAGAACGTACAAGGCAGCAAGGTATTTTAGAAAGCTCTTTCTTTCTTCTTCCCTTGCTCTTCAGACGGATGAGGAGGCAAGCTGTGGTGGTGAGCAGAGTGTGCTTTTGATATTAGATATTACTCCACAAATGATTACAGTGAAATTCAGAGAAATCATAGAATCATAGAATGGTTTGGGTGGGAAGGATCATCTAGTTCCAACCCCCCTCCCATGGGCAGGGAAACTCTCCACTACACCAGGTTGCCCAAACCCTCATCCAACCTGGCCTTGAACACTTCCAGGGATGGGGCAGCCACAACTTCTCTGGGCAACCTGTTCCAGTGCCTCACCACTCTCACAGTGAAAAATTTCTTCCTTATATCCAATCTAAATCTCCCCTCTTTCAGTTGAAATCCATTGCCCCTTGTCCTATCACTACACACCCTTGTAAAAAGTCCCTCTCCAGCTTTCCTGTAGGCCCCCTTTAGGTACTGGAAGGCTGCAATGAGATCACCCCGGAGCCTTCTCTTCTCCAGGCTGAACAGCCCCAACTCTCTCAGTCTGTCTCCATAGCAGAGGTGCTCCAGCCCTCGGATCATCTCCGTGGCCTCCTCTGGCCCCGCTCCAGCAGCTCCATGTCCTTGAGCTAAATGGTGGAGTAAGGTGCTGCTCAGCAAGAGTTACAGGTATTTGGCTCTGAACTTGAAGCATTTAAGACATAACCAATCCTAGCACAGCTAAGGAAATGCAAGGCACTCAGGGACTTAAATCGTATCAAATCCAGAGCCCAAGCAACCTTGGAAAACACCATGTGCAACTCCAAATCGCATAGGGGTCCAAACAGTTTTGCTTGCTTTTAGGTGAGAACTGGGAGCTGTGTCATTATTCTCTACTCTGTAACCTTCCTGTGCTTAACTATGTGCAGGTTTTTATACTGGAATGATATTTTCTAATCTTGTATCTCCTTCCGAACTATCAAGACGATTGCATTCCCCTAATGTGCCTTACTGGCTCAACTCAGTCGGAGTTGTTAATGCATTTTAAAAAAATTCCTACCTGCTTCAAATATGTGCACTCCTCCCTCTCCCTCCAAATAGCACTTTGACTCTCTCGAGAGGTAAACTGGTAGCTCTCTTGGACTTGACATGGTAATAAATCTAATAATGTCCTGCTGACGGAGCTAAACACCTCATTTGAGGAAAAATGAAGCAACATTTCTCCCTGAGCTGTAAAATATGTCGAGTGGTTTCATTTCCTTCGTATGGAACATTAGGGCTTGGCATAATCCTTGCTCGCTCCAAAAGACATAGAAGTTGTCTCCTGTGTGATAGCTCCAGTCACCTCGCCGCCAGGTCCCTGCTGCATGTGTGGTTTTCCCTCGCACTAAAGAGAAAAGAAAACAGGTCCATTCTGGCATTCAAAGGCCACCTGCACCGCTGATGCTTCGCTTTCAGGCATGTCCCTCAGTCTGCCAAGGTCCAAATGCGAGACACGTTATCTGGCCAAGTCCTAAAATGAAGGACGGATGAAATCTGAGTAGGGACAGTGAGGTGCCAAAAGATCAATTTTTAAAAATCTAAATGACTTTCCTTACATCTCTGTCTGGGAGTCTTTACTTTTGCTGCACAAAGCTTTCAGTGGGGAAGCGTGGGGAAGAGAGCCTTTATTTGGGAAGAGAGCGCTTATTTGGGAAGATTCTTAGTTATTTCGTAACTATTGTGGCTGAAGTCCCATAAAATGAAAGTTTTGCTCTCAGGAGCCAAAGGGGAAAGATACAAGAGGAATTTTGCATGCCTCAAATATTTTCGTCACCCTTGCTGTTTAATTTTTGTTATTCGAAAACCAGAGCAGTTAGGAATCATTTAGAATGCAGCTTTTTGGGATTCACTGCATAGAATAACCTGAAGGAAGTCTGGTTCTCATTTCTGTTCCGTACAACCGTAGGGCCCAACTCTGTTTAATATCTTCATAAGCGATCTGGATGATGGGATCAAGTGTACACTGATGAAGTTTGCTGAGGATACCAAACTGAGCAGGGAAGTGGATACTTCAGAAGGGAGAGCCACCCCGCAGGAAGACCTGGATAGGCTGGAAAAGTGGGCTAACAAGAACCTTAAGAAGTTCAACAAGGACAAGTGTAAGGTCTTGTACCTGGGAAAACATAATCGAGGAGTGCAGCACAAGCTGGGATCTACCCAGCTGGGGAGTAGCTCTGTGGAAAGGGACCTGGGGAGCTGGTGGACAGCAAGTGTGAGTGAGTGAACAGTGTGCTCCTGTGGAAAAGAAAGCCAACAGGATGCTGGGTTGCATCAACAAGGGCATCACCAGCAGAGATAAAGAAGTCATTATCCCACTCTTCTCGGCACTTGTCAGGCCACACCTGGAATACTGTGTTCAGTTTCAGTCCCACCGTGCCAAAAAGACATGGTCAGGCTGGAGAGGGTTTAGGGAAGGCCCACAAAGATGATATGAGGCCTGGGAATCCTGCCATATGTGTAAAGGATGAGAGAACTGGCTTTGTTCAGCCTTGAGGAAAGAAGGCTTAGGGGAGACCTTAGCACCATGTTCCAGTGTTTAAAGGATGGCTACAAAGAAGACGGAGACTCCCTTTTTACGAGGAGTCACATGGAAAAGACGAAGGGTAATGGGTACAAGTTACTCCAGGGGAGGTTCCAGTTGTACGCAACAGGAAAATTTTTTACAATGTGAACAATCAGCCATTGGAGTAATTTTCCCAGGGAAGTGGTGGGTTCCCTGATATCGGACACTTTTAAGATTCAGCAGGACAGAGCACTGGGCCATCTTGCCTAGACTGTGCTTTTGTCAAGAAAGGTTGGACCAGAAAAACCTTGAGGTCCCTTCCAACCTGGTATTCTATGATTCTATGATCCACTGCATTGAGCAAAAAACTGACCGTGAATTTTCGATGTTGTTTGTATAAATATACAGCTGTAAAATACAGAATATAATATTATACATCTTAGAATATAGATAAAATATCTATATTATTTCACCCTCTGTTAGTGATTTGCAGTCTTTTGAGTCTTATACAAAAATTTCTTTATCTGTTGGATGTTTGGCAGTCTTAAATGGATACCTATTTATGTGTTCTAGTCCTTAGATTGGTAGCTTTTCATCTAATTCCTGCGAAATCAGTTTCAGTTTCATGGACTGGACTGCAGTCTTTCCATTAAAGGCAACTATTGCAAATGAATACAAACATAAACATATTCAGCCCCTCACATCTGTGTATAGAATCATAGAATCATCTGGTTGGAAGAGACCTTCAAGATCATCGAGTCCAGCCATTCACCCTGCACTGTCAGGGTCCCTAAACCATGTTCCTCAACACCAAATCCACACGGTTCTTAAACAGCTCCAGGGATGGGGACTCCACCACTTCCTTGGTCAGCCTGTTCCAATACTTCACCACCCTCTCTGGAAAGAAATTTTTCCTGATATCCAACCTAAATTTCCCCTGGTGTAACTTGAGGCCATTCCTTCTCGTCCTGTCATTCATAACGTGGGAGAAGAGACTGACCCCCATCTCCCTACAACTTCCTTTCAGGTAATTGTAGAGAGTGATAAGGTCCCCCCTGAGCCTCATCTTCTCCAGACTAAACAGTCCCAGCTCCCTCAGCCGCTCCTCATAGGACGAGTTCTCTAAACCCTTCACTAGGGTATATGTACCTGTCATGGTTCTCCTAATCTGCCTTTTTCAGTTCAGCCTTAATACTCCAAATACAACTAAATCCTTGAGTCAAACAACTTTTCTTCTTCCTGGATGTAATTTACTTGGTTGTTTCCTGTATGTCACGAGCTTCCTTTTCATATCAGCAAGATGAAATCCAATGCAGAGCTCTTTGTGTATCTCCAAGTCTTTTATATCGATTATACATGGATCACTTCAATTTGTTAGCTGTGGAGAGACCTAACGTGACGACGTTTTAAGCACTGCTTGACTGTCGCACGGAGTACCTGTGACATGTTTGTGAGCAGGTCAGCATTAACACGTTGTGCCAGAGACCATAGCAGGTTGCATTTGTTGTCGTGTTACTGGGTGAAGTGGTGTGTGTTGTGTGTTTCCTTAGCAAAGCCGTGGCGGAGTGGCAGGAAGGAAAGCTTCCGATTTATGTTGATTACAGCAGTTGATAATAATAATAATAAATGGATTCTAATTATCATGGATGCAATCATTTCCCACCTGTAATGACAGAAGATGCTTAGATACTTGGAAAAAAAAAATACTAGAAGCCAAGTGGAAGAGCTGTTTGATTTGGTTGTTCATGTCTTGCTGCCTGAAGCAAGGAGAGCTGGACGGTACCAGCTAGTGGCCAGGTATGTTAGGACTATTTTGCACTCACTCTTTCTCAAATGTCCATGGAAAAATTTATGCCTTTAAAATACAGCGTTTGAAATTCATGGCTCCTTAGAAAGAAAAAATTAATAACATCATGCTGGTTTTTATTTGAATAGTTTCCATAATTGCAAAACAAATCTACTACATTTTTCCTTATCTCTTAGCATTATTTACAGCTCTGTGATACCATACCATGATCAAACTGTTATTTTAATTCTTAGTAAATCCCTCAGAACATGCTGCAGCAACTATAAAAGCATAGAGATTTTACAATTTTTTTTTTTAAGAAAAAACGTGTGCAACTCCAACAGCTTTGTAGGTGTTTTTAATTCCCCCAAAGCACGGGACAAATAAATATGCTGTTGATAGTTTTTTCAGAAGATGGATTTCAGTAATAACCTGCCCCTCTGATTTTTTAACCTTTGCAACAGCAGTTACTACTTATAAGAAAT
The DNA here is from genome assembly GCF_009769465.1 of Tauraco erythrolophus. Classification (NCBI taxonomy): domain Eukaryota; kingdom Metazoa; phylum Chordata; class Aves; order Musophagiformes; family Musophagidae; genus Tauraco; species Tauraco erythrolophus. The sequence continues at coordinate 82,676,511 of NC_141469.1, forward strand.
TTGTATGTTGATACAATTATTCCAAATGCTCTGAATGCATCATTTTCAACAGGGATTAAAGTTAAGAGAAATATATACTAAAATTTTATAGTTTGTATGAGGCCAATCTCCGTAACAGCTCTCCAACTTTCTACTTCCCCTCATGATCTTCTTTAGAGAACAGATGCTAACCTGACACATCGGGGCCACTACACCTCCTCTTCCCCTGCTACTTGCTCGCCTTGCATGCTAGCACAGAGCTGAGAAAATCAGGATTAACTGCTGGGCCTATTATGGCATCTCAGAGCTGAGGTTGTCTCTTGTGAAACTTGTGCAGATAGAGAAAGCAACACCAAACTCAAAGTGCCTACTTTTCCCTGTGACGTGAGTTAAACCCTCTGCTCTGCTCTCGTGAGACCCCACCTGGAATACTGTGTTCAGCTCTGGAGTCCCCAGCACAAGAAGGACATGGAGCTGCTGGAGCGGGTCCAGAGGAGGCCACGAAGATGATCCGAGGGCTGGAGCACCTCTGCTATGGAGACAGGCTGAGAGAGTTGGGGCTGTTCAGCCTGGAGAAGAGAAGGCTCCGGGCTGATCTTATTGCAGCTTTCCAGTACCTAAAGGGGGCCTACAGGAAAGCTGGAGAGGGGCTTTTTCCAAGGGCATGTAGTGACAGGACAAGGGGCAATGGCTTTAAACTGAAAGAGGGCTTTCAGTTCTAATCTAAGATTTAGATTAGATATAAGGAAGAAATTTTTCACTGTGAGGATGGTGAGGCACTGAAACAGGTTGCCCAGAGAAGTTGTAGATGCCCCATCCCTGGAAGTGTTCAAGGCCAGGTTGGATGAGGCTTTGGGCAACCTGGTGTAGTGGAGGATGTCCCTGCCCACGGCAGGGGGGTTGGAACTAAATGATCTTTGAGGTCCCTTCCAACCCAAACCATTCTATGATTCTATGATTCTATGATTCTATGATCTTGGCTACATCTCACTGCCGGAGATTGCAACGGCATCTTTTCCTGTCTTAGGGCTTTTGCTTCTGTTGACAGGCTGTAATTTAGGTTGGCATGCAATCATCCTGTTGCCGAGTCCTTCGGTGAAATAAAGTTATTTTTAAAAGCAGTAAGAATCTTTACAAAATAACCCCAAAAAAGGGATTTATTACCATTTCATTGCTATGTTCTCAAAATTTTGCCCCTTCTTATCCATTCGGCTAAATTTGTTTGGACTTTGGCTTCTTGAGCGAGTGGTGAACTTGGAAGGCACTGGGTTTCTTTCATAATGATGTTCTCACCCTGCAGATCTCAAATGCTTAGAAACGGACTGAAAAATCATAGCTTTGGTGTAGCAATCTTTATTTGTTTTTCAGAATAATCATTCTCTGGTTTCAGACCTTATTTTATTTTATCGTATTTTTTTCTTCTCTTTTTTTTTTTTGGTACTTGTGTTTGAGTATTTATGATTTTTTTTTTTTCCCCAGAATCCTAAGAATTATTTTTATTTTTTTTTTTTTTTAACAAAAGCTAAGATTCTGATGTTTGGAGCTGGGCTATTGAAGGAACCCCTAACATTTACTTGTAGGAAAATCAAAGATTGACAGCTTGTCCTCTCCACTGATATTGCTATGGCTTATATTCCCATTTTGTCTGCGCACTTCTTTAATGTAGTCCATGGATGATACATCGCTTTAAATTATTTATATTGCAGACTTCATTCCCCAACACTTGTTAGTCCCCTTTGGGGTAGAGCCCAGTGAAAGGGCTGGAGAGCCTTTCTGAAAAATCAATACCTCTGTGATCCAAGCTGTAATAATTAAACAAGGGCAATTAAATGATCAAGCAGCCAACTTAGTCCGTCTTGACAAAGTGCCCTTTTGTCTCATAAAGGTGAGGTGGTTAATGCATGCAGTGATTAAAAGTCACAGCAAGGTGGCTCTTACTGGAACGCGTCCTTTCCAGCTGCCCAGTGGCATCGTAGCTGTGGACATCTCCGTGCAACATGTGGTCTTGATTAATCTGGATTTGGGCCATTTGGCTCGTGTATGCTCTCACTTGCTGAGCTGCTGCAAATCTGTCTGATTTACATTATTTTTGATGTCTCCACAGTTGCGTATAACCACTTACCGTAAGCAGACTCCAGAGTGTGTAGGTCTGTGACTCTTCTCCATAGTCTCCCTTTGCTCCATGAGACACCGAGGGCACATCCTTCCCACCTGCCGCTGCGGCACGGGGCACATTGCTGGCGAAGTGGCACATGTGGCCAGGCAGTTTTGGGGGGGATGCATCACCAGGAGGGATGTAATGGTACAGGACTGTGTTTGTAGGCTGTGGTGCAGGATCCAGCCCTCGCTGAGGGGCTTGTCACTGGCTTCCACTACTCTCTCTAATTGGGATCACACTGATGGGTTGCTAAAATGATGCTCCCAGTAGGCCGGAGTGAGTTTTCCTCAGAAAAGCCCGAATCACGTCTCTCAGCATGGTAGTCTGGCTGATGTGAAATAAAAGGTATGTTTGTCAGTTTTGTGTCACGCTTCCTCCCTCACCTCCTGCTGGGGAGCAGGGCTGATATGATTAGAAGCAGCTCACACATGCCTTTTGGATTGCCTGCAGCAATACTAGCAGGGACTTTGTTTTTTGGTTTCCATTTTTAAAGCTGGGCTTGGTTCCTTCCACTTCTCCATTTCTCTCTTCTGAAGATTGCTCAGCTCTCTGAATGCATACAGCTATTAGAGAAATGCCTAAAATAACCCCAGATTTCTGGTTTGGGTCACAAACTGAGATGTGAAAATATTTAGTCAGAAGTACCTTGGGTGTTTAAGCAGCAGACAGCGGTGTTTGCAAATAATCCTAGAAAATAAACAGGGACCTCTCTGGAAAGTCAGAAACGAGGGTTTCTGCGCCGACTGGGAGCCTGCAGAAGGTGATTAATGGTTGTGGTTGCACTGAGAGGCAGCAAGGGTGTAAGTCAGAAGGGTAAAATCCACCACGATGCTTGCAGGGGTGATCATACACGCTGCTGATGCTGTGCACACCTTCACTGTCAAACACACGTGGCGGAAAAACCGATTCAATGCTTTCCATACCGATGATGTTGTGGCATATGTGGAACACAGAAAAAATAAATAAAAATAAAATAATAAGGCAGGCAAAAGCCTAAATTCAGCCTGGAGAAGAGGAGGCTCCGGGGTGACCTTATAGCGGTCTTCCAGTACCTCAAGGGGGCCTACAAGAAAGATGGGGAGAGGCTGTTCAGGAGGGCCAGTTGTGATAGGACAAGGGGTAATGGTTTTAAAATAGAGGGAGGTAGGTTCAGGTTGGATATTAGGAAAAAATTTTTTACTATGAGAGTGGTAGAACACTGGAACAGGTTGCCCAGAGAGGTGGTGGATGCTCCATCCCTGGAGACGTTCAAGGCCAGGTTGGACAAGGCCCTGAGCAACCTGATCTAGTTGGAGATATCCCTGTTCCTTGCAGGGGGGTTGGACTAGATGACCTTTGAAGGTCCCTTCCAGCCCTAACCATTCTATTCTATGATAAATATCTCAGTCTCTCAGCACCACCTCGGGGCCTAGTGGAAGTGGTACTCGGGGGCTCTGCTTTTCTGGTTTCCTGTTGGGAATGTGTTTTCCATGAAGCGTTATGCACTTCTCCATTTGCTGAATTTCTAAGATGAGAAATCAGAGTTCTCCCCTGAAAACAGACCTTTGTGTGCGAGCCTGTGATTAGCTGAAAGTCCAATTTTCCTCAAGTAATAGCTTGTAAGGGTATTTTCAACCACCATCCCTGCAGCCTCATTTGGAAAACTCAAGCTCTCAACTCTAAGGTTTTTCTCACAGTGAGCACTGGTGTTATTAATTCATGAAAGCCTGGGCTGGTAAAAACATTGCAGATCCAACTTCACTCTGAGCATGTGTGATCGCCAGTCCTGCTATGTCTACTGGGTTGTACCACAAGCACTTTGCTGGGTGGGAAACGGACCCTTTGCAGCACCATCTCCTTTTGCCACCGGAGCCACAGGCCAGTTTACACCACATTTCTTATCTGGATTTATGAGGGCTTTGTGCAGACCGCACTGGAAATCTCTGTAGTGTCTGGACCTCCATTAGTCTTCTTTATCAGGGTCCATGGCACAGAGGGAAATTTTGGGTTCCCTATTTCACTTCACAAGTGCTTTATTCTGGTCGGCGAAGCCCCTGTCTGGACAGTGTGTCAGTTCTCTTTGGCCTGCAATAAAATGCTGCCAGCTCACGGTGCAGTGGGCATCTAGTTTAACGCTACTGGTATTATGATAAATGTTGTGTTATACTAAATTAGGTCCGCCAAGGATTGATAGGACTTTTATCCCGTTTTTTAAATACGTATAAAAGTGTCTCTGCTGTAGAGCTGCCTCCTTTGGCAGATTTATGAGTGCATTGGGGAATAATGGTGCCGTATGATGATTATAAAACTATATAAAGCGTTCTTTATTGTTCATTACCATTGCTCTATATTAACTCACCATTATCTCCTGATGCATTGCAGTTGCAAAACCCAGGCCAAATGATAGTCTGACAATCTGATCTTGCTTGGACACTAGATGGTTTGGGAAGGAATGCGCTCTCCCTTGTTTCCATGCAGAGGCAATGGTCTGTCTTCTTCCAGCAGCTTGCAGAGATTCCCACAAGCACTAGAAAAGAGTGGTGGGAGGTTTTTCTATGGGCTGTGGGCAACCCATAGTCAATCCATGTCGCTGACGTGCCCCTGGGCCAGTCAGCAGGGCAGTGGGATTCCTCAGCACGAGTAGCCTGGTCAGCTGAAAAGCCCCCCAGAAGCTTGAACAGATGCCATAGCGGAAGAAAACGCTTCTCTTGCAAGGAAGCAACAATGGTGGCACTTCTAAACCTAAAAGGCTTCAACAGCAAACACAATTGCCAAATCTTCAGTGGCTCTTAGCGTGTTGCGTACTAATAAAAAGGCACTTGAAAAAAATCTGTCAGAAATGCTTTAGGTGGAGCTGAGCTGTTTTGGATACCTAGCCTCACTGATGAGAATTAAACAGCCAAAAACTCCAGCCTTGAGCACCTCAAAACCTTCGTTTTTTGACATGAGGCAAATCCCAGCGATGCGCCTGAAAATAACTTTCATTGCCTTCAGAAGGCTTGGGATAATGCCATTAGCACCCCAGCTGCTCTTCCTCCTGTCGATGAACACGTATACGTGGGAATTGCCCGCTGATTTTTCGAACATCAAACTTGCATCAATTAAATATCACAGTGTACTGGGATCGTTCTTTCGCTGCTTGTGACTTTTGTTTGCGTGTAAGACATCTGGCTCTGTGAACGCAGCACCAGTTTGATTTTTTTTAGTTGCTTCTTTCTCTTTGAGTGTAACAAAGCCCATCATGAATGCCTTCCCCCGAAGTCAGGAGTGCACGTCTATGTCTTGTAGCCATGCGTGCAATGGCACTCTGATTGCATTTCGCGTGGCCAGACGATGATAACATTTTATGGAATTGGTGCATAGATTAAATCCCCTCAGCCATGACAATTAAATAGGAAAAAATGTGTATGCCATTTACAAGGATAATATTTAATCAGAAATAGACAAGAACATGAGTCACTAGCTCAGAAACAAACCCAGTCTTTCTATAAATTCAATTGAACTTATTCCAGCTGTTTGCAGCCAGAAAAAAAAAATAGCGTTTTTCATAGATATGACAACTGCAAATGAGCCCAGTTGAATTTGTCCAAAAGTGGAACCTTCAGGGCATTTTAAAGATCCCACATCACTGTTTATTGATGGTGGCTGGGGAAAATAACTAGGCAGTGGCAAAGACTGGGTCACTGGCAAGGAAAGTGCTGAGCAACGCGTGGCTTGGGAATACAGCACACAAGAGTTGTGTCTCCCTGTGGCTTCGGTTCGTGGGTGTGCATGAAGGACAGCAATAGCTGCTGTGCTCTGGGCCTGTGGTCCTCGCTGCAGCCCTGCTGCCCACCCCACGGGGCTGAGACCCCTGTGAGGGACTGATGCTTTAGATGGAAGCAAGGCTGGAGCTCATTGGAAGGAACTCTTTTTCATACAGCGTGTTCCCAATAGGGACAGCAGAGAGAGAACTGGGCACTCGGCTGCATTTTTGACAGTCAATTAGTATTAATCAAACCCAAGACATAGAGATAAATTATTAAGAATAGTCAGAATTGAATAACAGAGGGAGGTCTGCTGGGACAGCAGCAGCCTGGAGACGTTCCAGTTGTTTTCAAGTTTACCATAACCTCTTTGGCAGAGAAAACAAGCTTGACGTTTCACGCTGACAGGTTTAGTTGCACAATGTGACACTCCAGCCTGGCTGGAGACAAAAGCAGGAGGAAGTTTCTCATTGAAACTTTGCTCCTGTCTTCAGAGTATTTAAGAATTGCAAATGAGTACGCGTTAGGACCCCACTAGCAGCATCCCCTGGTCCGTAAGGTTTCCCCCCAAAATCAAGGCTCGTCAATTAATTCCTTTTAAATCCATTCGATCTGTGAATTAGCGATTTTAGTGATTAAAGTGCTTTGGGGGCCCAAGCACAAAAGTCCAAGTAGGATGCAATCTTTGTGGCAGTGACCTTACGACTTTTCCGAAATTAGTATTACGTTAACTTGGCAGGGTCTTTTGCCCTCATAAACCCATGTTAAGTGAGGTTAATTATCCCATACTTCCATTCTTTACTAACCCATTTCCTCTCACCTGCCCAAACTGATTTTGGCTGACAGGCCTGTACGTGCTGTTCCCTTTAACCATTTTAAGGCTTGGGTCTCGTATTTGTTTTGTTCTGGCCTTGTGAGACCTGGCTGTGTTCCATGCAGTGCTGAAAAATCAATGCTGATTTTGCTGAGTGCCCCTTAGCCACCTCCTTTTAAAATTCTTGGCTATGAAATAAGTAGACTACTGCTCTTAATATGTCCAACTTGAGTAAATGAACTGGTTCGTCCTAGCTGGGAAAGAGAACCATTAGTTTCACCTGCCTAGACATTCACCTCAAGGAAGTTCCAGTGCGGATCAGCTAATGACACCGAAATCAGCCACTCCACTAAAAAGACAGGAAAATGAATTTACGTCCTCAAGGAGACCTTGTGCATCCATGTATGCCTCAGCAAAGGAGATACACACACGTTTACTCAGAGGAAATGCTCAATCACCCTGTTAGACGGGCAAGAGCATGAATGACAACATACAAACAAGTGACTTGTGAGCGTATTGAGTACAGCAGCACTGTTCCCAGCGTGGCCACAACTATTATTTAGCAATCCCTTTCCATCTTCTACTTAGCAGAGACGCATTTTCAAAAAGTGCAAGAGGTAAAATGCAGGGCAATTTAATTTGGTGTTGAATCAAAGATGAGGCGGTGAGGGGAGAAAAAAACCTAAGCATTCTAGGAGAAGTTAGAAATTTAGAAAAAAACCTAAGCATTCTAGGAGAAGTTAGAAATTTAGAAAAAAACCTAAGCATTCTAGGAGAAATTAGAAATTTAGAAAAAAACCTAAGCATTCTAGGAGAAATTAGAAATTTGGAAAACTAAAAATTCAGGGTCTAGCAAGTGGAGAGGGACATCAGCTGATGCTCTCTCTGAAGGCATAAGTGTACCCCAAAGTGGACATGCAATTTAGGTAGATGTTCCTGAGGTGCTGCTGCATGCATGGTTCAGGAGCTCATGGTCACAGAGCTGCAGCTGTAGAGGGCAGTGCTAAGTAACCTGTTAAATAATAGTATTTAAGGCCATGAGATTTTTTAGCCTTGCTGCAAATGTTATATTTTGAAAGAATACAACCTGAACTTTTGATTTATTTGCAATACTTAGTGTATGCAGCAAAATAGAAATAGTCTTTCTTTGGTTTCGGCTATTTGCATGTCAGCTAGACTTGTCTCCTGACCTTGAAACCCAAAAAAAAACGTGTTTCTGTTGTCATCAATCATTCTTCTGCAAATGAAGAGGCCCTCCCGAGTGCTTGGACAGCAGCAGGACAGGCAATGTTCTCCAGGCTGTAAGAGTGGCTTGCCTCGCTTGGCAAGCTGGCACGTTTCGTGCATGAGGGAGAAATAAAAGGTAGGTCAGCAGCTGAACAATGCCCACAGTAAGCGACATAAAATCAGGGAGTGCTTTGGTAGTGTTGGCTCTGGTAAGGATGGAGCTACAAAGTCCCCTTGGAACCTGGGGCACAGCAGTGAGCTGCCAGCGCTGGTCTTGCTGGGATGTCAGGCTCATTAAGTAGGGAGCTACGTCTCTCCTCCAACCTCAGCCTCACCGCTTGCAGCAAAAGGTGGGGTTTTTTTAAGTGATGAGATCTGCTCGGTGTCACCTTGCCTCCTCTACATCCTCGCCACTGGAGTCTCCTGGGACCACTGGGTGCTCGCGGTGACAATAGGCTGGAAGGAGGCGACGCACAGGGGAAAGCGAACGGCACCCATCTTTTTCTAGCCAAGAAGGCCGTTAAGATGTGCCCTTTCTTAATGACTTTTCTTGATGACTGGCACACTTTGTTGTTATCTCAAAAGCAAGTGGAGTCTCAGCTTAAAGCTGGGGCAAAACTATGGCAAATCAGATCCCTTCTATAGAAGAAGCTATGATATAATCTCAGTGGTAGCCTAGCTACAGCTTTTCTGCAGGTACTAAAATATTATAGGTGAAGCTGTTGTAAAAGAACTTCTCTGACATCAGGCCTCGATTGAGGCTGAGCAATACATTATTTTCTTCCATAATACTAGTAGCAGATTTCAGAGAGTGGAGATGCTTTCTCTAGAAAAAAAGGAAAAAAGAGACACAAAGCAAAGTAGCAGACAGAGCAATGTAGATTCCTGACTGAGGGCAAATAGGTCACGTTTACGATATCAAGGGGGACTTGGGAGATTTATGTTCAAGCTTCTCTGCAAGCAACTTTTTGCATGTCCATGAACGGGTCCTTTAACCTTCCTGCGTTGCAGTGACCTGTTTGTAAACCGCAGATATTTTTTCCTTCTTTCAGGCTTGCTGATGCCATTGGATTTCTTTGATGGGACCTGAGCAGGCATTGCTCATATCCTCAGGCTGTGGGGTCTTCAGGAAGGATTAGATACGTATAATTGACTTACCTATATCCTGTGTGTGTTTGTACAGCACCTTGCACAGCTCGATCCCAGTGCTACCATGCGGGCTCGTTAAGCACTGCCAAAACACACATCGTGGTCAGTAAATTAGGATGCTTCCACCTTTCCTGTTGCCCTCTACCTCAGTTTTATTTTTGCTGGAAAAAAGTGTGAGTTGGTAGCAGGTCTCTCTGCATATGTATCCATGCACACGTAGCATCGTGGTGAGTCAGTAGGAAGCTGTTAGCTTCCTGGGAAGCTGGGAAGTAGGAAGCTGTGAGCTAGCCTGCCATTGCAAGGCACAGAAATGTTTGTGTTGGGAAGTACCCAGGCATTTCCTAATGGGCTGTGCTAAATTCCCAGGCAGGGAAATGAGAACGTGTACTTGCTTGAAAAGTCCATGCGTGCCCACGCAATGAACTGCTAGAAGAGTATTTTATCCCTATCTAGAAGATCAAAGCTTTGCTTTTGTTGTTGGAGAAGGCCTGGTTGAAAATGAGGTAGGAGCTTTTCTTTTTCCTCTTTTTCTGCCTCGGTGTATGCATGTGTGAGAGAGAGTTGCCATGGTGAACAAAGGGTAGGAAGAACTCCGATTTTTCTGCACAAAACTGTAATCTCATTCCTCCTGATACCGCCTATTTTCTGGGATACATATACATCTGTATATATATTTATATGAAATATATATGTCTGTGCAGTCACTTACATGTGCACACACAGAGCTGCTGTGGAAAAGGAGAGATGTGGCTCCTCGCTGTGTAAAGCAACAGTCTTCTAAAGCCACGGAGCTAATTTTTTGTGAATGGCTCAAGCTGGTGATGTTACTTGGCTATGTTTCCAATTTAAACAAAGCAATCTTGGGAGGACTGGATGAATCGGGAAAAGGCTCCCAGATTGTTAGCATTTTCAGAGCAAAATGAGGGCGATCGTCCCCGTCCCCCAGCAAGGTTCATATGGAGGTGCAGCACAAATGTGCATGAGGAACTGGAAGCTGTTATATTAAACACAGCATCTTCAGCCACTGCAAACATAAAAATGGACAGGGATGGCTTTTCTATTTAATAACCTACACATTTTCGCTTACAGTTAAAACAGATACAGCGAGAACAGTATGATCTCACTGCACGAGATTTTAGTAAGGACAGAGCGGGTTTCTGCCCCTCTGCTCTGCTCTCCTGAGACCCCACCTGGAATACTGCGTTCAGCTCTGGAGTCCCCAGCACAAGAAGGACATGGAGCTGCTGGAGCGGGGCCAGAGGAGGCCACGAAGATGATCCGAGGGCTGGAGCACCTCTGCTATGGAGACAGGCTGAGAGAGTTGGGGCTGTTCAGCCTGGAGAAGAGAAGGCTCCGGGGTGATCTTATTGCAGCCTTCCAGTACTTAAAGGGCCTACAGGAAAGCTGGAGAGGGGCTTTTTACAAGGGTGTGTAGTGATAGGACAAGGGGCAATGGCTTTAAACTGAAAGAGGGCAGATTTAGATTAGATCTAAGGAAGAAATTTTTCACTGTGAGGGTGGTGAGGCACTGGCACAGGTTGCCCAGAGAAGTTGTGGATGCCCCATCCCTGGCAGTGTTCAAGGCCAGGTTGGATGGGGCTTTGGGCAACCTGGTGTAGTGGAGGGTGTCCCTGCCCATGGCAGGGGGGTTGGAACGAGATGATCTTTGAGGTCCCTTCCAACTCAAATTATTCAATGATTCTATGATTCTATGATTCAGCCTTGTGTTGACTTTGCCATAGCCAGATTTCTTTTATGGCTTAAGCCTGTGGACTGTAGCAAATTTCTGCCTTTGCAGTGAGGCGGGGGAAATGTCTCACCCCAGCTTCACGTCAGGGCTGGGAAAATGCTCCTCAAACTAAACTCATAAATGGAGCTGCTGAGAAGTTTTTGCAACTGCATATTGTTTTCCACCGGGGACTGACAGTAAGATGAAAGGAGAAGGGAAGCATTTCAGTGGCATTTCAAAATTTAATTTTGAAATACAGGTGACTTCAGAATATACTGGCTCTACTTTTTTAGGCTGGAGTGTTTCAATGTACTGTTTCAAAATGACTTTTTGGTTCTCTGGAACAGTATCATTTGACTGTATAAAGTCAGAACTGACATAACTTCATTTTCGTAGAATAAATTGCCACCAGATAGACCAGATAAATATGGTTAAAGTGAGGAATCCCTACACATGTGTGTCTCCAGTACCTGGGTTATTCCCTTTCCTCCTAGGATATTCATCCAATTTCTTTCCTCGCCTGTCGTCTAGACTCCTGGAGACATTAAAAAAGGTTGGAGTGCGTGGCCCCTTTTGACCAAAATATTCAAATATGGGTACATCTGGTTCAGAATATGGGATGCAAGTAGATGCTTGCTAAAAAACTAACATTCTCCAGCACTTTCAGACACAGGTAACACAGCTTCGTGTGGAGAGCCTGGTTGGCAAATCTCTTAGTCCATGTTATCTTAGTATATCTTACTCATGAAATACAACAGGGGGAAGTGCTCTTCGTGGTAGTTAAATGTTACTGCTATGATCTTTGTTCTATGGTTTTGTGGCTTTATTATTTTAGAAAGGTCAGCATTAATTCAGCAATTTTCTTGCCTTTGTTCCAGTAAGAACCTTACCATATTCGCTTGTTCCTTGCAGTTTATTATTCCTAGTCTGGTGCCTGCTGTTCAGTGCTTAATGGAAATCCTGAGAAATATGATTTCCCACCTGTCTGTGTAAGTTTAGTACTTACAGCAGTTTAAAGTAATTTCTTTGCCTGCTCTGTCCATAATTCCAGCTGTACCTAAATGAATCATAGAATCATAGAATGGTTTGGGTTGGAAGGGACCTCAAAGATCATCTAGTTCCAACCCCCCTGCCATGGGCAGGGAAACCCTCCACTACACCAGTGGAGGGTAATGTGTAGTCAAGCTAAAGCCAAAGGAGGTCTGTGGATACTCTGCTTCCTTTTACAGTTGGAGACAACAGGAGAGTGAGTCTCTTACTTTTGCAAACATTTCAAATTATATTTTCTCAAATTCTTTGTTGTTAACTGGGACTAACTCCAGGCTCACTCACAGCCTGAGCATCCTTGAGCAAATGAGCGATGCTGAGGTCTCCACTTGGTGAGGACACAACCCGTTTTTAAGGGCTGCGGTGGGATAAATGCCGCTGACGAGTGGAGCACACTGACAACGGTGGTGAGAGAGTCCAACAGAAGCGTTGGAGTGCCCAGGCATCTCTCTCTTTCTCTCTTTGCCATGCCAGGCTCACCTCGCTTTGCTGCCCTGAGTCTTAGTAGGGCTTTCGAAATTAGCTTTGACCTTTTAGGTGGCTCGCTTCCATCTAATGAGCATGGCAGCTTCTTTAACGAACATCAGAGCCGGGTGCCGACTCAGCTAATTTGATTGCGTTTTATGCATTAATCAAAACCCTCATAGTAATCTGACCTTGACTAGGACATAATGATGTTGAACGCTGGTCTGCAGTTCCCTTGGATGCTATGGTGGGATGCTGCAGTGAAGAAGGTCCTCTGGGCCACAGTTCAATCTTCCCTCTGACCCGCCCTGTCACCTACATTCCCTGGGACTGTTTGCCCTCTGCGTTATTCACAAAGGCATGGTGGCTTTTTCTTCTTCACCTACAGCGATCAGGCCCTGTTAGTTTATTTCCCACCCCTTCTTTTAGGTCATCATGTTGCGAAAAACAAACTTTTCTTGGAAATTATGAGAGTACTTTTATTCAACGGGAGAGTTGCTTCCTCGTTTGTGAAATTAAAACCGGAGAAAATTGCCTACAGGCTTCTAGCAAGGCAGCTAGATAGCTTTCCTAACATACGAACTCCAGAAAGTACTTTGGAAGATGATGACAGACAGTAATTAACTTAACAATTAGTAAGGTATTGATTCACGATGTTTTAAAAATTTTTGTTGCCATTGAACCAACCGATAACTTATCATGACAGAAGTAATGTTTGGTTCAACATTTCCATTAAGCATACAGCCTCTCCTCAATCTATCAATCACCCAGGCCTGGTCCCCAGTCATCTCCTGCCTGATATAAAGTGCACCTGTGCTGTCCTTCAGCCTTCCCACGTCCATCCCTCTGGCATACAGGAATTCGGTGGCTTTACCAAAGTAGCAGTCAACATGGACAGAGGTGGAAAGCACAGCACCTCAAGGACAGAGACCACCAGAAGTGTAAGGATGCCCTGTGGATGGCTATGTGTCATCCACAAAAAGATAAAAAATGCTACTGGGATGAAATCCCGTATCCATGTCTGTATCCACACGTCAGTCTAGAAAACACTTTTCTAACCTCTCCTGCTGTTTATCCCCAGATGATCTTGCCTTAATCTAGGTGCCTTAATGGTTCAGATGAATTGCCTCCTAAAAGCAGCTAGTTTTGCTTCCCTGGCTATGAAAGGAACTTACCTTAGCCCATCTGTGGCTCTTGGTGTTGTGGATGCCTGAAGTTAGTTGCAGTTCTGTCCGTTTCTGTCCATCTGTCTCATGTGTTTTCACTTGTGACAATCAACAGTGGATTTTGGGCTCCCAACATTCCCGTAATCATCGATTTTGTAATTCGTACTCATGAGGGCAAGGACAAGGGTAAGCTTAGTGACCAGCCTAAAACTGCGTAGTGGCTGAAACCTGAGCTGTACCCACCTTCCCATTCTGAGTAAATAATTTAATGCACGGCTTGGAAAAGGTTGAGAACTCAGTGGACTTGGAGAAAGATTTGACCTTGGGGAAAGCTTTGAACTTGGGCAGATGGGTTTGGAGTCCTGAAAGCTCCCCGTCAGAGCCAGGGACCTCAACTTTATTCCCATGCTTGTCTCTGAGCTGATGAATCACCTTGTGCAAATAATTTCTATAACCTGTTTGTATTTCCCTCTCCTCAGTCTTTGTCTTTCTTGTCTGACTAGAGAGGAACAGCTCCCTTTCACTCAAACACTATGGGCCCTTCGGTGTCTGTTGGAGCTGCTAGCTGCTACTGAAATGTAAATATTAATTATGTAGAGAATACATTAAAAATGCTATTAAAGCTGCAGATGGGGCAGTCTGAAGGACAAACAGTTCAGCTTTGAAACATCTCTGGGATGAAGAAAAAACTTTTGAATGCCTTTGAGAAAAGAGATTGTGTCAATGTCCATTTTCCTTTTAAACAAAACAGATCATAGAATCATAGAATAGAATCATAGAATGGATGCTTTCTGTTTTAATTCTGTTTGCTTCTTGTTTCTATTTCTGGAGGAGGCAGGTGACCCTGCCCTTAGAAAAAGTCAGCAAAAGGAATTACTGTTTGTTACACTTCCTGGCGTTGAAAATTTCTGATGCATTTGCAACATTAACGCTTCTTCTAATGTAGTATATGACAGGTTATGTAGTATGACAGGTTATTTTCTTCAAAGCAAAGTGAACCGTGCTGGTTTTGCCCAATCCCCTCCAATATGAAAATTATAAAAGCATTCTCAACTCATAGATCCCTCCTTCAGACAGCCCTGTCGTATGGCATATGACATATTCAAGCTATTCAAGCTATTGCAGCCTGTCTTACTACGGCCATCCCACTGGCTCATCTGCCATTTCTGCCCATCCTGGCTTCTGTCAAACACTCCAGCCTCCCAGATATTTGGGGCTTACAGCTGTCTTGTCCAGCACATAATATTGTAGGATCATGTTGCACGGCTCCTTGAATACAGGCAAGGTCCCTATAATTTGCCTCTGGCCTTTGCTCTTGGACATCCTTATCTCTTTGCTCTTGACATCCTTATCTCTAAACTGGAAAGACATGGTTTTGATGGATGGACCACTCGGTGGATAAGGAATTGGCTGGATGGTTGCACTCAAAGAGTTGTGGTCAACGGTTCAATGTCCACGTGGAGGCCAGTGACGAGTGGTGTTCCTCAGGGGTCGGTACTGGGACCAGTGCTATTTAACATCTTTGTTGGAGATATGGACAGTGGGATCGAGTGCACCCTCAGCAAGTTTGCAGATAACACCAAATTGTGTGGTGTTGTGGACACGCTGGAGGGAAGGGATGCCATCCAGAGGGACCTTGACAGGCTGGAGAGGTGGGCCTGTGAGAACCTCATGAAGTTCAACAAGGCCAAGTGCAAGGTCCTGCACGTGGGTCGGGGCAATCCCAAGCACAAGTACAGGCTGGGCGGAGAATGGATTGAGAGCAGCCCTGAGGAAAAGGACTTGGGAGTGCTGGTGGATGAGAAGCTCAACATGAGCCGGCACCGTGCGCTGGCAGCCCAGAAAGCCAACCGTATCCTGGGCTGTATCAAAAGGAGCGTGGCCAGCAGGTCGAGGGAGGGGATTCTGCCCCTCTGCTCTGCTCTCCTGAGACCCCACCTGGAATACTGTGTTCAGCTCTGGAGTCCCCAGCACAAGAAGGACATAGAGCTACTGGAACGAGTCCAGAGGAGGCCACGAAGATGATCCAAGGGCTGGAGCACCTCTGCTATGAAGACAGGCTGAGAGAGTTGGGGCTGATCAGCCTGGAGAAGAGAAGGCTCCGGGGTGATCTTATAGCAGCTTTCCAGTACCTAAAGGGGGCCTACAGGAAAGCTGGAGAGGGACTTTTTAGAAGGGCGTGTAGTGATAGGACAAGGAGCAATGGATTTAAACTGAAAGAGGGCAGATTTAGGTTAGATATAAGAAGGAAATTTTTCGCTCTGAGAGTGGTGAGGCACTGGCACAGGTTGCCCAGAGAAGCTGTGGCTGCCCCACCCCTGGAAGTGTTCAAGGCCAGGTTGGATGAGGCTTTGGGCAACCTGGTGTAGTGGAGGGTGTCCCTGCCCATGGCAGGGGGGTTGGAACTAGATGATCTTTGAGGTCCCTTCCAACCCAAACCATTCTATGATTCTATGATTCTATGATTTGCTCTTACCCCCGTTTTCTTCTCACCCTGAAGTCAGAAGCCTTCACTCCTGCCTTCAGCCCAAAGGGGTCCCAGCAGCTCTGAAACTACAGCTGCAAAGAAGAAGAAGGGCAGGAGTAATTCCATAGCGTGCAATGGCACAGCCGGCCGGACAGGCTGGGGCTGGCTGTTGATCTCAGCGTGCTCACTGCCTAGTGCCACGGAGGTCGTCAGCACTTCTGCAATTAGCTGTTGTCACGGTTGAGCCCAGCCGGCAGCGAAGCACCACGTGGCCGCTCACTCAGTCCTCCTGCAGTGGGACAGGGAGGAGGAAATATAAGGAAAGGCTCATGGGTTGAGACAGGGACAGGGAGGGATCACCCAGCAATTATGGTCACGGGCAAAACGGACTCGACTTGGGGAAAAAATCAATTTAATTTGTGACCAAACAAATCAGAGTAGGATAGTGAGAAATAAAACCAAATCTTAAGAACACCTTCCACCCACCCCTCCCTTCTTCCCAGGCTCAACTTTGCTCCTGATTTCTCTACAGAGGGGCAGGGATGGGGGTTACAGTTGGTTCATCACATATTTCTTCTGCTCCTTCCTCCTCAGGGGAAGGACTCCTCACACTCTTGCCCTGCTCCAGCGTGGGGTCCCTCCTGCGGAGTGCAGTCCTTCAGGAACAAACTGCTCCAGCGCAGGCTTCCCAGGGAGTCACGGCCTTCTTCGGGCACAGCCACCTGCTCTGGTGTGGGTTCCTCTCCCACGGGCTGCAGGTGGGTCTCTCCTCCACCCTGAATCTCCACGGGCTGCAGAGGGACCGCTGCCATCTCACCACGGGCTGCAGGGGAATCTCAGCTCCGGCACACCTCCTCCCACTCCTTCTTCCCTGACCTGGTGTCTGCAGAGCTGTATCTGTCCCATCCCACTGTTCTCCCTGCTGCAGCCGCGCTGGTCCCGACTGCCCCGATGGACCCCGGCAGCCTCTGCACACCGCTGCCCGCATGGGGGGCTGGGGGTGGAGCCCCCACCTCCCTCTCCTTTCCACTACAAGTTTCCCCCCAGCAGTTTATTTTCTCTCTTCTTACACGTGTTATTCACAGAGGCGCCGACTGGCTCAGCCTTGGCCAGAGGCGAGTCCATCTTGGAGCCGGGGAAGCTTCTGGCAGCTTCTCACAGGAGCCACCCTGGAGCCTCTCCCCTGCTACCAAAACCCCACTGCACAAACCCAGCACAGCTGCTATCAGGGTGAGCAAAAATTAGCAGCAAGAAAACCATGACAACTTCTGTGCAGACAAGCCATAGTTGTTGTTTTTTTTTTTTTCTTTCAGTGCCACTGTCTGCTTTCCAGCAGTATAATTCTCCACTGCCTTTGAAGGTCTGCATGTTCTTCAGTCAGTTTTTTCTTTCCAGTTCCTGGTCGGCACTTTGCAGTTGAGCAATATTCCCAGGGGACAAATTTCAAGAGGGTTTGTGAGAGGAGGAATAGAGATGTCTGAAAAGTGACAGGATCCTGGCACACAAGAAATGAAAATATTTCCCTTTCGTGGCGGTGCTGTTGTCAATGCAAGACTGACATCCGAGCATAACCTGGAAATTGAGACCTCATTATCACTTTTCTGAATAGGTGTGTTGGGTATATGTCTTTGGAACGTGTTTATTGGTGTGGCTGTGGGTGGCTTCTGTGAGCCACTGACTGCTTCACCTATGGGTCTGTCACTCTGTACCTCTACACCGGACCACAGGTACTGTTGTACTGTCATTGCTGCTTCACCAAGGAGCATTTTCCCTATTACTTTACACTTTATTGCTGTAATTCCATCTCAAAATTAATTAGCATTTTGCCCCAGAACCTCTTCAAGAAAGAAGTGAGATTTCTGCACTACAATGAGAGCAAAAGACTCCAGCCTGATTGTCATAGGATATTTTTTTTTTTAAATGCTCCCTTTCACAATTTAGATTTGTTTGTTTTTCTGACAATACTTTGTTCTTCTCTGGCTTAAATCAAAAAATCATTCACAGGCTTAAGATATCCTTAAAGTATCTGGACCTATCGGTCCAGATAGGTGACACTTCTCAAGGTAATAAGGAAAAATAAACCGAGTATCTTACAGATAGTCAAGGAGTAGAGAATGAACTAAGGTTCCTCATATGAAAAGAAAAATGTCATGATGCTGAGGGAGTCATACATGCTATGCAAGAGACAAGATGCTTATTGTAGCCCATACTTTGCAGGTGGCTTGTGCCTTTCTCCTCTGGGCTTCTTGGCTCACCTCTACCTTGAGCTTCATCCACCGTTGGCCATCTTGTGGCACTGCTGGGCACAAAAGCGGTTCTATCGTGTGCCCTTCAGCAAAAGGTGGCTCCTGCTCCGAGGGATTTACCGTCTTAAATCGGCAAAAGCTTAGAGGAGAAAGAGGCACAGGAATGCACTGTCGTGTCAGCCAGCAGGTCAGCACCGCAGCCGGGCACGCGGTGCAGGTCTCATCTCCCCTCCCGTGCTGTCTTCACAGGGCAACAGGGTCACCGATAAAACCAATTTGGAAAATTAAGCTGTTAAATATAAATGTGATTTGGCTTTAACGGCAGTGGAAAGCTGGAGAACAGGTCAGGTCCGAGAGGGCTGGGTACAGCTATGTTTGGAAATAAATTGTTTCTCTGGAACGGAAATGATGAGAGATTGTAAATATTGGAAAAAAAAACATTAAACCTACCAAAAATATTACAGCAAAACCCTGTATAAGCACATACAAAACCTGCTGGCTCGTCTTTTCATGCAGACTGTGCTTTATGCAAATAAACTAAAAAAAAAAAAGCAAATCACCTCAGAGAGAATGGGCAACTAATGCACATTGAATATAAAAATCCATACGAGTTCTTTTCTTTTTTTTGGAAGTTAGCAAAGGTCGTTGAATCCTTTGAAGATGAATTCCCTTTTTAAAAATCCCAATTCTCCCAGATACCATCAAATCATTTCTTCCAATGACCACAGATATCATCTCAGAGCCAAATGCTGTATTGTGCATCTGTCAGAGCTGCAAATCACTGGCCTAGCACCGTGCTTCCGAAGCGTGGATGCATCCTTGCGGCGTGTTCTTGCTTGTTCTCTGCGCTCACTGTTTGTGTTTAATGGTGTTGGCTCCTTCCCTGTCCAGGCAAACCACCCCACGCCATTTCCTGTGACTCGGATGAATGGTGATTGCAAGGAGAGAGCATACTCGGGCTTAAAAACCACAAACCCCCTAAATCAGGGGGGGTTTCCTTTTCTGCTGACTTTTGTTCCCTTTGAGCGCTTTGATTTTCAAGCTTTTCTTTGATTTTCAAGATTTTCAAGATTTTCAAGCGTTTGAGATTCTTGTGTGATCACGTGAGTCCACGAGCTGGTGTTTTAAGAAAGATGACAAATATTGTGTGAGTCATGAGAGCTGGGGCGTGGTACTGTCTTAAATCTCTTCCCAGTGAAATCAATATAAATTTCCATATGAACGGATATAAGCCACTGCTGAGAGCTTTGTGGGGTGTACACGATACTGGATAATGCATCTTGTTTCATCCAGCATCGCCATTTACAGGGTAAGTAAATTCTGGTCCTGGCCTGGTCTTGATGATGCTGAATTCCTACGATTAGTCTTTCCCTCACTCAATGACGAGAAAGGATTCCTGTGGAGCAAAATCAAAGGCCATAAGAATGGAAAGGTCTATATGTCAAAAACGCCCACCATCCACTCGGAGGTTGAAGCTACCATCTCCATCCGCAGGGGTGCTCCAAGGGAGAGCCACCTCTCTGTTAAACGCTGCATCTCTCATTTAATCCTGAACAGACTCAGCTTCAGCGATCTCAGCCTCAATTTTGGGGCACTTTACAAAGAATTGGCCTGTTTGTAAGTCCCTCAAGCTCAGCCCAAAAAGATGAAAAGATCTGAACATGCCAGTCACTTTGAAACATTAGGCCAATTTATATAGTCAGGAACTTAAATGTAAAACAAGGGAGTGTTTGCTCACTTTGTTTCTCTTCATGCCAAATTTTATTTCTGCCTGGCTATGGCTTTTAAAAATAATTCCATCATCCCTGTAAATTTGATTCATTCTGTGTCCTTAACAGTGTTCTCTAGCTTTTTCTCACTCTTAGATAGCAGGCTGATGATGTGACCTGCATATTTGACATAACATCAATGAAGAAATAATGAATCGAGACCTTCTTTGGTGATAAAGCCCATTTTTTAGGATGGACAATTGGAATGTGTCGGCTCTGATTGCTACATCAGGCACTAGCAGGTGCTTTGTCATCTCTAACTTTTATTTTCAGTAACGTTCTCGTCTGCCTTATGGGATCGTTTGTCTTCTGTTGGTAGATTCCCATCTGCACCCAAAACAAGTTTTCAGAGCTGTATCGATGGATGGACATAGTCAGTCTCTGTCCATTTAGTTTTCATCTATGTCGTCTCCGATGTTTTTTTGTGTCACAAATTAAAGAAGGGGTCTGTTTACAAAACCACCTCTGTTGTCATTTTTATACATTTCGATTTATCAATATTTTTTGCTTCTAGAGTGATCTTACATTTGCAGAAAGGGAAAGCATTTTTGTCAGAATAAGGAAGGTGTTCATAAGCAATCTGGATTTCTAGAGAGTTGTGGGACCAAATTGATCATGTCAGTCTATTCAGCCCATTTAAAGTACTTTAAGAAAGAAAATATTAGTAAGAACATTTTGACGCAGAATCAGTTGGATTTCCCTGAAAGTCAGAAATCAATATTTTAAAGTTTTTTAATTAAAATGATGCAGCACCCTAATAAGCTTCTCGGATACTTTTGGTCCTTCAGTCCGAATCCATACAGCTGCCTACAGTAGAATACAGCTTTTCATGATGCTGAGCTCACTGTGAGGAGATCAAACCAGTGGTTCCCCATGTCTTTTCATTCCTTTACAGGAAAGAAGAGCCCATAGGAGTATTTAGCAGGGAATAGCCCTTGTGCACAAAAATGACTGCGCAAGGATGCAAGCACCAGAGGATTTCTGGCACAGCTCCCGGGGTTGCGCATGATTACATCACTGTTTGTCACCGAGACTGAGTGATTCCTGCCTGATGGTGGGGTTGTTCCAGTCCTGCTATATTTTCCCGATGTGACCTCTTCCAAAATAGCTTTCACCTTAAAGGCACTGCATAGGCAGGCTGAAATGCAAGAGGGGAATATGACAAAAGAAAAATACGTGCTCTGTATTTCCCCTGGTAAAGCACAGTGGTTTTACTTTTAGTCTAAAGCACATGCCACAAGCAAATGCCATTTCTGTGTATCACAGGCAGATTTCCCTTTGGCTCAGTTTTATCACTTTTGGAAAAGTTTACTTTCCTTTAGCCTTTTAAATGTCATATTTTAACAGCATTACTACAGACAGCGCTGCTAGTCACACAACTTTAGAGCTGCACGTGTGTATATCTCTAATCTCTGTGCCGCAAGTCCAGACCCGAGATCCACAGGCTACTTTCAGCCACCGTCAGGATAAATTCCCAAAAACGTTTTCAAGTGCTTTGGTTTTAAGTACCCTTCATGAACTCTGCTCCCCTAACACCATTCATTTCCATGCAACTCCTGTTTGCAAGAGTACAATCCAGCTACCATTCCCATTTGCCTACCTTTCTTACATAAGAAATTTCAGAGTAATCTTTTTCTAATCATTTGATGTTAAACCCTAGAAAGAATTAATTTCTTCCCTCTGGTATCTGGTTACTCAGTCTGGGGTCAAGTGCACCCTCAGCAAGTTTGATGATGACACCAAGTTGTGTGGTGTGGTCGACACGCTGGAGGGAAGGGATGCCATCCAGAGGGACCTTGATGGGCTCAAGAGGTGGGCCTGTGAGAACCTCATGAAGTTCAACAAAGCCAAGTGCAAGGTCCTGCATGTGGGTCGGGGCAACCCCAAGAACAAGTACAGGCTGGGCGGAGAATGGGTTGAGAGCAGCCCTGAGGAAAAGGACTTGGGAGTGCTGGTGGGTGAGAAGCTCAACAGGAGCCGGCAGCAATGTGCGCTGGCAGCCCAGAAAGCCAACCGTGTCCTGGGCTGCATTCAAAGAAGTGTGGCCAGCAGGTCAAGGGAGGTGATTCTCCCCTCTACTCTGCTCTCGTGAGATCCCACCTTGAGTACTGCGTTCAGCTCTGGGACACTCAACATGAGAAGAACATGGAGCTGTTGGAGCGGGTCCAGAGAAGGGCGGAGCGGATCCGAGGGCTGGAGCACCTTTTTGTTGTTCAGCCTGGAGAAGAGAAGGCTCTGGGGATATCTTCAAGCAGTCTTCCAGTACTTAAAGAGAGCCTACAAGAAAGCTGGAGAGGGACTTTTTACAAGGGTATGTCGTGACAGGACAAGGGGCAATGGCTTTAAACTGGAAGAGGGGAGATTTAGATGAGAAATAAAGAAGAACAACTTTACTGTGAGGGTGATGAGGTGCTGACACAGGTTTCCCATAGTAGTTGTAGATGCCCCATCCCTGGAAGTGTTCAAGGCCAGGTTGGATGAGGTTTATGAGCAACCTGATGTAGTAGAAATTGTCCCTGCCTGTAGCAGGGGGGTTGGAACTAGATGATCTTTAAGGTCGCTTCCAACCCAAACCATTCTATGATTCTATGATACCAACTCCCTAGTAACTACTAAGTGCTGTGATATTAAGTGACTGTTCTTTAGGCTGTTTAATTATCCCCCGAAAGCCCTCAAGTGCTACTAATGGATCCTCTGGCTCACAACACACATTACTATTAGCCCCCTTTGCTTCTGGTTCTTACTGCAGTAACACTAGGAAATGGTACAGGTCCTGCAAAGAGAGGAAATTTTTGCAACATGATCTCAGCCTGCTTCTGTTCCCAATCCAGAAGACTTTTGTAGCTCGCTGGTCTTGAGCCATTCTAATTAGGTCTCTTTTGGGTCTTGCTTTGCAGTCCGGTAAAACCACAGGTGCCTTCTGTTCTCTTGTGTCATGGAAAATTGAGTTATTTTTCCAAAGTCATTCCCTCTATGGCTGTTTTAGGTAGCTTGACTATTTATCCTAGTCCTTACACACATTGCCACCCTGTCTCCATCTGCAGGGAGGGACCAAATCCCTGCCAGTGACACGCTGCTGATCAAGACTTCTCTCCTTGGAGTAGCCCAGTTTCTTGGACAGGGGTGTCTTTTAGTCTCATAGAGAAACACAGTGAAAAGTCTGAATTAAAGAGCAGCAGAACAGTGCCAGGAAAAGCGAATCATGAAGATCAAGTACCTTTTCTGAACGACCTTGGCAAAGATGGTCAGTTGTCTCAAAGCTGTTTAATTTTTATTTCATTTTTACATCTGTATGGATTTTAATTGCTGTAGCTTGAAATACATTTATTCTGATTCCCGGTTACACAGTGTGTCTGTTGAAAAATGAGGATGATAACATCCAAGGGAAAAGCCAGTGTTTCAGACCAACTGCTCTGTTAACGTCTTGGCTGCCAGATGTATTTCAGAGCTGCACTGCTGCTTTTTATAAGCCGTGGAACACAGTTTGTAAGAGCAATCATCTTCCCAAATTGGTCATTACCAAAGTTAATGACCTGTTTATTAGAACATCAACCTTGGCTTTGCCTCACGCAGTTAATTAACAAATCTGTCATTAACTGCTGGTAGCCATGAATTTGTGCATGTGTGTGTCTGGGGGAAGAGGATAGGGCTGCTTCATTAGGTATGGCATATTTAAGGTGGTATTCTTGCATGTTGGTAAGACCCTGCTCTTACATGGTTCTCACACACCGCCCCGTCCGCATGTTGTCCGTGAATTTGTCCAATCTCTTTTGGGACCTGCTTTGTCTTCTGCTTTAGTCAGATTCTGTACCAGTTTCTGCAGGCGCTCCCTAGTTCTCATCTACTGGTGTGTTCTCAAGGAATGGCAGCTTTTCCCTGGCTTTATCGCTGCCGTAGGTGTGATTTGTGACCGCCGTGCATTGGGAAGCGCACTCAGAAGGACAAAACCCTAGCCTCAGAGCAAAGAAATTGTTTCTGATTGAAGCTTCTCCCTGCAATAAAATTGTCTGTTTTGCAAAAGCTACTCGTAACTAATTAGCTATTTGTTATTTTCAAGAAAAATGCAATCTATAATAGTGAGGTTGGGCATAACATCTGTCTGCTTAGAAAGGGTTTTGAAAACCATAATTCAGGTGAGAATTGCAGGTTTTATCCACCTTTGTTGAGATAAATGTATTTTGCCACTCCTCTCAGCCTCTAGTGCTAATTACACTGTCTCAAAATGCCCTGGATTAACGAGGTTTCAAAACACATACACCCATTTAGGACCCTTCCTTGGTTCCACCATGAGCTGTTCCTTCTCTCTGCAAATGAGTCCTGTTTGTACCACTTCGCAGGTGGAGATTCCCGCTGAGAGTGACGTAAATATCAAGAGGCCCTTTGGGTAATGCCCAGCACGAACAGACAGGAGAACAAAACCATTCATAGGCATTTACAGCCCAGGGGCAACCTTCTATGAGGTGTCTGAGTTGGTCTCATGACCATTTGTCCAACGGGGAGATCTCCCTACCCCAGCTCCTATCCATGCATTTCTCTACCTGCCTTGGCATCCATCGCACACGGTTCTGATCCAGTTCACCTCACTGACCCACCACGAAAATAGCTGTATTTTCTACTGTTGGTTTTCCTAAGCAGCACTGACTTGAGGAGGGTCTAGCAAACACCAGCATGTGTAGAGAGGATGGAGCAAGTGTGAGTGGGCACGTGGCTCTGGAAGAACAAATAGAGGTGAAGGGGTACCTGGTGGTGGTGGTGGCGAAGCACCAGGGCAGCTTGAGCCAGCCTGTAGCAGAGCTCCCTGTAACAGTGACCTCTCAGACGAAATAATGAACTCAGAAAAAATAGCTCCTTGGGCTGATATCTGGTTTTAAGTCTGAGGGGAACCTGTTTAACTCTAACAGGGCTACTTATGTATCTCAGAGTTGGTTTTCTGTAAGTGCTAAGGCAGTTTGGTATCCAAATCCCTCTCAATGCACATAAAAATTGAGTGCCCCTGAGTACAATTAAAAAATCCCCACCTTAGAGCTGTGTTAGCTGAGGGTGATGATAACCTCTTCAAGGTCACAGAGAAAGAAAGGCAGGAGCTAAACCTTCCCCAGTGCTGCTCTGAGCAAAGCATCCCACCACACTGGCACAGATGAGGGGAGGTGACACTGAGGTTACCACAAAGGTTGCTGCTATTTACAGACTCTAAGGATTGCCAGCACCTGGAGCGTAGAATTTTCTACAGAGAATCACTGAGCAGCCTTTTTCCTTCATTTGGTGTTTTCGCCGTGCACACGGGATTAGCCAGGAGTTAAACTGTTTGCAAATAGCAGCTTCCTCACACCAACCCTCTCCCCAAGATCTGCAGACTCCCCTTTTCGTCTTTTTCCTTTCTGTTTTAAAATAATTTGTTTGTATTTCATTGGTGGACAAAGAAGGGAAAAGAGGAATGGACTGTTGAGGCCATGATGTTTCATCCTATGTGAACAGATATAAGGCAAAATAAAATGTAAATTTCAAGAGTCACTCGGATGAAATCTTGATCCCAGAGCTCACTCAGCTGGCAAAAGACAAGCCCTTTGCTCTCCATCAACTCAGGTCCGGCCTTAGTTCACATCTAGAAAAGCAAAATAAATGGGATATTTCAGAATAGATGCTTCAAAGCTATTTTTACCTTTGAAATATACCACTGAAAAAAACATCTTCTAAACAAAAAAAAAGAACAAAATAAAAAATACTCTATTCACCAAGTCATCAAGGAAGGAATGCAATGAAAGACTCGAATCTTGGAAGGCAAGTCCAGTTTTAGAGTAAAAAATTTCAAATCACATTTTTTTGTAACTTTGGCAGATGTCTTAGCAAGTGTGAACTCAGAGGTAATTTGTAGGCTCCAGGCTGCTCTACTACCTAATCAGAGCCCTGGTCCCCTCAGAGCTCTAGTGTGATAACTCGTATAAACAGCTAAATTAGAGAAGCCATCAAAACAACCTGCAGCTTTGACTGGCCACTGGAGCCTTCGTATAAATGGGAGGAATATAAATGGCAAATAAGCAAATGATTCTTCCATTTGTGGCAAAAATCCTACCCTTCACACACGGTGCTTGATGTGTTGATTATAATCAGGCTGCTTACTGAACGTGCTCAAAGCAAGAAGCAGGGCAGAATGGAGCTGTAAGCGTCGTGTTTTCAGTAAATCATTTCCTTAAAACAGCAGTCTCCTCACCAGCTAAAGACCTTCTCATCTTAAGTGCATCTGGTGTTGTCAACAAATCCTGTGTCTTTTCACTTGATTGATCATGGACTTTAAAGAAGTGGTTATTTCCCTGATAAATGAGATATCATATGCATTCATCTATTACAGCACTGCTGTAGATAATTAATCACTGCCACCAGCTCATTACAGCTCTTAGGAGTACGTGTGAATATTCTCTAAGTTAACAGAACAAAAACTCCAGGTGGAAGGTTAATAGTACTTTTAAAATCAAAGTGACCTTGCAGGATAGGTCACCCACTGCCTTTTAGACTTGGTACTTACACCACAGGATCTCTTGTGAGACCCCTGGCACGGTAACGACGGGCCAAGGTCGCACCCAGTGGGAAGCGGAGCCATTGCGCTGAAATCCGGGGAACTATCCCCGCTGGAGAAGCAAAGCTCTGTGGGTGATGCCAGCGATCATTTTACGCCTCCTTTCACCCCTCCTAGCAGTGGATGAGAGTGGAGCTGCTTGACAGTGATGATAAATGTTCACTTTAGGAGAGGTGACTGTCACTCTACTAGTTTGCTAGCCCAAGCCCTTGTGCCTGCATTGTTTTCTTTCAAAGGATTGTCTTTAAAAGCGGCAGCATAAGACCAACTCTGGCTTGCTGAGCTGTTGGGAAAGATTATCATGATTTTTTTTTTTTATTTCTATCAGCAGTGGCCACGTCAGATAGGATGAAATCTCTCACCTGCATGTGTGCAGCTTCCTGGGAAGACACAGACCTCACACCTCGCTAACTGATGCTGTTCATCTTGATACATTACCTCCTACTGAATCTCTCTCTCTTTCAAAGCCTTTGGGAAAAAGTGCAGATAAATGGTGAAAGATTTGTTTTCTTTACCCACGCAGTTCACTCACTGGTTTGTACAAATACCTCTGGGGTGTCTTGAGCCAGGCTAGGCTCTGTTCACCCAGAAGACGGTCTTGGAGGGACCAGTAGCAATGACCAAACATATTTCCTATGAGATTTTTTTCATAATCAACTTAAGAGGCTTCACTTGCAGGGTCTGTTCCAGATGTGGTGGTGATAGCTGCGATAGAAAATGAAGCTACAACATAAAACATTCAGGAAAGCATTCTAGGAGAGTCATTTTCAAAAAGAAAGACTCCTGTTTTGTCTACTTCTCTGGATTTCTGAGTAGGATTAGCACAGTATGTGTGGAAAGCAAGGCTTTCTGGAGGGTAACAGTTTTGGAGGGGTCATTTATCTTTAGCAATGTATTCCCAGGTTGTAACAAAGATGAAAATCATCTGCTTCTGAAACTAGGGTGTTTCAGAATTTTTGATTTGGGATTGTCTCAGCAGAAGGAATAAAAATGTCCCAGCTTGGGGGAAAAGAAGCAATGACACCCCCCCCCCCCCTAATCTTTTCAGCAAATACTGTTGAAATTTATGGCTTTAGGCATAGGCAAAGTGAGCAGTTGAAGAGGGCAAAAGGTTGTGGAAACAGCAAGATGGTGACATTGGGACAAACGGGACATTTGAGACAAGTTCTCTTTTAAATTACCAGAGGATTTTTGCTTCTGATTTTCTCTGTCAACTGTCAAACCTTCCACTAGTGAAATACGGATGAGCTCTGGCAGGGACTTCAGTTTGTAGCTGCTTCTCAGGAGAGCCCAGTACCGGCGATTCAGGCCTTAATCAAGTGAAGGATCTCAGCTCATCTTTAATTTGACATTAATGAATAATCACATCTTCAAACAAGAGCAGTTTGCTTAAGTCTGCCCTGCAAGATGGTTTTAAAGTGCCAGATGTCCTTTCTTTGACCTTGCTAAAAAATTCAGACACATATGTTTTCGTAGGGAGCCTGTTCATAGAGCAGAAGGGGCACCTGGAAATCATGAGAGAATGAATAAGATTTTGGTTTCACTGCAGATGAAGCCAGGGGAGCAATGCACAGAGCTGCAAGGAGGAAGAAACAACGCAGGCAGCTCTGCAATGATGCACTGAAAGCCCTTAAGACTTGGATTTGTTTGAAGGCTGCTAAGGGAAATGAACCCATCCACTTAAAAGGAGCTGCCTTTCAAACACAAAACAAAAACAAAAAAGGAAGGAATAAAAGCCTTTTGGTGTATTCTGACAGTGAAATTAGAAAGCAGACATGTATAAAAGCCAATGAGCAAACTGTGCAAGTCAAGAAATATGATGCACTCCGTATTCTTTTAATAGTTTATTACTTAGCAGATTACACAATAGTTGACAGTGATGCTTGAAAAGCCTCCTGCCGTTTAGCAGTGCTCTGCAATAAAATGCTGTAATCTGCTAGTGCACCACACTGCCACTCCAACCCAGAATTTGTAGGGGAATATTTCCCTTCCCTTCAGTCTGTCTGTCATTTTGCTTAAAG
The DNA here is from genome assembly GCF_009769465.1 of Tauraco erythrolophus. Taxonomy (NCBI): domain Eukaryota; kingdom Metazoa; phylum Chordata; class Aves; order Musophagiformes; family Musophagidae; genus Tauraco; species Tauraco erythrolophus. The sequence goes on from NC_141469.1 coordinate 82,705,044, forward strand.
AAAGAGAAGAAACTGCGACTTTTCTCCGCCCTCTTTTCCCTGATTACACGTCCCCAGCCCTGATTGCTGCTCCCTGAGAGCTTTCCTGCTGCCTGGATTTTCCTCGCAGTTAGCCTTTCCCAGTGCTGCTCAGAGACTGCAGAGGGGATGGCAGGAATACACAGGAAATTGTAGCAGAGGCAGTAAGGCAGCAGTAGGTGGAGGGAAAGTTATCGTTTTCCAGAGTCAGGGAAGGAGGGAGAATGGAGGGCATTATAGGCAGGGGGAAAGGCTCTTCTGCCTGGGATTAGGGGTCCAGCTGAAGGGTGCCGAGGGGAAGCGATGTTCCTTCAAACAGCAGGCTGGAAAGATGATCCCGTGGCAGCATTTGGAGTTGGCAGAAGGCATATAGCACAGCTCCAGCAAAAGATGAACTCGCTAGGCAGGCAGGAGAGGCTGCCTAGTGAATGTCCAAGATCTGGAGGTGGCTTAGGCTGGGGAGAAGGCTACATCAAAAGAGCAAGAGTGAAATGAAGACAGTTTAGTGTCCTTTGCTAAATACCTGGATGCAGAACCACGTGTTTTTTACCATAGCAGTGCTGTAAGCAGTGCCTGACAATGCGTTTCTTTAATATTTCTCTCCTTCAGTACTTATAGCAGTAGCTGTTGGAATTAATTATGATTAATTTAATTATAGGTATAAACCAGGTCTTTTTCAAAGTGAATTACAGTTTCCTTCAATAGTATGTGGTGGTTAAGCGCCAGTAATTAAGGGTTTGAATGAGGGCTTGACAGTGCATTTTCCCATAATGGAAATTCCACTGCAAAGCCTGTAGTGTTTGCAATCCAGCACACAGCCATAAGCTTTCTCTTTTTTTTGGGGGGGGCAATATATAAATAAGGTAGATTACCATGAAGGGCTGCCTTTTATCAGCCTACTGCTGAATGCCTAGGATGTCTAATAATTATATTTATCTGTGTAGTTCAGTCTTAACAAGTCAGGTAGGGAGATGATGGTGCTGTGGGTTTGAACCTGAAGCATCAGTCCCATTTGCGTGGGAAGGGGAGAGAATTTGCATTTAGCCCAGAGTCTCTGGCTCTGACCTTCCAAGGGGGAAGAGCCTCTTGAAGGCTGCAGGGAGGACTTTTGTTAGAGAAACCTGTTTCTTTCACAGAAGATATGTTTGTGGATTGTGCACTTCTCGTGTTTGCTCGGGTGCCACTAACGTGGCCTCAGGCATATCTTTAGAGCAGGAGAGGTGAGCCCTGGGTGATGCTGCTTTGAGGTGAAGGTTTCTGCCCAGCCAGGCTACTCTGTCACTTTGACCTGGCTGTATGAAGGTTTTAATGAAGTGTTAGCTATTTAATCCCACCAAAAAAAAAAAAAAAAAGCTATAGTCAATCTCTAGCACTCCCTGTGGTTTCCGTATGGAGAAACAATGACTTGTTGGAATGGCTTTAGAGTAAATGGAAACAATTCGTCCTGCGCTGTGATATTTCAAAAGCACAAACCCACCTTGGCACATGGTGATGGGGGAGTGCCAAGGGCTGGTGGTAGCAGACAGCGCCTGCTTCTTGGGAATATCTGTCCTTCTGGAATCAGCTGTAGGTATGCCCAGCCATCTGGATGGGTTTCTGTGGCTTCTAAATCCAATGGAAAAAGGAGCAGGTTAACCAGCTGTTTAAGGAGAGGTTTAAGGAGCCATTAGTTTACTCAGTGTGAAGTTGCCTACAATTTCCAGTTGTCTCCTGTTCCAGGCTTAAGGGTAACCCTCCACGCTAGATCCAGGCTCTATTCACAGTAAAACTTGGCACAGTGTGCAACAAGGAGAAAAAGGCTGTTTCTGGGCTTGCGACGGGAGCTGGGGGTTAGTGGGAGTTTCGTGCCCAGCAGGGAATGGCTGGGGGCTTTGGTGTCTCCTGCTTCCACGCAACGGTTGGATAAACACACCACAGCTCCATAATCCAGAAAACTAGAGGAGGTTTACACACCACGCTATTGGCTTTGTACCAGGCTAAGCAATGTGTTGTGTAAAAATATACATCCGTTCTCTGCTACGGGATAAAATGACGCCACTGGAAATGAGTGAACAAGGAGGAGGGCTGCAGTTCAGCTCAACACAAAAGTGATGTCACCTAGGTATGAACCCAAAGGTGTTGCACGATCATGGGGAAAGCAGCAAATGCCAGTCCTTTCTCATGTCTTCTCCAGGCTTTCCTTTCAGCCATGGAGGGAGGAAAAGTTTTCACATTGAATTTGCAGCCTTTTGTCAGGTTGTCACAACCTTAACATTATTTAAATGTAATTTTTTAGTCTATGAATTTGAATTATCCATGGATTCGATTCATTACCAGCACATGCCTAGTAGCCAGTTTCTAAATTATGTTGCTGCTGACTTGAATTATTATAAATAAGACTGTGCCAAATGTCAATTGATTATTCAGGAGTAATCAATAGAGAGAGAGAAAAGACAGCTTTGGTTGACTAACAGCAAATGATTTTTATTCCACAGTCCTGGAATCTAGAGTAAGATGGTAAGTCAGGCTGCACGCCAGCCCCCCCAACGAACAGATGCAGAAGAAAAGTGATGCTGGCCTCCTCACAAATAAGGACCAGCAAGTCTGCAGTTAGCTCTCTGGCACTGGGGCCACAAATGCAAATATCCCTGGAAAAGGCTTGCAAGTTGTAAAATTCCAGATTTTGTCACCGACTCGTTCTTAGACTAGTATTTTTTTTTCTCCACGTGTGGAAGCACCTCCTGAATCCTCTCCGCAGCGTTGTGGTCGTGATGCTGGTGTGGCAGGTTGGCGGTGGCTGGCTGCCAGGCGCCTGCCCAGCCGCTCACTCACACCCCTCTCCAACAGGACAGAGAGGAAAATGAGCTTAGAAAAATGCTCATGGGCTGAGATAAAGACAGGGAGATCACTTACTGATTACCATCACTGGCAAAACAGTCTTGACTTGGGAAAAATGAAATTTGTGTGTTTTCCCAGGGTCGCCACCACCTTGGCCGAAGGGCTGAGGAAAAGAGGCAAAGAGAAGTATGTCAGCACAATTCAAATGGAAGCTTTGCTCTTCTTTGCAAAAGGCTTTTCCCCTGCCCACAGGCAGGAGGCCATCCTCCTGAAGCCTGTCCTTTCCTCACCCTTCTCAGCATGAAAATCTGAATCCAAAGGGGAAAGCGAATATATATATATATATATATATAGTGTGACTGGGAGGAAGGCTGCAGTAGTTGTCATGCCTTTTTCTACTTGCATTTGGTTGCCAAAGGGCACATGTACCTGAGTCCCAGGTGCCCCAGGCCACAGTCCTGTGTCTAGGTAGACGTAGAGATGCGTCTGCCAGCGCGTGAAATAGAGGGTTTATACTCAAGGACTGAGATCTGGGAGCAGATTTCATTCTGCTCCTGGAGGTACATAGGGTTGCTTCCAGCACAGGCCTCCATGGGTGAAAGTATTTTAAACTGCAACATCAAAATCCACCAGAGATATCCATCAGGACCCTCCAAAATGCTTGAGGGAATAACTGAAAACAGGGCAGAGTGAGGAGCATGGTCCTGTGACTTGCTTTCTAGTGGGAAGAGCTGTGCTGAGCTAAAGAGCAGCAATCCTGTCCCAGAGACATAACCAGCCCCTAGAGCTGCCTACAGCTGGATTTCCAGGCTTATTTCTAACGAACAAATTAAAACACAGCGAGTAAAATTCATCCTTCGTGCAACTTTATGGATTTTATTACAATCACAGAAGAAAAAACCTGTTATTGCTGTGACAGATCTGCAGTCTTGCTAGCTCTCACATTCCCGTGGTATTTGCTGCTTTCCTGAAAGCCTGCTGGAGTCCTGCAGCTGCAGGGTTCCCTGTAATTGCAGAGGAATCCAGCACTCAAAATAAGCAAATAAATACAATACATGTTTCTACATACTGTACCTGCAAAGGAAAGCTTTAAAAATATGAACCTAAAAGGCAAATTTAAGAGAATCCTTGATGAACTCTTAAATAACGAAGATGTTCAGCCACGGTATTTTAAAAAAAAAAAAAAAAAAAAAAGCCTCCCTACTGGGAAAACACTAGAGGTTTTTTAGCTGTTTAGCAGGAAAACATGAAAATCATGGTCTGAAGAAGCACTGTCTGGCCTGAGAGATTTTTAACACTCGTCTCAAATCATGTCATTGCTGTGTTGTCACTCAAAAGAGTAAGTTTTGAGGTTTTTATCTTGGGGCCCAGTTTAGAAGATTTCAGCCTAGGTTTGCTTTGTGTTTCCAGGTGCGGGGATGTCAGCACGGGCTGCAAAATCCTGGAGCAGTCAGCCCAGGTGGGCTCCAGCTGTGCCACGCAGGGCTCATTTGCACCTGGGGAAGGTGGAAGCTGTGGGCTGGGACAGCAGCAGGGAGGCGTTGGAAGGAAAGGATATTGGGTGAGTGCTTTGGCTGTACGGGGATGACTTGGGTGTTTCTGGAGCTCCTTGGGGGTGCATATTGTTTGCTGGCTGTGTTAGAAAGGAATTTGACCTTCTTTATTATTGCATGTTAGCTGGAAAGGCTGTGTTTGATGTGAAATGGGGCAGCACCAACTGCTGCACTAGCTTGTCCTGCCCTTGCTTTGCCCCTCAGTGGGGCATTCGAGGGTGCAAATAAGCCTGGAGCTGGCTCTCAGTGCTGTGAAAGCTGCCCAGGCTGTGTGGAAACGCTTAGCTGGGATGAGGGTGAGGAGTCTGCTGAGCTTTTGTGGAGTTTTTTCTCCTGTCCCCATAGTCCCTGCGCAGTGGGAGTGTGAAGCCGTTCTCCCTGTGCCCCGAGTGCCACGTTTATCCAGGAGGGCGAGGTGGGTAGAGCCCTCCTCTTTTCTGGCAACATCCGTGTGCCATCATAGCTTTAGGCTTTACCCCAAACCACACACACAAAAAAGCTCCAGCATCCAGAGCAAGCCTACAGCTGTGGCATAGCATGGCTGGGCTGCAACCTCTCAGAAAAAGGCTGTTTTCTTCATGCCAGGCTGATCTGGGCCACCCCCTGATCTCGGTCACCTTTGCATTTTCATGAGACTTCGTGTTTTTGGTGAGTTTCTTTACATAATGATCGCATAATGATGGTCCAATAACTTTGGTTGCAGAGTGAGCCCTCTGCAAATGTTAATGAGTGCATTAGTAGTTAGCCTGAAGCTAAGCCATTATACAGGGAACCATCCCAGAGCAGTGAGATGTTTGTGTTGGTGAAAGCAGATTGGATAGAGGGAGATTTGGTTTCTATATGTGCTGTTGCTAATTAAGCATGTGGAGGATGGTAAACATCTTTGGGAAAAGACTGACTGCTACGGTATGTCTTTGGGTGGCTGATGTGGCATCTTCTGGGTGGTTGTGGATTTGCTTTTGGATGTGCCATAGGTACTTACCTCAGCACAGCTCTTGTCCTTGGCTCAGGGAGCCAATTAATGTTGAAAACGACTCTTTGTACTTCATATCTTGTGGCAGCATTGGGAAAAGCTGACGGTTGACCCAACTTTTCTTGTGGCTGTTCTCTGAGCTCTCGCTACCGTAGTGTGAAACTCAGGGCTAAGGATGGTGCTGTCTCCACGTTGCACGCAGCTTACGGCCAGTTCCTCACACCTGAACATTTGTGAACAAAGTGCCTGGCAAAAAAAGCTAAGGGAGCATTGTTGAACAAGGTGAGGGTACTTGTGCTTTGTGCTCCTGTAGGTGCTTAATCATAGAATCATTTGATTGGAAGAGACCCTCAAGGTCATCGAGTCCAACCATTCACCCTGCACTGTCAGGGTCCCTAAACCATGTTCCTCAACACCAAATCCACACGGTTTTTGAACACCTCCAGGGATGGGGACTCCACCACCTCCCCGGGCAGCCTGTTCCAATACTTCACAACCCTCTCTGGAAAGAAATTTTTCCTGATATCTAACCTAAATTTCCCCTGGTGTAACTAATTTCCCCTGGCTTAAGCACAGATTTGAGGTAGTGGAAAAAGCTCCTCTTAGCAGTTGAATAAACCTATAGGCTGGGATGTTTAACAGGGAAAATTCTTGCAGATGGTGATGGTGAGAATGGCAGCCAAACCACGGCAGGGAGCTGCAGGTTCCCTCTATTCTGACAGAACGTGCTAGTACCAGTATTTCAGCTGCTACAATATATTGCCTTTAATTCTTTTTTCCTATGAAGTTTTAACTGAAAGGGAAATAATAACGTTCCTTTATCTACGTGATCAAACAATTAACCCCTTCTTGTCTGGGTTACCTCTTCACGTAAAGCGCTTATGCGACGGGTGAATAGGATGTGCTTTCAGACTGACTGCCAGCAAGTTTCTTGCGCCAGACATCCAAAATGCCACCGGAGTGACAAAATGTTCCAGACTTGTCGTACGTACGTGTACATGTGCTACAAAGGCTGCTAGTATCAGAGCAGTTCAATCTGTGAAATGTGTTGGCATAGGAATGCTTAGCATCTTTCTTAGAGACTCATTTCTATAGTGCTGTGTGTCGCTCCAGAAACTTTCTGTGCACTAGATAGTTTTTAAAAAACAAGAATTAATTGCTTGGCTTGAAATGTAGTGGAATAACTCAAGAGAACTAGGCTTTTAAATGTGACATAAATCAATGGGAGCCCTAACTCGGGATTTTCTGCAAGCAAGAAACAATCAATGCACTTGGAAGGGTTGTTTTCAAAAAGCACCTTCAAACTTAGAACAGCATCCATCGCAGATGTAGTGTTTGGGATTTTTTTAGATTTATTTTTTTGTCTTGCTCTTTCTACCGTGCTTTCACTGAAGGCCTGTGGTGTGGGTGTTTCCAGAATGACTATCTAGTGGTTATTCTGTTTTGATGCTGTGGCTTGTGGAGGGTGGGTTTAAAGCAGTGAATGCTTACCAAATATTAACTCTGGCTTTCAGGGGGAAAAACTGCAGCTCTTTGTTCCGTGCTTGCCAGTCATGCAAGGACTGATAGGAAAAGGGGTAATGGTTTTAAAATAGAGGGAGGTAGATTCAGATTGGATATTAGGAAAAGATTTTTTACCATGAGAGTTGTAGAACACTGGAACAGGTTGCCCAGAGAGGTGGTGGATGCTCCATCCCTGGAGACGTTCAGGGCCAGGTTGGACGAGGCCCTGAGCAACCTGATCTAGTTGGAGATATCCCTGTTCCTTGCAGGGGGGTTGGACTAGATGACCTTTGAAGGTCCCTTCCAGCCCTAACCATTCTATGATTCTATGCAATGTAAGGCATGGTTTAATTTCACGAGGGTTAGCTGGCTGGGAATACAGTACTGCAGCCGTCTGCAACCAGGGTGCAAGGGCTTCCTGGCCAGTCCCTGGCTGCCCCACCACTAGCAGTGCAAGTTTGCATCTCTGCAGCCCAGTCTAGGCAGAGCATGAGGTGGCGTGGGGCAAAGCTTTCCCAAACCATTGTCTGAATATTAACTGGCCTTAGTGCTGCCAAGTGGTGCTGCCCCCCAAGTTGTGCAGCTGAAGGCGGCTGTTGATGCTTGCTTGGGTCAGGCTGCTGTCGGGTAGTAGGGCAGGTAGGGTGACCTGAGCGTGTTTGCCCCAAAACAGTGCAGGATGAGTGCCTGTCTTGCAGATATTATGTAAGGAAGTGTCTGGGAATACCATTATTTCCTTGAGCGAGTGGCTTATGGAGGGAAGTATGTTGAGATGTATCTCGATACAATTTGACTGGTGGCACGAACCTCTTCTCGCATCTTGATGGCTGCTTGGAGAAGTCTGCAGTGATTGAGGCCTCCAAAGACATCCACTTCTGGGCCAAATCTTACAGGGAAGCCACAAAATAGTTCTTCTCTGCCTGCTCTGCTTTCTAGTCGGAAGGTGTTAGCTTTTATCCTGAGTTGTGTTGTACCCTCTGAGGCATCTCCGTGTTGTAGGGGAGCACTGTGTGTAAGCAAGGTTAGTAAAACCCCAGTGTCCATGCTCGGCTACAGATAGGCTAAACGCTTTCTCCAAGGAACTGAAGCTCTCCAGATCCAGGATGCTTTTCCTCCCTTTCCCTTGGTTTGTAGTGAACTCAGGGAGCACTGGCAATCCAAGCCCCTGTTCTCTACTTTTGAGCAGCACGGGCAATTCCTCTACGCATGACACAAAATTAGATCTGTGCTGTTGTGGCTGGACAGTAACAATGGTGAGCTCAGCACATCATCCCTCCTGTGCAGTCTGACGATGTTTGCATGTAGTCATTACCCGTATTGGGGAGCTGGCCTGCTCGGCACTACAGCAATTTGTAAATGGCTTCATTTAGATGTCACCAATGAGCTAATTTATGGAAGCTGTAATTAGTGATGATGGGCCTGCCGGTGGAAAGCAGTAAGTGATGACATTACTTAGTGACTTCATGAGGGATTTTGAGTGTCCAGCAGCTGGCTGCTGTATGTAAGGGAAGAACGGCAGCAAAGGAAGGAAAACTAAATGAAACTGTCGTGTTTTTAGGCTGATCCATCAGCTAAAACTCACACAGTCTCTCCTTCTCCAGTAAAGTAGAGAGGAGAGGAAAAAAAACAAAGGGACTGAGGGTTGAGACAAGAACAGAGGGAGCACCCACCAACCATGATCCTGGGCAAACCAGACAGGGCTTTTCTCAAAGCAAAAGAGTTTATTAATGATTACTTAGAAGGACAAAGGGAAACAAAAAAATGATTACTCGAGAGGACAGAAAGAAACAAAACCAGATCTTAAAACCGACACCTTCCCCCCCCCTTTCCTTTTCCTCCCGGCTCTACCTCCTCCCCCCAGCAGCACAGGGGCAGGGACTGGGGGGGTGCAGGTCAGTTCATTCCGTGCTGTTACTGCTGCTTCTTTCTTAAAGGAGAAGGAGTCCTTACACCCTTTTCCCCTGCTCCAGTGGATCCCCTACCCACGAGGAAAAATCCACAAACTTCTCCAGCGTGAGTCCAGCCCACTGGAAACAATCCTTCCCCACAGATTGCTCCGGTGTGGGCTATACCACAGTCTCGGGTACTTAGGGAGCTGTAGCCACTCGCTCCGGCGTGGGTCGTCACGCAGACTCCAGATGCCTCTCTGCCTTGTCGTGCACCCCAACACGACCATCCTCAGGCTCAGGCATCTTCTCCCCACGGGCTGCGAGTGGGTCTCTGCTCCACCGAGGCCGTCCTGGTTGCAGGGGGCCACCTGCCATCTCACCATCAGCCGCAGGGGAAACTCGGCTCCGGCACCTCCTCCCGCTCCATCCTCACTGACCTGCTGTCGATGCGGCTGTTTCTCTCAGATCTCAGTCCTCTCCAGGTGAACTCAGCCCAGTGGGCACCCCGGGAGTGGGGTGCCCCCGAGTTCCCCAGCTGGCTCCGCCGCCGCCATTCTCCGTGGGCGGCGCCAGCTTGACGCAGGCAGCTGCCCGGCCGGGAGCCAGGGAGCGGGGGCAGTGCCCTCCTCCCTTCTCTCCTCCATCCTGGGCAAAGCACCTTTTCCGGTTCCCTTGTCCTGACTTAAATAGGGCAATTCGCAGAGGCACCGATTGGCTCAACCCCGAGGGGGATGGCAGTCTGATCCGGTGGCCAGGACTAAGCCTAACCCGGTTCCAAAACCGGGGAGGTCGCAGGGAGCAAAGCCCCTCTCCTGCCACCAGAACCACCCCCCCCTCCACATCAAACCATGACAAACTCCAATCAATAAGAAAACACAAAAAAAGAAAAAAAGGAAATAAATCTGGGAAGATGGACGCAAAATGAAAATCTGAGCGATGGACAACCTGATTTTAGGTTGTTATTTTCCAAGCAGAGAGGCATGATGTAGCCTTGCACATGCTGTCACAAGTATACTAGTCAAATAATTTCCCAGTGGTGCCCACGTTTGTTATTCCCTTGAGGCTGCTGGTTGATCTGTGGGAAGGCATGTGCCCTAAGTGGGCCTTGCCAGACCCATCTAAAATGTCCCAGTGGTTATGGCCTGGCCTGAGCTCCCTTTATAAAGAAATGATGTGTATGAAGCAAGGAAGAGAGATTAGCTTGACTTTAAAAGCAAGGCTTAAAATGATTGCTTGCTCCAGAGGTTGTAGTTGCCATTCCCCTGTGTGCCTGCCCCTTCATCCCTGTAGCTCTGTCTGCTGTGGCTGGTTTCACGGACGTGCCCTGGGAGAGTACAGGAAAACGCTCAGCTGCAATGAAACATGGTGGTGAGAGGAACGTACACCACTCATGCTCACCAGAGGACGCATGCAAAGGGACGCATTTACTTGCATGCGCGTGCTGAGTTACATCCCTGCAGAGACGTTGCTGCACCGTTCCTGTTACGAGCTGTTGGATTTGGTCCTTGCTTGTGCAGCTGCACAGTGCAGTGGGGGGAAAGCCCAAAGAGAAGAACGAAATAGAGCACAAATGGCGACCATTGGCTGCCAGAGGGGACCTTTCCCCCTAAGGTTGTGCAAACTCAGTTTCTGCCTTGTGAAAGTCAAGGTTGAGGTTCCTCACAGTTGAGGTTCCTGTGATCTCCATTGGAATATGTAAGAAATAGCTCTGTGTAGTGAGGCAGGTCAACCGAAGGGCGTGAGATGGAAATTGCCCAAAAGCAGTGTTCTGGGCTGCTTGTGTGACTGGGCTCCTCCAAGACTGTGCGCACAGGAACTGTGGGAAGAAGCAGCTTATAAAAAAGTGGTTGTGCAGTTGCTGTGATTTTCTTATTTAAAAAAAATTGAAGGCCTAGTGGCCCCTAACGAACTCCCACAGTAGCCACAGTGGAGGGAGTTGCAGCAGTTTGGACAAACGATCACTAATAGCATGTTCTTTACTCTAAGTGAAATAAAAGGAGTCCCTGAAGGAGAGTGAGAGAAGTATCTTGAGGGAGTTGGAGGCAGAGATGGTTTTTTACATGAGGGCTCTCCACCAGAAACCATCCGTTGCAAGCAACTGTTGGCCAGTTTCATAATCTGTATTTTCTCTGTGCAAAGGGAGAGTATTGCAACACAAGCCTGGGATGGGAAACTTTCATGGGATAGGCCTGATGGAGGGAGGGAACCAAGCACAACGATTATTCTTTTAGCCAGGAGGATGAGACTACCTTAACTGCAAAGGCCTGTTTTTTGGAGATGCTTTCTCTTCTATGGGTCCATGCTGTTTGGCATTGCTGGCAGCTCTTGCTGTGCCAGCTGCAGTCAGTAGATCTCCTGTGCTTACCCTGTTCTTGACCCCCATTAGCAGGGTGGTGCATCTGTGGGATGGACTGCGTTACATAATGCTCCTCTGGCATAATGGGGCTGAAAAAGCAAAATGCACGCCTTGACATATTTTTATCACAACTCCAAAGCTTGAGAAGCTCATCTGTAGCCTCCCAGCTACTGAGTTTGACTGGAGGAAGGTGATTCTTAAGCTGGCCCTGCTGTCACAAGCTTGGTAATTTCCCCTTTTTTGTGTGTTAAATCAGCAATTTTTTTTTCATAATGCTCCATTCCATGGGGTCCCGTGCTTAAGACTGAAATGGATTTTCTGTTCAATTTTAAGTAAAAATGGCAGAAAAAATGGAATGAAATAACTGTATCAGTCTTTTCAGGTTCATAAAGGGAAATTTCTGAGCTACTCTAAATGGTTAAAATCATGTGAATATGGGAAACTCTATTTCAGCATCTCTTTTGTCCTAATTGCAGAGTGAAAATAAATAATTTTCAATTAAATATTGAAATGCAACTCTCTGATTCTTTAAATTGAAGTTCATACTTGGTTTTCCTACACAAGTATGAAATGTCATGTCTATGATCAGTTAAAAATTAAATCGGCGACGGTCTAAAATGCAACTTTACCACACAAGTCAAACCAAGAAAACGTATTTTGCTTCGGATTTTCCTGTGCAAAAGTCTTTTTACTTGTGTTTTGCAGAAATAATTAAATAACTTTAAGAGAAGTCCTCAACCAGTTCTTCTGTTAGTACCTGTGATCCAAGGCTAGATGTGGGACTCTTAAAACTGTAAAATGACCCCCAAAACTTCTGATTTAAATTGTGAAAATCATGCTTAGCATGGAGTTGATACGATTTAATCATATGGTGACTAATAACGAATTGATATTTTTACTGCTTAGGCTGTCTGAGAGCTGCAAATTCTTAAAAATGAAATGATGCATGGAGTAGCCACAAAGGCTACTTTAGAGGAAAGCAAGCAGCAGTGGTGGTTTGCAACCTGGCATTGCCATGTCTGCGAGAGTGAGAGACGGCCCAGCACGGGCATAATCGGTTTAGTATTCCCCTTGGGTTGTTATAAACAAAATCAATATGTACTAATGACTGCAGCAATAAATTCCATCATGCATCATGTGGTAACATTCTGCACTTACCCAGTTGTTGGCTTGACAGAGAGCAATAGAGTTTCCCCTTTTAAAGTTGTAAATTACTATGAAAATGCTGAGGCTCATGGTAAAATACGTTCATGGATGATTTTGAGCTTAGGAAATATTGGTAATACTTTCACTAAGCATACTATTAAAATAAATAAATAGTATTTATTGCTTGGGTTCCCTGCTGCAGCTGGGTGAAGGAACATGGCATGCATGTTTATCATGCTACTTGTGGTTTCATAATGTTTATCTAAAATTGATTCTCAAAGAAGCCATCTGAGAAGCTTATTTTTTCACATATCTGTCCAAAACGATCTTCTTCCAGAACAGATTTCTAGCAAATAAAATCTTGATTTTTTTTTCTTTTTTTTTTAGTGCTGTTTAATTTAGGAGCCCCTTTTCTATTTAAAAATTTCCTCTTGCCTTTTGTGTGCTGACAGATAAACATTTGGAAGTTGGATTAAATTTTTCATCCCCAGATGAAACATTTGAGACTTTTTGCTCATATTGTATTCCAAACTTCAACACTCAGTGCTTTCTTCTGAATAGAAATGCGACACTGAAATTACAGGACTCTCCTGCAAAGTAGAAATACAGATTTTTTTTTTTTTCTCCACGTCTGTTACCAAATCTTTTTTCTCTTTTAAACCCATAAGAAGACAGAAAATCCAGGTGCTTTGAATTATACAGGTATTATTAAAGTCCATCCATCTGAGATAATGCCCAAGAGTCAGTTTTGGATAGCCCTTAATTGTATCACAGTCGCCTTTATAGGCATCACTGAGCTGTGCACCCTGTTGGCCCTTGAAAGAGACTCTTAAGCCACAGGTGTATATAATGGCTTTGGAAAGGATCTAGGTAAAGCACAGGAGAAAAGGAAGATAATTCCTCATTTTCAGTATTTAAGTTAGATTTTTCAAAAGCGTAACTAATTGTAATCTAGTTGCCTCTGTACAGACACATCACACCCTTTGGGACGCCTGCTGCTATCTGAGCCATCCTCCTGGAGGGGCAGATCCATCTGAGCGACTCCTGCAACAGGCTCAGCTCCAGACCTGGCATCAGTTTTAGAAATTTTCCCCCAACTCAGGCATTATGCTCCTAACACAACTTGGAGAGTTGTCTGTGTGTGAATAACCTGGGTTTTCTGTGCCCAAGGGTGAATGAGATCCACTCCCCAAGTCTGCTTCTCCACAATATTAATTTCTCATTGATCTGGAAATAAAGCAAGCTGCCAGAAGCCACAGTCCGAGTGTGTATTATAGCTGGGAATAAATCAAACCTGCCATAGTATTGGCAAAGATCAAACCTGCCCTGCTGACTTGAATTCTGTGCAGTATGGCAGCACAGCATTTGGTCAAAGAAGGCAAAACCAAGTGCAGATTAATTCTCTGGCAGCTGTATCTTTGTGCAGGGAGGGGGGGAAGTCCTGACCTGTTGCACGGCTGCACAGCCAGCTGTGTGCAGGAGTTTGGCTCTGGAGAGCTGGACTTGCACTACCCAAATGCAGCAGGTTTGCTGGTGCAGAGGGGTCCTTTCTGCATGTCTTCACTGCACGTGATAAAAGGAGATTTCAATCTCTTACCTTGTGCTGCACTGCCAGTGTCCGTACCGTGAGGTCCTCTGTGGTGCCCAGCAGTGAACCTTTTGGATTTGAGTCCATCCATCCTGGAGAAAAGCAGTCACGAGGCTGCAGCAGGGCAGAGCTAGCAGTGTCACGTTTGAAGGGGTACTTCTTGCAAACACTGCCACCAGCTGAAGTCCAACATCTGGGTTGCAATATATTGCTCTGAGTTCTTTCGAGTTAAGTTCACCGGTGTAGAGAAGACCAAATATGTAGATACAAAAATTTAAGTCCATTTTGTCTTACGGTGTCCTGACTGAAATAATTCCTAACTTGTAGGGTTGTACCATGCTCCAGTATCCCAAAAGAGCAACAGTTCATCAGTACTGCTCATTCTGCCCTCCTCCTCCTGGTTTCTTTTGGGATGCTCTGCACATGGTACTGCTTGAGAGGTGCTGCTACCCCTGGCCTATATCCAGGTACTAGCTAGTGGCATTTCTGGGAAGGCTGTGGGATTTTCCCCCTAATACGTGCATTGCTGCATTAAGCAGCAGATGTTGTATCACATGGCAGATCTGCATTCTCCAGGATCATCTCAATATTTTCTGGAGAACAAGTTTATGCACCTATTTACGCAACAGCTTTTCTTTCCTTTCTGGGTTGTCTCAACCTAAAATGAGCAACGTTTGCAACTGAGAAAGCCACATCTGCAGAGGGAGGGGAGAAACATGCATGCAACTAGACCAACACCAGATCTGCACAAATCCAGGCTCTGCTCTGAGCCTTTCCCCCTGTCTGGGACTGCACTGCAGGGAGATGCTTTGTTCTTGGGACTGGTGGCGGGGGGACCAGGGCAAAGAGGCATTGGGAGTGCCTGCCCTTGCCATAGCTTGCCCTCCTTTCCCAGGGACATGAGCTTGGCCTCAAACAAGCCTCAGAGGGGCAAATGGGCAGCACGAGTGCAGCTGCCTTCTGCTTAGGGCAGAGCCTGCTTCTTCCCAAAATACGTTCCCTGCTTCTGTCGCTGGACCGCTGAGCCCCTGTTGGAAAATGAGCCTAAATGTGCTATTAATGATAGGCTGGTCTTTTCTCTGAGCTAGAGCTGGAGGTCTGTCATTTCTTTTTTGGGGATGGGGGCATTCTCCACGCTCGTGATTTGCGCCACATAATATGTGCCGACATCTCAGCACTGCCCTTGAGCTGGGCTTTGCTGTTCCACATGCAAATGATTGCACGTAGCAGGATGGTGACTTTTTACAGCTCCACAGGCAAGCTGTCTGTTTTCCATGCGAGCTGAGGCTCAGGCATGTGTAGAGAGTCAAATATTGATCAGTGTGGTGGCAAAGAAGCATCCCTTGCCAGGTTGCAGTGGCTGTCTGGGTCAGGCTGCTGCAGCCAGGTTCCTCAGGGTGCTTGAGCAGGACATGAAGCTCCTCTGCTTCTGCTGGTCTGTAGCTGAGGGATTTCCTGAGCCACAGGTAGCATCTCTGTCTTTCCTAACCCTGGAAGGATTTTTCTTCCATTAATTTCTCAAATTCCCAGAAAGGTTTTGACATCTCTAGTATCCCATGGTTCAGCTACACAGGTCAACCATACATCTTCTGAAGGAGTACCTCTTTTGGCGTGCTTTTGAACTTCTTGGGTTTTACTTCATTTGATGGCCTTGAGTTTTTGCATCAAAAAATGCTGGGAAGTCTTTTGCTTCACGCTTCTCTATGATGCTCACAACTTTATAGACTTCTACCATATTGTATTTTCCAGGCTGGAGCCCTATTCTTTTCAAGCCCCTCTCTACATAGAAACCATATTCCTTCAACCATTTTTGCTGCCCTTTATACCTTGTCTAGGTCTACTGTATTTTTTTGGCATGTGAGGCAAGTTCTGCTTGCAGTATTGAAGGCACCATGGGTTTGTATGGTAATACTGAGATGCTTCCTGGTTCATTTTCTGGAACTGCCAACTGAGAGGACTGTGGGATTAAATAAAATGGTGCTGCAGGGTGTTAATGGGTTGGCCCCATCCCCGGGCTGTAACTTTCACTGTCCCCTGCTCCAAGGTACGTTTTCTTGTGTCAGAGTCCAGCCACTTCTGGAGTACCCAACCATGGGGCAGACCTGCCCGGCACCCCAGCAGATTTCTTGGCATCATGTTTTGGAATCAGCAAAAACATTCCTCTACTTTTCAAGTATAAAATTAGGACAGGCAGCTGTTTCCTATTACACCAGTGGATTGAGTGGAGAAAAGAGCTGCTGTATGAGTGCATAAAACAGAAAAATGATCTGTCCTGCTGCTTTCTGTCTGTCCCTGCTGTAAGGGCCTGAGCGGTGTCTTCCCAGCAGGCAGCGAGCAGCTTGCATCTGTGTGCTTGTCCCCTGCCTCCCAAACTCACCACCCTGCAGCCACATCAACACAAAGGCAAATTGCCATCTTCCACCCTGCTTCTTCAGCTAAAAATGTCCTTTGTTGGTCCTGTGTCAGCCCTGCTGTACTTCAAGCTGAAGAGCTGCACTGAGAAGGGACAGGAGCAGACAGCACATTACATTTCTAGTTTGTCAACTGTCTCAAGGCTGTCTGTAAAAATTAGTGTAATATCGTAACTTGTCTGTATGTGTGTACAGCATTACATCCCACAAAACAATAAATTGCATTTGCGTTAGGATATGAAGCTGCTAGCAGTGCCTATGTTAATTTTCCACGGCTTATTAATAAAATCATAACAATGCACGCTATTTATGTGGGATGTATTCAGAGATTTATCTCCCCAGTAATGTATTAAATTAGAATGGTGACATTAGAGACATAGATTAATGTATTAGGATTTCTTCTGTAGCTTAGAGTCAGGATTATATCACACAAGGAATTAGTTTTGTGGTCTCTTCATAGATGTGTTTTCAGGGCTGTCCTCCACCAGCTCATTGTCAATCACAGTCACCTGGATAGATTAATATTTGTGTCACTTTTCTTCTTGTTATGCTCTTCACTGTAAACAATGGGACACTGGGAATTTGAATTCTTAGCAGAGTCTGGGAAGATAACTTTTTCTACTGCTTTAATCCTTGCTTTCAGGAGTTACTTGGCCATTAGTTCATGTTTCTTCCATGTCTCGTAAAATAATCATAGAATCATAGAATGGTTTGGGTTGGAAGGGACCTCAAAGATCATCTAGTTCCAACCCCCCTGCCATGAGCAGGAACACCCTCCACTACACCAGGTTGCCCAAAGCCTCATCCAACCTGGCCCTGAACACTTCCAGGGATGGGACAGCCACAACTTCTCTGGACAACCTGTGCAGTGTTTCACCACACTCATTGTAAAAAATTTCTTCCCTCTATCTAATCGAAATCTCCCCTCTTTCAGTTTAAAACCATCACTCCCTGTCCTATCACTACACACCCTTGTAAAAAGTCCCTCTCCAGGTGTCTTGTAGACCCCCGTTAATACTGGAAGGTTGCTAGAGGGTCTCCCCAGAGCCTTCTGTTCTGCAGACTGAACAACCTCAACTCTCTCAGCCTGTCTCCATAGCAGAGGTGCTCCAGTCCTCAGATCATCTTCATAGCCCTCCTCTGGACTCGCTCCAGTAGCTCCATGTCCTTCTTCTTTTGGGGTCCCCAGAGCTGAACACAGTATTCCAGGTGAGGTTTCATGAGGGCAGAGTAGAGGGGCAGAATCCCCTCCCTCGCCCTGCTGCCCACGCTGCTTTGGATGCAGCCCAGGACACGGTTGGCTTTCTGGGCTGCCAGCGCGCATTGCCGGCTCATGTTGAGCTTCTCATCCACCAGCACTCCCAAGTCCTTTTCCTCAGGGATGCTCTCAATCCATTCTCCACCCAGCCTGTACTTGTGCTTAGAGTTGCCCCAACCCACATGCAGGACCTTGCACTTGGCCTTGTTGAACTTCATGAGGTTCACACAGGCCCACCTCTTGAGCCCATCAAGGTCCCTCTGGATGGCATCCCTTCCCTCCAGCGTGTCCACAACACCACACAGCTTGGTGTCATCTGCAAACTTGCTGAGGGTGCACTCGATCCCACTGTCCATGTCTCCAACAAACATGTTAAATAGCACTGGCCCCAGTACCGACCGCTGAGGAACACCACTCGTCACTGGCCTCCACTTGGACATTGAACTGTTGACCACAACTCTTTGAGTGTGACCATCCAGCCAATTCCTTATCCACTGAGTGGTCCATCCATCAAATCCATGTCTTTCCAATTTAGAAACAATGATGTCATGTGGGACAGCATGAAATTCTTTGGACAAGTCCAGGTAGATGACATCAGTTGCTCTTCCCTTATCCATCAATGCTGTAACTTCATCATAGAAGGCCACCAAATTTGTCAGACACAATTTACCTTTAGTGAAGCCATGTTGGCTGCCATCAATCACCTTCCTATGTTCCACGTGCCTTAGCATAATTTCCAAGAGGATCTACTCCATGATCTTGCTGGGCCAAGAGGTGAGACTGACTGTCCTGTAGTTCCTTGAGTTTTCCTTTTTTTTTTTTTATAATCCTGATAGCAACATCGTAGGACATTGCAAAGGCCACATCCTCCCACTATTACTGTCATTCACTAAATATATGTGAGAGAACAAAAAAATCTTATTATTTGAACTGAGATTGGAATAATTTGCCTCTCATATTTGAATACTTACATTACCTGTAATCTCAGTAAATAAATTGAACTTTTTAAGAGTGTTCCCTGGTGTTGTAAAATGACATTGGGCATTGAGAGGAACTTACCCAGTGTGCCTTTTGGACTAGTTGTAAGCACTTCAAGGTTACCTCTTGTCTGATTTGTTGCTAGAAAACCAGGAGACATTTCCCACAACGTTGGTCCTGACACAGTTTTGCAGTTTTGATGTAGGGAGTAACACATTGACGAAGTGCTTTGGAGTGTGCTGCATGAGTCCTGTTTCTGGGCTGAGGTTTCAGTTTTCCTACCATAAGCTAAGGCTAGAAGTGAAATTCGGTCTTTCGATGAGAAACAGTGAGGGAAATCCACACGTGCTATCCCTCTCCAGTCTGCCCTCGGAGAACAGACAGCATCCTCCAAAAATTAGCCTGAGATCAGGGAAACCTCTGCAGCTGCTCTTTGATTGTTAGTCTACTCTTGTTGCAAGACAAACTCAAATTGCTGATTTCCACCACTGAAGTCCCAGCCCTCAGAAAACTGGCTTTTCTTTAGTACCAGCTGAACTCTGCAAAATGCCCTTCTCCTTTCCTCTGGGCTCTCCCTGGAGAGACCCAAGCAAGTCTGGTGGGCTGAACCGAGAGCCAGAAAAATCTCCTAGGCTTTTCCACTTATATCTGCTGCCTTTCCTGTCACTTTCTGGATGCCTTAGATGTCCTGAATACAAAGATGTTGAGGCAATGATTGTCCTTTGCGATGTTTGCCCTGTGCTGATAGCAGCCGTGCCCAGCTGCTACCTACAGAAGCCCTCATAGCAAAATAATATGAATTTAAATGGGATTATTTCTTTCTCTGTTTCGTTTTTTTCTTATTTTTTTACTTCGCACAATAAGATGCCACCAGTGTGAAAGGATCTGATGGAAGCGGGAGATGAATGATTTGACGTTAAAGCTCTGTGACCTTTTTTTGATTCTGTAATTTTGATGCAATTTCGAATGTTTAAATTACAAGAGAAATGAATAAGTATCTTAGACATCAGTAGGATTTTTCTTTTCTCCATGTATTTTCCAACCAAGTCCAATTAAACCAGACTAACCGTACGGAAAATTTTAGAATCCCTTCTTGAAAATGGAAATACCTGTTAAGAAAACATTCTTGATCATCTAGTGTGTTCTGTCCTAAGTCACTTGATATTCCAGCGATTTTCCACCCACAAAAACTTTTGCTTTCAGTGGAATTCTACAGGAATGTGAAAAATTAGTAAGCAATTAGCAAATATTATTGCGTGTACTGGAAAGATCAGCAAGTGCCTTAGATTTAAATCCCCAGCTGACATTCTTCAGATGCAAATGTTCATGTACAGATTGTTCATGCGTGTGGTGGGTTGACCCTGGCTGGATGCCACGTGCCCACCAGAGCTGCTCTATCACTCCCCCTCCTCAAGTGGACAGGGGAGAGAAAAGAGAATGAAAGGCTCATGGGTTGAGATAAGGACGGGGAGAGATCGCTCACCAATTACTGTCACGAGCAAAACAGACTTGACTTGGGGAAAATTAGTTTAATTTATTACCAATAAAATCAGTAGGATAATGAGAAATAAAAACTAAATCTTAAAACATCTTCCCCTATCCCCTCCCTTCTTCCCAGGCTTAACTTTACTCCTGATTTTCTCTATCTCCTCCCCACTCAAGCAGTGCAGGTGCATGAGGAGTGGGGGTTGTGGTCAGTTCATCTCACGTTGTTTCTGCTGCTCCTTCC
The DNA here is from genome assembly GCF_009769465.1 of Tauraco erythrolophus. Taxonomy (NCBI): domain Eukaryota; kingdom Metazoa; phylum Chordata; class Aves; order Musophagiformes; family Musophagidae; genus Tauraco; species Tauraco erythrolophus. Next base: position 82,725,263 of record NC_141469.1, read on the forward strand.
TCCTCAGGAGGAGGACCTTTCATGCTCTTCCCCTGCTCCAGCGTGGGGTCCCTCCCACAGGAGACAGTTCTCCACGAACTTCTCTGACACGAGTCACTCCCACGGGCTGCAGCTCTTCATGGACTGCTCCAGTGTGGGTCTCTCCCACGGGGTGCAGTCCTTCAGGAACCGACTGCTCCAGTGTGGATCCCCCACGGGATCACAAGTCCTGCCAGCAAACCTGCTCCAGTGTGGGCTCCTCTGTCTGTGGGTCACTGGTCCTGCCAGTAGCCTGATCCAGTGTGGGCTTCCCACAAGGTCACAGTGTCCTTTGGGCATCCACCTGCTCTGCCATGGGGTCCTCTATAGGCTGCAGGTAGATCTCTGCTTCACTATTAACCTCCATGGGCTGCAGGGGGACAGCCTGCCTCACCATGGTCTTCACAGGAGAATCTCGGCTCAGGCACTTGGAGCATCTCTTGGCCCTCCATCTTCACTGACTTTGGAGTCTGCACTGTTTCTCACTTAAGTTCATTCCTCTCTCCGGCTGCAACTGCAAATTTTTCTCCCTTCTTAAATACGTTATTACGTATTAGGTGTCACCACTGTTGCTGATGGCCTTGGCCAGTGGTTGGTCTGTCTTGGAGCCAGCTGGCATTTGGGTCTGTAGGACATGGGGGAAGCTTCTAGCAGCTTCTCACAGCAGCTGCCCCTGTAGCCCTCCCCACTACCAAAACCCGGCCATGCAAACACAATACGATGTGTCTTTACAATTTCAGCATCTGTCATTTCTAAACCAGCCGTCTTAAAAAAAGTCAACAAAAATCCTCCTCAACAATGCACCATGTCGTGGCATTTTTCAGTCTTGCAGAGATGCCAGTCTCATTTCCATAGTAATGCTGTTTAGAACTTGCAAAATAACAATGCAAAGAGCAAGTTGTGTGTTTGCTTGTGCCAGCTCTTGTTTCTGGGTCTTCTGGTGAGGCTGTTGAGCATGTTCAGGTACTGTGGTTTGGTCAGTCAAGTGAGACACGTTTGCCACTTGCACAGGGGCAAGCTGGACCTGAAGCATGCCAAAATAGCTGCGAGTGCTGTTTTGTGGGTTTTGAGCTCAGTTTCCCTGAGCTGTCTGCCCTTGCAGTGCCCACAGAGGCTTTTGGGAGGGCTTGGGGCTCATCTACGTTGCACTTTCTTCTCTGCTGCTGCTAAGAAGTGCTAGTTTTCTGGAAGTGGATGGATACCAGCAGCACATTGAAGAGATGGAGAACAGGAAATGCACCCTTCAGAGGGCTTGCCCCAGGTACCAGACCTCTTTGAAGGAGGGTAGCAACTTTGGGAATGCTATGAGGTCTTGCTTATAATAGTGTTCAGTGTTGCAGGAAACTTCAGACTGAGAGCGGGTTATTTAGGACTTTCCCATGGTCCTGTGGTTTTCAGTCTTTGCACTCCGCCTGAAGCTGATTTTTTGGAAAAGACAGAGGTTAAAATTAATCAACCATTTCTAGAAACATGGCTAGGGAAAACAGGAAATTTATTTCCCCCTTTGTTTGTAGTGAATCCAACTATATCATGGGAATTTTCATTTAAAAAAAAAACAGAGAAAACCTCTAACTGTCATTTTCCCACCTGTCATTTAATCTGTCTTTGGCAAGATGACATGGCCTTAAGGTGACAGTAAATGTTTCTTATAGTCATTACCAGGTTTCTTTTCACAGTATGCACTGTCAGGCTCTGTGTAATGGGGTTCTGGGCTCAGGGCCTGCAGTTCTGAATGAAGATACTGAAAATGGGCACCCGACAATGTGAAAGGGCCCTTCTGCGTTAAATACCCTCAGTACAGTAGGGGGTAGCAGGCAACAGTGTGTGCCCACAGCGTGGCAACCTGTTGTAAGCCATGAGGCTTTGGGCAACCTGGTGTAGTGGAGGGTGTCCCTGCCCATGGCAGGGGGGTTGGAACTAGATGATCTTTGAGGTCCCTTCCAACCCGAATCATTCTATGATTCTATGATTCTATGTTCTTCTCCCCACGTTATCAGTATTGTGGGACCGTACCACACCTGGTCACCATCATTTGACATCACTCATGCTCATCTCCAAGCTCTGTGATGTATTTCTGAACATGCAGTGACCATTCAGGTGCTTTCTCCAGCCTCAGTAAGCAGAGAAGCTGCAGCTGGCAATGCATGCAAAGCCACACACTTCATCACCCAGGCTGAGTCTAGTACCTCGCCGGCTGCAAGAGCTAGGAGACTTCTTATCAGCTTAATTCATGGCTTTGCACGATCATTTCTTCTCGTGTTTGTCTGTGGTCACACAACTTGCAAAGGAGGTAACTACCACTGATCTACAAGCTTGAATGTCCTGGAGGTGGTCAGGTTGCACCCTGCCATCTCATACCTGTGATAGTTTGAGGTGGGGGGGTGTTCTGGTGGCAGGAGAGGGAATTTGCTCCCTGTGCCACCAGATCTGAGTCCCATCCCCCTCGGGGGGTTGAGCCAAATCGGTGCCTCTGCGAATTGCCCTATTTAAGCTGGGACAAAGGGGCGGGAAAGGGCTTTTGCCCAGGAGCAGGAGAGGGCAGGAGGGCGCTGCCCTCGCTCCCGGCTCCCGGCCGGGCGGCTGCTCGAGCTGGGCCGGCGCCACGGGCTCAAGATGGCGCCGGGGGAGCTGCATGGGGAACTGGGGAAGCACCTCGCTCCCGGGGTGCCCGCCGGGCCGAGTTCCCCCAGAGAGGAATAAGATCTAAGAGAAACGGCCACAACGACCAGGTCAGTCAGGATGGAGTGGGAGGAGGCGTGCTGGAGCTGAGGTTTCCCTTGCAATCGGTGTGAAGATGGCAGGCGGCCCCCCTGCAGCCAGGGTGTGCTCGGCGGGGCAGAGACCCACTCGTGGCCCGTGGAGAAGCCCATGTCGGGGAAGAGATGCCTGAGCCCAGGAGAGGTCGTGGAGCAGGGGATGCACGACCAGGTACTGTTAACAATGGGGCATGGGATGCAAAACGGGGTCGTGAGGCATCTGGAGTCCGTGGGACGGCCCACGCCGACGCGAGTGGCAGCAGCTCCCTAAGAGGCCGAGACTGGTAAAGCCCGAACTGGTGCGATCCATGGGGAAGGATTGCAATCCTGCGGGCAGGACTTACACTGGAAAAGTTTGGGATTTTTTTCTCGTGAGTAGGGGATCCACTGAATCAAGGGAAAAATGGTGTAAAGACTCCTCCTCCTTTAAGAAAGGAGCGGCAGGAACAACATGGATGAACTGACCTGCACTCCCCATTCCCTGTCCCCCTGCGCCACTGGGGGGGAGATAGAGCCGGGAACGAAAAGAAAGGGGGGTGGGGAGGTTGTTGTGTTTAAGATCTGGCCTTGTTTTCTCTTTCTCTTCTCAAGTAACCGGTTTTGTTCCCTTTTGTCTCTTGTTACGTAACTGTTAATAAATTGTTTTGTTTTATGAAGAAAGCCTGAGTCATGTTTTGCCCGGGACCACGGTTGGTGGGTGCTCCCTCTCGGTTCTTGTCTCGACCCTCAGTCCAAAAACCACGACAATGACATAGAATGGTTTGGGTTGGAAGGGTCCTCAAAGATCATCTAGTTCCAGCCCCCCTGCCGTGGGCAAGGACACCCTCCACTACACCAGGTTGCCCAAAGCCTCATCCAACCTGGCCTTGAACACTTCCAGGGATGGGGCAGCCACAACTTCTCTGGGCAACCTGTGCCAGTGCCTCACCACCCTCAGAGAGAAGAATTTCTTCCTTACATCTAATCTAAATCTGCCCTTTTTCAGTTTAAAGCCATTGCCCCTTGTCCTATCACTACATGCCCTTGTCAAAATTCTCTCTCCAGCTTTCCTGTAGGCCCCCTTTAGGTACTGGGAAGCTGCAATAAGATCACCCCGGAGCCTTCTCTTCTCCAGGCTGAACAGCCCCAACTCTCTCAGCCTGTCTCCATAGCAGAGGTGCTCCAGCCCTCGGATCATCTTCGTGGCCTCCTCTGGGCTTGCTCCAGCAACTCCATGTCCCTCTTGTGCTGGGGACTCCAGAGCTGAATGCAGTATTCCAGGTGGGGTCTCAGGAGAGCAGAGTAGAGGGGCAGAATCACCTCCCTCGCCCTGCTGCCCACACTTCTCTTGATGCAGCCCAGGACACGGTTGGCTTTCTGGGCTGCCAGCTCACAGTGCCGGATCACTGAGCGACAGCGTGGGACAGCACAAGCATCCTGCCCAGGCTGCATCCTTTCTGTAGTCAGATGGGATGGCAGCCATAAGCCGAGCAGAACATGTTGATGGTCTTTTTTTTTTACCCTCCGTGCTTTCTCTCTGCCTTGAAAAATGTATGGCTCCATTCCCATATGCCTCCAAGTGTTCGAACATGATCGAGACATTCTTTTGGAAGACTTGTCAACCTTACATCTCCATAAATTACTGCTGGTTTCATCGCTTATCTCTTTTGGCTAAGTTTCTCAGATTATTCAAAGGTACACGCTTGACTAGAGTTGGTTTGCAATTTAAATGATACTTATTTTAATTTAAATATCAGCAGATTCATGTGGGTTTATTTAGTGTGTATGAAATGATGATCAAGCCAACATATCAAGCAGCAAATTCCAGACAGTCAGTGCTCTCAGCTGAGGGTTTATCTGTTCTGTGTTGGTTCAAGTTTGTGTTTTATTTCCTTTGTGTCAGAGAAATTTGTTGATCAAAAATGCTGACTCATCTTTGTCTTTACTTTTCCTCACGCTCCAGAAGACTTCTGATTCAATGTAAATGGAAGTTTTAGTTTAGCTGGAGAGAAGCAGGGGAAATGATGGGTTGATTTATGCCTGCATTGAATAGTACTGGTAAAACAAACCTGAATTTTCAGCGTTAACTCACAAGTTTTGGGTGCCTGACTCAGCACACCAAAGAGAGGCCTGATCCTTCTCATAGCTGCCCCTAAGTTTGGGCCCTCTGAGCTGGCATTCATATTTGAGGATTCTATAATTCCTAATTCCTGTATGAACTAGGAATTTGCTTTTGAAATTGGGCATCAACCAGAGGTGACAATTTTTGTTACTTTGAGCAGATGCTACTTGCAGACCGAGGATCCCTATAATGCTGGTGAAGGTAGCGCAGAAAGAGGGTCAAAAATGACAAGACCATAATAGGCTAAACTGTAATCTAGTTTAGGGAGAAATCTTTTGGGCTTTTGTCTATCAAGAAGTAGCCTGAGCTTCCTATAAAGTCTATATTTTTATTTACATCTCTTCAAGCACAAATGCTGACCTACAGTGTCACATAGTTTAAGGGAGCAAGGATGAGTCTTGCTTATGAGGCAAGGCAAGGAAGCAAAGCAAATGGATTGACTCTGTTGGCTGTATGTGTGATCTTCTGAATGGGAAGTTGTTGTCTATTTGAACCCTTGGATGGTGTAAGAGCATAAATACCTCAGGCTCAGAGTTTTATTTAGGATGGGTTTCTGATATGAGCATCAACAATCTACATGTCACCTAAGTCAAATACGTGTTCCTGAAGAGACTTAGGATGACCCCAAATGATGTCAGGGCTCTCATGTGTCATGTGCACAAGGTATGTGATTAAAACGAAAGACAAGACTGGTAAAGCTCGGCTCTAGAGTGGTGTATCTGTAGCAGCAAGTGGAATACTGTGCGAAAATCTTGTTTGTCAGCCACAAGATAGATGGAGAGTTTACCATGCTTAAGGGACCTGTGAGCATAATGTTTACTTTTTGAGGTTTCAGCAGTGCCTGATGCTCATCAGCAGGAAAACCTCATTGTTAAAATGAGGAAACTATTTCAGGCTACTGATCCTGACCTTTCGAGTTGGCATGAATAAAAGCCAGGTTAATGAAATGCGTTGCTCCACTAGCAAGTCAGGGAAAAAAACTTGTCTTCTGCTCGGAAAAGCAGTAAATGCCACAGAGATTTATGCAGAGCTCTGGTGTAATTCCAGAGTCAGGTGAGCCCTCTGTACGTAAGACACTGAATTTCTGTGGGGAAAAGAAGTCACCACTTGGCTCTGGTGAAGCCCACAGCCCCCGATGTCTCAGGGTGACAGATAACAATAGTCATAATGATTGTGACTTGCTTGCTAAGAGGCACAATCTGTTTAGCATTCTTGCCCTTATCACTTGCTGACTTCAAAGCCACAATCCTGAAGTGCAATCAGGAATACTTCATTCGGCACGGAGTGTTGGAGAGCGGCGTAAGTCCTCCAGTATGAAGCACTTACATGTGTGTTGGGCTGGCCACTAGTCATCCAGCTGCTGAGGGGCACCCAGAAGAGTTGGCTGTTAATGAAAACACCTTGGAGCTGGCACTGAGCTGATAAGACACTTGGGTCCCTGTTTGCATTCCCTAGGATCATGCAAATGTTTGTACTTTAACAACCCAAATTCTTACAAACAGCGATTATTAAGCTCGAAATATTCATGTAAAGCGGGTATAAAATTGGCTAGGCACTTCAAAGTTAGTGCTTGACAAAGGAAACTATTTGTTGTTAGGAAGGGTTGTTATTTGTTGGATTTCTTGCTCTGTGGTAGTGCCGAGGTATTGGCTCTGCAGCCGTGCAAGCAGCTGGATGTTGCTTTAGAAGGCAACAGGAGTTGCGTCCCCCAGAGCTCGCAACCTGTGTCCGTAAGGCACCAGCATGTGCTTTGCAACTGGTTGTGTGCTTTGCAACTGGTTGTGTGCTGTGCAACCTGTGTGCCTCAATGGCATCGTGCAAATTGTGTGCAAATTACGCTCAGTGAGCCGTATATCTCCAATGGGTAAGCTAAGGTCTTTGTCACTGTCACAAGCTTCTCTACACCAGTGACCGCAGCCCTCTGCTAGTCTGGGGACTTGGGGGAGGTTTTTTTGCCGCTATACCTCTTCGTTCTTCCTATTGCTTGTAGAACCAAAATCCCCTTGGAGGAATTAATACTCCCAGCAGACTGTAGCACTGGGGTGCAACTCCAGTTATCTCCAAGGCAATGCAGTGGGGTCCTGCTTTCAGTGCACAGCAAAACGTCCCAGTACTTTAGGATTGGGTGGTTCATAGCTGGGACCTGGAATTGAAGAGATCTTCCTTGTCAGGCGTCAGCTCTGAAGAGATTATCTCCAGCCCCGAAACTAAAACTGGCTTTGTAGTTACTAAATGTGCCACTATATGAGATGGAAGGAAGAATTCAGGGGGGAATTTCAGGCTTCTTTCCCTGTGTGACTCCCCATTGCCCTCCTAAACACAGGGAAAAGCAATGCCATGGCAAGACTTTTTAAAAGCCAATCTGGTTGTTTTCTTTCTAACCTTGCTTTCCCTGGAGGAAAGTAAAATGCATTTCTTTGGCTCAATTTGGTCTAAAATAGGCATCTAGTGCTGTTAGAGATGCCCTGGGACATCACTCCTGGCCTCCCTCCAGCTGCTGTTCAGAAAAGCAAAATTCTCCCATAGCTCCTTTGTTGCCTCTGTTGGCCCCACATGAAAGTCTCAGCTCCACTACAGCATCTTGAATGACACTGGGTGCTCAGACAGCAGCACTGAATTTAACCTCATGTCTCCCTCCAGCCCCAGCTGCTCAGAAGAATCGTGGCAATGAATAAAAGCCTGGAGATAAAATTTCATAGTGGATGACTCCTTCTTGGGGCCATTAGCGAGACTGAAAAATCAGACTTTATAATACAAAGCAATCTTCCACCTGAACTGCGGGACAGCTACTCTAGCTCCACAATATGTTATTTAAAGCCTGTTTTATAATAGAATTTGGTATTGCAGTATGTATAATTTATAATATATTAAAACCCATTTCATAATATATTTTAATCTCAGATGATGAATAGCTGGGACAGTTTTGCAGGTTCTGTAATATCACTATGGCAACATCCTTTTTTTTTAAAAAAAAGTAGGACAATTGAGAGATATCAAGGACTGGTCAAGGGAAGAATAATGACACTTGTCAATTTGCATTCTTTCCTATAGTATATTTTCTTTTTGGAAATGACATCTATTCCAATATTTTTGCATGTGTTTTCAAGAAATCGCTCGCGATATTGCCGAAATGTTGCATCTCCTTTAACCTTTGAGGACTCAACTTTGAAAAGATTTGTTTTCCATTGCAGTGCTAAATGACTTAGCCCATCTATGAAGATGATTAGAACTCAGCAGCTATTGGTGGACTGGAAATATAGCTTCCATCAGATTTCCAATGTTTCTCAAAAATCAAAATAATGCTTTATTAGTCCAACCTAACATGCTTAATTTAGAAAAATGAGACTTGTCTGTCATACTAAACGGCTGATTGTTTTTAAAAATCAGGCTGCTCGTTTTGAAGCCTACGTTTTGACTAAGCTTCTAAACGGCAATTATTCTTTTCCTGAGCAGTAGTCAGCAAAGCATATTCATCATTCATTACCAAAGAAAGAAAGAAGAAATCTCATTTCGCCCTCCTTTCTAAGTGGTGGTGCATCTCTAAAATGTCACTGCCATATCTCAAAGAATTGGGATCAAAAAGCCTGAAGAACTGTGGATCACCATTTACTTATCCAGTGATATGTTGATCCATGGAAGACTCTGATATTCCCAAGCTCAGGCATTTTCTTCCTGAAGAGCAGACTTTTGAAGGCCCCAGGTCTGCGGACCAAACATCAACAGTGCACCAGGTAGCCTTTTGAAATACATTTCTGTTGCCAGGTGCTATTTCTAGTCTTGTGCTTTCAAGTATTGGAAAAATACTTTCTGAGGATAAAAGTTTATGACAGTAATGGTTTGGTTTCTGATTTATATTGTCCAGCCACTGAGGGGCTCTTCTGTCAAATGCAGAAGAGCTCCAAGCATGAGTTCCTGGTCAACAGGGAAGGCAGTGCTGGAAGCTGAGCTGTGTAGGAGCTCTCCTCTGTGCTTCCCACTTGCTTTTCTTGAATAAAACCTCAGGCCTCTGCTGTTCTGATCGATTCAACAAATATTTCTCCTCTCTCTTTTTGCACGGCTTCTTTTATGTGATCCTCAGCACAACTGGTTTCCTTCAGCCTCCAAATTCTTCCTTTCCAGCAGACCTATCCCTTGCCATCACAGGTTTCAACACTCCCTGTCCTTCTCCACCTTTCACAGAGCACTCTCTTTGTTTGACTGCTTTTTTTTCCTTTGTGAGCTGAAGCTTCTCCAGTGCCTTTCGGCACGCAGCCATGGTTTGGCCGGTGGCAGGTCACGCAAGCCAAGAGCAGGTCTTTGCTAACCCTAGTTGTGGTGGCTGATGTGAGACTGAAGGTAAGAATATACCTAAAATGTCTGGGGACATCCAGGCATTTGTTTTTACCCCTGTTTATCCCAAAGCAGAACACAGATGTTGACCTTTACCTTACTAATCCATCTGCTTACTCAGGCTTTTGCTTGAGGGGTGACGGCAAATGAATTTCTGCCTATAGGGCAAATTCCAGGATGTATCCATTACCGTGCCGTTGACATTTGCCAGCCGATTCTTGCGTTTTCAAAGTAATTTTGTTCATGTGCCCAGGGAAATTAACAGTGAACTGTTACCAAGGTTTAAAAAGCAGTTCTGGAATAAAATTTCTTTTAACTTTTCCTGTTGAAGTCATTGCTTGCATAAAGTGACTGATTGCAGAAGAGCAGAAATCCTCCTGAGAAACAGGAGTCGGGAACTTGATCAGTTCCTATTGCGACTTTTTTAATGTTCTCTGGTTATAGAAAGCTTCATGCCATGGGCACCTCATCCGTGACATGGGATCACAGTCTACTAATAATGTTAGGATTCAGTTTCTCCAGTTACATTGCTCTTGCAACAAAGCTTTTATTTATACCTGCAGCTCAAATCCCCTAACTAGGTACGTAAACAGCTAGGAGACAGACTTAGCAGTTTTCCGGTGAAGGAAAAACATCCGTAGCGATGGGAGTGGTGACATAAGTATCCAGCTTTGCATTTGGTCTGGTGCTCAGACTGCAGCTATAGGCCGTTTTCTGTAAGAAAAGACAACTTTATTATGAAAGTGTATGAAAACGGACACATTGGTTCTCTTAGGAAGCAAGCTGATGCCAGCAGGCATCTCTCCATTTTGGATGGCACAGTGTTCAGGCTGATGGGGTTCCTTGAACAGACTTCCTTCTCTTCTCTCACACACGTACGTTTGAGAATTAAAACCAGCTGAGAGCAGCATAACATAAACCTATTTTCCTGTTCTTTACGGAAGACGAATACTTTCTTATCCCAGGACCACTGGACCTGCTCATAAATGAAACCTTTAAGGTTTATGAACTGTGAAATTAGGTGACTAATAGACAGGTGAATCATTAGGCAGAAGGCCACAAAGGTCGCGTTCAGGAGCCTCCTTGTTCCCATTTCTTGCATCTTCCTGTAAACAAACACATTTATTTCAGGACAGAGTAAGAAAAATAGCATTGAAAGCTCTGTATAGCACTGAGATCCCACCCAGTTGCAGGGGAATGGGATTTTCCCTGGGACATGATGGATATCTACTGTATCTATCCATTTACCTTCTCAGAGCATCATGCCTTGTGCCACATTGAGGCTCGTCATGGACTTGCTGGAGTTTTAACTGTTTTGTTTTTTTTTTTTTTAATTTTATGTGAGAGAAAACCTTTGCAGCCTTTGTCTCTACTGCTGGAGATTTTTTTTTTGCTCTTCCAGGCTGTGTCTTGTGCCAAAGGGTCAAAACAAGCAGGGAGCAAGGGGCTGATTTGTTTCAGGTCCTCCTGCCTGCCACAGGGGTATTCCGATAATAAAATCCTCCCAGCTGTTTTGAAAAGTTTCAGCATTCCCTTTGAGGAAGAAAAATCTGACACAGTCCCAGGAACAAAACCAAACTCAAACCAGACCATTCAATAGCACTTCATTTGCTTATTGGAATGAAAGCTCCTCGAGCGATTTTGGAGTGAAGACTCGGGGGACTTTACATTGCAGTTTTGCACATGTCCTCACTTTTAGATTTTACATAGGATGTGACCCATTGAAGTGGTCCTCATCTTTATCAGAACCCCCCTCCAACGTACAGTTTCACATTATTTATTGTCACATGTGGAATAGGAGCTATGGCCAGGCTGTATATCTCAGTTAATTAAAAGGAACATCTGCTTAATATAATGCATAGTATAAATGGTATTTCCTTTGTATGCCAGGCTGAATGAAATAATATATCGTCTATTGACTGACGTTTCTGCATGCCTATCGAATAACCATCAAAGAGCAGACTTCTTGACATCATGCACGTCCCCTTGAGGCAGCATAAAAAATAAATATTGGAAGCTTACAGAGAAACAGGTGAGTCCAGAAGAGCAGAAGGGAATCTAAACGTTCTCAAAGTACAAACTCTAAGCGGTAACAGATGAATCCAGACAGTGATTATAAAGCCCAGAGCTGGTTCATGAACTACCCAGGCTGCAATCTGTAGGGTCTGAGTGCAAAACTGTCTGTGATAGACTTGTTTTCCTTTCTTATAGCAAGAATAGCTTCAGTTCTTCGTATACTTAGGGAGGATGGATGAACAGATACTGATGTTGTCAAGTTGTCTAAATGCTTAATAGGAGTGAAATCAAAATGACACAGTTGAATGGTGAAACCATAAATGAATTAGGTAAATTTTCTAGCTTCACACAGCCAGAACATTCTCGTCAGACCTGTCATATTCTCTGTTAATCTTGTTTGCATAACAAATATTTTAGTACTTGTTTTTTCTTTAGAGAGCCTAAATTTCATATGGGACTTTGCAGGAAGAAGGCTTAGATCCACGGTCAATAATCCAGGGCATTCTTGGCTGTTAATTTGCCTGTTCCTTGCTGGAGGTTACTGCTGGAGGCGCTGTATCATTGGGTAGATGTTGGGGGCAGGAGGTCTGTTGGATGCTTTCTGCTATACTTTGGTACCTTGGTGTGTATCTTGCAAGTCGAGAAGAGGGCGCTTTGCAGTGCTGTGGCACTTCAATACCTGACTCCCGTTGGTTAGGAAAGGAAACGAGGGTGGATCTCACTGTGTTGATTCCTAATCCAGCTTTGCCATGTCCCTTCCCTGTACTTTGGCTACCAAAATAGAGAAGTGCTATGGCTAGGCATAGCTAGGGGCAGGGCATCGAGCAAGCCATGCTGACAGCATGAAAGCTTCTGGAGTGAACAAGAGATGTCAGAACTATAGACGAGTTTATTTGCAAGCATCTCTGTCTAGATGGTTCATACAATTATCTTCTGTGCTTGTCCTGCTTTACTCAACACGCAGCTGAGAAGAGTAGCTGAGCCATTTTAGACAATTTGTTGCCTCGGACGTAGGGGTGCCGGATGTTACCTCAGTAGACTGTGCTGTGTTTGCTCTTCTGATGCTGGAAACAATCATCCTTGCTCTCGAAACAAAACATTTCCAGCTGCCTGGATTTGGGGTTCCACTTTAATCCTATGTGCTAATGTGCTGGTTTACCGTATTAATGCAGATTAGCTGAAAATAACTTGGCACATCAGGATTTTCTGCTCTTCTTACGCATTATAATCTCTTTGCTTTGGACGATGTTTATTACATACTGAGTTAATAGGTTTAGTGCTTTTATGACCTCTGCAACATGTTCTTTTTGTGCTTCCACTCAGAACTACTCTTGCTTAGCTACCCTTTCAGCCAGTAATCAGTCCAGCACAAGTGCCTCGGACACACTGGCAGCCATTGTGAGGACTCTCTTGGGTCGAGTCCCACTGCAAATCTGCTGCAAACAAAACAGGCATTTGATCTTATTAATTTTGGTGTGTTAATTTTGTTCATTGCAGCTGCAACCAACTCGAGAGCCTTCTGCAGCCCTTACCCTGGGCTCCTTCCCAGCTGCTTTGTTTAGGATGCAGCGTATGATGTTTGGGGGCTCACTAGACAAGGTTGGCAAAGACCCTTCTTGACTGTCAAAGCATTTAAGCCCACCTCAGAGAGCTGTTGAAGGGATTCTACAAGCATGGACCACGTGGGGAAGATGGCCTGTATTTATCTTGGTTGCTAACAGACTAGTTCTACTGCATCCATACGTGTTGCTGCTGAGTTTTGCATAGCTCAGTAATTTCTCTAATCCTCTGGCCAGATGTATTCAGAGGCCAGAGGTGTTAAACTTCAGAGGTCCACACAGAGTCCACTTGTTTAAATGTTGTGTGTTCACAGATTCTTGGTGCTTTTCTTCTGGTCACCACCTGTAGTCTTTCTAGCTCTTTGAGTCCGTTAATGCTGCTATTTGCTTCTGTCTTCGTTTTTCCTCCCCTCACTCCCTCCTTTCCATATCTTCCCAAGGATGTTTCTCACAGCCTGCCCTATCTCCTCCTCTTCTGCATAGGGGATGTGAAGTTATGCAGTCAGAGCCAGCACTTTCGTTGTTTTTTGGCAGAGCTTTGCCTGCCCTGCGTTTTGGGTGGCAGACGCTCAGCGGGAGCCTTCGCTAGGCAGCTGGGGGTGGTGAGTGGTGCTGCTGTGCCCTGCATTGTGCCTGGCTGTGGTTTAGCCCCTTTTCCCTAAACACGGTCACTCGTGCTGGCCCAGCTAAGAGCAATTCCCTCATCTCTTTGCAAAAGTGCTTTCAGAGGGGAAAGCTTGACACATGTCTTTGATACAGAGCAGGAGCGAAAAGCAGGGAGTCAGTCTTACTAAGGGCAATTAATTCCACTGCTGACAGCGAGCCTGTGTGCTCCTTGTTCTCTGAAGATGACTTTTGCAAATGGATGGAGATTGTCAAAGCCCGTAGGTTCAGATGCTATGCACCTTTAACATCGCAGTGAGACGAGTCTCCGCCATCTGTCATCACTTGGAGAATGGCAACGTTACCATTGCCTCTGTCTTCACAGGATTAAAACATGACATCAGAGGCGGTCTACATCTTCTCTCTGGCTTTCGTGCAAGGAATTTTTTCCCCCTTTTGCAGTTTGCTTCTCTTCAGGAGATAATGAGGGCTACTGTCTTCCACGTGCCTTTTATCAGGGAACAGTGCTCTTCAGCAGACTCATTAAAATAATGGATGGCCTCAGATGGTTAATTATGCCTGAAACTTTCTTGCTGTCCAGCAGCAGGAATGCTTTCCAACATGGGATGTGGATAGAGGTGTAGTCTTACAACGACAGTCCTTCTACCATATCCTTTGAGACATCTGACAGAAAAATGGTGTGTTGATACCATCAAACCCAGATGAACAATCTGCTTTATTTAGGTGGGTGGCACAAACAGATTGGCCATTGGGAGTGGATGGATTTCGGACTAGGGGGACAACAGCAATTCATTAGGTGCACAGGAGTTGCAGTGGAGTTTTTGAGGCACGTTGTAAATGTGGCCGAGGGAAGAGAAAGAAATCTCTTATGGAGACCCTCATGATTGAGGGGAAAAGATCTTGGTCTCACCAAGCACTTCAAGCTATACTGTCAAAGAAATGCATGTTCTGGTTAATCCATCACTTCTGATGACAGGTTGCATATGGTGAACTGCTTGAAACGTGCTTCCTTTGTCCAAATTCTCATTCCTTAAAAGCTAGGTTTGAAAACTGTGTTAGTAATAGAAGAAGTGGCTTCTGCTATTGAAAAAATATATAAAGCACAAATCTATGAGATACATGTGTTTAGTGTAACGGAGTTCAGATTTCTTCATATGATCTGGGTCAGAATTCAAGATAAATGCGGTGGTCCTGACAGGGTATGGCCATTTGGGAGCTCAGCTCTCATTTAGAGACAGACCAGATATTAGGAGCTGCTGCACTTTTGGTCCTTTGGACTTCCCTGGGGGTAGTGGTACTGCTGAGCAGTTGCAAAAACTCATTTGTTTTGTTACCTTACTAAATGAGTACTCATTCAGTCATGAAGTATACAGCGGCTGGCACCCAGATACGTTATATGATACCAGTTTAATTAAAATCAGGACTTCTTTTCAAATAGGCATTAGCAATAGAGAACCACAGCCAGTTGACACAATACGATGTGTGTGAACCAGGTTCTTTGGGAAATCCTATGCAGGGTCTCAAAGGTGTTTTTAAGGCCTTTCAGTTTACTTGACTATTTCAAATAGCATTGGAGATGAGATCCTTGAGCTTGTTTAGGGTGGGTGAGCCTGTGACATATGAGACAAAGTCCCATTTTGCTACGGGAACCGAAGGAAAAAACCTGTAGCTCCCAAGTCTTGGAAGACAGTCCATCTGTGTGTGTGCAGGTGCCTTATATGTGCCTTAGTAGAGCTGAACCCCAGTCCCTAGCTGGAATCTATCTGTGCTGCTCTAATTCAAATAACAACAGGTGCCTGTTTATAGGTTGTATTATAAGTAACCGAAATTACTCACATGGGTAACATTAGAGATCAAAGCTGTAAGGAAGCGTGTGTATGACCAGGGACTTGGCATTCGATGGGTGCCTATGAACTGTAAGGAACACCTGCTGTTGGTGGGTAGCAATTTCTTTTCTATATTGAATACTGAAGTGGGTTATCACACCGTGGAATGGGTTTCCTTCTTCTTTTCATCTCTGTGGCTTTTTTTTCCTTCCTGTTCTGATTTAATACAGATTCAACAGTCATGATGAAAGAGCGGTAGGTAAACGCATATAGAAACAATTTAGCTTTGTATGGTGTCAGATGCTGTTATGAGAAATAAAGTTTTGCAGGTTTCTACTTATAATCATAACTAAAGAACTCTGACGTGCCAAGTCTGGGCAGCAGCAGAAGGTCGTCTGTCAGATCTGTCGATCAACTGTCCTCCCAGATGCACATGGCCCACTTGATATACTGATGTGACCAGCGTGAAAAAATCAGATTTTTCAGAAATAAGCCTTTAAGGTTGATTTATTCTCAGGAAGAATGATTTCCTGGGCCTCATGGTTGCAAGGAGTGCCTTTCAGATGTCAAGCAAGAGCAAAGGATGTATCTCAAAGCAAGCCCCCTCCTCTGCCTCTCAGAGCTCATGATTGTATTTTAAACTGGATTTTAAAAATCAGCAAGATTTGTATGCCTGTCTCATTGCAGCATTAGTGCTAATTCTGTATTTGTTAGTTAAGGAGCTTAGGAAGGCTGTGTATGCCAGGGGTGGGGGTGCTATTGGGTCTTGCAGCCATGAACGTGTAGCAGAAAGTTTATTGTGTCCTTTACTCCTCTTTGTCTTTCATTTCCATATACCTTCTTTGATTAAGCTGATGTTATTCCTCGTGCACTGTTGTGGGGTGGTGAGGGGATCTGAGTCCATCTTCAGCCATGCATTTGGTAGCTGAAGGCAGCAATTCCCTACGAGGCTTCTTGGCCTCAGACTGCACGAAGCCTACCTCCAGTAGTTCTTTTATTGATGGCTGGGAGATGTGTGCAGACCTGCAGTGCTAATACCTCCCTTGTGTGCCCTGCCACCTTTGTTGGAGGTCAGTCAACCTCCACGGGTTCAAACTCGTCTTACGGAGGATCCACCTCCATCAGCTTCTTGTCGTCTTTCACGTGACAGCTGACACATCATTTAGCCCATTCTTCAGGCTTTGTGGCACACCACCTGATGTTTGAGCACATCTGATGCACCACCCCTGCCTATGCTTCCCTGAACCACGCTTGCTCCAGGTCTTGGCACTCCAGGGGCAAGTGACTTGGTGAGTTGCAGGCCAACCCACAAAAAACTTGCGAGAGAGTGAGGCAGAAAA
Source organism: Tauraco erythrolophus (assembly GCF_009769465.1). Lineage (NCBI taxonomy): Eukaryota > Metazoa > Chordata > Aves > Musophagiformes > Musophagidae > Tauraco > Tauraco erythrolophus. The sequence goes on from NC_141469.1 coordinate 82,741,832, forward strand.
CATTGCTTTGGATCAGTAGGTGACACACTCCTGTGTTTTGTGCATCTAATTATTTCAGTGTCTAGTAAATAAGAATTGAGTATAGGCAAAAACTGCCTCTGTTGCCATGATGTTCCTCCCAGCAAAAGTGACTGCAAGGCAGGAAGGGATCTAGGTAGTTGCTGGAAGGATTTGGTGTGGAATACCCAACTTTTCTTCCAGAAGAGAGGGTGTGTGTGGGATTGAGTAAAGCAAGGAGAATGAAGCACTTCGCTTGACAACTGCATTTAGTTCCCATCCTGCATGGTCCCAAGTGCAAAGATAAGAAGCCACTGTTTTCAAGACATTGCTGACAGCTCTTGCCAGGAAGGGCTGGACTGACTTTTTACTGGCACCTTAGTGTTTTTGGTCAATAGCTCCACAGCTGGGAGGGAGTTAATACTCTGCCATCTCATTCTTTTTTTATTTTTTTTTTAAGTGCTTTATTTTAATTCATTTTTTTTTTGTCTTATTAAAAAAAAAAAAGTTGGTATAAATGCTCAAGGATTAAAGTAACTTTCTCAGCCCAACAATTTGGATTTATGTCACTTCAAAAGCGGTTTCCTTTGAGGAACATGAACAGTGGATTAAAGCTCTATTTCAGACTGGTAATTAAAAGGCTAAATCCCATATACAGCATTACAACTCTAATATGACTGGAAGAGGATTGCTCATTAGAGCCCATAGGGATTTCTATTATGGCTTTGGGGACTGATAGCCGCCCATCTCATCGTGAATCCTATTACAGCAGACACCAAGTCACACAGAATCATGTTACAGCTTTCCATTGGCATGATTTTGAGCAGCCACCACCTTGCACAGAGGAACTGTGGATTCACATTTTTCCCCTGCCAGACAAATGCTCCTGCAGATGCACCTGTGTAAGTCCAAAAGACATCCCCATCTGCCACAGAGCCATTATTCCTGCTTGTAGATCAGGTTCACCATGTGCATTTAGTGGAGGAAAACCACACCACAGTTCATGACAGCCCCTGGAGTGAGGTCGAATTACTCAGTTCTTCATTTCCCAGCACAGGCCACCAAGGAAAGCTAACTACCAACAAGCTCTTGCTGGTAGCTAGAGTCTAGGAGGCAAGGAAAAGCCACTCTTCTTCCATTTGCTTGCATAAACATCTCGGGAGTTCACTGGGTGTGATTTATGAGGCTAGGTTTCCTGTGGTTTGCAGAAATATGGTACCAGAGACTCATCCATCTCAAGTACGTAATATTCACATTAAAGCAATAGAAGCTTCAAGTACATGTTGTGCTGGCCTAGATATTGATGAGAGTCTACCAGCAACCACTCTTATGTCACACAAGGTCCAGTTTTAGGGCATGAATACAACTTGGTCCTGAGAGCTGGGATCAGCCAGTATGTTTACTGCACACTCACCTAGAGTGTCAAGGCACCTTTGTATGAAAGGAAAAAAAAATGAGCAAAACAGAAAAAACTGACAACAAAAACATTGCAAGCCCTGAGTAAATGCCTTCCACCACTGCATCACCATCCTTTCAAGAACAAGTCATTTTTACCCATTCCCTTCGGAGTGGACTTTTTACCCATTACCCTTCCTTCGTTGTCCTGCTTCAAAAATTACAGCTGTTACCTATCTGCCTCCTGGGCTAATTGTCAATAAAGACCAGTGGACATCCCCCACAAGGGCAACAGAGGCAAGCTTTGCCTAAGCTCGATTTTTATTTACATGACATGGAAATAACTAGTTGCACAAAAAATAGGAGCATGTCATCCACTGATCCAAAGCAATTTTTTAAAAATCAAGATGTGTGTTTTGACTTGTGATGTCGGTGCCACACATCAGCGTAGTATGTGAATACGGATGTTCTTAAATGGATTTTTATGGTTTAAGTCTGGTTTTGTCAGCTCCAGTGTTGAGAATTTTATGGTTTTGGTGTGTCTTAGGCACCGGATTTTCAAGGCAGCTTGACTTCAATTATTATAGTGGAGCGTATTTTCAAAGAATGTAAATAATATTTTTTACAAGTTACCTTGCTGGAAAAGTTGATTTGGATACAATAAAAATGGTCATTGGAGAAAATTTCACCAGTTTCCTTATTTTCCACATTACTTAGAGCAATTAGGCACCTAGACATTTTCTGTAAGAGCTTTAGTCCCTCTCAAGTCAGGGTTTATGTACATGAAAACTGCTCTGCATCAACTTCAACTGATTCAGATTAGACTCTCCCTTGCAAAAGGAGACAGGGCTCCAGTCTGAAAGGCTGAGACAGGGTGACTGTTGGGATGGCACTCTGTGCCAGTCTATCTGAAACATATCTGTGCATGTTTTTGAGTGGCAAGGGGATGCAGCTATTTGGGGCTATTGCTGCCCTTTGCTTTTTGTGGTTTTAACATGGCTAGTCAGTAGGCTTGTAATAAAAGCCAAATCTGAGCACTCTCGAGCTCTGTTCTCAAATATAGAAATCCATCGTGTAAAAAAAAAGAAACCCATTCCTCTCTTTGTTTCTGTGTTATTTATTGCTCCTTGTGCCCTCAATTCCCTGAGATACTGAACATACCTCATACACAAAGAGATAGCCTTCTGTGAACTTACAGAAATGGAAACACATTGCGTAGCAAGCGAGTACATTGCTGTGGCAGGTGAAAAGAAAGCTTAAGAAATGGCATTTTGGGCCACTGTTGCGTTACCGTGCCGAGCTTTTTGCTAATCTGAGATTTTTATGGAGTAAATTGCTGAAATTTCAAAGTCATAATGTTATAAAGAGTATGAAATATTTGGAGCCATCAGAGCTGCTTCTCTCCTGAACAATTACAGCAGAAAGCTCTAGTTATGGTGTCTGGCATCTGTCAAGCAAAGTGGACGTCACAGGCACTAGGCTACTGGAGGAGCTGCCTTTGGACTTACTCTGTATTGCCCCCACTGAAGTGCTGTAGGAGCCCTGTGTCCCACTTGGCTCTTGAAAACAGAAAGTGACTTTTCAGCACTGGTCATCTCAGGTCTAAAAAGGTCCTTGGGAACTTGCCATGCAAAATGACTGTAGGAAAAGGTTATGTCAGACTGAGTGACTCTCTGTCTTCCTCTTGTCTTCCTCCTGTGTTTATCAGGTCATTTGAAGCCATCTATCTGCTCAGTTGTCACTGCATTGACTCTTTGCTATTAAGGATCATCAATATTGCAAGAGCCATACACTTTCTTTGTAGCCCGGCTAATTACAAAAGACAAAACAGGTACCTCTCAAAAGTCGTGCACTTTTGGGGGAATGAACCCTGATGGCCTCTGTCAATGCCGTAATTTAAAGTCACACAGTGGAAGCTGCAATAACAAAGCACTTGTGTGACTGTTATGGGCATGATCTGCTAAATCACCCCCAAAAAGGGCCTTGAAGTCAAAAGTGAAAATTCCATACAGCCAGATTTGACTCTGATTTCCCCAAAAACCTCTTTGTACCCTTCTGGAAATATAGACGGTTCTGAAAATGACATTTGATTACAGTTTCATACTCCTTTTTTGCTCCCTAAGAATTAAGAAAGATGAGCCTGTTGAGTCTGGTAAGACCTGCTGGGTGCCAGCTACTACGTGCTCCTGCTGGATAGGCATTCTGAGCCCAAAGGGCTGCTTTGGTGCTCTCAGAGATGAAGAAACTGTACTGTCCCACAGGTGGGTGGCAGAAGCCACCACAGTCCATCTGGCTTCCAAGAAGCCAGCTCTGCCCTTCAGGCGGGAAGTCAAGGACTGCGGGAAGTGTTGACTATTTGGTCTGTAATTAAAAGAAAGGTACTTACAAGAACCTATTCATATCCTTTATGATCTCCCCCAGGATCATTTAACTGACTAATTTGGACAGCTCAGACAACAAATGACGACTTGGTCTCCTCTATTTCTACAGCTCTGTAAACATAATCCTTGATTGATTGGCTTCTAATACCTCAGACCTAAATGAAAAATTAATTAGATTGGCTACAACCCTGAAGTGAGCACTTTACCACTTTGTTGTTTTGTCCATTTGATCCTTTCTTCTTTGATTTATGGGCAAAGGAGAAAGGGGAGAGAAAAAAAGAGGAGGAAAAAGAGGTTCATATTGGATGTCCCTTGAAATCAGATGGGTTTATTGAAAGCTGAGCTCTGTCCAGCCAAGAAGCAAAATGAGCAGCAGCAGTAGTGGCATCCCTCTGACACGTGCCGTAGAGGTGGAAAGGTCCAGAGGGAGCAGCTCCTTTCTCCAAAACTATGCCCTAGGCAAAGCCCTCAAGTTGGTTTTGGCAATCTGGATTTCTCCTGGTGGAGTCCATGCTTCCAGTCTCCTGGTTTGCAAGTCCCTTCCCTTTGATTCATTTTTTCACTCTGAAATTGTAGGGCCGGCGCTATGGATCTGCCTTTGAAAAGGCTGATATGTTTTGCTGGAGGTGGCAAGGATCGCTGGTGCTGATTCTCACAAGAAGTGCTGGAGGCTGTGAGAGCTGGCCAGTGTGATTTTGGTTTTCTGGGAAAAATCTTCTGACTTTGTTGAATACTGCACCGTCTAAGCGCTAGCTAGGTACGCGACAGCCACCCTGCTTAATAATCTCAAAGAATGAAGTGTACCTCGTGGTGAAAAACGAACCAGCTGCTTCCTAGGTTTGTAAAGTATTGTAGCATTTGGAGCAAAGTTAGATGGCTGGCTAAATAAATTTCTGAAGAAAAGGCCAAAAACGCAGCGAAGAGTGGAAACAAAAAATCTGAGCCTGACACATGCAAGGGTGGAGGGCAAGTGAACAGCGTATGGTTAATCACAGCCAAGTTTTTCCAAAGCCTGAGGCCTGGAAACAAAGTTGAAAAGTAGCAGTATATTAAAAACAAACCAGTCTTAAGGCCAGGAGGAAATAATGAGACTCTAAAGTGAGGTGCAGTTGAAATGAGAAACTTCTTCTGTTATCCGAAGAGTTATTAAAAGTGAGGGCAGAAATTAAATTGAATTCCAGAGAGCAGTTATATGGGTGGATATATATAAATGGTTGCCTTAGTGTGGCTTTATCCTGAAACACAAAATGTTTGAGACAGGTTTGAAATACACTTTTTTTTTTTTTTTTTTTTGTAAATAGCATAGGAAATCCAGAAGACAATTCCCATTTGAAAGAAAATATTTTGATATAAATGATGACGGCCTATTTCAGGAAAGACTTTGAATGCAAAATTAACATTTCATGTGCATATGATTTTTTAAGGCTCTGCTGCTTCCAGAAAGCTCCTTATCAGCCGCCCAGACACAAGACCCCAATGAACAACACACCCAGGCTGGAATTTTGATTTCCTGCTCAGAAAATGCTTTCTTTACAAGCCATCTGTCCTGCTTTCTTCCTTTCTCTCTCTTTCCTTGCTCGATTTTACAGGATTCAGCCCCAAAGCACTATCCTGAAAACCAGCCTGTGTGGTTTTGAGGTAGAAACTATATTGTGTGTGTGCATGGATTGTGTGCAATAAATACATTTTTAAATAGACTTTAAAAATGGCTTGGTTATTCTGAGTTCACCTGACTAGAGAGGGAACCAATAAAATTAAGCTTTTTTTTCCATTTCCAGGTCAAAACCTCCAGGGGTAAGCCAGACAGAGTGGAGACTTCTGCCAGGATTTCCACAATCCTTCCACTGATTGATTTAGGAGGCTGGTGCCAGTTCAGGGGGTTCTGCCTCACTTGTTGTACCGAAAGCTTCCGAAAGGACTCTCCTTTTTTTTTCCTGCCACAAAAGCAAATTTCACAACTGTGGTATTTTTTTCACTGAATGAAAGTGCAGGTTTTTCTCCAGCTGGAGCGTGGTGCAAGCCAGCCTCACTCACAAGACAAGCTGGAAAGTGCTCCAACTTCAAGTGGTGGTAACTTGAACGGGGTAGGTCTGCACCCGCAAGAAGGGGGCTCCTTAAACGTGCACAGGCTGAGTGTGTGTGTATCCAGTAGTTTGCTTCAAATTATTTCCTTCTGATTTCTCAGTTTGATTGCTGGATTTGAATGGGAAGGGTTGATGGTGTGGTTTGGAGGGTAAAGCCTGAGTTTTCCGGTCCTAAAAGGAATTTTCCAGCCTTTGGTGCAGGCATGTGGTGCTGTGCTCCGTGTGTAATGTATAGTCCTACCTATATTTCAGCCAGTTTGGTTATCTTTGACAAGGATAATTTCTGTTCCTGTTACCTTGGTGGTGTGGTTGAACCCAGCTGCCAACTAAGCACCAGGCAGCTGCTTGCTCACCCTCCCCCACCCTGGGGAAGGGGGAAGAGAATTAAAGGGGAAAAGGGAAGGAGACTCGTGGGTTGAGATAAGAGCAATTTAATAATTGAAATAAAATGAAATTTAAAGTAGTAATTATTAAAATAATAAAAATGATAACAAGAGATGATAATATATAAAATTACTATAATATATACAAACAAATGATGCACAGTGCAATTGCTCAATGCCCGGTGACCAACGCCGATACCATCCCGGCAAGAGATTCCAAAACAGAGAAGTCCTGAAATGACAATCCTGGAAGAGTGAGAGGCCCAAAAAGAGATCTGAAATGAGAGAGAATCCGAGAATCCAAACTTCCCAGTCAACTCTCATCTGTGTACTGGGCTTGATGTTGCATGATATGGAATATTTCATTGGCCAATTTGGCCTTCAATCCTAAATCTAAGTTCAGATCATAAGCTAGGAGTTGTAGGTCCTTTGTCCCAACTGTGCTCCTCCCAGCCTGCTGTGCTTCTGCACACTGGAAAAACGTGTGAAGCTGAAAAGCTCTTGGTGTCTCAGCACCAACTATAAACATCCATGTGTCATCAACATTCTTCTCACAACAAATCCCAGAGTAAATCCAAAACACTGTGCTATTTTAGCTACTAAAAAGAAAACTAACCCTGTCCCAGCTGAAACCGGGACAACTAGTGAGATTCTTCCTTCCGCTTCTGGTGAAAATAATGTGGAACAGTCAGGCTCCTGGTCCAATTTCAGTGCACCTTCTCACTTGGGAATTTTCTGCCCTACAATGCCGAGGTAAATTTTATTTGGACTATTTACAGGTTTCCTGTGGGCTGCCCCACTTTGTTATCCCAGTGGAGATATATATATTCTTTTATAACTTTGAGAGTTATAAATGAGTCTGGAGTGAGAAAAGAGGTTTGTTTTGCCCACAGCCATTTTCATCTTTGACAAAGATGATGCCTAACCTGAAATGGTACAGTATGAACATACTCAGCTGGTCACCAGACCGAAAGGAGAATGGCTATGTGCATTGCTGCATCTTCTCTCATGCCACATTTCAGATTCACATCCCCTTGACTTTTCCCAAAAATTCTAGGGAAGCGATACCTGAGCACCTCTGTGGAATAAATGATAGCAGCCCCTTCTCTGGTTGGGAAAGGCCTGCCTGTGGTAAGGACAACAAGCCCACACTGCACCTGGATCGAGGTGGCCAAACTTGCCCAGGGTGTTGGGCACTAGGGACTTGCTGGCTGTGTGCCTGCACTTACAACCATTGTGTTGGCTGGGATTTTCAAGGAGCTGACGAGTTGCATGTCTATGACATCTGGTTACTGAATGCTGTTAAGTTACACAGAAAAGCCCTTCATCTTCTCTATCATTGCAGTGACACTTCCGAAATTTGGCTGTGTCACAAGCAAGCAGACACAATAGCATTTCTCTTTCTGCTTAAGGTGTACAAAAACTATTACATTTTCCTCCCTTTGCATCTCCAGTCAGCTTTCCTCCTAAGATCCTCATCAGTTGCTGGCCCAACAATTCAGACTTTATTTTATGTTTCATTCAGTAATTTCCGTGATTTTTTCCTAAGAAAATAGCATGGGAGATACTCTTAGGAGCAGTGCAGAGAGCCCAGCTAGCAGTGGCCATGATTCCTGCTCCCTTGTTGCAGACTGTTACCACTGCATTGCTGCCTGAGACAGGGCAAGCTACTACTAAAAAACTCACTGAAAACCACCAAGGTTTCAATTTTCTGCAAATGTTCATTTTCTTTAAGCTTTCATTTTCTGCAGATTGTCTTGGGGGGAAAATATTTTTCATCATCTCTTTTTCTGCTTTTGTGTGCTTGGTCCTGTCTGGAGCAAGTACAGGTAGGGAGGAGAAATCATGAAACAACTTTTAAATAAATACATTTAAGAATCTACCACCAAGACTTCTTTTGTAAGTTTTTAGACGTTATCAAATGAAGCCATTAACTTCTGAAAAGAATTAAAATGAAAAATCTTCGAAGTTAGAAAATTGTCTTGGCAAGTTAGCTCTGTGAGAATGGAATGGCTTCGGTTTTTTCTCTTTTATTCTTTTTACAAACAGGAAAATGACATGTTGAAACTTTAACCTGATCAGATCAGCATCTGAGAACTCAGAGTGAAATATTATCCCTCTTAAAGTCAATGTCAAAGTCCCCACTGATTTCAGTAGAGTTATGATAAATCCTTGTGGAAAATGACACGTCACATTAAAGTATTCTCAACTTTTTTTCTTTTTTTTTTAAAAAAAAGGTAATATATCTCATGAGCCACATACCCTGTGCTTCTTCTCTTCTCAAAAAATGTAGCTTTCCTTGAGAAAACCAGATCTGGTGACCCTTTATGCATTACATAGCTGTAAGCTTTTGCATTACTGCACTGACTGAATCAGTGGTGACTGATTTGGGGTGACTGGGACCACATAAGCAGTTCTAGAAACCCTTTGTCTTGCAAGAACTTGTATCATTTTTAGCATAACTACTGAACAGTATGAGGTGTGGGAACTATTTCTTCACTGCCATCTCAGAAATACGTTGGCATCAGGAGTGTGTGTTCAAGTAATAGCGATCAAAGGGCTGGTTTTTCAGCTGGTATTCCTGTTAATGTTACTAAACCCATTTCTGAGCTGGTGGTTTATTGCTTGCTGGCTGGAGCAAATGAAATTGCTGCTTCAGCCATCGAAAGGGCAGACAGAGTAGTCCATATATTTGGGTTAGGGGCACAAATGAAGACAAGGTGGCATTAGCGGTGACAACCTTCAACAGGAACATTGTTCTTTCCTATTGGTTTTGACATAGGCAAATACGCCTGCCTGCCTGCCTACTGTGCAGGGTGATACTGTACCTGAAGGACGGAGGGGAAGAGATTAGTAGACTGCCATTTCAGACCCCTTTGGGTCTTCAGAAGTGCTCAGCGTTGAGCAGCCACCATGCTGAGCACCAGGAAACTGAGAGGACCCAGTATGGAGTTACATGAACTTCAAATGGGAACTGAGCTCATTTGGGAACCTCTTTCTGACTCCTATGTTGAGCTGGTTTAGAAATATGTGCCTTTAACTGCAAAACTTTTTCACTTGCACGTTGATCTGATTATTTCAAGCCTGTAAATAGCTTTTATGATGCAGCTCGGTTACATTATTTATTCCAGGTTTCCATTTTGCTTCTATCTTAGTTTATTTTATTGCAGCGAATGATGCAGCCCAGAGGATTTTTCTTCATATCAAAGTTGCCAATACTTTCCTCATAAAACATAGTCTCTATGTGATGGAAATAGACTCAGCCTACAAGGGAAATGTTCTGAAGGCAGCATGAGCGTTACGAATCTCTCGGTCTGGAATTGGGTAGGACCCAATCCTGCAAACATCCTCATGAATAGTTTACCCCGAGTTAAAAAATTCCTCTCAATGTCAGTGAAACTGCTTCAATGTAACATGCCTAAGGGTCTGCAGGATGAGATTTCAGGCTTTCGTTTGGGATAGCACTTGAGCCTGTGCTTAAAATTAGGAACAGGCTTATGTTCAAGGTGAAGAACATGCTTCTCGTTGCCAAACCAGGATGCTTTTTAGTCCCTTTTCTGTATCAGAGGCCTCGTCCCCGATTCAGGCTGGGTAGCTGGGCTCTTCTGGAGCCTGCCTAATTTAACGAGGCTGCTGGCAAGTGGGCCTTTAAGCTCAAATTATAAAAATCAGAATCGCAGCTCATTATTTGCAATTAACAACTGATGACAGTTAATGACAACGGAGCAAATAATAAGTGCATTAACTTATTAATGGCTCATTTCATGAGTTTCGGGTCACTTTGTGCAACGGTGTTAAGGGCTAACTTTGGCAAGCTGTGTTTCTGGTCAGTGCCCAATGTACCGCTTAAAATGGATTATGGTTTTCTACCCTGACTTTTCCCACCCTGTTCTGTTAGCAGAATGGGGCTGTTTGGGGCCTTATTGGTGAGGATAATTTCTTGAAAGCTCAAGGAAAGGAAGAGTTCAATTAGCAGCCTGACCTGCCAGTCAGATAACCTGTGCTTCTTGCAGACTAGTCATGCAGATGCACCCTTAACTTTCTTTGCTTTTACTTGAAAATAAGAAGTTGGGGGTACCAGTTTTGTAAAATGAAGTAATTTTGCCTTCTAAAGAAGCCAGTAATGAGGGGAGGGAAAGTAATCACCGAGGGTCTGCGAAGGCTTAATCTACAAAATGGTCTGCTTCATTTTGATATCTTACCTGTTTTTAAAATGCTTAAATAATATCCCAAGTCATTTTCAGACAGGATTTTATAAGTTATAAAGAAGTCAATTGCCTTGACCTGCCATTGCTGTTGTTCATTGCCTGCAATTCTTACGGGAATCTCACCTGGATAATTTTTGAATTGTTGCCGAGATGCCAAGAAATGAATGTGTTACTGAGTTATTTCATACCCTGATCGCTTCCCCTGTTCTGATAACTTCTGTTCCTGGTTCAGAGCAACTCTCTCACGTTACATTTGAAGATATTTTGTTTTTTGTTTCTAGGCAGGATATGGTTTTGGGGTGTAAAATCTGTTGTCCAGAGTTTGCAGTGGGAGGGGTGGCTAGCAGAGGGTTTCTCTCCAGCAAGTCACTTTGTGGCCTGTATGCCGGAAAATTATGCCATGGGCAATACAAGCCTCGTCCTGCCACCCGTTTTGGCTACCATATGTTTCAGGCTGCCATTAGATAACACTGAGCGGCGCCATATTCTTGATCCCATTTTTTTGAGCTTGGATCAAAGCAGTGTAGCCATTTGGCTTGGTTTGGTTCCGGGTCCTCGCCCCAGGTGACAGCCAGAGATGACCTGCTGCGTCTGGGAGAGGGGATGGAAGCGCTGGGCTTGCCCCGTGCCCTGCTTGCTGAGCATACTGGCACAGCAGCAAAGCTGGGGCTGCTTTTCTGTGGGTCTCTGCTGAAACTTGCTGTCTGCCATGCTCAGCCCATGTGTGCGAGAGGACAAGGGTGGGAGCACGTGGCACCTTGCACAGCTGCAAGCCCTCGCAGATTAAAGCAGGAGCGGTGCCAGCAGTTTTGGACGCCTAAAATATGGGTGAGAGGAAAGGAGCCAGTGCAAGCTGAGTGCCAGCTTGCTGACTTACCTAGAAGGTCTAACAGATCAAAATAAATGCAAATCCTGAGTGTAATCACTGACCCAATATGTCATGCTTACTTAGTGGATAGGAAGAAGAGAATATAGCACTAACGACAACTGTGATACAGTCATTGAGTACTTCAGCTTGAGAGATTTTTCCAGTGGCAATTAACATATTTAACTTATTGCTAAAGATTTACAAACATTAAATGCCACTAAGCATTCCATGCCATGAATGTCAAAGAAGCTGGTATAACTTTGGAAGCATATATTTCATCCATCATAACACTCTTGTCACTTAAATGGCACTCAATCCACTTAAAATTACAGCGATTATAGAAGAACATCAAGTTTCATCAGCAATGATTACGCTGTGATTATCACCCATGCACTTCTCAGGGCTCCTTTTGCACTTCTGCAACTGCCAGTTTGCAAATACATGTTGGGGAAGAGTGTTTGGGGCTCGGTAAATAAACCTGACATTTCCATCCCATCAGAGTCAGTCTTTTGGTATGTTAATTTGTACTTTGGGCAAAGAAATTTAACTCTTAAGAGCGATTTGGAGCAGGAAGGAAGTTAAAGTCTCAGTGAAGACCTTCTCTTCCATCTGCAGAGGATCACACTAGTTAAACTAGCTGTAGGAAGGTTTTGGTCAGCCAATTTAGGGTCTTTTCTTGGCTTTCCATCGTCCATCCACTGAGACCTGTTAGAGGTAGTGAACCACTTTTTCCAGGCAAGGGGATGGAGATCTGTGTAATCTTTTGGTAGAAAAGTGGGGGGAGAATCTGTTCATTCCCTTGTTTACATCCTTGCTTATATCCCTGACTTAACTGAAAATTTAAGGCTCTGTATTTCCCTAGGAAGAGAATTGCAGAGAGAGATAAAAATGGAAAGCCAAATCCAGACTCTAGTTGGTGTCAATGGAAAAATTCCTGCTGGTGCCACAGATCTTTAGATGGCAAGAGAAAATGCAGGAATTGGGAGGGAGGGGGCAGGGGAAGCAGCCTAAATTGGCCTAAATGTGTTTCCTATGAAACTAAGGCACAGAAAAAAAACAACTTTTTTTTTTTTAAAATATATATTACTGTGGCTTCAGGAGCCAAATTTCCAAAAGGACTCAGCTCCCTGCAATTCCTCCTAGGAAGAGCAGCCGAGCTCGTTTGAAAGCATGCATTTCGTACAGCATCCATGTCGGACATACATGCCCTTCCCTTCGCATCTGTTCTTTGTGTTTCCCTTCTGTACTCTAGCAAGCACTTTGAGTAGCAAGAATTCTCTCTGGAAGAGTGGGAAGTAAGCAAATATAACAGCACGTTTGCAAAAAGCAAGACGTTCACTTCTAAATCCTAACGCTGAACACAGAGCTCAAGAGCTTGGGTGCACAATATTCTGGCTGCAGGGACGCTTGTTTACTAAGCCCACTCTGTTTTTTTTCCATTATTTTTGAGAAGCACAAGCCAGTCCTGTGATTTGCAGCCTGGTTACATGAAGGGTTGTATTGGCAGCAATGTGGGTTTTCTGAGTAGGCTTTGCCAGTCCAGCCTTACAGGGGACAAGAGTTCGTGTCAGCTGTCAAATAATAGAAATTATAAGATGCAATCCATATGGGATGAGCACTGCCTGATCTGCCTTGCTTTGATTATTTTTGCTAGCTGATATCTCCAGCTGCTTACAAACAATCTCTGCACCCAAACTGAACTAACGAAACCTTTCAAAATTTGAATACATGTACACTTGCATGACAAACTTGAGAAAAGCAGGCTAAATTTTCTAGAAAAGTATTTTGTGCGAAAATATTTACTTGAACTGAGACTTGATATTTTGGAGGAAGTGAAAAATAGATGTTTGTTCTATAGTTTACTAATTCTACCCATCTCCAAAATATCCGCTGGTTGTATTCATTGCCAGTTACGTTTACATGAAGATGTAGATATTAATAGCTGAGGTTCACATATGTTCAAATCTGGGCTGTATCCTTGAAATGAATGCGTTTCCTTTCCTTAAAGGAAAGAAGAAAAACTCTGCCTAAAGTGCCAAATTTTCCAATACAAACTTTGATCACTGCGGATGCATGCACTGAGGCAGGCAGTAAATCCCTCATAGTATTGATTCCAGGTTTAACCGGTGGGTGACTGAGCAGGTTTAACCTTTTGAAACAGCATACTTGGAAATGACATGTCACAAAATCCTAAACTGTGCCACGGAGAAAAGCAGATTTCTTCCAGCCATCCCCGGGACTTGGCATCAGCAGGTACCTCTGCCCATATCTGAACCTTCAAGGGACCATGCTGGGTCGTGGTGTTTCGAATTAAGCCAGGACATGGGGACTGTGTTGTAGCTTAACATCCACATCTCCTGCTGTGCTCTTAGATGAATCTTATTTAAATGCATATGAGTATGTAAGCAGAAAGGGAAGCAGAAATGGAGACACTGGAGTTTTCTCTCTGTCCAGAAGTGCTGTTCCCATTACCTTCTGTGTCCTTGCATTTTAGAGTTGGTCACCCTCTCCTTTACTCTCTTTGCTGTTATTGACATGAATAGGCATTTCTAGGTGTCTTTTGTTTTGCTGCTTACCTTTTTACCTGCCTTTTCAATACTTGGAAAAGGGACAGGGTAATAAGTGGGATCCATTTAATTCTGTGCCTTGGTGGTTTTTAACGGTGGAAATATCAGAGCTTTACAAGTTACTGATCATTAATTTTCTTCCTCTAACTCCTGTCAAGAACAGCTTGAAACACAGTGTGAGAGAGGGAGACAGTTAATCTGTGCTTCCCCTTCTCTTCTTGGCCTTCCTTGTAGTCTGTCCAGATACAAATGTGTAAAAGGGAAAGAATCCCAAATTTCTATTGTTCAGGGTATGTTTTTAAAGAAAGAATATCCCCAGAATTTATTCAGAAGTGTTTTTTCATTAATCAACAGAAAATCTGACAATCCTGTCAAAAGTGATATTTTCTTGGATGGCAATGGTTTTATTTATTTATTTTGAAACTCCATTTTTCATGAGGATCATGTGTTCAGTCGGAACATTTTTATCAGCTCCTCTGAAGACTGGGTCATGAGGAAACTGTTAAAATGCATGGGGGGAAATTTCATAAATAGCAAGAAATAAAGCAACTCCTCTGTGACGAAGCAGGAAATGAGTGCTGGCATCCGAAGCTTCTGCCGTGCCTTACACATCCTAGGAGGATTATTACTGTGTTTTATTCCTGTAAGTTGGAAAGCAACCCAAACCTCTCCCAAGAGATGAAGTTCAAAACACTAGATTTAAGTTTTATTGTTAGCTGTCTAACTTGTTATCGGTTTATTTTAAATTCTGTTTACGTGGACAGCATTAGAGGAGTTAGTGTGCTCTGTAATGGGAACAAGCACTTTTTGCTAGGAAAGCCTACCGGAACTACTGGAAAACTGATGATTAGAACTTCACAACTTCTCAACCGAGTTGTTATGCATTTTTTGGGAAATGAGGAAACTCCAGTCGTATTCTGCATCTTTGTCTGCATGACTTTATGACTTTTTCAATTTGCATACTCTGAGAGATCATCTTCTGCAGCCTGAAAGTCTTGTTGGTGATCCTGTCTGATGGTCAAAGGATGCTGGCAACAGAAGTAGCATCTTTTATCAAACCAGCTAATATTATAGAAAAATAGTAGTATGTTTCTGGGTGCAAAAGCCCTTTGCAAAGTTAGATATAACCTAAAAGTATTTGCTGAAAGTTCACTTAGATGTGTACCAGTTAAAGTATCTTTGAAAGAAAATATTATACTATAAGTTTATTTACAAGGGTATGTAGTGACAGGACAAGGGGCAATGGCTTTAAACTGAAAGAGGGCAGATTTAGATTAGATTTAAGGAAGAAATTCTTTACATTGAGGGTGGTGAGGCAGTGGAACAGATTGCCCAGAGAAGTTGTGGCTGCCCCATCCCTGGAAGTGTTCAAGGCCAGGTTGGATGAGGCTTTGGGCAACTTGGTGAAGTGGAGGGTGTCCCTGCCCATGGCAGGGGGGTTGGAACTAGATGATCTTTGAGGTCCCTTCCAACCCTAACCATTCTATGATTCTATGATTCTATACCTGTATTGAGTTTTCCAGTTCTTAGTACAGCTATCAGTCTTGTTCTCCCATCTGCTGTTCTCCCATCTCCCATTTTGCAGGGCTCCCAGGTGGCTCAGGACTGAGGGATCAGTGAGGAAGCAATGCTTTTGTGAAAGTTTCCCCCCCCTTAGCAGCACGTTCCTTGTCTTTGAGTGGTCATACAAGCAATTTCTAGTGCAGGTTGCCTCAGCCTAAATTGTATCAATTTAGTAATTTTTATGAAAGCATAAAAGAGTGTCTCACACTGATATGTGTGGGGTTTTTTTTCCTTGGCTTAAATATCCAAGTTTAATTACAGGAGAAAAGCTTTCTCAGTCTTCAAGAGCAGAAGTTTAAAACAGGCAATAATTTCTGTGTTTAAAACTGTTTGGAGAAAATCATGTCACAATTTCACCGTATTTCAGAAATCTGAAGCAGTGCTGCTGGTTCCACAGCTTAAGGAAAATACGGTGCTGCAATGGAGAAAAAAAAAGATGTAATTCTTGCTTACCCAATCTGCATCTGTTACATCCCCATTTATTTCTACTGTAAGGGTCTGCTACCTCTCCTGTTAGAAACCATCACACTTTCAGGCTAAATTTATTTATGGTGGAGACAGATCTAGCCATGCTTATGTTAACACTGGTTTAAAGAGGCCCCTTTAGATTTTTCTGAGGGACGAGGAGAAGCCGTGTCCCCTCTCAGCTTTTGTTTTGCAACACAAAACATAGCAAGTTATTTTAGTTTCTTCTCCTAAACTGGGCTGGTCACTAGCCTTATTCAAGTGGCCATTCTCCATTACCTTTTTCTGTCTTGACCACAGGAGACTGCAGTGGCACTTGAGCTCCCTTCTGCTTTCCAGACTCTTCCCATCCCATGGGAGTCCTGTCCTTCATTCATTGTCAGCTCTGAACGTTTGACTTTCTCACAGCAAGCACCTTCAGACAGGTGCTTTGAAACCATTTTACAATCAGCCTGTCCTCCCGAGTCTCTTCCTGCTGTCATTTCAAGCAGCGAACTCACAGCAGGTTTTTTCACCAGCGATCCCAAATTACTGCCCAGGACTCTGCTCAGCTCCATCCCCCACGCTTTCCCCCAGCTAATTTTGGCTGAAAAATGTGCCAACTTTGCCATGGGATGGCAGTTAATTCCAACATCGTATCATCACCAATCACATCGGTACGCTCCAGAAGTCATGCAGAGGCTATTAATTTAAATAATACAGAAAATTATTCCCCAAGCAATTTTTACCTTCCAAACTGGTTCATCCCTCCCCAGTGCAATCTGTTGCCTCTTAGTTGGTTTCATAGCTGCTTTCAATCCCTCTGCTAATCCCCATTTTCTCCATTTTGAGTATTTCCCCTGTGACATTATAACCAATGCTTTATTGAAGTTTGAATAGTCTCCATTCTTGCATGTCCTTTATCTAGAAAATTAGTTATCTTTTTAGAGAAAGCTACCAACTAAGTCTTGTATGATCTCTTTGGTAAGCTCATGCTACGCTTTTTCTTCTTTTTCTGTTTGTCCGCCTTATATTGTTCTTTCCTTCAAAAGTTGTGCCTTTGCTGTCAAATTAACATTTTCTCATTGTCTCCAACTCACATTTCTTCCTCCCTTCCACGTTCAGTAGATTGATGCTTTTTGCTCTTATGACACTACTACAAGTTGCCAGATTTAATAAAAATCCTTTCTATTAGCTTAGTGATCTCATGAGATTTGTTTAAAAAAAATAAAAAGGCACTGAAGGTAGAGGGCAAGCTTATAGCAGCAAAGGAGATGGAGCCAAAAGAGGTCAAGAAAGTGGATTTACACTCTTTGAATTTAGAAACGAATCCCTCCTCCCTGCATCTCACCTACTTGAGGACATCTTTCTTGCTCTTCAGTGTTTGGAAAGTCCTCAGGTGAGGACCAATTAGTTGAGGCTCTTTTCTTTTTTGGGGCTGGAAGGACATAAGTTCACTGAGAATAGAGATAAGGTGCCTACTTTCGGGGGAGCAAAAGTAGTATCTCCCCTGGTAAAGACCAAGGTGTCTTTGCACCGTGGTGGGCCCTGTTCCATGTCTAGGCAAGGCTACCCTCAGGGACCAGCAGCCAGGCTGCCCCCGAGCCATCCCTGCGTTGCAGCTGGCCAAATGCTGTGTTTCACACCAGGGCAAATACCTCCTTGGAGCTGGGCTGGTAAGGCTCAAAAGGATGCAGACTCCTAAACTGCAGATAATTCCTGCCCTTAAGGAGTACTTTGGGCTGGAATTTATGCTTCTACAAACAATCCTAGGGTCTTTCCCTTTGTGCTTGTTGACACTCTTGGGATGAGCTTCGGGACACTGAGTTGAGTTTTTTATGGTTGTTTGTAATTCTGTTCTACAGAATTCTGTCTACAGAGGTTAGGATGCCATTGTGCTTGGTGCTGTACAAACATGCTGAAGTGACTCCTGCTTGGAGGGCTTTCTAGTCTAAGGAGAGGTAGTGGGAGAAAAGATTTATGGGTAGTGCTCAGAGATGGGCAGCAGAAAGTATCTTGCCAAAGGTGGCCCTGCAACCCAGCACGGGGCACAAGTGAAAACAGAGCCCAGCAACCATGACTTCCGCTTCGGCACCTTGATTTATCTGCAGCGAAGCTTGTACTTTAGTTCTGTATCCCTTTATCCCTTTTCTTTTTCAGATTCGTGATTTAAAATCTCCATAATTTAACATATGTCAGTAAAAATTAATGTGACTTAATTTTCTTCCCTGCTTTTGCAAATTGAGTTTGGCCCCTGTGAGCATCTTTAAATGATCACTGCAGCCTCTCTGGCTTGCTCTGTGAGGAATCAGTGGTGCTAAGTAATATGCAAAAATGATGTAGGCTTCTAACGTGGGCAAGGGTTTTGAAAATCCTTCCCACAGAACATCAGTGCTTGGGAAGCAGCAAAATTCAAGTATTTTGGTTAGTGGCTTGCCTATTCCAGCATGTGCGTGAAAGAAAAGAACCTGTCAGAAGGTGAATTTGAGAAATTATGGAAGAGATTACAAAATTGGGTAGTATTTTGAGGGGATCCTAGTGCCTAATTTCCTCCTACTATGTAGAAAATCCAAGTATCAGTATGTTGTGCAAGCACAGAAAAATTGCAGTAGAGTTGGTTCAGTTTGCTGCGAATAGGAAACAACATTTGCTTAAGATGTGTGGCTGAGAGCCTGAGAGCACCCAGGGTATGGGTGAGAGAGGACTGTGACAAATGATGCTGCTCAGAAGTGTCAGGCTCAGAGACGAAGAGTCACTCAGCAACTCAATGTGATGATTTTTTTTTGTCTTTTGCATGATTACTGCATTCTGTTCAGCCTGGAGAAGAGAAGGCTCCGGGGTGATCTTCTAGCAGCTTTCCAGTACCTAAAGGAAAGGTACAGGAGGGGGGGGTACAGGAAAGCTGGAGAGGGACTTTTTACAAGGGCGTGTAGTGATAGGACAAGGGGAAATGGCTTTAAACTGAAAGAGGGCAGATTTAGATTGGATATAAGGAAGAAATTCTTCTCTCTGAGGGTGGTGAGGCACTGGCACAGGTTGCCCAGAGAAGCTGTGGCTGCCCCATCCCTGGCAGTGTTCAAGGCCAGGTTGGATGAGGCTTTGGGCAACCTGGTGTAGTGGAGGGTGTCCCTGCCCATGGCAGGGGGGTTGGAACTAGCTGATCTTTGAGGTCCCTTCCAACCCAAACCATTCTATGATTCTATGATTACCAGAACGCGATTCGGATTTCGTGGCTGATGTTTGCAGAGCAGGTGAGTACCACTGAGCTTCCAGATCCATGTTTGGGCACCTAGATATGTGGCATCCTGCACCACCTTGAAGGCTTTGGCAACAATTGTAGACACCACTGCCCACTTGTTAAACCCTGTAAGTCAGGCTACTGCAAACTGAAAAGCACAGAGGTGCTTAATCCTCCAGCTCCAGGCTTTTTTGGCTTGGGTTGGGTTGTGCCTGGGTTTTTTTGTTGTTTTTTTTTTTTTTTTTACTATGCATAGCCCTCTCTATCAGCTCTGTGGTGATCACTGGAAAACCGCATTGCATCTCCTCCATCCACTGATTAGACATGCCCTGAGACAACCCTAGAATGAGTATTATTTTGGAAACAAATAATTTTAGGATTTTTTTTTTGTATTTTCTTCAGTCTGCTCTCAAAAAGAATAGAATATTTTTGCCTTGGCAAGTGTGGACTGTGTGGTAATATATGTAAAGACGTGGTTTTGCCAGGCTTAGCTAGAAGAGAAAAAGTGTAGCATCAAACTTCTTTTATCATTTTCAAGTCTTGAGTAACTAGATTTTGCTAACCATGCTTTGATAAGAGCTGTTTGGGAAACTTTTCTGAATGGTGGTATTTTTCTACTGCAAAGTAGTGATTTGTCAAAACAACTTTTTTTGCTGAAATATATCGGTTTGATATAAAGTGCACTGCAAAGGTACCTCCAGATGTGAGAAGAAATGAAAGCTTGTGACCCCCATTACACCTCAGAGCAGTCACCAGCTGTGTGGTTGAGGCACGCAGTGTTCAGACTGCCTGGCTGCTTATGCTAAACAGCTGTCTTTCCTAGATTTAGTCTGCTTCTCCTTCTCCTCTACACTGCCACTTTCTGTTTTTCTCTGTTTTGTCCATTCCCCAAACTGTGTCTCCCACAGTCCATAGCTCAGGGTGGCCTAAGACATTGGTCCAGACTCTTCTGCCAAAAAATCTTTCTTCCAAAACCACCAGCGACATGTTATCTATTAAGTGGAAACAAGACTCTGATACAGGCCATCTCTCCTGGTGGAGAAAGAAGGTAGCTGGTATCTGGTCATTTTTACTGAAAAGTCCTCTGCAAAACTCTTCCTGAATCTCCTTGGGTGAGGGGCTCTGGGAGTGCTGGGAACTTAAACCAGTAAGAGAAAGTTAAAAGGTGGCATGATACTGGGTTGTACCTACTTTATATACACTTCACTGGAGGAGAAGTTGCCCGATACTAGAAGTTTTTTTAATTGCCAGAAACTGTATAACAAGAGCCAGGAGTTGGAAGCCGAAAATGGAAGCGTTCATCCTGGAAACAAGGTATGCCTATTTATTTATTTATTAATTTATTTTAAATGGCTCACATTAATCATCGGAACGGTTTCCCAGATGATGTGATGGGTCTTTATGGACTTCAGATCTTCAAATCGAGACAACTTGTTAGTAGGAAATGATTGGTTGAGGTCTGTACAGGTTTCAGGGCAAGATGGGAGAACCGCTGTGTGGCATCTTCTATCCATGATAGAGATGAAATGAGGAGTTCATTCCTAAGTGCTGCCTTGTCCCTAAAGTTTGAGTTCCTCAATCTCCTGTTAGTATTTAAGCACTGCTAATGAAGTTTTATCGAGGTCTTTTTATATTTAATCAAGTGCATATTTATTCTGTGTGCTGTGCTGAAGTCTCTAATCTCACCTTAAAGTCTGTCTCTATAAAACTGCAAAACGCAGTCCTGCGAGTAAATGTGTTTTGCATGGTCAGTTTGCTTTAATTTGCTTGTTTGATTTTTTTGTTTGCTTTTGTTTTGCTTGGATCTGGTTTAAATGCCCAGTGCTAGACACGTAATTGAAACATTTTGTTCTCATCTTTAGACAGTCGTAGGTTTTAAGGCAGCCGGTCTCTGCTGCTCCCTGTGTGTCCTTGCTCACCCAAACGTCGTGCTGCTTTCTCGTGTCGTGCTGTGCACCACCAAACACACTCGTGCTGCAACACCCCCCTGGCTTTGACTGTGGGGAGGGAGAACCCAGGGACTCTTCCCCAAGTCCAGAGAAATAGGTGCCCCTGTCCTTGGGAAAAAAGGACATTGAGATTCACCATAGGCTGGTGCCCGGATAGACAATGCTGAGCTGGGTGGGAGCAGGTGGGACAGGAGCCCTTGCCACCCAGCCAGAAGGTGCACGAGTGGGCTTCCCTTGCTGGTCGTGGAGCTGTGACTTGGCATAGCGATGCCACCGATGCGGTCTCTGCACCCTCCCTGCTGCATGAGATGTGGCCCTTTTGGGAATGTAGAGTTCTTTTCTGCAGAGAGGAAATACCAGGTATTGTTTGTTTGTAACCAAAATTTATTGGTGAGGCCTGAGTTTTTAAATGGAGTTATCCCAAACCAACTTAGACACTCTACTGCAAGGACTGCTGCTAAATTCAGCGAGAGCAAGCTGATAATCTGCGCCTTTGAATGCTAAATGAAACCACTGGGACAAGAGGAATTGGGGATTAGGTGCGTAATATCAGTAAACTGACTTTGAAGACTTTGTCCTGTCTGCATGATGTGTAGTTTTATAAGACTTTATTAAATGGTGGCGCAGCATGACTTGATACCACAGTTCAGATTAAGTGTTCAGCTGAGCGATGTTAAATATGTAAGATATGGTAGAAACAAGATTTTCCCTAGTACATTTTTATTAATAACTTCTGACGGAAGGATAAGTTCAGCCAATCCAGCTAAGACTTAAAGGAGGAAAGAAAGGCAATAGCAGAATTATTTATACCAGCTATTGCAGTGGGAAGCCAGGATAGTGAGTAACTGGTTTTAGTGAGGTTCAGTGGTACACTGGAAGGAGATTTTCTCCTTTGTGCTGAGCTAACGTTGCTAACGTTGCTTTGGTTTCATTTGTATGTATGTTGGGAGTCTTTACTAGTTAAATGTGAACAGAAGTTAAATTTTATCATTTTCCTGTAACTTGAACTAGTTATTTTGATATTGATTTTGATGCTATTGACAGTGTGCTGCTGTGAATAAGGTTAACAGAATCGTAGATTCATAGAATGGTTTGGGTTGGAAGGGACCTCAAAGATCAGCTAGTTCCAACCCCCCTGCCATGGGCAGGGACATCTTCAACTACATTAGGTTGCTCAAAGCCTCACCCAGCCTGACCTTCAACACTTCCAGGGATGGGGCATCCACTACTCTTCTGGGCAACCTGTTCCACTGCCTCACCACCCTCATTGTAAAAAATCTCTTCCCCATATCTAATCTAAATCTCCCCTCTTTCAGTTCAAAGCCATTGCCCCTTGTCCTGTCACTACACGCCCTTGAAAAAGTCCCTCTCCAGCTTTCCTATAGGCCCCCTTGTCATGGTTTGATGTGGAGGCGGGGGTGGTTCTGGTGGCAGGAGAGGGATTTTGCTCCCTGCGACCTCCCCGGTTTTGGATCCGGGTTAGGCTTAGTTCTGGCCACCGGATCAGACTGCCATCCCCCTCGGGGTTGAGCCAATAGGGCGCCTCTGCGAATTGCCCTATTTAAGTCAGGACAAGGGAACCGGAAAAGGTGCTTCGCCCAGGATCGAGCAGAGAAGGGAGGAGGGCACTGCCCCCGCTCCCTGGCTCCCGGCCGGGCGGCTGCCTGCGTCGGGCCGGCGCCGCCCACGGAGAATGGCGGCGGTGGAGCCAGCTGGGGAACTCGGGGGCACCCCACTCCCGGGGTGCCCACTGGGCTGAGTTCACCTGGAGAGGACTGAGATCTGAGAGAAACAGCCGCATCGACAGCAGGTCAGTGAGGATGGAGCGGGAGGAGGTGCCGGAGCCGAGTTTCCCCTGCGGCTGATGGTGAGATAGCAGGCGGCCCCCCTGCAACCAGGACGGCCTCGGTGGAGCAGCGACCCACTCGCAGCCCGTGGGGAGAAGATGCCTGAGCCCGAGGATGGTCGTGTTGGGGGCACGACAAGGCAGAGAGGCATCTGGAGTCTGCGTGACGACCCACGCCGGAGCGAGTGGCTACAGCTCCCTAAGTACCCGAGACTGTGGTGCAGCCCACACCGGAGCAATCTGTGGGGAAGGATTGTTTCCAGTGGGCTGGACTCACGTTGGAGAAATTTGTGGATTTTTCCTCGTGGGTAGGGGATCCATTGGAGCAGGGGAAAAGGGTGTAAGGACTCCTTCTCCTTTAAGAAAGAAGCAGCAGTAACAGCACGGAATGAACTGACCTGCACCCCCCCAGTCCCTGCCCCCTGTGCTGCTGGGGGGAGGAGGTAGAGCCGGGAGGAAAAGGAAGGTGGTGGGGGGGGAAGGTGTCGGTTTTTAAGATCTGGTTTTGTTTCTTTCTGTCCTCTCAAGTAATCGGTTTTTATTTCCCTTTGTCCTTCTAAGTAATCATTAATAAACTGTTTTGCTTTGAGAAAAGCGCTGCCTGTTTTGCCCAGGACCATGGTTGGTGGGTGCTCCCTCTGTTCTTGCCTCAACCCTCAGTCCTTTTGTTTTTTTTTCTCTCCTCTCTACTTTATTGGAGAAGGAGAGACTGTGTGAGTTTTAGTTGCTGGATCAGCCTAAAACCACGACACCCCTTTAAGTACTGGAAGGCTGCAATAAGATCACCCCGGAGCCTTCTCTCCTCCAGGCTGAACAGCCCCAACTCTCTCAGCCTGTCTCCATAGCAGAGGTGCTCCAGCCCTCGGATCATCTTCGTGGCCTCCTCTGGACTCGCTCCAGCAGCTCCATGTCCTTCTTGTGCTGGGGACTCCAGAGCTGAACACAGTACTGCAAGTGGGGTCTCAGGAGAGCAGAGTAGAGGGGCAGAATCACCTCCCTGGACCTGCTGGCCACGCTTCTTTTGATGCAGCCCACAATATGGTTGTACTTTATTTACATTTCATTTTGGTGAAAAAATACCCCACATTCTGAAGACGAGCCAGCTTGTAGCATTGCGAGGAACCCAGACTGCAAACTTCTCGTTTATCCAATTTCTGTGTTTCGTATTTTTGCCACATATTCACATAGGTCTTAGTCAGTACTAGTCAGTGCTCAGCTCTGCTGAGCCAACCTTCTCTTCAGCCTGTCTGCTTAGAATCTGCTTTCTTGAATTTTGTGCAGAATTTCTTTCAGAAGACACTAAGTATTTGGATGAGAGATTGTTTGGGGGCCACAGAATAGCCAGAAACATTAACTGGTTCAGGAGATCCCTTTGTCTGAAAATAGAGGAATGGAGGGTACCTGGGGAGAGGTTCTTATATACTTATTCTGTTCTTAGTGCTTTCTAGTGTTTGTTCATGGCCACTGTTGGAGACAGGTTGCAGGGTCAGATGGACCTTTGGTCTCTTTCATGTTCCTACAGTAATATTTAAGCTTGAGCATCACAAGGTACGAGTCTACATAGGGCTGTGCAATGGGTTTATCTGGCCTCCACTGGTTGTAGCCATCTGTTGCAGAATAGTAATGCTGAGCCGAGTAAACTTGACCTGAGGATGCTGCTGGAAGCTGCGTAGTGGTGCCACCATGAAATGGCCTGGCTCCCCTGCCAGAGCATTGCTCAACTCAGCCCTGACCCATGCACCAGCACCAAGAGGGGCTTGTGCAGTGCTGATGCTGCGTGGGAAGGAGATGGGTAGCCCCTGACTGTGGGGATGTCATCCTCAGGGACCTCGGGGTAGCTCTGTGTGGTGGGTTGGAGTGGGGTGGGATTCAAGAGAGCAGCCATCAGCTCAGACACGAGTGACTGGGAGTGCTGGTTTAATGAGCATCTCTTGGTTTCTGCTCAAAACGTTTTGGTCTGAAATTTTAGTTTCTGCATACAGAGAAAAACAGGGATGTTTGAATATTCAGATGGCTCGATTTGCTGTATAAGACAGTTGACAAGTGTACATGCCAAACACCATTTGGATTTGATTTTCTTTTTGATTTTAAAATGTCCGTTAAGTCACCACTATTGCACAAAAAAGACAACAGTTTTTACTAACTAAAAACCCTTCCTGTATTGTCTGTGCTCAGAGAGGGAGAAACAGTTACTATTTTCTCCAGAAAATCTGGATTTAGAGTATGCATTTGTCACTTCTGTGCTGCTAGATGTTACTAGACTATTGCATTCTTTCCAATTATCCGAGCAGCCCTCAGGTCTTTTAAAATAAATAAGATCTCAGGATTTGCTGACTCCATCAGGAAAGTTTGTCCATTTTTAATTTTAACTATCAAATATTCACCTTAATCTTAAATAGCATTTAAGTTGCCGTTGTACTGGAGTCAATAGTACCATGAAAATCATCTTTCCAATAAGGAAATAGCTTAATTTTTCTTCTTGCTATTTTGGTCTATTTGGGTAGTCATACTAGGATGAGAAAATATCTTCCCTTGAGAAACGTTTTCAATGTGCAGTAGAGTTAAGAGTTGGACTTTTACAGAAGCTCAGCCCCCACTAACCACACTTCAACTCATTAAACACCTTGATGTAGTAAGAAACACTGTCCCATTTGATATGCTGAAGGTTTAGATGGCTGAAATCAGAAGAAATGATCCTCAATGTCTCTATCTAGATGATGGTATTGCATTCTTTTAGTATTTGTACTTTCCATGACTGGTTTGCACACAGATACCCAAGGAACTTCTGCACAGGCTTACGCTGCACTAATCCTGAAATCTTCCCAGTTAGAGCTATTTTCTTTCTTTCTTCTGAAATGTACACTTGATTTTTCTGTCTGTCTTTTCTGGTTACGTAAAACCTCACATGTTATGAGGAGGTTTTAAACTAGAACTAGCCAATCCTGATTTTATCAGGAAATAGGAGAGAAATTAAATCGGAATGCTTGTAGTGAGCAGGTCCTGGACAGAAACAGCCTTGGCACATCTATGTTAGTAGCATCACTGTGGTGCTCTGTGCTGGCTCCAAAATCAGCTGCACTTTTCCATGGTTATTCATTACAGATTTTTTCCTGTGCCCTTATAATATCACGATTACTTTCCTCACTGTAAATCTCAGAGGGACTTTCGGTTTTTGAAAGAGGATGGTATTTTCACAAGGTACCTGATTTCTTCTGATTATGTGAGACCAGTGTCATACCATAAATTATCCTTCCCCATCTATCAATGGCAAACATTGATTCCAACTGCGAGGGCATGTGCTGCTTACACAAATGTCTGACACTGGATGCAAGCCACCTTTTTACCATGTTAATTGAAGATGGATAGTGAGGACTTGAGATCAACAAATGGGCCTGTTTGTCATGTTGTTAAAACTCAATCTGTCTGACTCTGGAAATGTTTTTCAGCTCCTTAAAATGAAAGAGAAACTGTCAGCTTGAAAATCACATGTCTAACAGAGCTGTCATCTTTCCTTTTTTCAAGTCCTCAAATAAGAGCTTAAACACTGTAGCTGAAAAAAAAATGCTAGAAAATGCAATCTTGCCTTTTATGGAGATGTAGAAAACATTGTCCAGGTTGGAGTTGCTGTGGGACAGATCCATAAACGCTGACCCAGTGCTGCTCCAGAGTGTCCCTTTGCAGGGGTAGCTCAGTCTCCATGTCGTTGTGGCACTGCCATTTGCATTTCAGGGGGTGCAAAAGCGGGATTTTGGGGAGTCTTGGGACAAGAGAGACAAGTATGGACAGAGCTGCTTTCCCCAGCTGTGAGCACTATCCCTCCAGAAGTCTCAGAAAAATTACTTAGCTTTCATTAGTGCTGATGGTGCAGCATCATTTCACTTGGGTCCTTTGTGAGTGACGGTCCCAGGCACCACTGCTTCTCAATCTGAAAATTTTATTGCGTTGGATGCTATAGAAATGTCTCTGGACTATGAATAGCTCCTTTCCTCCACAGGGCAGATGCATCATTCACTGCTAAATTAAGACTTGGTGTCCAGGTTGTTGGGCTTTTGTTTGTCTCCTACAAGTAGACCATTTATTTGTGTGGCTGGGAATGTTAATAAGTCATAGAATCATAGAGTCATAGAATGGTTAGAGTTGGAAGGGACCTCAAAGATCATCTAGTTCCAACCCCCCTGCCATGGGCAGGGACACCCTCATCCACACCTCCTCCACCGGGTTGCCCAAAGCCTCATCCAACCTGGCCTTGAACACTTCCAGGGATGGGACATCTACAACTTCTCTGGGCAACCTGTTCCAGTGCCTCACCACCCTCTGAGTGAAAAATTTCTTCCTTATATCTAATCTAAATCTGCCCTCTTTCAGTTTAAATCCATTGCCCCTTGTCCTGTCACTACACGCCCTTGTAAAAAGTAGTCCCTGGGTTGCTTCTCCTTGCAATGCTGTAGAGAAAACTCGAGTTTTCTGTTTATAGAGGCTTCTGAATGAACTAGGAAATCTCTACAATGAGTAGCCCAAGGGGATGCAAGCTAATCGTTCACTAGTAGCTGCTGGTGAGCTAGGAAAAGTCAGCAACTATTTGGAAAATAATTTGTAAAACTTTTGCTTCCCTCCACCCCCATCTCCATGGGTGCCCAAGGTGAAAATCCCCTGCACTATAAATGCTGAGGAATAGATTTGTGCACAGTGTCTGTCTTCTTTTCATTACTTTTGCTTGGCCACGTCTTCCTTGAGAGGGTGTATGAGCCCTTTACAGTCATGACTATGTATGCTCTCCCTGCTTCCTAAGGTATGGGTGTGTTTTTACTGAGATATGTAAAAATAGGATTATTATTCTTCAGCTTATTTATCCCTCTCAAGCAGAGTGTTTCTTTAAATCAAGTGAACATCTTTAGGGATATCTTAAACTGTGGTATTTTAACGTATGTGTTCATTAATTTTGATGCTGTTCAGTAAAAGTCTAAGAGGTTTCCAATTCACACCAGTGCTACCCTCTGGCTGTGTTATGCTGAGGCATGAAGTGGAGGAAGAGATGCCAAAGGACGTGTACGAGCCTGTATAAGTTGCTGTAGGTCTGGTGACTTTGAGAAGGTACACTGATTTACACCGGTCACGGGTCTGCCCTCACTTCCCATTTGCGTTAATGGGATTTGTGCATCCGGCTTCCCCAATGTACCATGAGGAAAATTGGTTGTACTAAGATTAACACCAGTGTGATCATAATATCCACTGGTTGTTACAATGGATCTGTTTATCAATACACCCTAGACACGTTCAATATTGTTGCGTTTCGTAACAAATTACTGTAAGTTGCCGTTCTGTTTTATTCCCTTATTGCATTTTCACGGCGCATTATAGGAATGATAAAATTCCATGAGCCATAACTCCTAATGGCAGAGATGATCAATTTGACTTCTAATTTAGAAGAAAAAGCACATACACAGTATACACTTTGCCCTAGCGTGGAATAATAGTCCTGCTCGTCTTTGTGGCAACATTGGGACATTAGCACTAATGATTAGCAGTAATGGCTTTTAACAATAATTTATTTCTAGGAATTCATTGGTCTCAGAGCTAGTGCCAACCATATCATAGAAGCATGTAAGAATGTGCATCTTTCAATATGTCTATAATTCAGAGCATCCCTGACATCTTTTTAAGGCACAGGATGTAAGTTGCGCCCAAAAAGGTGAACTTGCCCACGGTCTGGTCTACCAGCGCCAGGTGAACCACGGCAGCCTGTGCGATGGCTACCTGCAAATCTCCTGCAGAAAAAAATTAATGAATGGGTGTTCAAACTTGATCTTCACCTCTAGTGAGGCTACTTGCGCTGCTCACAGCATCGTCACAGTTCTGGATTGATAGGAGGGATTTTTTTTTTCTTTTAAATAATTCTTAAAATGTTCACTGAGAAGCTGTTTGAAGTCTGACAGACCACTCGTGTGCTGGAATCTCTCCGGAGCAAAGGTAGGAGGGCTTGAATGGTTTCCTTTTTGATGACAAATCAAGGCAGATGGTACGCTGAAGCCTTCCAGTGACTCCTCGATAGCACTTAAAAGTAAATCTACCATTTGCAATCTATTGTCTATTTAAATCTGTTTAATTTACAATTAACAAGACACCTCTTACTCTCTCAACTTAATTAAAGAGCTACTGACTCTTTAGAAGGATTGAAATGCAATAAAGAAGATAACCTAGTTAGGGTATAATTAAGGGAATTTACGTAAGTAATAAACATGGTATTGCTGCCTTCTAAAAAAATTACCCTGAGCTTGTGTTAATTTTAAAAAACCTTTATATTAAAATAAGTGTTCAGACATTTAATTAGCATAAAGCAAGATAGTTATGGTGAATTAATTATATGTAATTTCCTTTAAATAACCATTGAAAGCATGACATACCAAATGGCCTTTGTGTGATCTGTCAGCAAGCCAGGTTTTAACCTCTGCATCTCGGATTAACCCCTTCTGGGCTGATGCTGATTTCAGCTAAAGCCGACAGGTGCCTACCTTACGTCCTTCAGAGAGGCAAGTTGAAAAGTGATTAGAAGTATGAAGTAAAAATGATCTCCTTGTTTAAACACTCTCTCGACCTTGGGTTAAAAACAAAGCATTCATTTTCCAGGATTCTGGCTGGAGCAGAAAATAAGAGAAAGAGCATCATTGCTGTGCACTTGTGGGAAGTACTTGTTTTGTTCTGAATGTTGTAAGCCCAGTAAGCATAGCTGCATGGGCTTATAATAAAACAGAAAATATTCTTATTAAGTAACAGGATTTTGATGCCAGTCTTAGCAGGGGTACCTGCCGTGTGTTTTAAGACGCGATCTACGGTTCACTTTGAAATTTGTTTTTTTTAAGGAGGGGATAAGGAGTCCAAGCATTGACAAGGGAATACTTGGTGCAGAGGTGAGCCTGCAAGGTGCTCACTCATGCCACAGGAGAGCGTGGTGGCTCCTTTTGGTCATGGCTTGTGCTGCACAAATCCCTAAAGCACTCCAGCTGGGTTTCTTGCAGCTCAGCTTCTTTTCATGCCAGTGGGTTTCCAGCTGGCTGCTTGATCAGTGGTGTATGAAAGTGTGCTCCTGAAGCTGCTTCACCACCACAAATGGTGATTCACTCCTCAATTGCACATGTGCTTTGCTGGATGCAGAGTACGCACCATTTATTGTGCGTAGGGACAACAGAGAGAAAGATATTTCAGAGTGAAGTAACAAGTGTTGCTGAAGGGCAAACTTTCAGGGTACCTTGGTGGTGTGAAGGACAGGATCATGTTGTCTGAGTGGAAAACGTGTCCTTCTTGTGTGTACTCAAAAGGGAGACCTTAGAGATATTTTCCTTCCTGAAAGAAGAAATGAGATCTCTGTTAAGAGAAGTATTCAAAACCTGTTTATATACAACATGAATGTCTATCTGTATTTCAGGTCTGTCTAGTGCCCCGTTAGCAAACCAAAGTTTTTTGAGGCATATGGGACTTGATATTGCCCAACTTGTGAGATTCTGACTGGATCTGTCAGAGCTTTCTCTTCAACTTTCCACGTTCGACAAGAAACTTGTCCTTTCACGTATTCTTTTTCAAAGGGATGCATTTCTACTTGTCTGGCTTAAGGTGGAAAGTTTGAAACATAGAATCATAGAATGGTTTGAGTTGGAAGGGACCTCAAAGATCATCTAGTTCCAAACCCCCTGCCATGGGCAAGGACACCCTCCACTACACCAGGTTGCCCAAAGCCTCATCCAACCTGGCCTTGAACACTGCCAGGGATGGGGCATCTACAACTTCTCTGGGCAACCTGTGCCAGTGCCTCACCACCCTCTGAGTGGAAAATTTCTTCCTTAGATCTAATCAAAATCTGCCCTCTTTCAGTTTAAAGCCATTGCCCCTTGTCCTATCACTACACGCCCTTGGAAAAAGCCCCTCTCCAGCTTTCCTGTAGCCCCTTTAGGTACTGGAAGGCTGCAATAAGATCACCCCGGAGCCTTCTCTTCTGCAGGCTGAACAGCCCCAACTCTCTCAGCCTGTCTCCATAGCAGAGGTGCTCCAGCCCTCGGATCATCTTCGTGGCCTCCTCTGGACCCGCTCCAGCAGCTCCATGTCCTTCTTGTGTTGGAAACAGCAGCAAGTACATCCAAACCCCACTCTTTTGGCTCATGTCATTAGACTGGGGGTGAAGGCAACACAGCTACGCATTTAAACGATTTGACCGCGGCAGCTCGGGCCGGCAGAGCTGGTGACAGAACGGCAGACGCTTTCTGATTAAACACAAAAAAAACCTCCCCCACAAATCACATTAAGCTCTTCTTTGCATTTTGAAAGGCAATATGTGCTTTTTCACCTGCCATGACTGTCAGCTGGCGCGTGCTGCCTCTAACCAAGCTGACATCTGCAAATTCATGATCCGTGCCTCCGCTTCCGCGCGGAGCATCGCAGCCCACCAGCCCTTTTCCCTTCTCCAAAGAGCCCTTGCCTTGCTTGCTGACCGCACCGTGGGGGAAATGAAGACTTCCCCAGGAAGGTTCATACTCTGCATCTGCTGTTAGGGACTTCAGCGACGCCTGGTTTTAATTTTGGAGTTATTTCATTTTTTCAGGGAGCCGATACAGCTACGTACTTTTGAACTGAGTACACAATGTTTCTATTTCTACCCTAAACTACAGTCAGATGGTAATTCATCTGTTTCTGTGCATCGACACCTAAAAAAAACTGCAGAACAAATGCTTCATTGCTGTATTCAAACTAATAATCTTGGCTGACTGTCCCATTTTATTTGGAGGCTGAAGTGCCTTTGGATCGGACGGGATATTTAGAGACCATCAGGACCAAACCACCAAGGCTTCTGTCGGTGCGGTGACATCGTTTCGTTAGATGTGGGACTTGGAATACATTTGCATGCCTCGTAGCGATGTAACGAAAGATGACAGATTAATTAACTGCTGGAGTTGGGCCAAGCCCAGGACACGGTGGCCTAGCAGGTGCCCCGTTCCCCACGCAATAGATCGTGTTTGTTCATGCACTCACAAACTCATTAGGCTCAACCTGAGTTATTTGGGTAATTGCTGTTGCATTGTTTGGGTGAGCTTGTGTGCAGAAGACATTTGTGGGGGTGGCAGGCTGCAGGGGCTGCAAAAGTTGTTTGGTTGAAGGAGATTAATCCAACAGGGAGCGTAATAGTGACAAAACCCAAGGAGAGGTGTCCTAGGCTTGTGTTTCTCTGCACAGCCATGCCTGTTTGGTACAGAGGTGCCTCCAGCAAGGAGACACAGGGACTTTTCCTCCATGCTGTGGTATGGAGGACAAATAGTTTTTTTTCAGTGGGCTAAAGGGTTAGGAGGTGCTACTTGGACCCTCTTTCACCTCTCTGCCGTGGTCTTGGAGGATTTCAATATTTATTACTCAGGCTTGGGTGCTTGGTCTGCTTTTCTGCCTGCTCCAACTTTGTTGTGGAGACTGCCCACTGCAATGGAGGGTGTCACTGGTAGGAATTGTTTACAAAGAGGAGGAGAATAATTTTTTTTTTTTTTTTTTTTTAAAGAGAACATTGTTCCTCCAGTCAGATGTTTATTTAGTGGCTGCATATCAATTATCTGTTTGAACAGGTTTCATTACAGAAAGTGCAAAACCCCTGAGCACATTTTAAAATATGCTAATCCTTACTTAGGCAGGAAATGGAAAAGGCTCATTTACAGTTTAATTTCTAATCCATGTGGGTTGCCACGTTGTATGCTGGGACATAAATAGAAAAGCTGAAGTGGAGCGGACAGCTCGCTCACAATAAACAGGTGCTGCTTTGCTTTTTCTGCTTACCCACTCTGATCATATGTCAAAGCATGAGCTGCAAAATGGTGAGCACAAACTCCGCCAAAACCATTTATTCTGTGCTTTTCCTTTTGAGAGGTAACATATGGGCAAGAGCTTGTAAATCAACACTGATGAGGAGGGAACGAACAGGTTCTTTTCCAAAGTGGTGAGCACCCGCACAAAGAGCTGTTACAGCCCTTTTCTTTGGCCGGTGATGTTAATCGAACAGGATCAGCAGGCAGCCCCACAAAACACCCAAGAAAAGCAAAATCACCTTCCCCACTCCAGGTCCCTTCCACTGCTGCAAATGCACTGGGACAAAGAAAGTTCTTCCTTTCTCTTTTGTCTCAGTTTTCTTATTCTTCTTCTAAAAAAGCTGAGTTGCACAAATGAGCTCCCCCACCAACTTTTCCCCTTTAATAGTCTGTACCATTAATGGAACCAACTAATCCCTCTGGTTAAATATTTATTTGGGCAAGGCCACCAATTCTGCTGCCAGGCCTCCCATATCAGTGTTTAATCAGTTGCCTGATGCTGTTGTTTTCTGGATGAAACAAATACTATCCCCTATAATTTCAGAGCCGGGCTGTGGGTTCTTCCCCTTTGAGATTGCTGGACTCAACAAACTTGCAAGTGCGAATCCTTCTTGAAATACCTGGCTCTGCACGTGTTTGAAAATCAGGAGGGGAAGATGTGTTTGGAACCTGAGAGGGTAAATCCAGCTGTGACTGGAGCTGCAGTGGCAGCCCTGAGGCAAGGGGTGCCCAAAAAGGAGCACCCTTTTTGCAGGACTGTTGCCAACACAGCTCTAGTAGGGCGGTGACAGATATTCGAAGCGATGGGACGGAGTGTATTTGATATAGAGCAGCAGAGTTTAATTATGGACAAGAATCAAATTGATATTCATAGGGTGCTAAATAAATAATGTGTATGCACTCACAGGGAAGGACAAGAACATTTTTCTGAAGTGAAAGAAATAAAATCAGCAAAACAGAAATTAAAAATGGATCTATTTAGCAGAGCTTCTGGTTACATGACGAATGCATCAGTTCGTGGGCTCGATCTTTCTGTTTCTCAAGGAGTCGTTTGTGCCTGGGCTAAAAGGCTTTGAAACGGGCTGGGGTCACATTTCTCATCCTCTGATCCCTACTCTGAGATTTCCAGCTAACATTTTTTCTCCTTAGGGGGTGAATTGAGCTTTGGGAGGCTCAGCAGCAGCAAAGAGCTAAAAGGACAAGGAGGAAACGGGGGACTTGATTTGATGGTGATGGAGATAGAAAGAAAAATGGGGCAGTATTTTTCCTGGTTGGTCAAGCTCAGGGTACAAGCCAGCACGCACCTACTCAGCAGGAGGACCTTTAATATGGATTAGCTTTTAGTTAGACCTTCTCAAAAAAAGCTGAGCAGTTCGCATAGGAGGATCAATGTATCAGTACAACAGCTGCTTTTTTATTTTCCTAATTTCATCAAATGTCTCCTAAATAGTTGGTGCTTCTGACAAAGCTCCTCTCTGAAATGTGCATGTTTCTTCAAGATAAGTCTCAATTTTCACATATAACCTGGTATTTCTTGTATGTGCAGCTACAAACATGAGCTTGAAAACAGGAAAATATTATCTGAAATGAGAAAATGAATGCGAAAACCAGCATGTTATACTTTCAACAAAATGATTTAACTTTTACACTTGGGTTTGGGGAACGGATCTGGGGGCTTGCCTCACAATGTTTTTAATGCGTGGTGCTATCAATGTTCTGTTAAAAAAATGAGACAAGTGGCAAAGGCTGACAGAAACCAGCAGCTTGGATGCATCAAGGACTTGGGTGACTTCTATTTGTCCACTGAGCACCTTTGCATGCCTCAAAATGGCTTATTCTCAACTATAACTGAGATGGTGCTCTGCTACGGACTGAGCAGCGTGCATTTCTAGAGGAGGGACACCTCCCTCAAAAAGTGTATATATGTATATATTTTAAAAAAAAAATTATATGCATATACAAAGGGGGCCTTAGGTCATGCTTGGTGTAGCCATAGCCCAGTGAGGCAGCTCCGAGGTTTTCCTCTGCTTCTTTTCATCCCTGCATTCAGCAGCCGCTGCCCCAGCATCTGGGGAGAGGCCTGAAAAATGCTGCCTTGGCAGAGGAGATTTTGACGAGCATGGCAAAATTCATTTTTAATTAATTTTCCTCTTGTTTAAAGGAAACACGGGGAATGTAGCGTGGAAGAACAAGATCTGAAACAAATTGCTATCTGTAGTAATAACAATTTTTCTCTTAGTTTTATGCTTTTCTTAACCGTTGACTGCTGTGCCTACACAAATGTCCTTTAGCAAGAATTAAAAGGACAGGAAACAGTGTGATAAAGACATAGTTTTATTTTCAAGTGATCTAGGAGGTTTTTCAAAGTTTTCCAGGAGATGTCAGCAGTACTTTAAAACTTTCATTTTCTGTGATGGAGATTTCTGCACAAGTTATTCTTCTAAAATAAATAAAAGGAAGAATCCTATGCTAAGGAAATAGCAAATGTCCTCATCCAATCCCACCTCAGAGGAGATGGGTGGCTTGAACTGGGTTTGTAAGCCTTTGGGCATTGCATATTTTGGCAGGATTTCTTACCACTGGAGTCGTGGCCAGTGGACTGTGTTGGTGTTGTTTCCCTTTCGGTGTTGTTGGTAAGTGTCAGCCCTGCAGCTGGCTCTGGAGATCTTCTTGTAAGTCATGGGACTTGGCAACTTCCAAGTCCAACAGAACCCCAGCTTTCATGACCACAAAGCAAGTTTTTGCTCAGGTCCTCTGAGAAAAGCCTTGAAAATATGACCCAGTGCAAATAAATCAAAAGGTGCTTAAAGTAATCTGAAATACTTTTTTTTTTTAATTGTTATTATTATTAAAAACCTCATGGTGATGTGTTTTCAGGATTGGAAGTACTGCTTTATAGCCGAGGGGAGAAACAGCTCTATTTATACTTCTCTTTCATTGTCCACAGTTGGCTTTCATAGGAGCTGTCGGGATAATCTGGTCCAGGCCCTTGGCTGGTGTAAGCTGGCAGAGCTCAGCAGGCTTCACAGAGGCTGAGCCAAGTTATACTGGTTTAGAAGCCAGGAAAATAATCATAACAACATAGAGAGCACTTTTCACCTGAGGATCAGAAAGCAGACAGGGAAGCCCATGGAATCGTCATGGCACGTAGTCTCCAAGGGAGAGCGTTACTGGAGGCGTCTGTTCAGTATCACGCAACTTTTTTGTGATAATAAAAAAAAAGGGTGTGGGAGGATGTGCAGCCCTAATATAGCACAACTGGGAACATGAAATGCTGTCCTTCAAATCCTGCTGCTGGCTGATGCAGCAACGTCAGTGAAAGATATAGGTGGCAATATAGGTGATGTCGCCAGTCTCAGTGTTTTCGGTCTGTTTTCACACGGCTAATTACTAAAGAAAAAGGATAATCAGAGAAATAAAAGCTTGAAGACATTTCATTTCAGAGCTCGCTGTGAGAAAGCCTTAAAAGCAAGTGTAGACATTGCAAGGAGATGGGGCTTTTCCCTTTCAAAATCCAGCAGAGTCCAATAAAATCAGGCAGATTGACAGGCACAAAGAAGTACAGTCAATTTACTTCTGAAAATGAGTATCATTGGGTTGATAGTGGGTGGATTCACTATTCACTCACTAAGGTCTGCTTTGGGGCTATCTGATCCAACTCTTCTATGTGATTGTTGATATCATCTTAAAGTATCATCGTACCGTTGCATGATTTTTCACACTGCAATAATCAAATGCTGGGATGCTCGATAAGTGCTGGGGAGAGCTTGAGCTGATGCACAGTGAGTACTGAGCTAAGAAAGCCACACTGCTGAAATGTATGTTTTCTTAAGCTCTTGCACTTGGTTCTGTCAGGGTATTCTATTAAATGATCTTTTAAAATAGGTCAGTTGGGTAAATACAATCAAGAAGTCTGCTCGTGAGTTGGATCAGCTTTAAAAAACGCACCGCACTGTTCAAACCATTAATGGCCAGCAGGGTTAGCGATGAAAAAGAAGATAAATCTGTTGTGTAGGATTGTGTGGGATGTAAGGACCTCTGCAGAGTCTCTGCCTGAGTCTTACCCCATGCTAGCAGGCTATTCACCTATCCTTTAGAAGTCTGTTCTTACTCTTTTTCTCCATTTTAATTTTAACCATTGTAGCACAGATGTTAATGGGATTATATCTACTTAGATAGGAAGCTCCTCTGGGGAGGGAATTGATCTTCTTGCTTGCCTGCATAACATCAAGCACCATCATTTGCTAAATCACATATGCTACTACACTAAGAAACCTAGTGCTGGAGAGCAAGTTGGGTGCTTAAAAATGGTCACTGGTGTATGGACCTGGAGTGGAACTGGAGCAATAGGCACCAGGTTTGGAAAACCAAGTTGCATCGGCCCAGAACTAGCAGAGCCCGGTCAAGTCCAGCTCTCTCTCACATGGGTTTTGTCGTGTCCAATAAGGGGTGAGCACTTTTGACAGCTTTCCCTCAGCAGAGACACTGCTAAGGTCTCTCTTTCCTCTCAACACCAGTTTGCAGGAAACTTGTAGGAAGCGTGTAACAGAAAGGACAAACTGGTTGAAATCAGGCAGTGGGCTCAATACATCATCA
Source organism: Tauraco erythrolophus (assembly GCF_009769465.1). NCBI lineage: Eukaryota > Metazoa > Chordata > Aves > Musophagiformes > Musophagidae > Tauraco > Tauraco erythrolophus. The sequence goes on from NC_141469.1 coordinate 82,779,181, forward strand.
CTGCACATGTGTAAGCTTTGTTGCCCTAAAAGCTCGAGTTCATTAGATATAGAATCATAGAATCATAGAATGGTTCGGGTTGGAAGGGACCTTAAAGATCATCTAGTTCCAACCCCCCTGCCATGGGCAGGGAAACCCTCCACTACACCAGGTTGCCCAAAGCCTCATCCAACCTGGCCTTGAACACTTCCAGGGATGGGGCATCTACAGCTTCTCTGGGCAACCTGTTCCAGTGCCTCACCACTCTCACAGTGAAAAATTTCTTTCTTATATCTAATGTAAATCTCCCCTCTTTCAGTTTAAAGCCATTGCCCCTTGTCCTGTCACTACATGCCCTTGGAAAAAGCCCCTCCCCAGCTTTCCTGTAGCCCCTTTAGGTACTGGAAGGCTGCAATAAGATCACCCTGGAGCCTTCTCTTCTCCAGGCTGAACAGCCCCAACTCTCTCAGCCTGTCTCCATAGCAGAGGTGCTCCAGCCCTCGGATCATCATCGTGGCCTCCTCTGGACCCGCTCCAGCAGCTCCATGTCCTTCTTGTGTTGGGGACTCCAGAGCTGAACGCAGTATTCTCAGCTGAGAAGACACCTAAAAGGAGGAGGAGAAGAAGACAGTGAAGAAGGATAAAACTCAATGCTAAGATGTACATTAATGGGTTCATAAGGGCAAACAGAGTAACTGTGTGAGAGTAGGGCTGCAAGGGGCGTTTTGGGGAGGTTGCAGGAGGGACCTGGTCCAGTACAGGGATGCCCATCCCTCATCCCTGGCTAGGCTTTAATCCTGCTTTGCAACTGCACTCTGCCCCTTGGCTGGGGCATTAGAGAAGAAGGGATCTTTTATTTTCTTTTTTCTTTCTTTCTTTTTTCTTTTTCCATTTCTGGCTATCCTTTCTGGAGCATTTCCTCCCCACCTGCCTCGGCCGTGCTCGGCTCCAACACGCCTGCGTGCCGCGATGCCCTGAGCCGTGCTTAACGTGTCCCCAGGAAACCTGGCCCCCCCCAGCCCACCGGGGGCCAAATTTCACGGCATCTCCCTATTAGCTTATTTTGATGTTTTTATCTTTCCGTGATCGGGAACCATTCTCTGCAGCCAAAACAGACACTTTCCCAACGACGCGGAGTGAATTTTTAGCTCTCCTCTGAGGACTTCAATAAAAGATGAGGCCGCTCGCCGCGCTGACTGGCTGGAGCGCTGTCACATCTCCGGCGGCTCCTGCCTTTTGCTGGAAGTTTACACTTGTATGAACATCGGCTCGGCTGCCCGGCGTTGCTGTAAGTGAAGGTTTGCACGCAAACATGGCCTCCACGAAAGCCACCTCGGGCGAAAGCACTTCCCGCGCCAGCAAAATGCAGCGTGACACGGGGTCTCCGGTGGGTAACGGCGCCAGCGGTTTGGCAGTGGCTCATGTTTCAGTCATGAGGGATGGGGGGTCCCTTCCCTCCCACTTTCCCCCCCAACAGGGAGCGTTTGCTCAAAGGCACCCGGAGCGGGTCGCCCGTGATCTCTGGTGAGGGGCACATCGCCGCAGCAAGGTTTTGCCCAGCTGTAGGAGCACACGTTGAAGGTTTGATGCACGCAAACCTTGCTCTCTGCAAAACACCACGGAGGTCCTGTCCCTCTCCTTCAACCTCCTGAGCTCCCACCTTCACTTGCTCCAGCTATGCAGGACTCAAATGCAAATAAAACTGCCAGTTTTCTCCTGGAGCCTTGGAGGTACAGAAGGTCTGTGGGTCATTCAACCCCCCGCTTCTCCTTCTGAAGCTGAAATGACTGAAAATCCATAGGAAATACCAAAATGATGGGGAGGGAATAATAAATCAGGTTCGTTTTTGCACCTGCTGAAGCCTCCTGGGTTTTATTCATGAGGCTAATGCTTCTGTCTCACTGCCCTTAATTATGGGTTGGGAAACTCCTCGTTGCTTTGGGGCCACCCCTGCTCTGCGGTAGCACCCAGATTAAGTGCTGGAAATGTCCCTGGGGTGCTGAAGCTCTCCTCAGCATGTGGATTTTTGCCCAGAGCATGTGATATCCAGGTGAAATGATGGGGATCCTGCATGCCATGAAAACACACCTTCTGGCTTCACCCAAGTTGTGTATTTTATGGGAAGTGTTTGTGGAGATGAGGACAGGTGAGAAGGCTCCACAGTGGCTTGGGTCAGAGATGCACGTGAAAAGGGCACCGTGGAGGGAAAAACCACTGTCATGGGAAAGTTCTGTGAAGTTTCTGTGAAGTATTCTGTGAATACTCTGAGGTATTTCAGTACTGATGCACCCAAAATGGAGAGTAATTATATCTATGTGCCGTTTAGTAATTCTTACACTTCCTACACGTGCTTTCTGGGAACTTCAGAAACAGGCTGAGATTGTCTCGTAAACTCAGATTAGGGGAGTTTGGCTGGATAATCCTTTCCAAGGGCTGTCCCTCTTGTTTCCCTGTGCCATGCAGCCGTCTGCAGGAGAAGGCCTGGTGGATGCAAATCTGGGAGACACTTTTGAATCTGATGCTGAAGCAGGTCATCAAAGGAGGAATGCTGGAAATTTTCAGGAGCTGAGACCTGGTGAGTTTTAGGAGGCTGCAGGGCAAGGGAGCCACGGGAAGGGAGAGGGACACTCGCAGCAAAGAGGCTGCTAAGAGGGAAATGATTACTTTTGTGATATATATTTGCAGGAGGACTGACTTTTACAGCATCTTCTTGGCCAAATATTTAATTTTTCTTTAGCGGCTTATTCTTCCGCGGCTGTCTGCACTGCAGCAAAGCACGTGGGAAAATGCCACTGCTGAAAATGAGAGTTGATAGAAGAGAAACTTTTCAAAAGCAGGCGGCTCCTTGGGTTCCCAGGACCCACTGAGTTTTCAGGCAGGTTTATTCAGAAGCTTTTGAAAAATTATTGAAAGTCTCTCCTCTCTCATTATTGCGGACTCCCCAGCAGGTAGCTGAGGCTCCTGTAATCCTTAAATCAAATATGACAGCTTCTCTTCTGTATTGGTTTTCATTTTCTCACTGACTTCAGGGTGGGTATTTCTCTTCCTCCTTGTTACCAGGGGACTGACAGTAACTATTTTAAAAGAAACGGCCAATATGGTCTGTTTTTGTATTAGGGCATGCCAGCTAATGCCGATCGCTGCAGCTATGGGTAATTCTGCAGGTTAAAAAGGTAGTGCTTTGAAGGGGAAAGCCAGAGCCATGCTACATGCAGTAGTATTCTTCATGGCTGTTTGCCTTCTGTTTTCCAAAAGCTCCTCCATAAAGTCAACGCTTGGCATTAAAAGCCATCTTAAGATATCAGACTGAAGTGTGTAAGGAAAAAGCCAATAACTTCCAGTAACACATTTTCATTAACCTGGAACTAAAATAATCCACTGCAAAATAGTGGAATGTTTCCTTGGAGCCTTTTTTTTTTTTTTTACCTTTCCATACCCATTTTCTCAAGCAGTTTAATCAGGCAAAAGCTTCCTTTATCATTCGACTTTTTTTGATTCCTCCCGTGGTTCCTGACGTTTTGGGAAATCGCTCATTTGAAGTGTTGCAAAGAAAGTGCTGTCAGTTATTTATCAGGTTTAATGCCATGATTTGGGAAAACTGACCTTGATTTACTTGTGGCATTAGAGACTTCATCAAAGGAATGAACGAGCATTTTTCGATAGCACCATCAAGTAAGAGCAGCAAAGCCTCTCAGTCACTTTTTCCAGTTAGTGTACTTGAAAAAGTAGGCAAAAATATTAATTGGATTGGTGATTATATTGATAAATCCAGAGGGGTTTTCAATGCCTTGCCCTGATGAGTTAATATTTACTCATTAACACTGGTATTTAAAAAGAGCTCCATTGCACTACTTCTTTCCCATATAGCACTGTCCAAACCAAATAACCAGCACAGGAATTGAGAGATGGTCAGAACCTGGTGCTGTGAGAAGAGGTGTGGCGGGGGAACTAAACAAAAAGGCAATTATTTCGTTTTCAAACCTTTGTTTAAATAAAGTATCCTGATGGGAAGCTCCGCAGGACGCGGTAAGAATCATCGTTTGGGGTCTGGGAGGGCGAGCGCCGCCGCCAAATATTTCTTTCCCCCCTTAATCCCTTTGGGAATTCTCATGTGCTTAAAATGAGGTGCCTGCTTGAGTACCTTCCCCAGTCAGAACCACGGCCGCCAAATAATGATGATGTTGGTAGCAAATGCAGCAGGAAATAAGCTGAAGATCAGGAGCGTTCGGCACCCCGTGGCTACACCGGGCATTTGCGCGTAATTTTTACGACTTCGTCCTGCTCCCCACATCCCCCCTCCACATGAAACCTTTGGGCAGAATCCCGCTTTCCTTTCCCCTAAATAATCATTCCAGCATATGAGGTGACTTTTAAAGGCAGGAGAAAAAAATATAAAGACACATCTAAAGTCTGCTTCTCCGTCGCGCTCGCTGATTAGGAACTGGAGAGGCTCAAGAGGTGCTCACAAAGGGCTGATCACAAAGTCAGGGAAAACGAGCCACTCTGCACCTTCGGACCGTGCCCCTAATAGCTTTGCACGTTTTTTTTTCTCGGAAGAACTCGCTGAACTGGCTGCTTATTCTGGGAAGATCCTTTGGGAGGTTACAGGTATTTTTAAGAACCGTTCCCTACGTGCTCAATGTGAGCAAATATTTTAGAGCTCCGCTTTGGCAGTTGTAAGAAAACACAGCTCTGGCGTCGCTGCACAGAAAGAATCTGGATGTTTCACCAGTAGAATAAAAGGAGTGGGTTTCTTCTAGATGTTTATAACCACTGTCCTCTGTAAGAAAAACCTCTTTGCATTTTGTATTTTATAAAGAGTCTACAAAAAGCGTTTACATATTGTACTGTGTGCAGACTGAGGTAGAACGTATTCTGACTGTATTTTCTGGCCATGTTAAATACAGCTTTTGATGAAAGTCTCGGCTGTAGATGTTAAGCGGAGCAGAACAGCAACAGCAAAAACTTCAAACTCACACACTTTCAACTTTCTTCTAAGTTCTCACTTTGGAACGAAAAACCAGCAGGAAGGGCAGAGAACCAGACTGTGTTTAGTGATAACAAAAGACAACGTGGAATGTTCTCGTTCGGGCAAAAAGAGGTTAAAAAGTACCAGATTGTGGCGTAATTACCAAATTACGACATCTAATTTGTAGATTTAACTTGCTAATTATGTGTGATACATGGGTGGCGAAGGGTGAATACCAAGCACTAGCAGCCTTCCTTTTGTCTTCGGAAATTTGTTTTGATTGAGGGGAGGAAAAGGAAAAAAATCTGGCTTTGCCACATGTGACTGCACCTTATTCCCTTGTGCCAGGTGGAATAAAAAGCAACTCTACAGAGTAGTGGGCGATGTGTTCGTTTTAACAGAAATAGAGGATATGAGAGCTGTTTTGCTGGGTTTAGCTCTAAGGTTCGTACATATGCTTTTGGAAAATACATTCTTAGAGCGAAGACTAGCACCCTGAAGTTTTTATTGCCAGAGTGCAATTCCAAGGGCTGTCAGGAGTGCCAGTGTTGATATTTAAGATGAGTTCATGTGTAAGTGCCAGCCCTGTCTGCACAGACAGTCACTGCATTTTTTGCCTCCCCTTTGTAAATAAGTGTCAGTATTTGCTAGTCGATATTAAGCAGGACTATTTACCTTGTTAAAAATGGATGTTTTAGAATGAATTCTGAAGTAGGGAATGTGGCGTTCTCCCTTGCACTTGATAGGCAGGGTTAATATTCTCGCAGCTGAAGATCTGGGGACTGAAGCAAAATGCAAATGGCCACAGAGGAAAGGGCTTGAGAAAACGGCTGCGTGTGAACTTGACAGGAAGAGAAGCGAGAAGGAACGAAATGACCTACATTTTGCTAGAGCAAACCTGGTCGTTAATGAAAGGGAAGAGCACGCAGTAATTCCTGCCTTTATGCGTGTACATTTGTGATGTCCATGCCCACAGCAAAACCACAATCTGTCTTGAAATCATTCCGAGGTATTAAATAGCTCACTAGAAAAGCTGCTTCACCCATACAGCAGGCGCATTTGAGATGAATCTTCTAGGATGGCAGCAGCAGGCTTAAAAAACTCAGCCAACATCGGGAAAAAAAAAAAAAGCAGCGCTCTTTTTTTCTGCTCATGCACATATAGACGTTTTAGTTTTTAAAAGAGATGTTTCTCTGCAGCTCCTAGCTATGTTTTAGTTAAAAACAAACCAACCCAAACCAAAAAAACACAGCCCAATCCAAACCCGGCAACTATTTCTATTTGAATGTCAATTTTAAGATGTTGCAGCCATTCGAGGTGGGGGGGAGGTGTTGCAGCACGCGCTGATTAATCATTAGTAATAACACAATGCACTCAAACGAAACCCTCTTCAAATCAATAGCAATCCTGATGCAAGACAGATTTAAAGAGCTGCACATTTCACCTAAGAAGAACTGTACTTTACCTTGGAGATCAGGGGAACTGTTACACTAAGCTTGGTTGCATTAATAATAATAATTACATGTTGAATTAAATACGTTCTACCCCACATAAGGCACATTGCAGCAGTAGAACCTTCGTTAATAAGAAATGCAGAACTGTGTTGCATGGCAGAATGAGAACTGAACGGGGATTACAAAGTCACTATTTTGTTTGCAGGTTGTCCTGATTCTGCTGTTATTTTTCCTCCCCCAACTTCAAACTCTTAAAGGAAACCGATTAGGCCGGTATTTATTGTTCCTGAGAACAGGAGTTACAAGCCATATTGTTGTACCTTGGAAATTAAACCAACTTATAGTTTAAAGCACACGTGGGAGGACCGATACAGTAATTAAGGGACATTCCAGTCATCCGCAGCAATCTTTATTTCAGGGAACTGTATCCATTGTCAAAAGCCTAAGAAATAAACATGTATAGTTTAAGAGAATAGGTGGCAAACGTGCATTCCGAAGCAGAGGAAAGGCTCAAATTAAAATGTCATAGCCAGACAGGCAAATGCAGGGTTTCCAGCATGCTCTTGTAATTGCAGACGTGCTCTCGTGAGAGCAGATCCACTTTCTCCAGATTTACTTATTTTCTCTTTGGCCTTGTGTTTCGAGTTAGCAATACCTCAGGTCACTTTCATCCCCACAGTCAGAAGACCCTTGGGGCTGACTACACCTTGAAGAGGGTGTCCTTGCACAACAGGGGGGTATTGAACAAATATTTAAGGAAAAGGGGGAACGGAGAGCCCGGGGAAGCTATGCTGCAGGCAACTAACCTGCTGCGATCTGAGGGAGCATCCTGTGCGATTCCTGCCTTTCCCGTTTTATTTACAGGCTGCGGATTTCAAAGTGTGAACTGCCCCGGCTAAACGCTTTCATTCGGCCACTTATGTGAGATGATGGTCTCACAGTAGGGACAGTGGGTAGTAAATGTCAGCAATAATAACAGTAATAACTGATAACAACAAAACCAACAACAATAATAATGGTAACGATAATGATAATAGCAAGAATAAGAATAATGACAATAATAATAATAATAATGCAGCTGCAGAGATAGGTCCCAGCCCTCCAGCCAGCTGGCCATAAGGATAAGAGGCCGTTGTGGAGCTGCCACCCTCGGACACTTCAGTGTTCAGGCCATTTGTTGGTCAGACATTGAGAAGCAGGGGTTTGCCAGGACTCTTTTTCTTCCCTCTCCGCACACACGCGCCCACTTTGCCAATTGCATAACCACATACACAGCATTTCAGTACAGATTTCATATGGAGCTTGAACCTGTTGGAAATGCAGCTCAGGGCTTCTGTTTTCCCTAGGATTTCTCTGAAACCTGTCCCATAGAATCATAGAATCATAGAATGGTTCGGGTTGGAAGGGACCTCAAAGATCATCTAGTTCCAACCCCCCTGCCATGGGCAGAGAAATCCTCCACCACACCAGGTTGTCCAAAGCCTCATCCAACCTGGCCTTCAACACTTCCAGGGAGGTAGAGGAAGAGAATCAGAAAGACTTTCTAGTGTTTGAGTTGCATGTGTAGATACCTTCAGCTCTCCATTTTTCCTGGCTCATATTGATATCCCTGTGCAAGCTGTGTTTGCACAAGGAGGGTACACCTTTCAGGGATACCTCTTGTGTCCGACACAGAGAAAAGAGAACCATCTCCCAGACATTGTTGCTTGAGTGAGGGGAAACCTGCACTTCCAACATACGTCACAATTTTTCATTTTTTTTCCCCCCAATTTTACCTTGCATGGCTCAGCATGAGTGGAACATGTCTGATTTGATCCTAATTATTTTTTTAAAAAAATATTTTAAATCTCACATGTTGAGACAATTTACATTAATTAAACTTCAGTTGGCTTTAAAATTGTCATGTATCAATTTCAGCAGCGTTTATAGAGAAGGAGATAGATGATTTAAATCACACGCCATATGGGGCAATGCTGGGGACATTTGCTATTGTGTTAATTGCTTAAAGCTACGTTTTCTATCCCCCTTCTGAGTGAAAGACATTTGCTCTCCTGCTTACTGAGTTAGGGGAAGGATTTCCTGCTCAAATGGAGTGTGTACAGATTTCTCCCCCTCCTGCTGGCTTTCGCTCTGCTGGAAGGCTCAGCTTTCAGAGGGGCTCTGCTGCCATTAACACCAGCGTAACCACTGCCTTTGGTGGGAGGCAGAGGCAAAGGTGTCTGAGGGGTCCTCGGCTGACACAGAAAGATCCCACCAAATCCTCTTGGGGATTAAACCTGGGGAAGGCAAGAACCTGCTATCTATGAAAACGAGCAGCCTGCTTCATTGCCAAGGTGGAGAGAGGTGTGTTTTGTTGAGTCCCAGAATGAGTCTGAATTTTCCAACCCCGGCCCTGAGAGCTCTCACTGGCATCACAGTTGTGTCCTGAGGGACCAGCCCCACGAGTGATCCCCAGCCTGCTTCTGCTGCAGGTGAATTAACATTTGCAAGCTGCAGATAGTAATTTGCAGGTCTGTGTCGAGTGTTGGCAAAGTGGTGCTGGATGTGCTGCTGGGGAAGGGGCTCCAGAGGAAACCAGTGGGCTCCTATGGATGAGTTTGAACTAACAGGGGAGGTGGGTGCCACAGCTGGCCTGGGAGGAAAAGCTTCCTGGGGTGAGCTGCAAGGCAGAGAAATGTCACCTTTTTCCTAAGGTTTGCGAGTGATGTTTTTGAGTGAGCCTGCTGAATCGAGAGTGTTTTGATTTGGGGGAAATCAGACTTGAATGCCTTAACAGCTCAAAGAATATAGACTAGTGAGTAGCACCCTCTGGAGAAATCTGGGATTAGGGATCCTCTCCCTGGTGAAACGTCTCACATTTTCCTGTCTCTTTAAAAAGGTTCACATCCTTCCTGAAATAAGAGACAGAGAAGGGGTCAGATGGTTAGAGGGCAAGTATTCAGCATGCTCAGCAAAGCTTTCCTCCTTGGAGACCTCTCCAGGTGAGCACTCAAAACCTGAAGAGGCTGAAACCAGAGGGCTTAGTCCCATTCTGAATCCCTGCCAGACAGAAATCGTTGCAAAAAACCCTCCAAATACCAGCACAAATCAATTTGCCTTGCAAGACCAGAAAGCACTTGAAGGTTTCCCCACAGCTGGCTTCAAAGAAGTGGGGAAATAAAACCCAGAAAGATGTTAGGGAGGTGTCATGTACAGCTGCGTCTACTGGTTTGCAGTACGTTTCTGCTTCTGGCTGGTGCTTGGCAATATTGTAATGGGATTCTCCCATATTAATATTTTAAACGAATAAATAAATATCTGATGAGATCCTGTGGATCTCTGCAATCTTTTCATAAATTCTGCGGAAGGTAAAAAGAGAATTAAAGATAAGATTAAAACAGCCTGGGTGATGTATTTCTCTGGCATGTGGTAAAGTCTCTAGATGTTTATGCCGTGGTGTCTATGTTACAAGTGACATCTATATTAAAAAGCACGCATGTATCTATATATATATTTATATCTCTCTCTCTCTTCATAAAGGCCACGTGGCCTGTCTGTTGTCAAGGAGGGTCCTGATTTCTGCTGGAACTGTTGTAATAATAATAATAATGATAGGCTCTGGCAGCATACTGGTTTCAAAGCGTCCGTGTTTCATATAAGTAGGTTTTCACTCCATTTTAGTCTGAATCTGCTTTAGGAAATAAGCCAGCTGTATGGGGATTGGAGGTCTTTTTTTCCTTACATTTGAGGGAAATGTAATGCATTTTTTCCCTCTGGCTCTGCATTGCAGAGTCCAATTCTGGCATGAAAGGATGCTGAGCCCTTACTCGCGGTTAGCAAGAAACACTGGGCGAGAAAAGATGCTGGAAAGAAACTGCCCAATCTCCATTAATAGGAATGGAATCTCCAAGAGCCTGTCGGAAATGCTGCTGTACTCCAGGACAAATACTAATATCATTCCCAGCATTATAACTACATCATTCCACTGTTAACACAGGTCACGCCTGCTGCACTGAGTTTATTCATAGCATAAAGTCCCCAGTTTCTGCAGGACCGTGCAGGGGCCTCAGGAGTATCCCACACTGACGCGACTTCTCCTGAATCAGGAATAAAACTTGCATGGACCTTGCTGGAGCCACACACTCAGATGGCCCCTTCCCCTCTCATCTGGGTGCGCTGCAGATGGAGGATTTGGGGTTAGATTCTGCTCTGTCCCAGCTGTGAACATCTCTAGAGGTCCACAGCCCTATTCCCACTTCACCTCAGTGAATTAGGCCTTCTGAGGACAACCTCTGCATCTTAAGAGTTTCCCCAAATCCAGTCAGGTGTGAACTAAAAAAAAAAACTTGTTTCATCTGTGAATGAAATGCACATTTTCAGTTTTCTGCACAGAAAAAAATACATCCATCTTTCTCTGTTGTAGAGCACACCATGAGTTTGTAGGGGACTGAGGGAGAAGGCTGGGTAACCCCCCTAAACTTCTATATTTATTTATAGGTATTTCTGTCATGTCATCTGTGAACACTACGTGGCTGAGATTTCTTTGAGTAAATTCCACATTTATGTGCGTTATTTGTTACCTGTATCTAGCATTGAGTTTTGTTCGATATTTCTAAATGGCAAACATTTTTCTTGATGGGAAATGTACAATTGACAAACTGCTGTTGGGAAAAGCAGTGTTATTTTCACCAGGAAAACTCTTACTAGGAACAAACTATGACATTTACTCATTTTTCAAAGTGTTTCTCGCTGAAGCCTTAATAACTTCCTGCTGCATATTCTAAGTCATTCCTCAGCACGAACTGCGGCCAGGCAGTGGAAAAGTCTCGCCGTATTTTGGCCAAGTTCTGCCTTTGACCTTCAGGGACACCCAAACAGAAAGCTCCCAGCTCAGCACTGGAGCCCCACAGCCTCTGGAGCTGGAGCGAGGAGCCACGGGAGGAGATAATTGCTGTGCAGTTTCCAAAACATTTTTTCTGTGTGTGTGTGTGTACACACCACATTTTTGGCTACCTGTATTCATCAGCTTCACATTTGGAATAGGCTATTGGCTGCAAGCTAATAACCCCCTGTTCTTTAATGTTCTCTTTCTAGTTAATTAATCTATTTATGATAATAGTATGTCTCATTTTGTGCTTTCACTCTAGAGGGTGTGTTTGTATTATCCTGCTCTATAGCGTTGACCGGCCTTATTATCATTTATCATTAAAGGCAGCAGCAACACTCTGGCCTGGCCTGTCAATAATTTTTCAATTAATTGCTTAGTGGTTGCTTTTTCTGTGCTTTCGGTCTTTGCCAGTGAATACGAGGTCTTCGAGCTTTCTGTCTGACTTTTTCTTTTTTTTTTTTTTTTTAAACTTGGCAACTGTGCTTTTTTTTACGCTGAGGGATCTGAAGGCTGTGGTGTCGGGCTACGGGGAAGGCATCCAGGAGGGCAGGCAGGAAGGGTTGCCCACGTGAAGGCAGTGAGCCAGCAGTGCTTTGGGGTATCCTCCCAAGCGTACCCCTGATATAAAGCGGAGCCTGCAAGGGGCAATGTGGTGTGTCAAACAAGGGCACATGCTCGGTAACTGCAGCATATTGCTCCCAACTTCCCCTCTGCCACCGTGGCACGTGTGCTGCAAAGGACAACAGCTATTGCTCAACACATCCATGCCTTGGCTGGTTGGGCTGCTGAATTAACGCTTGCATTTGTCTACATCTCAGCCCTCTGGAGCCGTGTGCTTTCTTAAAAGAATATTAGAAAGCAGAATAGAATCATAGAATGGTTCGGGTTGGAAGGGACCTTAAAGATCAGCTAGTTCCAACCCCCCTGCCATGGGCAGGGACACCCTCCACTACACCAGGTTGCCCAAAGCCTCATCCAACCTGGCCTTGAACACTTCCAGGGATGGGGCATCCACAACTTCTCTGGGCAACCTGTTCCAGTGCCTCACCACCCTCAGAGTGAAAAATTTCTTCCTTAGATCTAATCTAAATCTGCCCTCTTTCAGTTTAAAGCCATTACCCCTTGTCCTATCACTACACGCCCTTGGAAAAACCTCCTCTCCAGCTTTCCTGTAGGCCCCCTTTAGGTACTGGAAGACTGTTAGAAGATCACCCCGGAGCCTTCTCTTCTCCAGGCTGAAAGCTGCAAAACCACTAAGTATGTATATTCAGGGGGTACCTGTGAAACAATCAGAGCTGATGATTAGTAGAAATATTTGGATTTTCTTTGTTTACAAGAGCTTCATCGTAAGTTTGACCTGCTTACCTTAAATTTATTTTTCTTTCCAGCCACATGGCTACTTGTTTCTGTCCACATTCTCCCAAGTGTTTTACTTTTAAGCAGATGCTCCTCTGGACCGCTTTCATGCCAAGTTTTGTCTTGTGTTCTTTATCGGTACAACAATATGAAATATTTAATAAGAAGTTATCACTGTGGCCAATATAAAAGATTAAATAGGTCTGTCGGCCTCAGTTCCTGAGAAGGAAACCTGGTATGCAGAAAGAGTCGGAAGAAGCAGCATCAAATACACGCTGTAGAGTCGGATCAAAACAGGAGAAGCTCTGCCTTGTGCTCAGCAGCTTCTCCCTTTGTCACACCAAAGGCAGGGCAGAAGGAACAGAGCTGTATTTCAATCTAAATCTGCTGTGTTTGAAACGAAATCTGCCTTCCCCTGCAGTAGAGGGGGCAGGAGAGCGAGCCCTTGGGCACAGGAGCTCTGCGAACGGGTTGTCACCTAGCTGGCACATCTGTGGCACATCCTGGCTCCTGCATACCCCTGGCTTTTATTTCTGCCTGGGAAATCAGCTGGTTTTTACCCCACAGTCCCCTGGCACCCTGCACAAGTGGTTTAAGTATTTTTTTTTTTTCTTTCTGTTATGCAAGGAGTGGCTAAAACTCCCTCCTCCAAAGGCGCAGTCAAAAGGAGCGCGTGTGCGTACGGCAGCTTCCTGGCATGTCTGGCAGAGGCCTCTCGGGGGATTGCTGGGCAGGAGATGGCTCGGGCAGCTTCGCACAGGCACAATGATGGTATGTCTAGACAGGAGAAATGCTGAGGCAACGTTCCTGGCAACAGCGGGGATGCCAGATAGCAGAGTACGCCCAGCCCCGCCAGGTATCGGAGCCCCTTTCCATGAGTCGCTCTCTCCGGAGCAGACATCTGCTTTTCCCAGCGTTTTTTGTTGGCCAGGAAGAGGCTTCTGCACCGGCTGTCCCAGTGGGGAAACCTCTTTATTCCCAACGTAGCTGATGCCGATGTGCTTTGTGTGTGCTGGCACGAGCGCTCATTGCCAGCCTGTGAAATAAGCAGGTTAGGAAGGGGATGACTGTTAAGAAACTACAGAACAATTTCAGTACCATGTGGCTATAATAACACTTTCATTCCTATAAAATAGTGTGTGTGACAGGTAGAGGCAGCCTCAGAGAGGACTGATAATCCCTGCAGTGTGATAAGGCACATTTTTTTTTTTCTCATTTTGCTATACATATGATGCATAGAAAGACCATAAAAAACATATTTCATTTCTCACTCTTCAGTGTAAGGCTTTTACCATCAAGACCTGTTTTTTGATCCTCCACTTACCTCTTATGTACTTACTAGCATCTTCGATGTTTTCCTTTGTGTACTAACAAACAAAAGCTGAAGTTTATGGACGACATCATTATGTTTTAAAAAGCATTAAACAAGTAAGCACTATAAAGCTATGAGGATTTAAAATTGCTGTTGTGCAAGTTGGTCTTGTATGTGCATTAAACTAGTATAACACACATTTCTTTATTTAGGCCAGCTGTGCCATTGCTGAAGTGCATCCATACCAGATTGCCAAGGGATCTCCCAGCATGCAGAGTGCCTGGTACGTACAGTGTGTGTAGAGCACATAAAGAGTGTATATAGAGTATGTAGAGAGTCTGATTAGTCAATGTTAGACATGAAGGTCTAACTCTCATCTTCTGTAAGCCAAGCTGGTCAGTATTTGGAAAAAAGCAGCCATGCCTTTGGGCACAAAAGGCTGCCTTTTTGCAGTCTGCAGCAGGAGCAGCAGATTCCAAAGCTAAATGTAAGGTGAGCGGGAGCACCCCGCTGGTGAGCTCTGCAAGCGATTAAACATCTCTACAGCAACAGGTAGCTGGTACCAACAGTGCGGAGGGGATGTTAGCAGAAGAAAGCCATGACAAAGTAGTTGTCTCCCAAGGACACAGGTAGTTTACAGTCTGGAATTGTGGTAGACAAGCAGCCTTCTGCATTTGATAATGGCTAAAAGCAGATTGTTAGACAGAGGCAGCATAGAGACACAATACTGCCGCTTCCCTCCCCTGTGCTCCAGGTAGGGAGGCACACAGCTTTCACCTGTTTTTGAGAGGAAGGATATCCCTTCCCAGCAATTCAAGGCTTGAGCAGTCAGCACTGTAGTTGTTAGTTACAAATACAAGCAGGGGAGCAGCTGTGCCACGTTCATCCCAGCTACCAAGGACTGATGAGAAGCAAAATTATCTGTAAAAGGGGAGAATGAAGGTTGCTGCGTATTCTTTCTGGTTTTTACCTCCTTCTATTGGTGTGCGTAGTGAAATCTGTCTTTATCACCCCATCTGCCTGTAGAGATGGTGCAGCAGAAAGCAAAAGTTGTGTGCTAGCTCGTCAGAGGCTTAAAAAGCCAAGGATGAAGAGGAAGCATTGCTGCCAAGATGGCTTTCTGTAACGGCCAGGAGGGTCATGCTGCCACATGACCCCGGGCTAAGACAGCAAGTCAGTGCCTGGCCAGGCTGTTTCACTCTCATGGGGAAGTGAGGTCTATCAGAAGTCTAGAAGCTGCAAGGATGTTGCTTGCTGTGGGTCTGGTCTGGTCCATAAAATGCCATGGGTCTGGTCTGGTCCATAACATGCCATGGTCACACACTGGTTTTGGAGGCCATCCTGCTTCCTTGACTACCCAGCCCTTGGGGGTAGTTGCTCCCTGCCTAGCTGCATCAGTTATTTTTTTCCCCTCAAGAGTCCATGGGAAGAGAATTGAAGAATAGAGGCTTGATTATGTATTTCAAAGAAATCCATTTATATTTTGCATGAAAGTTTTCTTATTTTTGTAAAAAAAAAAACAACCCTCCTTCCCCCTCCCCTTTTAAAATCTCAACCATATTCTGCTGCTTCTAGACGAATTTCGCATTTTAAAAGTAGTGCTTTGAAATTAACTGTATATTCAAATAACCCCTTCCTCACTCAGGAGCTCTTGAATTTTTTGAAAACTAAAGAGAACTCAAAGGGTGTTGGCAAGTGCATTTCTCCAAAATGGTCCCATGGTGCAGATTTGGAAGCATTTATGAGCTGTTTTGATAATCCCGCTATTGAGCTACTTTATAACTCTGGGTTCCAAAATACTTCCCTGACTCTGGCCCAAGTCACTTCAAAAGCAGAATTTAGGCACTTAAATCATAAATCATTAGGAGAAAAAAGTCCTACTGGTAGAGTGTAAGCCCTTTTGAGAGTACGACTCCGGGTCTTTGGCAGCAAGTCCGTAGAACCCACATGTCAGACAACAAAGCAGGTTTTGCTAACAAGAAAATCCCCTCAACTTCAAGAATTAAACTGCCACGACACTGTACAAGTCACACGCTTTTTGCAGCAACCTGTCATCAAAGCTCAACATCTTGTTCAGGTCTTGCACACCGGGAAACAGTTGCCCACGTAACCCAGACGCCGCACAGGCGTCCCTCTAGAAAGACCAAAGCGTGACGAATTTCTTCTGTGTCACATCTCGTACTGCAGAATCAAGAAAGAGTTTCAAAGTGGTGCACAAAACCAGAAGCAAAAATAATTAGTGTAGACAACTGAGATGACCTACCTAATTACACAGTAAACAAGAGATGCCTTTGCATGCACACATGGGAAAGGAGTTAGATACAGATCCTGACTTGGATTCTTCAACAGGAGAGCGTGGCTGGTTGGTTTTTGCAGGAGAAGGGGACACTGCCCAGTCAGATAACTGCAAACACGTCACCTTGTAATTCCCCACATGCCCAGCACCAAGGTTCCACCCAGAAACAGTTTAGACATTCATTTTGCCTGAACCTGAATGTCTGCTGTCACAGGGCTGGCAGATGGGAAACACGACCTGCAGGAGACAAAATGTTTTTCTGGAGAGGAAGCCACTGCTTGGCTGGGTGCAGAGCAGGGAGACTTTTCTACCCTCTGTCCGCCGCCTGCCTAAGGGATTAGCTGGAACTTCTCACCACATTGCAGATGACAAATTTACACCAAGTGTTATGATAACATCCTTTACCCATGTGTCCCCATCTTTACTCTTCCTTATGTGGCACATGATGGATGCATCCTGTTGGGATTCCTTTTCCAGTGGTTCAGGATCTGCTTTTACTTTCACATATTTACCTTGCAGGGGTTGGGGGTGAAAGTATCAATGATTTGATATTTCTCCTGTATTTGTAGTATGTGCTTGGCTTGGGGTTCCTCCCCCTCTAATTTTCCTCCACTCTTCTCCTTTGTTTGGCTAGTTGATTTGATGTGATTGTCTTTTCATTGCAGCAGGCACCTCACTGCAGAACACCTTTCCAAACTGGGAAGGCTTCCCAACAGTTATGTTCTAGCTGTTGGGTCTAGGGTCACCTCTTCAGGAGCAACCTGCAGCTGTGAGCTGGTTCTTTAATAATTTTGGTTGCACAAGGATAAGCCACACCATGCTCCAGCAGAAGCCAGTGGCACACCCAGAGCATCACACCAACCCATGTAAGGAGGGTCAGGGCCGGTACCACCCCAGACCATCCCCTGTACCCCTGCAGCTCTGCCTGAAGCACTGCCACATCCTTTTGGTGCTCGCTGAGAACAGCTCTACCACGAACCCACCACTCCCCTAGTCTCCCACCACATGGGCACAACTTGCTCCACACAGCCAGCACAGAGCCCCAGGTTGCCCACCACCATCCCAGGAATAGCAGTGCTCTGCACACCACAACAGGCCCCAGCTGCTCCTGTTCATCCAGCCAGTTCCCTGCTCCCAGCAGGGGGGAGGAGGGACAAAAGGCATTGGTTTAATGCTGGTCTTTGTTTCATTCTGTGTGAATTAGTAACTACGTTTTTGTTTCAATTGGGAGTAAGTTCATCGTCACCAGGTTGAAGCTGTTTTGCCCATGATGGAAACTGCCTGTGGGAAACCAGGCACCAGGCTGAGCTGGAGAAAGACCTGGACCCACAGGTGCACTGGAGTTACTGCCGCTTCTCTTAAAGGAGCAGGAGCCCTTACACCATTGTCCCTTGCTCCAGTGGGTCCCCTACTCACGGCGAAAGCGTGAATCCTGCCCGCTGGGGGGCAAATCCTTACCCCATCGGATTTGCCCCCAGTGCGGGCTTTACCAGCCCTGGGCTTTTAAGGAGCTGTGGCCACTCGCCCTGCCGTGGGCCATCACACAGACTGTAAATGCCTCCGGCGTGGGGCGGCACAGCGACCCGAAACGCGGCTCCGCACGGACTGAGAGGCGCAAATGCGCCTCGCCCTGTGCCCATGATTCACAACAGGCTCCGGCTCGGGCATCTCTTTTAACAAAGCACCTCCCCATCGGCGGGGGCATCCCACGGACTCTAGATGCGCACCGTGCTCAGGCTCTGGCATCTCTTCTCGACGTGGGTCCTCCACGGGCTGCGAGTGGGTCTCTGCTTGCCCCACCGAGGGCTGTTTGCAAAGGGGCTGCTGGCAAGGGGGGCTCAGCCGCGGCACACGTGGTTCCGTCCCATCTTCACTGACCTCTGATCCGTGTGGCCGTTTCTCTCAGATCTCAGTCCTGTCTGGGTGAACCCGGCCCGGTGGGCGCCCCGGCAGCGGGGCTCTCCCCGAGTTCCCCAAGCGGCTCTGCCATCCTCGACGGGGTGGGCACCGGCCCGACCAGGAGCGGGGGCCGTGCCCCCCTCCCGTCTCCTCGCCCCTGGGCACAGGCACACACCTTTCCGGTTCCTTTGTCCGATGTAAATAGGGCAATTCGCAGAGGCGCCGATTGGCTCAAGCCCCGAGGGGGATGGGAGTCCGGTGTGATGGGCAGCTTCTGCCACCCGGACCTCCCCCCCCACTTCAAACCATGACACTCTCCATCGATGGAGACCTCTTCACGCTCACCGACGGCCACCTCATCCCCTCCCACCCAATGCTGAGCCCAGAGGATCTCTGAGGTAGGTCCTGACCATACAGGCGGCTCTTCATCCCAGCTCTGTGGGCACATGAAACGGTGACCTACTGCTGCCCCGCTGCCTTGCCAGACTCTGCCCCATCATGAGCTCCTTGTTAGGGAGGTGACTGTGGGCTGGGCCAACTGGGCTGGTGCTCAGCAACGAGCTGTGCTGTGGCCACTGGCAGGAGTGAAAGCTGGAGAGATCCACAGCTGCACCATCACAGTGCCTGGGGGATTCACCCACAGCTGGTCCCATTGAGCCAGGGGAGCTGACTCATTGGAGTTGACCCCACAGCTGCTCCCACTCCCTGAGGCCAGGGGAGCTTCCTGCCAAGGAGAAAGGCCTGTGCTGGATGACTGTTGGGGTGCTGCCTCATCCTGCCTGGCTCCTGCCACCTTTGTGGGGATGGAAGCGCAGCTCCTGCTTGCTGCGGCACCAGGGGAGCTCTTGACGTGGTTGTGAATAAATTGCTGACATCACTTGATTATAAGTATCACAGTCAATATTGAGCACATGTTGAATAATCAATTTACAAGTATTTAAATAAAGTAATAAATAAATAATTCATTTAACTAATGAATTATTAGTTTACAAATATTATCACATTATTAAACACCTAATAATTAGTTACTAAATACAGAAAGTATTGTCTAAGTGTAACATGTGAAACTGAAGATGCAGTTTGGCTGTTTCCTTGCTGAAAAGTGCCTTTCTCCCTGGGGATGGAGGAGCTGGTTCAGTCCTGGGTTCATCTGCAGTGAATGAGGGCGATGGGGCTGGTGGCGTTGCCCCCACGAATTGCCAAGTGGGAATTGTGTGTGCTGGGAGACACCAGTTCTGCTCTTGAAAGGAGATGGGGAGAGAATCCCTGAGGAAGAAGGCGGGCTGCCTGTGTCATGGATGATGCTGCTGCCTGCCCTGCTCCTGGCTGGGAACAGCCCTGCCCATCCTTAAGCTAATTCCAGCTTCTGCTCGTTATAGCAGTGTGGGCTTTGACCAGGTCGTAAATCAATCCCTGTCATAACTTGTACATGAACAGTCATAACTGTACGGTGTCTGAATATGCACCAACGAGTTAATGACGATTCCAACTGTTGTGCACACCTTGGATAAAGAGTTGGGCACACGAATACGGTGCGAAAAGTGCCTTTTTGCCCAGAGACTGTCTCAGATGTGGAGTTTGATGCATGCTGGCCTCCCAGGCTTCCCACTTCTAGTGGGGGTACCTGCACCCTGCTGCCCTCCTGCCTACCTGGATCCCAATTCTACCACCCTCATCCCTGTACAAGTGGCCCCTGGGTTTGACCCCAGAAACAGCTGATTCACTCTGCTCCAACCCCCCCATCCCAACTGCAGAAGTCTGTTTCCGAGCCCCCGAAATGCAGGGCTTGGGCTCCATTTTCCAGCCCAGGAAATGCCTGACTCAGTCTGTGCTGCTGAGCCCCAAAACTAGTCCAGGAGCTGGGTCTCGACCACCACAAACACCCAGCTGAGCCCCAAACCCCTCGCCAGTGCAGGAGCCCTGGAAACGCAGCTGGGTCAGGCGGCACCACCTCCCTCTGCCCCCACGTCCTGGGGAGGCACCTGCGCACATCACAAATGGGATGCCAGCAGCTTTTGTCCACAAACCATCCACACTGGAGGTAAGGAGAACGCTGATGGAAAATGACAGCCATCACCAGTTTGCACTGGTGGGTAAATCCAATCAGCTTTTTATGGGGGCAGCTAGAAGATTGCTAGAATCGACCACGGCACTGCGCTTCATCAAAGCTCGCTATGTCTGCCTCATTCTGCAAAGGCCCTTGAGCTCTTGCAATAAAAGGTCCCACTCCCCTCACACTAGTGGTGATGGAGTCCTCTCAGACTAAAACTCAGCAGAGAAAACAGGAAGGTCTTTTGGAGTCAGTCCCAACTGGTTTTTTTTTCCCCCTTTCAGTGAGTGCCTGGTTCAGCGGGGGCTGGATGAGCCAAATACGGCTGCTACTGCAGTCTCAAAGGTGATGCTGTGTGCAACGTATTAAAGCTTTTCTTCTGCTGGTTGTTAGTGTGCAGCAGCTGAAGGACCATGAATAACCTCAGGAACTTCAAAGACAGCGAGCTGCAGATAGAGAAATATTTTTCATTATTTCCAGCACTTACTTTGTTTCCTGAGACTGCTACTTCTAGCCTGTGGCAATAAGGACTGGGCTGGGGTTTGGTTGCTGGTGTTCTCAAGTCAGGGACCATTAGCGTGGGAAGCAGCGTGAGTCATGTTTGCCATGAACACATATAGACACACAGGTTCAGAAGTTGCTTCCAGCATCTGCACGCCCATCACGATGTCGTGCCACTTGGACCTGGTAGAGATGGGGCTTTCCAGCCACACAACCCCACACCTATGTAGTAGTTTGTGCTTAGTACAGTGCTAATCTTCTAATAGATTCTCCTTTTTTTAGCCATTTTTTTCTGAAATAAAGTTGTTATTTTTTTTTCATCTGCCTTTCTTTAGCACATACAGCTGCAACATTTAGTATTTGTATGGGCTATGTAGGCTGCAGTCACGCCATGAAGTCCCACTCTAGATCCAGACTGAGCATCTGCTAATCCTCTTACCAAAGTTAATATCCCCTGTGCTTCCACGATAAGCAAGAGTGAATAGAAACTCTCAGTCTGCTCTATATCTTAAAGTTCAGGAGCGAAATTAACATACATGTATAATGAGCTATATTTAAATAATAACAACATTGTTTTTAACTGGAAAAATGTTCATGCTATTTTCCTTCTATAATGGTATCTCCATTTACCTCTGCTTTTCAAACTTCCCACGGAGTCAGACAGCCTTTGATGCTAATTCACAAACGCTCAGTGAATTCCCATCACTCCTAATCCCTCAGCCTCTCATTCTTTATAAAATGTCTTAATGCCTTCAACTAGGCCCATTAGCACTGGAAACACGAATCTCCTTGGCCCTCGGCTGTATTAAAAGGAAGCAGAAGTGAGGGCCTATTTATAGGATAATCTTGCCCGCCATCTAATCCTTTTTCATCCGGGTTTATTTCCTGTTGGTTTTGTTTTACCTCTTAAACCAGTACATTCTGGCAGCAGCCAGCTCGGAATGAGCATGTTTCTCTGACTTGTCCTGACATCTGTCACACCTCTTCCCCCTCGCACAGCTCCAGCTTTCTGATCCAGTGCCCATCGCTGCTGCTGCCCCTGGCACGGGCAGGCAGACGTGGCACCTCTCCGTTACGGGAGGGAAAGCTGCTCGTATGCCCAGCTGAGTTTAGCTCTGACACAAACGCAACCTTTCCTCCTGTTTCTTCCTGTACTTTCAGATTGGTTTAGACTTGTACAAGGGATTTTTAATTGTTAAGGGCACACGTTATGTACGGTTTATAAGCAGCTCCTGTGCTACAAGTAGGAATAAAACGATGCGGTGCTGACGTTTTTTCGTTTAAACAAATTAAAAGTCAGCTTCGACACCAATTTAGATGCCACCGGTTGAAAAATGAGTGGTTTCAAATTAACTTTAAAAGTCAGAGCTGGTGTATAAAAATCAGCCTTCCCTTCCAGATGTGAAGCAAACAAAGCCCAATCAGACTACCACACTACGTACAAAGTACACAGTTTTTATTTTGTAAAACATCATTACACTTAGTCAAGACAACACTTTGTAAGTGCTTACAGGTTGCAGCTGTGGACCCTCTTAAATGTCTAGTCTGGTGCTGATTAGTCAACACTCACTGCTTTTACTTTAAAGGAAAAAACCCTCTCTCCTACCTGTCAAGAGTTTGGGTAACTCATTGATTTCAGGGGCAGAAGGGACAATCGACTTGCTTTTCCTATTCCATTAATCTGGACCATTGTATTTTTCTAATTTGCTACTTCTCTTCACGGTTTTGCCAAGTGGTTGATTACCCTTAATTTAAAAAAAAAATAATCCCTATTTTCTAAAAGTCTCTGGGTTTGGAATCCAGATGTTGTTTCATATTACATCTTTCTTTACAGGTACCAGTCCTTTTTGTGGAGATTCTTTCGAAACAGAGACATGAGCCCATTCCTATGCTGTGTCAGCTTCCACTGCACAGCAGCCATTGCACCATGTGACAGTCATTAGACAGCTGGAATAATGTCATTTTGATTGGGCTTCTCCTTTGTTAGAAAATCATTACTTTAGCACAAGATGGTCAGATACAGATTCTGTGTGCTACAAGACAGAATTAGGTGCCTCCAAAGTGGATTATCCAGCACTGGAGTCACCCTGCTGAGGTAGCGCTCTCCCTCCGTGCCCTTCATCAAAACCCTTGTCCTCTAAAGCTGGTGGAGGAAATCCTGGTCCTGAGGCTGTGTCGTCTGGCAGAGGGATCCAACTAGATCTTTAATCCATGCATCAAATCGTGGGGTTTTCAGTTGATCACACAGTCTGAAGGTTGCCAGGCTTGCTGAAGAAGCAGTAATTCTCAGTTTTGACTTGTTTCGATGAATGCAGAGAGGTTTGGGCTTCAAATTCTTCTTAAATTTCAATGAGTCTGGAATTCTCTGTGGGTCATTTGGAATGTAAAAGCTTCTTGCAAATGAATACAAGTGCATCATATACGTATTTCAGTTGAGGAATCAGCAATGGCAGTGATGGGAGTGTTTAAACATCTGGTAAATCAGGCAAGTTTCAAACTTCAAACCAGCACTTTTCTAGATTGACATTGGTAGCAAATGCACATTGCCAGTGGTTAGCTCTTAATCACTATCAATCACCAACACTCTATTCACACAATTAGTCTTTAACAATCTTATTCTAAATTAGCCGTGAGTGTGAATGAGGCTGATGTGTAGCTAATGCTGATGGCTCCTGCTCCTGATGGTTTCAGTGGCTGAGGTGGTTGTGATCAGGCTCAAGAGCTCTTCCAGGAGGGAAGCTGGAAGAGAAGTGCACGATGTTTTTCTTCCTTGTTTTGCCTCAATCCCCTTTCACATTTTTTGTGCTCCTCAGCTCTCCTCAAAAAGGGAAGGGATGGGAATCTCATCTCCCAGCATTGTTCATCTCATCTTTAGGACCCAAGTCTCCCTTTTTGCCCTTCGCACTTCCATGCGATGTAGAAACTTCTGCTCAGCTGCGTTACAAAGCCTCACCGTGTTGCTGGTACTGTGGTATGAGACACTTGCACACTGTGCTGGTCAGACTGTTCTGCTGTGCTCATGTTTGGGTTGAAGGCTAACAAATATTGATGACACTTTGCTTTGCATACTTTATGTGTCAAACGGGCCCTGTCTTTGCTACAAGCTCTTTTGGTGGAATTTGCGTTTTAAAATGCTGGAACAGATGTCTTTTCTCCCTCAGTAACCAACGTGGGGAAGGTCAACACCTCCAGAAGGGCAATTTAGCCCATTCATGTAAAAAGAATGGATTAGGGTGACATGTGTCTTGCACTGAATTCCTTGGAAAATCTAGAGATCCTGTTGACAGTGGCGGGTTTCATACGTGAATATGGCTCAGCAAGGTTGGGATTCTACATCACCGTTAGCAGAGCTCATGCTGCCTGAAGGCTGAAATGAAGCTGTCACTGAAGGAGCCCACCAGGTGAGCTGACTGCGTATCCTCTCTCCTGAAGTATGACACGATTTAAAATCAAAGCTGATACTTTTGAAGGGCCCAGGATTTCGCCAGCTCTGTGTCAGGTTGCAAACAGCTGACATCTTCACCTTTGTCAGCCTAGGTTTAATGCATCTGGGAAAATAGGCAATCTGATAACGTATTGCTACTATTGACTTAAAGGAAGGAGCAGGAGGCGTGCTCTCCTCACATAGATCTCCCAGAGAACTCAATATTTGACTACAAAAGCCATGAGTTCTTCTATCCAGCCATATTTGATTTTAGAGGTGGTATGCAGGGCACCAACCTTGCTACACAGCTCTACTCCAGCGAGTTTTACGTGGCTGTTTTCTGTGCTTCGCTTGGCCAAGTAAGGCTGGTCGCTGCCTGAAGGAAGCCACCAGTAGACTAAATTGCCTGAATGCCAAATTTCTGTCCCCCCCATGGAAGTGTCCCCTCTGCAGCATCGCAAAGGTGCAGGCGTCCCTGCGAGGGCCTTGGACAGCAGCCCTCGGGCTCCTGGGGCTTCACTGGCGTTACAGCCGCTTGGACACCAAGTGGATGGCAACATCTCCTGCCTCCTCTGGAGCTCTGATTTCACGCAAAAGATTCAGAAAATAAATAATGGCCTGACATGAAATTCAATGACAAAAAAAGTATTAGTGTAAAACTGAAGTGATCCGAGCCTGCGAGCATTCTCTGGGTATTTTTTTTTAATGGAATACAATGCTGTTGCTCCCAGTCACAAAGCAGTAACATGCAGCAAGGGCTGTCAGTACGGAAGGGCCTTTGTAAACGTTTCCCTGAGAGCTGCTATCGGAGGGAAAACTCTGAGCCAGCATGAATAAATAATGCACTGATAAGTTCGTCCTGCAATACCTACTCTGCAGTGAAGCAACCTTAGTGATCAGCTGGAAACCAGTGGCCCCCTCAAGAGCGTGTTGATGCCCAGAGCAGAGTCATAATTGTTTCTTTCTTCTGCTCTGCTGCTGTAAGCACACAATGCTAAAAGCAGCAATAGTAAACGAGAAGGAAATGCGGCGCAGACAGCACACAACCAGGTGTGGGCATCCCTTTTACTGGTGCTAAAACCGTCTGCATCGTGGTGCTGCTCCAGTGAAAAGCAATGGTGGAGAAGACAAGGCCAGGTATAAGGGAGAGCGCCGTACTGGTGCTGGTGGCAGCCAGTGCAGGGATGCGAACTGTTATGTATCCTCTGGGTACCAAAGCTGAATTTCTTTCCTAAAAACTGCTTGTGAAGTTTGCAAACAGCCTTCTGCCTTTTGTGGCATGTGGGCGCTTTTAGGCAAAGTTGACAAGTCTTGTGCAAGGATCTCTACCAGCTCAGCGGAAATACAGGGAGAAAAAGGGGTTGTGGAGTTTTTAGAAATTTTTATTAGGACTTGTATTAGGTAGTGACAGCCTGGTCCTCTGGATGGGGGCACTCTGGCAGCTGAGGGCAGTTGCTAGCTTGGCCACTGACTGAGCTGGTGATGGGTGAGCAAGTCAGATCCTCTCTCTGTGTTCTTCTTGCTTCTTGAGCTTTTTATCCATCGTGTCATTTCAGAGCCAGTCAGCACTGACTCCCGGGAGCCAGCAGTCACTTGCTCTATGTTTGTGTCTAGCATAATAAAAGGCTGTAGTTGCTTGGACCTTAAGGCTCATAGCAAAGCTATTAATAAAACCCAAGTTCATCAGACTGCTTTGGACATCAGCTTTGTCACTATCATTTCTGAACTAGCAGTCAGGGGATCCCATTGGCTGATTCTTCCCAATTACTTGCTAATGCAAGGCAGTAGTTGAGCACATTTCCAATTAAATGCAGCTACTTTATAAAACAGTGTTTAAGTTGCTGGCCTAAATTACTCGTTAATTAGGTCATTTTTTCCTAATTGATTAAAAATAGGATTTCAAATTAAAACAGAGAGATTGAGTAACATCACACAAATTATATTATTCAAGTCTGAAAGGAAAAAATCATCAAAAAGGAAAGAACCATTATATTGAATTGCAGATCAGCTGTAGATATGACATTTGGGATTGTTCTCTAGAAAATCTATTATTTTCCATCTTCGAAATTAGGGCAAGGATGCAATCAAATAAAAAAGTTTAAAGCCCAGAAGAAAAACAGCCATTACAAGGCAGCTGATCAAATACAAAATTATTATTACATATCGTTTGTAGTATGGTAGTACCTAGAGACCCAGACTAGGACTGCAGGCATTGTACAGAAACAAATGAGCCCTGCCCCAGAGAACTTGCAATTGAAGCCAACAAGCCAGATGACGGGACAAAAATTAGACAGCAAGAGTTTGGCTTCCAAAACCTGCAAGAAAAGTTAAAGGTAGCTCTAGAAATAGAGCCAAGAGGTCCAGTGGCCTTTTCTGTCTCTGAAAGGCCACAGCTTCATGCTGTTGTGGTTACCAAAGAGAGCTCCAGCACAGAAATTTGGTGATGGAAATACTCTAAACTACACTACGTACTCTAAAATAAAACACTATAGCCTGATCTTCAGTAACTTTAGTTCCTATCAATGCCAAAAATAACTAGAGCAAGAAACAAAGCTCAAATTTCTGATGAGGCTATTTAGAGACAATTTTCAGAGTGGTTGCTTAGTTTTTTTTGGTGAAAGAAAACAAACCTAGGCAGACTGACTGGGATGGGTAAATCCTAACACAGCTACACTGATTTCTGTACCACTAGACAATTTAGGTATATCAGCATTAGAGGGTATTGACTTTGGTGAAGATCTGTCAGATAGTTGATTCTCTGGCTTTGCTACTGCCACCCTGATTTATCTGAGATGAGAAACTAGTCCCTGATTTAAGTTTGGTTCTACCAGTTTAGACAGTGTTTCCCTATATCATTTCCTTAGCAGAGCAGAAACGCAGACTGTGTGCTCCGGTTTTTCTTCCCTTCCAAACAGCTCTCTCCTAGCTCTGTCTTCAGTTAGTATCCAGCACAGCACCTATGTAGGCTGGTTGTTTTCATGTCTGGATTAACACTCCATCTCTGCTGTACTTGTGATTTGGCTGCGTTCAACATGGGCCGGCAATGTGCACTCTCAGCCCAGAGAGCCAACCGTGTCCTGGGCTGCATCCAGAGCAGCGTGGGCAGCAGGGCGAGGGAGGGGATTCTGCCCCTCTGCTCTGCTCTCGTGAGACCCCACCTGGAATACTGTGTTCAGCTCTGGAGTCCCCAGCACAAGAAGGAAAATGGAGCTGTTGAAGTGAGTCCAGAGGCGGCCACGAAGATGCTCTGAGGGCTGGAGCACCTCTGCTACAGAGACAGGCTGAGAGAGTTGGGGCTGCTCGGCCTGGAGAAGAGAAGGCTCTGGGAAGACCTTCTAGCAGCCTTCCAGTACCTGAAGAGGCCTTATAAGAAAGCTGGAGAGGGACTTTCTACAAGGGCATGTAGTGATAGGACAAGGGGCAATGGCTTTAAACTGAAAGAGGGGAGATTTCGATTAGACATAAGGAAGAAATTCTTTACTGTGAGGGTGGTGAGGCACTGGCACAGGTTGCCCAGAGAAGTTGTAGATGCCCCATCCCTGGAAGTGTTCAAGGCCAGGTTGGATGAGGCTTTGAGCAACCTGGTGTAGTGGAGGGTGTCCCTGCCCATGGCAGGGGGGTTGGAACTAGATGATCTTTAAGGTCCCTTCCAACCCAAACCGTTCTGTGATTCTATCTGTTTCTGTCCTCTTAAACTTACTGTCTTCTGTTAGATTTGGCTTCTTAAATTTCTTTTTCAACCTAAATGGTGTATGGCACCACTCTGGGCAACTTTCTGCCATTCTTTTTATCTGGTCGTGCTATGACCACAAATGCAGACAGTAATACTCCAAGAGCTGTAGTATTAAACATGTACTGCAGAAGCAATTCTTGTAAAACACACCCAAGTACCTCATCTGCCAAGACAACAGCTGTATTGGGTCAGACTAGAGCTCCCTTTCACACAAATAGTCAACACCCAGGCAAAGAGAGTGAAGTTGGGCAAGTATACAGCAATATTCTTGCAGCTTCTAGTGATCCACATCTTGGAAGTTTCCTGAGATAGCTGTGACGTCTTTCTTTCATAGCCCTTGATCTGTTGTCCTGTAGGAGTTTGTACAAGTACTTTTTGCACCCCTGTGAATTGTTGGTGAACTGTGGAACACGCTGGTTTTGTTAAACATCCTGTGACAAGTGTTCTTTGTTTTAATTACGCAGCGTGTGTAAAAGTCCTGGTCTGTTCATTTCAAATCTGCATGCTGAACATTTAATGTGATAGTCTTCGGTTCTTGCATTCTGAGAGACAAGTAGTAACCCTTTTATTCTCCTACTCTGCCAGCTGGGATCTTTTTCCTATAACCCCATCAGTCACCTCTTTACTACAGTACCAAAGCCTAGTCTGTCATCTCTCCTGGATAGGAAGCTGCCCAGTTCCTTTGATCATTCTCATAACCCATCTCCAAACCCTTTTCAGTTATTCTTGGATCCCTGCTGAGACCAGGACCAGAACTGCAGCTGCTTTAGGGTGCAGGTACGTATCATAGAATCACACAATCATAGAATCATAGAATCGTTTCGGTTGGAAGGGACCTCAAAGATCATCCAGTTCCAACCCCCCTGCCACGGGCAGGGAAACCCTCCACTACACCAGGTTGCCCAAAGCCTCATCCAACCTGGCCTTGAACACTTCCAGGGATGGGGCATCTACAGCTTCTCTGGGCAACCTGTGCCAGTGCCTCACCACCCTCACAGTGAAAAATTTCTTCCTTAGATCTAGTCTAAATCTGCCCTCTTTCAGTTTAAAGCCATTGCCCCTTGTCCTATCACTACACGCCCTTGGAAAAAGCCCCTCCCCAGCTTTCCTGTAGCCCCTTTAGGTACTGGAAGGCTGCTATAAGATCACCCCGGAGCCTTCTCTTCTCCAGGCTGAACAGCCCCAACTCTCTCAGCCTGTCTCCATAGCAGAGGTGCTCCAGCCCTTGGGTCATCTTCGTGGCCTCCTCTGGCCCCGCTCCAGCAGCTCCATGTCCTTCTTGTGCTGGGGACTCCAGAGCTGAACGCAGTATTCCAGGTGGGGTCTCACAAGAGCAGAGCAGAGGGGCAGAATCCCCTCCCTCGCCCTGCTGCCCACGCTGCTCTGGATGCAGCCCAGGACACAGTTGGCTTTCTGGGCTGCCAGCGCACGGTGCCAGCTCATGGTGAGCTTCTCACCCACCAGCACTCCCAAGTCCTTCTCCTCAGGGCTGCTCTCAATCCATTCTCCACCCAGCCTGTACTTGCACTTGGGATTGCCCCGACCCATGTGCAGGACCTTGCACTTGGCCTTGTTGAACTTCATTAGGTTCATATTAGTTATGCAACGGCACGGTGATGTCTCCTGTTCTGTTCTTTTTTCCTTTTCCTCTAATTTATTGACTTCTTAGACTAACACTGATGTGTCTCTCTCTTAAGGAAGTGTAACTGATTTAGGGCATACCACTGAGCACGTATGGTCACTCCTACTTTTTTCTATACGCTTTACTTTTCCTTTATTGACCCTGACGTTCATCTGTGATTTTATCCGGTGGTTTCTGACAGATCTTTCTGCAACTATTTACAGTTAATTTTTTGTTTAAAAACCCTGAATAGTTCAGGAATATAAAGAGACTCTGTTACCTTGTGCACAACCTCTTCCCAATAAGCTGAACCGTTTTGCCCCAAATCAGCTCTGAAGGAACCTGCCTCTATTCATTCCAGCTTCTTTTCTCTATTACTTTAATCAGCCATCTGTGAGAGGACCTTTTGTTTATTACAACCAAACATGGATTGGAAAGAGGGAGTACAATGTCCTTGAGGCTCTTTAAGTTGTTCCACAGTCAAACAATAACGTTAACATCTTAATGAGATCTTTGATTATTGTAGGTGTCTCTGTCAATTTAGATATTCTCATGAATTTAATTCTGGGCACAGCCAGTGCAGCTTGAATGTGTGTGCAGAAAGCTGGCAATTTCCCATGCAGAAATTTGTGAAGAATATAACTCAGTGAACACAGGTGAAAAGCACACCTCCAGGCTGCAGTTTCGAAGAGGAACTCCCACGTGCTGAGCATTTTCTGCAAACTTTGTTATATATTTACAGTGCTATCTTCCGTGTGTTTGCTGCAGAGCTGTCATGAAAGCTGTTCCACAGCAGGATGACACCCTCTTCGTAGTCATTAATGTACAGGATGGATCACACCCTTGTACCAGCAATGGCTTCTCGTTTCTTCCTGTTGCTGCCCAGACTGTTCTTTCATTGACCCCTTTTATTTGCAACCCTCCATCCTATCATAAATATGTATCATTGCTTTCTCTGGCACATATGGGCTTTCTGTTTTGGTAGCTGAATATCACGCACAACAGCATCAGCCATTTCACCAGGAAGATAATTTCTGCTATCTTGCCCCACCTGGCTAATTCCACAATAGACTGAAAAAATCTGAGCACATTTGTTGGAATGGGTCTTGTCTGCCTTTTTCCAGAGATAAAATTAATTCCACGGAATGTTCTGAATGGCCAAAAATCACGCAGTTTAGAAAAGTGTTTGAATAAGACTGTCTGTCATGATTTAATTTTTTAAGCCACTCCAAAAATAATTGATTTATATTTATATAATTCCATTCTTCACAAAGGATTTCATGTCCTTTCCAGAAAGATAGCTCCATTCAAGCCACTGCTGAAATGTAACCTCTGCTTAACAGCAATATTAATTTACAGTATGAGGCAGGGGAAAAAAGACAAGCTTACCTAAAACACAGCCATTTTCATTCAAAATGATCCCTTTTGGGAATAAAAAACCCATAAAAATCTGCATGATTTTGGTGCATGAAACCAGGCCAGTTATATGACATTTAGGGGGAATATTAACATTTCTCATCCTGAGAGCTACAAGTACTTTTCAGATGTTTCCTGTGGCATCTTTAATTCATCCTCACATCCCGAGATTTCTGACACCTGAAACGTACCGTGTTTGTTGTAGCTATTCAGGAAGTTTTACACTCAGGTTATAGCATGAGAAGCCTGGGCTGAGGGTAAACGTGAACTTGGTAGTACAGATCAGGCTTTGTTAAATTCTGTAGTGCTGAATCTGGTACCTGCGCGATCCACCTATGTACCCTTAAAAAAACAGCCGAGTTTCAGTAGCAGGTCAAGTATTCCCATCTGTATGTCTTTTTTTTTTTTTAGGTACGGGTTTGGAATGTAATTCCTCGTAATTGTTAGAATTTCCAGTTGTGTTTATAGCTATTTATGTGCACTTATGCTCAAAGTAAGCTCAACGCACGCACAACTGTTGCTGCCAGTGGGAAATATTGTCATGAGATCATTTATGACGGTGTCTCCGAGGGTGCTGACTTACACAGTGTCCTCATTTCGACTTTAACAACCTGATGGGATGGCAAAAGAGAGCAGAATCTGGCCTACTGAATCATGCACGTTTGCTTTTATTTAGCTATGGCTATCCCTCCAAATCTTTTCCTACCTGCTTGATAATTGGATTTAAATGATCTTTAATTACGTTGTCTGGGCCTTCATTAATATCAGCCCCTAAGTATTTGTACTGTATTTTGGGTGCCCACTTAAGATTCCATGAGGTGAGCAGGGCTGAAGGGCAAACTCCAGAAAGCTGCATCACAGCAGTCTCAGAGTCATTAATTTTGTGCAATGATAACTTTGTACTCAGAGAGCAATATTCATTATAAGCAGGAGGGGAAGCGTGCGAGTCCTTAATTAACAGTAGGATATCATCAGCATAAAGTAATAGTTTAATGTTCCACAGAATCAGTGTTATAGCCTTTTAGACTGTTGGTTTTTCCATTTTAGACAATGCCAACGTACGTCTGTAATTGTCTGGATGCCATTACCCAGCTCTCATTACTCTCCAGGCACTGCCCACAGGACCCCATTTCCTATGGGTGACCCACAGCTTCCCTTTAACGACCCAGATAAATGCCTTGGTTTCCAAGAGACCTTTGTTTCCGTTGTGCACATGAACAGCTGCTGACTTTTTCCCCAAATCCAACGCCACCTGATGCCTGGCCTCTGTATTGGCATCCGGTGGGGGCAGATTTCCGTACCAACGAGCAGTTTCGCAAAACGAACACGTGTGTTTTGTTTCATTTGTAGGACATGCTGCACCGCAGAAGCACGAGCAGAAAGTCACTGAGAGGCTTGGACCCAGCCCCAGCCTTACCCCTAAGGACCTGAGCACACAGCAGCTGGAGAAGAGCCACCTTCTCTGCACTGCCCGGGCAAGAAGCTGAATTTCTGTCGCCTTGACAGCACCACCTTGAAAATAGCTAAAAGAGTCACTTTTGGGGACCGGTGACTGCTCATAAACTCAGCTCCAGCACCAAGGTACTTGTAAGAACAGCAAGCCTTATAGCCTGAACGAGCCTTAAAGTCTCTAAGAGGGGTTGTCCCAGTGGCACGTGTCTATGAAGAGAGGCAAGAGTTAATAAAATTTTACTGTTTTAAAAAAAAAGTAATTAATACTTTACACAAGAGGGACAGTTTGAATCTATATGGTTTCTCAGGGGAGATGGACCACTCTGTTCCTGCACATCCAGGACTGTGTGTCAGTCAGGCTTGGTGGGATCACTCTGAGGGAGCAGACTATATAACCACCACCTCCTAGCCGAGGGCTAGGACTCCTAGGCTTATGTTCAGTGAGGCTTAGGAAAGACAGAAAGGTGTTTCAAGGTTAAAATATTTGTTGTGCGTGCTGGGGAGCAAAGGAAGAAAGGAATTCCCAGAAGACTAATTCCGTGTGAAGGGAAGCGCTGATTTTGGAAATGCCATACCTCTGCTATGTGGGTGTAACTGACACTCATGGGTTCTTCAGGTGAGCTCCACGATGTGCTTCAGCAGAGAACTGGCATTGCATCCATATTTTCCCCCTCATGCTTGTGAACATAATGCCTTCAAACGCAGCTCTTCACCGCTGCTAATGCAAAACGTCCTGCGAACAGAAGTTATCAGTGTTAAACTGCACGTGTTTTCTGTTGTGTTTTGGGAAGATTTAGAGCAGCTGGAGTGAACATGTCTCAGGCGAGGCTACACGTGCCTTTTCTGCTTCTATGCGTGCCTCTTCGTGGTAAACTGAGTCTTTGTTTTCCAGTCTGAGGGGTCTTTTAAGGAATCCGCTCCTATGTATTTGGCCAACAGGTAGCATTTAGTTGTTCTCTGAAGAACGCTTGAAAGAGGGCAGATTTAGATTAGATATAAGGAAGAAATTTTTCACTCAGAAGGTGGTGAGGCACTGGCACAGGTTGCCCAGAGAAGTTGTGGCTGCCCCATCCTTGGAAGTGTTCAAGGCCAGGTTGGATGAGGCTTTGGGCAACCTGGTGTAGTGGAGGGTGTCCCTGCCCATGGCAGGGGGGTTGGAACTAGCTGATCTTTGAGGTCCCTTCCAACCCAAACCATTCTATGATTCTACAATTCTATGACTTGCTTTGTAAATGTATTTGTCATTTATCATACTAGGCCATAGGCAGTTGCTTAAAATAGAGCTTTTGTTCCTCTTTTAAGTCAAGTTAGTTTATTATCAATTCATTGTAGTTCATACACACGTTTGCGAATGCTTTGCTTCAACTATTTTTTTGCTAAGTCTACTCTATCTTAAGTAAATCCTGTTTGGTTTTTTCCCGTGAAATAAATCATTAAAGCATATTGGAATAATGCAGTATTGCTTTCAGTCCTTCATGAGCTCTACCAGTAGAGAAGACATATTATTAGAATGCATATTTATATAACTCTGCTCAAACAGTTTCCTCACACGCTTACTGTGTAATGAGAAGAGGACAGAAAAACTAAACATCTGAGCTGGAATTAAAATTCTACGGTGTATTTATCCCAGCTCTTACAAAGGACTGAACAACTTCAAATATACTGACAATTAAATAAACGCTGGGGTCACCTGTAGTGACTTGCATTTAACATCCCTGACTGAGAACAGGTTCACTCTTGTGGGGATAGCTCTTTTGAAAATTTAGCTACCTGAGTACAGAACCAAATATGAGCAAAAAGCAGAACCGCATCATTTACCCGTGTCAGGTGT
This sequence comes from Tauraco erythrolophus, assembly GCF_009769465.1. Taxonomy (NCBI): domain Eukaryota; kingdom Metazoa; phylum Chordata; class Aves; order Musophagiformes; family Musophagidae; genus Tauraco; species Tauraco erythrolophus. The sequence goes on from NC_141469.1 coordinate 82,813,341, forward strand.
CTTGGATATCCATGAGGATCACTGCATATAGTCTCAGTGACAACTGTTCTACATCCAGCAGGCAACAGTAATTCATTATCTGTTTACTGATGTGCTCCAGGTCAATGGCCTTGTCCTGCAAGAAAAATGAAAGAGCTAATTTATGCAGAAAAGGTGTAATCCAAAAACTGGCTGAAATGGGAAATAACTTCTAATTTTCTCCAGCAGAGTCTGGCTAGGTCTGGGATGAACTCACGTCTCACACAGAGATCACTGCAGGGCTCATCTTTGTCCAAGACTTCCCTGGACCTCTCCTGCCAGCTTGGCTTGCCTGTTTTGGTTTTTTTTATTTTTAGAAAAAGAAACAGGCTAGAATTTTTATGATGCATTGACTGCAGTACTATTTCTTCATTTCTCCCACCAACTCATTCTGAATTCCATTCTGGGTTTTTTTTGTTTGTTTTTAAAAAATGTTTCATCTGCCTAATCTAACATATCTAGTCAGCACTTAATCAAGTTAACATAGTTAAACCTGATATGACAATCAGCTGACTTGGCATTCAAACTATTCCTGCTGAACTTGTGTGCTGACAACCCTTGAATTTTGGCTTGATATATTTTTTATTAATTTCTTTTTAAACTTACCTTACATCAGTCCAAATTGCAGACCAGCTTCATCACCAAAAAGGCTATGATTTTTTCATATGCTGGACACCTAATGAACACACTTGGTTTTCTAGAATTCAGATGTTGGCAGAGATGGGAGCTGGATTTACATCTGCAAAAGAGAACCAGTTTTAGAAAACATTAAAACTGCCTTGTGTGATTCTTGCAGTTTGTATGCACCTGAACACACACCACTTACTTGAACAATCGCAGTTTCCAAATGCAAATTGAATGAATTGCTCTACCTCTCTTTACGAAAAGAATGTATCTTTATTCTCTATATGAAATTGAGTTTTCTGTCTGTCTATTCAAGAAACATCAATTTACACTAGCAGAATATATTCTGACATTCAAATATTTACCTACACAGCTCTACAGGTCTTTCAGACACTTGTGTCGTTTGAATAAATGCGTCTCCTTGCCGACATGGCTATTTGTGGGCTCCAGTGCTGGCCAGAAGGTCCATGTTAAAAATGCTGCTGAAGAAAAGCAGTAGATGCAGCAGAAGGTGCAGTACTGGGCAACTATAGTCCCAAACTGGGAATCTGACAAGTCTTATAAACAAAGCTCAGGCTGAATCACTTGAGGGATGACAGAAAACTTATGCCATCCCAGTTACTTTGTCAGCCTAGTGGAACAGCCTTTCTTCCAAAAACTCGTTGGGAAACAGAGTCCCAACTTTGCGACCCCGTCTCACAAACAGACCTGGATGACAGCAGCATCCCCACAGTCACCAAAACATGGGCTTTACAACATGCCTCCTCACACGTGTGCCGGGCCAGTGCTCAGCCCTTGCCGCTGAAACATGAGGAACAGAGGCAGCGGGTAGAATCATAGAATCACAGAATGGTTTGGGTTGGAAGGGACCTCAAAGATTAGCTAGTTCCAACCCCTCTGCCATGGGCAGGGACACCCTCCACTACACCAGGTTGCCCAAAGCCTCATCCAACCTGGCCTTGAACACTGCCAGGGACGGGGCAGCCACAACTTCTCTGGGCAACCTGTTCCAGTGCCTCACCACCCTCACAGTGAAAAATTTCTTCCTTATATCTAATCTAAATCTGCCCTCTTTCAGTTTAAAGCCATTGCCCCTTGTCCTATCACTACATGCCCTTGTAGAAAGTCCCTCTCCAGCTTTCCTGTAGGCCCCCTTTAGGTACTGGAAGGCTGCAATAAGATCACCCCGGAGCCTTCTCTTCTCCAGGCTGAACAGCCCCAACTCTCTCAGCCTGTCTCCATAGCAGAGGTGCTCCAGCCCTCGGATCATCTTCGTGGCCTCCTCTGGCCCCGCTCCAGCAGCTCCATGTCCTTCTTGTGCTGGGGACCCCAGAGCTGAACGCAGTATTCCAGGTGGGGTCTCATGAGAGCAGAGGGGCAGTAAGTGAAAAAGTTTTTCTGTAAAGGACTACATCCATGGCTCACCTCTAGCTGGCTCCTGTAAATCACCAGCACAACATTTTCGTGTTTGAAAGACTCTAGCGAGTGAATGAATCAAAAGATTTCTGAGGAAAAGCAGTAAGTGCACTTGCACAGTCGCAATGGAAATTTGATCTTGCCTGATACAGGAGTGTGTCTGAATCAAGGGGGAGATATTTTCTTTTCGAAAGGTCTCAATTTTTTAATGAAGCAACAATATCTCAGGCATTTTGAGAATGTTCTTACAGCTCCCATGATTAATATGTACTGCTGGATGCTGGTGGGGTACTAGACTAGAAATCAGAAGTGGGCTTTTACCCAGGTTCCTCTGACAAGGTCTGGAGACGCATCCAGAATTTTCCAGAGCAACTAATTCTGATTAGCCAGCTTGCAAAATAGTCCATGATATTGAGTTCTGAGAGGAATAGAGAACAGCTCTGTGTAAGATGAGAAACTAAACCACAAGAACCCCAAAACATCAGTCAGATTTAGCATACTTTACCAGCTTACATCCTTATTTCCTGAATTGCAACACGGATTCCTTGTAAAGCACTCCGAGACTGAAACGTGGAAATGGCTATTAAAGAGACCATTATTACTATTTTTGTTTTGACTGTCGTTTTCTATTTCTGCAGCTCTGGTATTTGATCACATTGGAGACATGGGAATATAGAAAAGCACGCCCTTATAGAGGCTCATTGTTTATAAGGTTGTTCTCACACGTGCTCACTCACTCCCACATATAGCCACGCTCCCATTACTGTTAACATTTCCAAGGCAAGATGTGCCAGTTTATGGACCATCTGTCAGGCAGCGCTGGGGCACTGTATATTGATGCCATGTCTGTAACTATCTTTTCTTTGAAACAAAGTTCAGTTCAAAGCACTTCCAAGTACAGAAAGGGGAGAAAAAAGATGTTAATGTGTTTAGATTACATTAAAGTTTTAAGATTAACTAAAAGAAAGGGAGAAAAAAGTCTGCTAATGGGTAGAGCTCAGTGGAGAGGCATTATTATATTACTTCTAATGCACGTAAAGCATCTCCTATTAAAAAGGGATGGCAGTTTTACATCCTATTAAATATATCAAAGCTGTACTTCAATTACAAATCCTTTCATATGCATGTTTTAACAAATATGTCTTTGATAATAGAGTGCAGCAGTAGCTTTTTAAATGCTAAACAAGATCCCTACAATATAGCACAAAGATAGAAAAGGAAAAGTACCAGAAGAAGGTAGGTCTATTTGGCAGGGGAGGGAGGGATTTATTTCAATATTTTCATTCCCTTTGTAGCTCACAAGACAGAGTTTACAAACCATTCCAGTGTGCATAGTAGGACACTGATAAAATAGCACAACCTGCAAAGAGTATACCGAAGGAGTTTGGCAAGATGCTATTGTTTTTCCACATCGTTATCTTTGAAAACAAGCTGTGTGCTAATAACGCTAGGAACAACAAAAAGAAAAGCAAGCCGTGCTTGGCTGAGACCTGTTTTGGAAAACAAGACATCTCAGCCAGGCCTGAAAAAAGCATCTTCCCCAAAGAAAGGAGAATCTTCCTGCTCAGAGGAGACAGTGAGGTCACGACATGCATGGTCTTGGCCTCATGGACTTACTCAACAAACATCACTTCCAAAGCCACCAAAGTCCTGATGCTGCCCTCGAAAGCCCAGCATGTGAAACAGTGGCACTGTCTGACCTAGGGGATCAAAGAAAACCGAAGAGAGACCCACTGTGATCCTGAGTTTGAGTTATTAAGCCCCTGCCTGCTCTGCAAACTGTTACTAGGGCTGGACAGTGCTCTGCAGATTCTCCTGGGCTGTCTTCTGTGTAAAGAGCCAGCCACTTGCATTGCTTTCCTATATCTGGGTCCCTGGGAATGGAGGGTTGGCGGTTCAGGTTTCAACTTTCAAGCCACTGTTCAGATCCCTGTTTCTAATCGTGCCCACTCCTGGCCTTACAATTATGCGAAATCCAAACTCCATTCCTACTCCAGGTGTACTGGAGTCACAATGTTAATTAGATCGGGCAGCAGGCTGCCACAAACCCAGCTTCATTTGCACAGAGCAGGTATTATTGTCATCTGGTATAGGAATGAGCCCATGCCTATGGAAATATATGAACCCACAATTAGCTTTTTCAGGCTCCTGATGAATTAATTGAATAAAGGTTCATAAATCTTAAAAAGAAGGCAAAAGATGTGATAATAATAAAGAGCAATAATAAATTCTGCTTAGCCTTTTGTCCCTCTGCTTTCTTGGTTGTGGAGATATGGAAAGCTGTAGAGATTTAGTGAAATTAAGTCACTTAGCTAGAAAATAATGATGAGCAACAGCACTGTACTATCATCCCTCTAACGTCCACGGCATTGAGCACCAGGGCTGTTGCAGCACTCACAGAGCTAGCTCTTGCCTTGCCTCTCCTCTGCTGCTGTTCATGCTTACGTGTCGTACTGCTTGGCCACGCTGGGCCTCTCTGCAGGGCAAGGGAGGCATTATGCCTGGTCCATCTCCTCCCTAGCAAGTTGGAAGGAAAAGCAGGGCCAGGATAAGCCTCCTCCCTTCCCCTAGAATAATGCTACACAGCAGCAGAAACACCCGCGTGACGAGTCAGTACACTCAGAGAATCAGTCCCAGAGCTGCTGCAAGATGATAGCAGCTGCAGGGTAGAGGGATAGAGCCAGGAGCAAGGGGCTGTTGTCCCTGCTTGCCACCCCTGTCCGAAAGATCCACAGGATGACAAAACCTTGTGGTACCTCCCGAGCAGCACACACCATTTTTAGGACAACCAGGCTGCGCAAGGCAGGTGCTGTCTGCCTCGGTGTGCAGAAAAGATGTCACCCGAAGGAAATGCTACCTCCCTTTGTCTCTGTGCCAAATCCTCCGGGTGATATAGATCAGTATCACACCATTGAAGTCAATATTACAGATTCCAGCTGGTTAAATTGGCTTCAATCCACTCAGTCAATGAATCAGATGCTCGGCAGGTGATATACGGTGTTTGACTTGCCTAAGCAATCACTACGTCCAGAGACTCAGAGATCTATTCTGGAGTCTAAGCAAACAAGACAAAATGTGTTCCTCTTTTGGCCTCATATATATCATTTCACATTAAAAAGATTTCTTGGGTTGGAGGCATCAGCATTACTTCCAGCAGCTCCTGGGTGCTGAAAACTGACAGTACTTATGGCTGTGTTTATTTGTGCTGATTTTTTTTTTTTTTTCTTTTTCCAGCTGCCTCCATTAGCACAATGGCTAAATGCAAATTCAAATCACTGTGGTGATTAGCTGCAAATATTGCTTTTTGCAATGGGTTTGGTGTCCCAAGCAAACAAAGGACCGTTCTCCAGTGCGCTGCAGACAGCACGATTGTGTACCTCGCAGATGTCTTCGTGCAATCAGCTTTTCATCACTGCCCTAAACACAACTTTTGATAGAGCTGAGAAAAAAGAGTCGCCTGCAGAGGGAAGCAAAAGTTCCCCTACCTGGCATACAGTATTTCCTCCCCTGCAGACCTATTGATTGCTGAGGGGCTGCTGGCTGAATGAGGTGCTACTCAGCATGAGCGTGGCTGGAGCAAGTTCTGTATCATTAAAGGAAGGAACCAATGATCTGGTCAAAAACTTAACGGTTACTGTAAGCCTCGCAATTCATAGCCAGGTGCTTTCGTTTCCATTTTTGTCTGCTATAGGAAAAAACCCACAGCTTTCAGCTAACAAATTATACACAAAAGGAAGTTGTTTCGAGAGCTAAGGAGATACTGGGAGGAAACGGCTGTCTCCTGAAGCATGAGCTAAGGCATCTTTCTTCAAAGATGTGAAACCTGCCTCTAAAAGCACTACAGTTGGGCTAAGCACAAGCTCCTCAAGAATTGAAACAAGTCTGCTGAAGAGAAGACAGAGACTTGACCAAGTAACAATTTGCAAGTTTGCAAAAGGCAGAAGTGAAAGGCAGAGTCTATTCCCTGTAAGCATAGTGAACAGATCAAGTAGTCATGGCTGAGGGAGATTTAGATTAGGCATGTTTTGAACATGAGAATAATTGCTGCACTTCTACTATGGCTCATTTTTCAAGGCTAGACAAACATGTCAGACAAGAAAAAGGCAGAGCTGATCCTGCCTTGAGGAGCAAGAAGACACTAGATGATGTCTTACAGTACCTTTCCATTCTTTTTTCTATGATTGTAAGCCAGTATTGCATTGGTAAAGCCTTAGCCCCAGGAAATCACAAATCTTGCATCCAGAGAGAAAGGACTATATTAAGAAAGAAGCAGTGGATGTGCATCTGCACCGCTGCTCTGTTGGCCTTATCGTGAAGAAAGGAGTTTGCTCAAAACAGGAAGAAAGGGGCAAAGAGCAAGCACGTAAGAGCATGCTTAATTGTATCAAATGAAATCTGTGGTGCTTCAGCACATCCTTACGTGCTTTGCTGAGCTGGAGATGCAATTTTTAAAGCATGAAGTTGGAATACTGGAAGGAGAAAGGCAGCCCTGCACAGAGAACAGGAATGTTGCAGGGTGTCAAGACAACCTGACATGAATAACTAAGGAAACGAAAAGCAAGGAAGTACTTTTAAAAGCCAGTGCAATAGTAAGGAGACTTTTAAATGCATAGCCCTGAACTGCAATACTATAGAAGAGGAAATAAGGCTGAAGATAAATTTCAGGGATGGGGCATCCACAACTTCTCTGGGCAACCTGTGCCAGTGCCTCACCACCCTCACAGTAAAGAATTTCTTCCTTATGTCTAATCGAAATCTGCCCTCTTTCAGTTTAAAGCCATGAAAAATGAAATATCTGAACTACCTGAGACAACACAGTACAGGGGAGCAGGCCAGTCTCTGCCTGACACTTGCCCCAAAGGAGTGCTATGAGGGTACCACCCTTAATATTAATAAAATTTCTTAATATTGATCAAATTCTGGCAACAACATGGATCATTGATGCTTCATTATCAGAGTGAAAACTGTGGCTACAGTAAAGACCTTCACGATGCTTCAAGGCCTAAGCAGTCTCCTAAACACCTTTTTTTTTTTAACTCCCTCCCTTGCCTTGTAGCCCAAAACAGTAAGAAAAAGAAAAGGAAAAGACGTGATCAATAATTAAAGGGCTGGAAATGAACAAATGCAATTAATTGTTCCAAGAAGGGCGAGGAAAGGAACCTGAGAAATATCATCTATCTTTATCTCTCAATCTGGCAGAAAATTTACAAAGCATCTTTAAAAAGAGAGATTCTGAGGTTATATATTCACTGGTCCAGGTTTCTGAGTGATGCAAACTTACGGGTTTTTTTCAGGGTTTTTTTTTTTACTTTTTACAATATGCTTCCCCATTTTATGACAGTTCTCAGACTTGAATCATTCACAGCAGATGGCTCCATGAATACTGGATATTTCCATAAATAATGACAGATTTCCCTTCAGTCTCCCCACCCTCCTCCACTCCACATGCCCAAGTCTTTTGTGTGCTAGCCGCAGACACACATTCAAATTCTGCTCAGCAAACAAGCCTATCTAGTACCATTGTCATTCCTGCAAGCCCAGTAGAATCAGTAAAACAATGAACTCATCATCCCATCTGATTCAAGAGCCTTTTTTCCAAGCAATTCTGAGAGAGAAGGGAAAATCTACAAGGCATTTAATGGAGCTGAATACCTCCACGGTTAACAGTAGAGAAGTGCTGCAGAAAACATCCCAATGCTCTGCAGCACTGGCCAGACAGATTTCCTGTGCATTGACTTTTAGTTCAGTGGTGGCAAGGCAACGTGCTCAGGTCTTCTGAATACCCTGGCCACCAAGAAAGGTCTAAACCTTGTAGCAGGTGAGGAATTGGCCTTGAATTTAGCTATGGAAACTCTTTTTGCACAGAAAGAATGTCTAACAAAACAAGGAACCTCAAGAGCCAAAAGGATCGCAAAGATCCTTGATGTTGGGGCATAGAATTCCTGTTTGATCTACCTGCCATAAATGATGTGGGATGCTACTGTCTTACAGAGGTAAAAGCAAGGTGGCTTTTAATTCGGGACATTAGGAGGAAAATATTAAAAGATTCTTATCAGAGCAATAATTTATGGTTAACGTATTGCTTCAAGTGCTCATAATCTGCCATCTATATACATTTCTATCAAATGACCCTGTAAATAATTAATAGATCTAATTCTGTCAGTGTTGCCAGGGCAGGTTTCCCTGTAGAAGGTTAATGCTATGATTTAATTCTTTATTTATGTGATTAGCAGCCCCAATCAGGCTGCTTTAATGAGGTCGCAGGCAGCGGATTATCACAACCGACTTGCCTGGCAGGAACCCTTCAGCACTCCGTGTCTGGATGTCTGAATGATACTCAGTCCTGCTGTGTTGTCCAGGTGCCCATGGGAAACTGCCAGCAGGTACTGGGGAGCAGAGCTGGGTCCCTAGCCGGGCACTAAACACTGTTTAACCCTTTCTGGCTAGTCTGCCCCGTATTAGATAGTCACAGTAGTCCAGGTAAAACATGAAAGCATAGGAACTGCTGAAGCACATCAGCCCCAAGGTTCATCTACGCTACTTTCTTGTTTCAGAGTGTCCAGAAAACGAAAGACAAGAATATCACTATAAGGAGAGGCAGGATAATTTGTCATTACAGCAATGCCTTAGGCTCATCCGTAAGAGTTAGCGTTTGGATTAAATCCAAATGACGATCCTCCCCATGTCAACAAGAGTACCTGGCAGTTATTAGATTCTTCTCGCTCAACGCTAGGGAAGGAATTGATGGAAGTACAGCATTTTTAAGATCTCATAAATCTACGTTTCTATGTGCACAAAAGCTTTAAGCACACAAAGAAAGCAGAACCAGTGTGCCTTCCTTTCATTTCCTCGCTCTTTTTTTTTTTTCCATTTTTCCCCCAGCACACTCCAGCTCTCTAGATCTCTCTCCAGGCTGCTGAGGGTATTAAGGGCCAAATGCCAATATTCATTTTCACAAAGATGCCCGAGACCAGAGCATTCACTTCGCACTCTGACCTCCCACCTAGCCGGTGTCCTCACCCACCCCTTGTGAGATGGGCTACCAAGGGCCCCTCTGCTGCCAGCCATTCTGATTTTAACGGGGTTGATAGTAATAAGGGAGCACTGAAAAAGCACAGCCTGCTTGAGCAGGAAATAGGGAGATCTCTGTATTTTATCATTCACAGCCTCTCTTCAGACTGGTTGAGAAGGGCAGGAGAAACAGCTTAGATATTTCTTTTCCTTCTTCTACTTTCCTTCTTCCTCTGTCAACAAAAGTGTCTTTCTACCTCTTTACTGGCCAGCTCTTTTTTGTTGTTTTTTGTTGTTTTCTGTGGGGTTGGTTGTTGTGATTTTTTAATTATTGAATCTTGTTTCCCCAGCCAAACTGCCTTCAGCTCCTGTTCTGTTTATTACACTGGGCACAGAAAGGGATGAAAAGGAACGAATCTTGGAAGAGAAACAAAAGCCTGCAATAAGCTGTATTCTCAATTACTCTGTAGCACGCTGACTGGCGACAAGAAGACTTGCCATGCTGACATATACAGCTGAAAATTGGGTTTGCCATGTACAGTGGTGTCAAAGAAAGCCTTTCAGTGCATACCTCGCAGGCTGCCGCTGTGCTATGCCCTTCGTGTGTGCTCCACCACTTATTGGCACAGGTATAAAAATGTCCTTTGGACAACAGACAGCTCAGGTAAGCTCTAGAGAAATCAAAGCAGGAAAGTAGATAAAAGGCTAGCAATCTTTCTATCACTAACTCGCGGACAGGTTTTTTCACTCTAACAATTTCCACCTTGGTGAGCTGCGGGTCACTAAAACAACATCCAGAACAATGAATTAAAGATATTGTAAAAGATCACACAAAATTCGGTGTTCTCACAGAAATGCAGAAATTCCTTCCGCTGCCATGTGTTGGTTAAGCCCAGGCCTCCACCAGGCTGAGCACTTTTCTGTCTCATTCACACGCTTGCTCAGTTTCCCGTGCTAAATCCCACTGAAAATAATGGAAACTCAGTGTACGAGATAAAATGCATTAGTTTTATCACCAGATGGGACCATCCCAATCCTCTGCTCAGATTTCCAGGAGGCTACGGACCAAAGATTCTCTCTTAGGAATTCCTGTGCTACGCATAGGGAAAAAGACCCAGTCTCCTGTGCTCAGAGACTCGGCATCACAATCCCTGCTGGTTTAAGTCACCATTAGAGTTGCAAGACCAACGGCTGCGACACCTCCACCCAAACCCCTCTATACAAACCCCAGCAGAGGGGCAGGGATGACAGCTGTGGTCACAGAGTGTTTTAAAGTGTCCCACCAGGAACTGCATGCGCATATGGACCATTGCCCAATGATCTGGCTGCTGGGCAGGCGATATTCCCACCAGGAATCGTCTGCAGGGCACAATCCAGTGATGTGCTTTGAGTTGGGTATAATTAAGCAGGACTGGGTGACGTAAAGCTACTCTCTCTCTCTCTGCATCACTGCTCCCCCTTATCCTGGCAGGGAATGCTGGCTGCTTGTTTCGCTATGTTATTGCTTTCCATCATTTTAAAAGGAATCACGGAAGTAATGGCTATATTTCCCCTCAACAGGCAAATAAAAGAGAGGAAAGTGCTGAGCCCACCAGCACTGTCTGCTCAGGCTGCAGATTATTGCAGGACTCGGGAGAACAGCTGCACAGAGCTTTCCTAAAGACCCTGCTGAGGTGGTGTCACACACACAGCAACGTCCTCGTTATCCTCGTGCAGCAGCAAGCAGCTCAGGGGACCCGGGGGATCGGGAGGGAGGGAGCAGAGCATCCAGGCAGCCCCTTGTACATCTTCACCTGCAGCAGCTCCGGCAGCGGGCAGCAAGCCAGCCCGTGCTTGCGGAGGGGAGGCGAACGCTGCCCGCTCGGTTTGTGCTCCGTGGTTTTCTGGGAGTTGGTTTACATTTCTTTTTTAAGGAAGTGTTTATCTGCTGCCAGTTTTCTATTTGTTTTATTTACGAACAAAACCTCTGCTGGAGATCTCTTACTCTCACGGATCTCCTTGCATTTTTGGCTAGGGGAAGAATTAATCCAGAAAGTGGAGACTGATGAGACTTCATTTTCCCATACCTGCCACTAATTCTGAGGGCACAGTCCCCTTGTTCCCTCTCATCTTTACAAGTGTTGTTTGCAAAGTGCTGTTCTCTCTGATAATGTCTTTTAACATCTGGTTTTATCCCCCGAAGTTTCCCTTTTCTATTTCACATCCTGATTCTCTTAAAAACACATCCTAATCTCCAGGCAGCTCCAACTGCCGATTATTTACATTTCTGCATCTTTTTCTTTTCTTTTTTTTTTTTTTTTTCAGGAAAGCACTCACTTCTGTGCCTGTCTTTAGACTGGGAAACACATCTATGCAGTGCAGGACAGTTTGGAGATCAAAGCAAGTGAAACTCCTGGATCTGTGCCCAGGCTAACAGGAGGAAAGGGATAAGAGAGCCGCCCCATCCACACGTTGACTCCTCCAGTGCCATCCAACAGATTAGTAAATCACGATCTTCATCACGGAATCCTGGCTGGCTTTTTGTCACTATGATATTTATTGATGCTCCCACTCATTCTGTCATTATTCTGTTATTATTCTGTTATTATAGTAGCTTCTATCCGTGCATTTATTGTAGATAATCATGTTTACTACTGTGAAGCTCTGGGATTCTCTCAGGAAACAGTTTTAAAAAAATGGTGTTACACTGGTCCTTGTCCTCTGGTATTGGCACACAAACTAGGGGATTCAAGTTACCACCTGACCTATTTCATCCCTACTCTGCCAGAAGAGGCATTCCACTGTGGGAATCTCCCCATGTTCCTCCACAGCAAAACCACAAAACATTTCATTTTTCTGAACGCTCCTTCTGCATATTTATTGTTTACTGGTCTTATGGACTCCAGCAAGCTTCCTGGTTCACATATTTGACACAGGACTTATTAGGGATTTTTTTTTGTGCTTTCTCCAAGTTTCTCCAACTCTTCTGGCCTTCCTTATCACATTTTTCCCTATAACATGCCTAGGTTTATGAACCTTTCTGTTTTTCTCGTTTGTCAGGCCCCAGCTCTTTGAAGGATGCCTTCTTGCTTCTAGTAACATGCTTTCCCTGCTGTTTAGCCATCTCAGCTTCCTTCTCTTTTTTTCTCAAGGTGATTTTTTTTTTGATAAATGGGGTACATTTGATCTGGGATTCCATCACTGTGTCTTTAAATAGTCTTTATGTTACTTGCTATGATTTTACACTTTTAGCCTCTTCCAGCTTCTCCTTTTTCGAAATTAAGCATGACAGCAGTGGGTGTTTTAGCTTCTGTTGCTTCTGCAAGAATGCTCAATCTAAATGCACTGTGCCCCCCACGGCAGAGTGGGCCTTTGGCAATAATATTGTCAACCACATGCAATCCACTGGCCTGGCTTTCAGGAGTTGCTTCTGCTCTTGTGGCTTCCTTGACTGGCCGCTCCATGAAGTGGTCACCGACGGTGTCTCAAAGAGTATGACATTTAGCCAAGCTACAAAGGGGTCACAGAAATTGCTCATCTTTATTGCGTTTGCTGCCCTCAGAAGCATTCTGTTCTCTCACAGAATGTCACAGTCACCATCACGGTCCTCATCTTCAATGGATAATTTAGTCTTAAAGTAGCATTTTTCCTATTGAGGCCTAAAACTTGTTTCTGAGTTGCTGACATGACTATTTCACTGATCTGATTTGACTCCAGGCTAACACAAAGCACCAGTCCTCCACCAGTACTTGACTCTGTCTTTCATGTCTGCTGTGCTCCTTGGTCTTACAATGCTCCTTGACCTGTCCTCTTCCCTCTCCGAAGCTTGCAGCGGGCCTGGTTTATCAATATCATGGCTTATAGCTATTTCTTGGACATTTATACAGAAACACATGACCTATTGCTCTCGATACCTACTTCTTTGCAGACCGCTTAAACGACACTCTCTTAGCACCAACTGTTGATTACCTTTCTTGATTGATTGCTGCCATTTTCTGCCCTGACCTTTAATTTAAGGACCCAGAACCGTGATGATTTCACCTCTTGGAGAACGTGTCATCTCAGAGCACCCTGGTTGCTAGAATGAGCTAGTTTTGACTTAGATCCTTAGGCTACCTAGATGTTTTTCTTTGTCCCGTGGGCTCAGTTCAGTTTTGACAAAGTTTGCGTCGTAACTCCTGGGGACATGAGGGATACCAGGGATAGCTGCATCTTGTCCTGCATGCATTGCTTGTACAGATCACATCTTAAAATCTTCCCTCATCTCCTCTATAAATGGGAAAGGGGCAAAGAGCAGAGCTGTTACCAAACGGCTTTGTTCTTATCAAAGACCACTACATACACTGATACTCTCATGCACCCACTGATAATAAACTTGTATCACACAGCCAGATCTAAAAGAGCACCATGAAGTGACATTTAGGCTGTGAAGCCTTAATTTAGGCACCACAATGATTAGACTGTTTTAATATCATAATAACTGATAAATAGACTATGTGTCAGACATTTCATTCCCTTTTAATCAAAACTCCTAGTCTGCTAAATTAATCACCCCCTTGGGGTATAGTAGCACATTTCCAATTTAGTCATAGAGCATCATTAATAATGAAAAGTTCTAGAGGCAAATTCTTCTGTTCATGTTCCTTTGTATGATCCAGCAGGTTTAAAGAGACAAGACAGAGAAGGTAGAAGACATCAACGCCTTCCAGCAATCCAAATAAACAAACACCATTTTTGATGCCAATCTTCTAATGACTCTCCTCCTTGAATATTAAGAATATGACAAACCCCAGAAAGCCAGTCAGAAGAGTTTTGATTCTACCCACATGGTATTAAGAAAATCAAAGCTAAAATGCATGAGAAATGGAGAGCAATGCTGCATTTTGAACAGCTCCTCTGTTGTGGCACCTTAAATTTGGTCTCTTTAAATTGGCTAATTTCAGAATAAAACTGCTTCTGAGCAAGCATTCTTTATCTGATATGTCTTGATTTTTCTCACTGAGAAAAAAAAAATCACTAAGAACATTTTTTCTGCTCCTCTGCCAAATCTTAAACAAATTTCTGCACAGAGAAGAAATTTATGCCACACCCACTAATGGATGTGCTTCATTTTCTGTTCAAGTGTTGTCTAACTACAGATACGAATTTTTGACATATTTGATGATAACGGTATCTGGGGAGAATGAGTGGCATTCACTATTTGCAGAGCTAATGGCAACACTGATTTTGCTGGGCTTTAAGGAAGCATTTTCCCTTACCATCCACACTCTGATTCAGGCAGAATGGCAGGCTGACTCTGAGCCAGAAAAACCTAACCAGGTTAGGTTAAATTTCTTCCTCTCTGCCCCATTGTGTGCAGCAGCGGTCTGGGTACTTGGGATTAAGTCCATCTAGCCATCCTTCGCCGTTCCCGCAGTGCCATGCCTTGATCTTTTGGCACTTCCACCAGAGAATCAGCACAGGGAGAACAGAGCTTTAGGTAGCCACCACCTACCCTGGATTTGCAAGTCAACAGTCTCCCAACGTTTTGTTTTTGCAGCACATATTGGGAAAATTGTTAAATTATTAAATGTAATGTATTAAATTTAATGAAATTAAATGTATTAAATTTAAATTTAATCCCCATGTATTAAATTTAACAGTGCTGGAGATAGAGCCCAGATCAAGGAGGGAGAGGTTGAGGAGGAAGAAGTACATGGGGGTGTGGAGGTGGTGGTCACAGGCTACGGCGGTGATGATGAGGCCATTTCCCAGGAGGGCAGCCAGGCTGATGACCAGGAAGAGTCAGAAGGTCAAAAGCTGCAACTCCTGTGTGTCTGCGAATGCCAGGAGAAGGAACTGGGTGATGGAGGTGATGGAGGGTACATTTAGTCCCAAAAAAGTAATTCCTATTCACCTTGCTTGTACTTGGATGTCAACCAAAGTAAATATATTGCTGCCTCGAACAAACACAGCTACAATTGTTAACACAGCCAGTATGTCCACGTTTCGGTATCTGTATCTCAGTTGTCTGTGTTGAGAGATCATCAGATCCTGATGCACTGCTTGACTTTACGCCCCACGAGTAACACGCAGGCTTCTGCTACGCAAGCAGGAGAGCTCT
This sequence comes from Tauraco erythrolophus, assembly GCF_009769465.1. Lineage (NCBI taxonomy): Eukaryota > Metazoa > Chordata > Aves > Musophagiformes > Musophagidae > Tauraco > Tauraco erythrolophus. Next base: position 82,828,492 of record NC_141469.1, read on the forward strand.
AGCTATAGGAACAAAGAGCTGATTACAAGATTTCTTCCTGTTCCTGGGGCTTGGAGGAGTTTCTTTAGATGCATGAAGCTTTCAAATAAAACCCTTCTGCAAATCACTCTGGTGTGCTGACAGCCCATACCACTCCTGTCCCTCCTCCACTGGGAGAGCCATAAAAGTCCAAGGCCAGAGACTGCTGCTGAACCAACAAGCAGGAAGGATTTACGGCCGACAGTAACGCCTGACCTCATCAAACTCCACTCTGGGCCATTTATCACTCCTCTGTAGGAAAGCAAAAGCATTAGGATTGGGGAGGGATCAGGGGAGAAGGAAGGAAGGGAGAAGGAATCACAGTCACTTTAGCTCCACTAAAAGGTACAGAAAAAACCACCAGCAATACAGACAAGTGCCTAAATGCCCTTGAAAGCCGTGTCTCGGGAAAAAACCCTAGACATTAAGTGAAATGGATTTAAAACAAATTCTGAAATTTATCAAATAGCTGAGTAACCCCCTGTATCTAAAGCTATACAGCAAAGAAGAAGGATCTGCCTAGGATAAAAAGTGAGAACATCTGCCATAGCAGGCCAGAGCATGCAAAAGAGATGGTCAAAAGGTCTTTCTGTTGAGTGGCAGTCACAGGGAAGTTGACTGATGTGCCTTTGCCCTGGGGGACAGAGCAGGCAGAGCCTTCCAGGTGGACTCAGCACCCTGACTTAGCCTCCTTGCCTCCGTGCTGGTGACAACCCAGCAGGCACATAAGCAAGGAGATATCTTGGACTGTGGTGTTTCAGCACCTGACCTGCTAGTAGGTAACACATTCAGGCAACATACGTGCAGCCAGGGTGGCTGGCTCAGGGTGGGCAGGAAATAACCGAGCGCCTGCACCAGACTGACCACGGGCTCTTTTACTGGTGTAAGAAATAAGTTACAAAGTACAACCAGTGAGAGAGTTGGACTGTGTCCTGCAGGAGGCATAGAAGAGAAAGATCTTCAAGCAACAGCTGGAAGAAAGTTGAGCAGTCTGATTACCTGAGCCTTTTACTCAAATAAACGTTAGCCCAGAGGAACATTTCTTTTTACTCAAATAAATGTTGTCCCAGAGGAATATTTCTTAACATTTGTCCCACCAGTGATGCACACGCCCTGACTTCTCTTCCTTTGCTTTGTATTTTTGAAAACCATACACAAAGACAGCTAATGGAAGGTTCTTTAAGGCCAGGAGCAGGAAATCTCTGCGTGCAGGGAGTAATGAAGAAGAACAAAGGCTTCATAAAAAAAAACTCTCACAATTTCTTTTTTCAGTCTCTCCTTCCAAATTTCAAGCCTTCCCAATGATGCATTTAGACAGGTGCCTAAGAGAAGAGGTACTCCAAATTATTACTGGCTTCTAAAAATTCCAGCTTTATGTGTTACCAGGACAATCTGAAGCTGAGATGCACCTTTGTTTTGCCTGAAGGTAACTGCTGAGAAGAGGATCGCAGGAATACTTACCAGCCCTCCAAACCACACATACCAGCTTAATTAAGACAGCTGGGACTCCAGTGGCCATTTATACTATTAGGAGATAGAGCTGGTCTGCATCATAGCCACCCTGTTGTCTTCATATCACCAATTTCTAGTGAACCAATGTCTAATGTTAAGGTGTGAACCTCCTGACATTAACAGTGAAATCACAAGTTCTCAAAGAATCCCAAAGTGCTGAGGATGGACAACGCAATTTCAATTTCACAGCTGATTCACTCAGTGCTAAATAAAGACCAATGCAATACCAACAGAACACAGGGAATTCCTGTGTGGCAGGAATAGGCAGGAAGTATGTGAAGATTATGGTTTAAAAGACAGAGCATGGAAATAAAAAAAAAATAAATAAAATAAAAGAAAGGCAAATATAAGCAATCAAGAGCAAAGAGTATTCCCAAAAAAACGCTCGCAGAAAGTTACTGATTAGGGGAGAAACATATGTTATGTGAGCACAATAATTAAATGTCAAAGAGAATTTCAATTTCTGCAGATGGAAATCTCTACTAAACACAGGCTCAAGGATGAAGGATTGCACTCAAGCTACCTCTTTTATTGTCTTAAATTGTTAGCAGATGCTTTTATAAATAAACAATCTTATTTTATCTTAATAAGGGATAATATATAGGGGGCACCGAGGCACTGAAGCTCTTTCTACTGACTTTCTGCCCACAGAAAACTTAACATGTTTCTTGTGTCCCCAGTATTTTCTGTGTCTGTTACTTCTGTGTAACAACAAACTCAGTTGACTTAAGCTCTGGCTGCTCATATTCACCAACTACTGCTTAGGATTTTTACATCTTCTGCCACTGGCCTACAACAGCCAATGCTTTTTGTCAGGTTCTTTAAAGTCAAAGAGCATTTATGAGTGAAAAGTAGTTTTATTTTTCCATGAGAAAAGTTTGTTTGGAGTATAAAAAGCAAATATAAAATAAAAAATCGTACCTAAAACTGAAAGCCCTCCAGCTGGAAACAACAGACCAAGAGATGCAGTTTGCATTTCTCATGTGCTGATTCTCCCCCATGGGTCTGGTGGGACCGTGTCCTCAGTGACCCAGCTCAGCCTGTCTCAGAGGGAGGAAAACCCATTGCAACACAGAGTCTGAGGAGGGTGCAGCACACCAAACACAGCCTGACTTCTTGAGACCAAGTTAGATTATAAAGAAGAATGAGGCTGAGGCTTCAGACCTGCAGCTTCCAGAAAGCACCACCTTCTAAAAAGGAAAAAAAAAAAAAAAAAACCACAAAATTTCTGAAAAAAGCACTTTTTGCCTGAAATATGTTATTTATTAAAAAGGAAAAAAAAAAAAAAAGATCTTTTCCATCAAAAGTCAGCACTGGCTGACTTCTCAGTAATCCTAGCACCAGACAAATTACAACATTCCTCACTACAGCCTTCCAACCCAGTAATCCTACAAAGAACTGTGCAATCAGAATGTAAAATGCCCTGGGAACTGAGTTAATACCAGATGGTATCCAGCTATATTCATCATTATAATTTCCTAATATTATATGAACATTTACTAGTTTAGCACTTGAATCATCTAGCACGACACTGCTAAAATGTCTGTCCTGAACTCAGTACTGTGCAGAACAGTTTTGCCTCTCCTTGGCTGTCACTTCTTCAAGTTTTTAATAATCTTGATCTTTTAACGTTTTTTATGGCCTTATGAAAAGTGCAGGCTTCTACATATAATATTATTTTGTCTTTTCGGTTTCCATCACAGAATTAGATGGATTTACAGGTGCTTCTGCCTTTTCAACAGTTCCCAGGTCTTTAATAGCATCAAGATGAAAGTGTAAACTTTCTTTCAGATTAAGCAAAATATGCTGCATGGACGGAGCCTGCGTTTTCTGCACTGGGGAATGATCAGAGCTGCCAATTTGGTTATATTGTTTTCCTTCCCAACACTGCATTAGAAAACATGCTGGAAATCTCTGATTGTGCCACTCTCTCTCTCTCCTCCATGTGCAAGTTCATGGCTCTTAAGGTAAATACTTCTTGTCCAACTTCATATCAAGGGTAATGTGTTAAGTTATTCTTCGTTGCAAAGAGTTACAATGATAAATTCTTTTTACAGTGGGATTTTTTTAAAATCACATCACATATGTTTTCAAACTTCTTTGGTGCACATTTTCCTTGGAAGAGATCTACATTTTGTTTCGTGTTCAGCTCTGCTTGGCACTAAAAAGCAGTTTCGCCTTCTACCATCCCACCTTGTGACTCCAGTGTGTGGATATAATTGATTCAAAACTTGAAGAGCTGACCTAATCCCTGCTCTCCCAAGAAACGAGCCCTTTTCCAAAGCAGAAAAAGAATCAGCTCACCAAGTAGCATTTCCTTGGCTTTCAAACGATTAGACAGTATTCCGGATGGTCAGACTGTTTCCTTTTCACTGTGGTAGGAAAGAAATAGCTCGCCAATAAACACTAAGGCACATGTTTATTGAAGTGTAAGACACGACCCAACATCTATAGTCCAAGGCACATCCATTTCTCTGTACATACTGTAAATTTTCCATATATTTTCTTCTAACAATACCCATTCGTTGTCACTAGCAAAGCAGCAATACTTAGCACTCCCTTCTCAAAAAGATGCTCTTTAGGAGAGGGCCCTCTGAACACACAATACTTGGTGGCCCATCTTTGCCCTCCCATTTTACTTATTCCAGGCACGCTACTCTTACACAGCAGCTTCCTTGGTCAGTGGAATCACATTGAATGTATATCATGTTAAGTCTCTTTTTCATGTGATTCCTTATAAGATTAGGTATTTATCTGCATACCAAGACTATCCAGATCTAACGTCAACAGCAGAAAACACTTTGAAACAACTATTACACCTTGTGCTCCAGGACATAAGTTATTCCAACTACAACTCAGCAGAAGACTTATGTGGGAGTAGATGATCATCGTTAACATCTGTCTACAGCACAGGTCTTAACCCTTCCACTGGTATTACTGGTTCTGCTCACTGCTGGAAGCCAGCTGGGCTTTGGGTTTGATCCAGTCTGGCAGTTCCTGAGAGTCTGCATATTTGAATAAACTGTGAGACAGCTCAGTTAGCCCAGTTAGGACATAATGGGATTTATATTCTCATTAGAAACATCATTGTTCCTCCTTCAGTTATCCTTCTGCCCTTCTTTGTCTGTCTTCACTCCTGGCATGAAACTAAGAGGTGCATAAATGTTACCACTATGCACAAGACTGGTACATGAAGAAACTGTGGTCTCTGCCAGCCTGATAACCCGCAGGTCAGATCCTTCACTGGGCCACATTGCTGTCCTGTTTGGGATGTCAATTTACTTAGTGGATGACACGCCTCTATAAGGCTATCTCTAAAAGAAGATGCATAATTTAGTCCCACAAAAATGGCATCAAGGTTGGAAAATACTTTTGTGGTCACCCAATCTGTCTTACAGATAACTTCATTCGGTGACTCTTAGATCATGGGGGAGCAATGTACAGAAGATGGCTTTGAAAGCATGCAGGAATTTCTAAAATATCATTCTCAAAATCACCATTAATTAAAAAGAAAATTGACAAAAGAGCATGACATCAATTTTTCCTGTGAAGTGGGGTTATCAATAATGCATCATTTGTTTTAAGGGAATGGATGCAAAAGTACACAGGTAAATGGCCACAGTAATTTACTGTGATTCCTTATTGCAAGGCAGGCTAAATATACTTTTTGAGATCTTTTTTTTTTTCCTGCAAGTAAGCATCTTTGCTATTGTGCCTACTATGCATTAACTTCGGGAGTTTGGCTCCATCTCCTATGACACAAGGAGGCATCCAGCCTGTAGTACTTACCCTTACATTTTAAGGAGAACTTTTATCAGTTATGTGTTGACATCATGAGATATGAATGGCATCATTTTCAGCACACCCATGCAACTTAGGAGCCTAACTACCGTTTCCAAAATTGAAGTAGGTAGATAGGTGCTTCAAGATGAAAATAATTAAATTGCAAAAGTGCCACCTAGCTCAACTCTCACTGAAAAGAGCAACAATACCTAGATATTCAATAAATTCCACAGGAACCTACAGCCTCAGTGTGCCCTGGGATCCTCGCAAATAAGATGTCTCTGAGGATCTAAACCATGATAGCTCTAAAAATGGCACACTTAGGGTCCAAAATTCCTTAGTAATGGAAGAACATATGTTCCAGAAACCACTGGAATACAGCACTGTCGTGGGTTAGGCCGATCCGGCAACTAAACCCCACGCAGCTCTCCCGCTCCAGTAAAATGAAGAGGAGAAAAATGCAATAAAAGAGCTGAGGGTCGAGACAGTAACAGAGGAGCACCCACCAACCACGGTCCCGGGCAAAAGAGGCTGTTTTCTTAAAGCAAAACTATTTATTAACAGCTACCTACAAAGAGAAAAGCAAACAAAAACGGTTACTTAAGAGGATAACAAGAAAACAAGGCCAGGTCTTGAAAAAACAACATCACTCCCCCCGCTTTGCCTCTTCTTCCCGGCTCTACCTCCTCCCCCCACCGGCGCAGGGGGCAGGGAATGGGGGGGTGCAGGTCAGTTCATTCCAAGCTGTTACTGCCGCTTCTCTTAAAGGAGCAGGAGCCCTTACACCATTGTCCCTTGCTCCAGTGCATCCCCTACTCACGGCGAAAGCGTGAATCCTGCCCGCAGGAGGCAAATCCTTACCCCATCGGATTTGCCCCAAGTGCAGGCTTTACCAGCCCTGGGCTTTTAAGGAGCTGTAGCCACTCGCCCTGGCATGGGTCATCACACAGACTGTAAATGCCTCCGGCGTGGGGCGGCACAGCGACCTGAAACGCGGCTCCGCACGGACTGAGATGCGCAAATGCGCCTCGCCCCGTGCCCGGGAGTCACAACAGGCTCAGGCTCGGGCATCTCCTTTAACGAAACCCCTCCCCATCGGCGGGGACATCCCACGGACTCGAGATGCACCGTGCTCAGGCTCTGGCATCTCTTCTCGACGTGGGTCCTCCACGGGCTGCGAGTGGGTCTCTGCTTGCCCCACCGAGGGCTGTTTGCAAAGGGGCTGCTGGCAAGGGGCACTCAGCCGCGGCACACGTTGTCCCGTCCCATCTTCACTGACCTCTGATCTGTGTGGCCGTTTCTCTCAGATCTCAGTCCTGTCTGGGTGAACCCGGCCCGGTGGGCGCCCCAGGAGCGGGGCTCTCCCCGAGTTCCCCACGCGGCTCCGCCGCCGCCATCCTCGACGGAGCGGGCCCGGCCCGGCCCGGCCCAGGCCGCCGGCCAGACCGGGAGCCGGGAGCAGGGGCCGTACCCCCCTCCCGTCTCCTTGCCCCTGGGCACCGGCACACACCTTTCCGGTTCCTTTGTCCGACGTAAATAGGGCAATTCGCAGAGGCGCCGATCGGCTCAAGCCCCGAGGGGGATGGGAGTCCGGTCTGATGGGCAGCTTCTAACACCCGGACCTCCCCCCCACTTCAAACCACGACAAGCACTTAAGACATTTCAGTCTGTAGCCTCTTTGCCATGGATAGCAGTGGCAAAAGCTGGGGTCTGATGTCATATCAGTATTTTGCTGCCATTTTGCATGCTATGTATTTTTGGTGTGGTAAAATGAACCAAGAATTTGTCAGAGCAAAAGGCAGCATTGTGAAGACAGACTATTTACATGAACAGTGTTCCAAGTTTGCATAGTCAATGTCTTCCACATCTTCCATTTCACCTCCAAAAGACTCCCGAGGTTCTCTACCTCTATACTGGGCACCCTGTATGTTGCAGCGAAAGATGACCACCTCTCCTCCTTCAAACTCGCTCCGGCTCTCTCTTTGACAGCACTTAATCCTGCTGACCATTTTTCTAGGTCCCCAAATTCTAACTGGTCAAACATAAAATGTTACAGTCTGCTAAAATCAGAAGAAGAAAAGAAAACTTGGTGAAAGGTGGTGGCAGACTTGCCCTGACAAGGGTGACAAATTCTAAATCAAGTTCCTGCGCCGTGAGTCTGTGCTGGGCTTCCACTGTGTGGCAGGTACCTGCTTCTACAGAGCAAATTTCTATCTATTTCTCTTGCAGACTTCCACTACCATAAACCGCCTCCCACCAAGCACAAATTTGGCTGGAGGGCGACAGAAAAACCAGCTGGATAACCCACTCTTGATGATCTTCATTGATACACAAGACCAAGATTTCAGTCCCTATTCTCCTGCACACCTGGTGAGTAACTTGAAGAGATCAGATAAGAGTAGAGGGGTTAATTAAGAAGCAGCAATTTGTATTATATGCCAGTGTGATCCACAGTCCACTGAAATCAATGGAAAGGATCCCCGTAGTTAATTCGAATTAACCCAACTATGATTGACTCTTGATTGCAATATGCAGCAAGCTGGAAATCAGAAACAGTTATATTTTATATAACTTCACGTAAGAAATTAAAAGTCAATACGGTCAGGATATATGAAATAGCATTTTCTACGTGTTCTTAGAGTCACGGGTCCCTTTGCATGCTAAATTTCAGCTGAAATACTGCAAGCTGTCAATATAAGCCATTGTGTTTTGCAAATCAATTAAAAAATAACATGCTTCCTTTCCTTTAGACATGAAGAAAAGCACAGATCACTGAAAAAAAATTCTCATCAAAGAAAATCTGTGTCAATAGGAATGGGGAAGCAGAACTTAAACTTGCAATTTTGAAAAATTATTTTTTCAACACACAATTTAAAAATAGCTCAGTGGCATTTAAACATAAAGCAGCTGCAAGCAAGAATAGTGTGGCTTAAAATGTGCCTTTCCTCCTAACCCAAGAACCCCAACCTTCACGTCAATTTTTGGAATGATGCTTGCAATTCATAATCGAGTGATGAGAACTAATAGCATCGCGCTGTTCAGGATTATCCACCAGATTTCCCAGCTGATCAGAGGCATGATGTGTACTAGACTGGGGACAAGCCATGCATGCCCTGACTGTCAAAGCCAGCAGTCCTGTATCCCTCTTTCAATTCTATGTTAATATTTTTAAATTGGTAAACAGATTTTCCAAAGTGTCAAGCAACCAACAACTTAAGGAGGCTTATCGTTAAGCATCCAGACCTTGCCGCTGAATTTAAGTCTCAAGAGGACAACAGATGCAATCCGAAGGATCTGGATATTTGCTAAAACCAAAATGTTTTGTTGAAAAGACAGTTTTCATGAACTCACCCTAGTAAATAAAATTCCATTGAAACTGGCTCAGGACCCTGCACTTTGTCAGGCTGGCTACTAAAGAAACCAGGATTTTCTGGTTGCATAGCTTGAGTGACCTTCTCCCATGGAGCTCCCAGGACCAGGAAATTCAAAGTCTCTGGGAGTTTCCAGAGAGCCATGCAGCTAATAAACACTCTGCATCTCTATAAATTCCCTGTCAACGTCTTTTAAAAGAGATTGTGGAAACAAGCTTCATTTTTTTGTTTGTTTGGGTTTTTTTTGTTGTTTTTTTTTTTCCTTAACAAGTATCACACAGTGGGAAAAACACTATGGAAGCTTTAAATCCAAATCAACAACCAGTTATTACCTCCCCAAGGTCACTTTGACAGTTTTATTATCTGTGACACAGGAGCAAATGTTGCAAAGGCAATGTGCCAAAAGCACCTATGTATTATGCTTCTGTGCATGGTCTGAAGCTAAATAATTTTGGATATTGTGCCAGCGATAGTTCTGATAATACCTTTTAAAACTAGATGCCAGTCATGTTGCATCCATGGATTATGTATGGAACTGTCAAAATTTCCAGAAAACCTTCTGCTGCTTTGTCCACTCATCTGTGTGCTGGTAGCCAAGCCTGTAATACTATTTATAATTATAAAGTTTCACCAAGTATAAACATGGGAAAGCATTTAGGATTTGCTCTTGCACATATTGAATAACAACGTACATTGACTTCTAGCTGATCGTGACAGACTTTAAAAATATACACACTTTACATCTTGAAAAGCGTAAAAAAGAGAAGGCAAAAAGTAGAGGTGAGTCTAATCAATTCCTAGAGAAATGAGGCAAGGTTCCTCCTATCTAACACCATATTTCCAGTGAACAACATCGGGAGAGCTTCAGAACATTTTCTCGCTGCAGATCACAAAATGCCACACTCGTCGGAGGGAGACAGCCGGCCTTTTCAGCCACAGCCTGGGATTCCTTCCGTGGATGACGTGTGTTTCCCTGTCTCCCTTGCACACACACACATGCACAGCACCGGGGCTGCAAACACACCAACCCCAAGCGAATAATCTTTGCGCAGGTTTCTTTGGAGAGGCACGGTCAAACCAAACAGAAATATAGAATCATAGAATCATAGAACTGTTCGGGTTGGAAGGGACCTCAAAGATCAGCTAGTTCCAACCCCCCTGCCATGGGCAGGGACACCCTCCACTACACCACGTTGCCCAAAGCCTCATCCAGCCTGGCCTTGAACACTGCCAGGGATGGGGCAGCCACAGCTTCTCTGGGTAACCTGTTCCAGTGCCTCACCACCCTCACAGTGAAAAATTTCTTCCTTATATCCAATGTAAATCTGCCCTCTTTCAGTTTAAAGCCATTGCCCCTTGTCCTGTCACTACATGCCCTTGTAAAAAGCCCCTCTCCAGCTTTCCTGTAGGCCCCCTTTAGGTACTGGAAGGCTGCAATAAGATCACCCCGGAGCCTTCTCTTCTCCAGGCTGAACAGCCCCAACTCTCTCAGCCTGTCTCCATAGCAGAGGTGCTCCAGCCCTCGAATCATCATCTATATATATACATATCATCATATATATCCAAGAGCACTAGAAGCAACTTTATGGAAACGTGCTGCCGGAGCTGAGCTGGGTTTATCCACGCTGTTACAGGCAGTAGTGGCTGTTTCTCTCCTCTCAGCAAGTGCCAGGGAGGCCTGAGCCACAGAGGGGAAATCCTCCTCTGGGAACAACGGAAAAACGCTGAGTCTTTCCCCCAGCTCTTGCCTGTGTTAAACTTGCTCTGCTCACCACCTTCTCCAAAGCACTCCGTTATGTTTCTCCAGCTCTTCTCCGATGCCAATAAGGGCAGTAAGCAACTAGGAAGGAGCTTTTAGCACACAGGAAAACATAAGCTTGGACAACTCTTGTCTTGAAAAACAATAGCGCCCTTCCTTTGCAAATTAATTTTAATAACTGTGGCTAGTTTGCTGTGAGTCGAGTAGTTTTGCATGAACACACTCAATTAAATTAATATGCAAATGTTCCCATTCCTCTGAGAATACCAAGAGGCATTCTTTACAGCGTGAGACAAGGAGGAGGAGAAGAAAAAAAAAAAATAGCAGCCCCCAAAAGAGTCTTGTTTAGGAGGGTGGGACGTCTTTTCTTTGGTTAAGCCACTGAAAGGGGATTCGAGCCTGACTGAAACAATGCTTGTTGATGAAGCAGAAATAAAAGGAGGAAGAGGAGCCTTTGGAGACAAAGGAAAGAGGAAAAGACTGGAGCATCCCAAGTTGCTAAAAACTGACCTCAGCCAGCCTAAATCTTCACAAAGGTGGCATTTACTGCCTCAGGCCTCACAAAGGTTCCCATTCTTCCCTCTTTCTCCAGCCATGTTCGAGCAAGGGCCGCGGACAATTAGCACCAGCTCTGGCCCTTCACCCTTGGGCTGTCAATCACCGTCCCAAGCAGATGGGCAGCGGAACAAGAAAAGATGGTTTCCAGGCGGCGTTATCCTTCGGCTCATATCTATGCGCCGGGGGCCCCTGGGAATGGCAGCCTGGCTGGGAGGGTGCCGGGCGCCCCGACGGCAGACACCGCTGCGAGCCGGGGCACCGCTGCCTGCGGGCTGGGCTCTTTGTGCGGCCGGAGCATGAGAGCGGGAGCAGGGACGGGCTTCCCAGGAGCCTCCGTCCTCAGCCACAAAGGGCCCTCTGGAAGCCGAGAGGCCGGAATGGCTCAAGAGTGGCGAGAAATTGTTATGGAAAAAGCAAACCTTTCACTCTGGCTTTGTGGACTTGGGCAAAAACAACCGCTACCCAGACAGCGGATGTGTCGGAGGAGAGAGCGTGTGCGTGACAGAAAGATAGATTGGAAAAGATTGAGAACATGGAGGCAAATAGATATAGAGGGGGAACTCTACAGCCTACAAATACTTGAGAAAAGATGGTGGGGAGGTGGGGGAAGGGCTCTTTACATTAGTGATAGGTGATAGAACAAGAGGAAATGGGCATAAGCTTAGTCAGGGCAGATTCAGGTTGGATGTTAGGAAGTATTTCTTCTCTGAAAGGGTTGTCAGCCACTGGAATAGGCTGCCCAGGGAGGTGGTTGAGTCCCCATCCCTGGATGTGTTTAAGAATAGGGTGGATGATCTACTTAGGGATATGGTTTAATGGGGATTAGGGATGGTTGGACTCGATGATCTCTAAGGTCTTTTCCAACCTAGAAATCTATGAATCTATGAATCTATGAACTCCAGGGATGGGAGGGAAAGAGATGGGACACAAAGGCGCTCCTGTACTGCTGCTGTTCTCAGCACGGTGCCTTTCTCTGACCAACTCCACCAGATCTAAGGGAACCAAGACCACTGGTAACACTGCAGTGGGAATGGGGGTGGAACAAGGCCAGGGGGCCAGGAGGGTGGACAAAACTCCTGATTCTTCTGCCAGCCTGACCCAGCCTGGGAGCAAAAGAAAGGGCAGGATCGTGGGATGAACAAAACCAGACAGGCAGCAGTGCAAATAGAGCCTGATGGGCAGGAAAGCACTCGCCCTCCATCTGAACTGCAATGGAAAAGCAAGTGGAGAAGGAATAAAAGCCTGTTTTGAGCTAGGATGTGGCTGTACAAGTTTGAGATCAACTGGGAAGGGCATGGCTCCGATCTGAAACAATACACTCTCTACAGATGACTAGTTAGTGGATCCCAAAGGATAATTAGGGTAATTCTGCTCACCCTCCTTGGCCATGGAGGGAAGCAAAGGGGCTGGAAAACACCCATCTTCAATTGCCTGGCATATTCTGCTCATGTCCTTGATTTGGACAAGTTTTGGGAGATCAGTGGTCTGCAACAAGGACGTGAATGTGACAACAGAGAGAAAGTGGGGCTACATGCCCCTTACCCGCCCAACACTGCTCGGGCAGCGTGACACAGCGAGGATGTCACGCAGGGGCCACCGGGGCTCCCGAGGAGCTGTGACATCCAGCGTGTTGTCACTTACCCTTTTTACTTTTTACGCTGTCCTTCTTTGAGGTGTGAGAGTGCTGTGAAGGAAAGGAACTAAAATTCATCCAGGATAATCTGACAGTTTAGATTATAAATTACACAAAAAAGTGTTTTGCTAGAAACCGCACTCATTTCTTAAAATCTCATAAACATAACTGCAGGGAGAGGATGAAATTTATTAACTCCCCTCTTTTTTTTTTTGTTGACGTGAGCTTGCCATCCCTCATTCTGAGGCGTCCAGTGCTTCTGAGAATGAAAATAAATGGCTTCCTGCTCCCCCTAAAATCCTATGACTGGTTAAAACCTACAAGAGATTTTAATAAAAAGGATCCAATTTGTTTTTTATTTACCTTCTGGTTTTAAGTCTTTAAGAAACAAATTGCTATGCAGCTTTGCAAGCTAAAATAAATAAATCATTACATAAATCAATCAACAAATAAAGTGAACAAAAATAAACAAATAAATCATTTCTTTTTTTAAAAAAAAAAAACAACACACAAACCTGACACTTCCACGGTCCCCAGCTCCCAGGAGCTGGCATAGTAAGGAGTGCACCAGATTGTGCCATGCTCTGAGAAACAATAGCAAAATTTATTAAGACTTTATGCATTATTGTTGCCTTTCTGCTGTTATTACTGAGCCTATTCTGCCTTTCTCTTTCCTTGCCCTGCGCACACCATCTGCTAGTAAGTACCAGGAAAACAGGAAAAGGGTATTATTATTATTTGTAGCTGCAGACTAAGGCTGCAAATTGAAAAGGTAAAGACAATCTATGCACTAGAAGGATCAGACATCAAAGAAGAGGTGGGTGAGAGAGCAAGCAGAAGCAGCAAAACCATCGCTTGGCCTCGGGGGTCTGGGCCTCGATGGCAGAGGTGATGCCCTTAATTTTAATCTCCTTGAGGAGCACAAAGGGAAGAAGGATTTATGACACAAATAAAGAAATTACTATGAATAAAACGTCTGTCTGAGCTACAGTGAAAAATGCCCAGCCCAGAGTTTTATTGTGTTTTTGTTTAACCTCCTCACACGAGGCAAGGGGAAGGAGCAGGGGAAGGCTGAGCCAACACCTCCGTACGGACAGCAGCAGGATAGCACGGGCTGCAGACATGAGCTCAGCTCTCGTTTCCAGCAGGCTCTGGAGTCCCAGAGGGATCTGCAGACTCAGACAGGAGTTTTTTAATATGAATGTGCAGGTACTAACAATATTACTTCATGGGCACCGAGGTCCCTTCTGCCCAATACCAAATATTCCACCAAACCACCGAGACTGAAGTAAATTGCTAGGAAAATCGCTATTTTCTTCCTTTTCTCAAAGGCTCGTTTCTGGGGAGCTTTCGGCCAAGAGCTGAAAACCAAAAATGTAATTCAAGTGTAACTCCCCTTTCCTGAGGAGGAACTGGCTGGGGATGCAATGGGGGGGTGACTCTCAGAGGTCTTCTCACACAAAGAGGTGAAACACAAGCTGTGGTCCAGGCTCCGCTCCCCAGTGGTCTACCAGGGATAGTGTTTCTCCACTTCATGTGTTTACAGTTAGCCACAAGCTTAAGTGCTTAATGAACTAAGGCAGGAGCTCCTGCTACTATTTAAATATGTTTTAAATACATTTCAGCCTGTTTGGTTCCTTTTATGATCGTTGCCTGTTTTTCACTGGATACCCTCTAAATTCAGACGGCTGTGCCTACATATCCATCGCGCGCTGCGGAGCAGTTAATCCGTTTTGAGAAACTTTAGACCTTTGTAGTTCAGCCTGTTACTGAGAAGCATTTATTTTTCTAGTCTGAATATGTGAATATCTTAGAAATATGATATGTGCATATCTTAGAAATTCTTAGAATTTACTCTAAATTCTAAGATTCTTAGAATCTTAGAAAATAGAAATACGTGAATATCTTAGAAATAATCTCTGAATATGTGAATATCTTAGAAATATGTGACCTGGGCCAGGTGAATTGACAGAGAAATAAAACCCGTAATAACAGATAAATGGAGATATTCCTAGAATGGCTTTTTGAAAGCAAATACTTCCTGTGAGGGCACTGGTAACAGTTTGTAGTGGATAAAAGCACATTATTATTACACAAAGCTGTGGCTACTTATGACAAATTACAAAGAGCAGGTGAGGATGAAGTCAATTGATTCAGAACTGTTTACATCTACACAACTTCCAGGTAGTGGAATCTTGACTCCACGCTGGACTGGGGAGGCTGCTCGTTCGCCTTTATGAATGAAATGAACAGTTAGACACTGATACAATGAGAGAGGAGAGCCAGGTAAAGCATCCTCTTGACCGTGTGGCGTAGCAAAGAATGTAATAAAAATGCTACACAGGGAATAATCAAGGTAAGTTAATTCAGCAACGCGGGGGATTTAGACTTGAACTTTCAGCAGCTTTGGAGGATTTAAATACAAAGCTTCCACTGTGCCTGAAGGGTAAGCAGGATCTTCTGGATTTCTTACAAAAATCACGTTCTTTTGCAACAGGTAGAGGTACTGAAAAGACAGCTACATTCCAGATCCGTCAGGAGCTCTGTATTCTCATCGCCTGACACTCAGAAAATGGAAAACATCAAAACTCTCATAATACTTGGGCCAGCATCCTCTGTGAGAAGAGATGGAATCACTGTGCTTGAGAGCTTGCATGGCAAAGGGTTCAAAGACAAGAGGGTACAGAAATGCGGTAAGGGTTGTATGTTCTTGGCCAACACACATGAAACAGGTGATTGGAAAGAGGAAGAAAAATTTGCCCTTCGTTTCCCTTGCTGATACTGGTGACAGCTGCACCAAAGCAGGTATCAGCCATCTTTCAGGCCTCTCACTCCCCCCTCAATCGCTTGGCCAGTGCTCTACCTGCATGGTTTCCTCCCCAAAGAGCAAGGATGTCTGGGCGGAGATAACACAGACTGGGGCCAGGCAAGAAAGCAGTAGGGCTGCAGCCAGCAGTAGCAAACCTGACTCAGTGTCAATTCCTCAAGCAGCAGCTTCAAGGAGGGTGATGCTGGAGACCTGCTCTGTCACAACTTCACCTCTCTCATCTGGATGAAGAAGCAGATCCTCACACAAGCCCCAAGATACATGTTACTGTCTATAATCACTGCTGAAGTTTCAAGGCTGAGGCAGTATTGCCTGCATTAGCTCTCCTGCCATGTGCATCTTGCTTCATTTGTCTTTTCCCCAGCTCTCCATCACCATCTCCAACAATCATTCCTAAAATAAACTGCACCTAGAGCCTTCCTTGAGATGAGGACACACTGTGTGGGTCCTGAACAAACCTGATTTCACGCCAGGAGGAAAGACAAAAGGCAGCCTTGGTCTACACCTACAGTGGCTGACTAGGAACAGTGCATCTGTGGCAAAGGATTTCAGCCCTTTTCAAAGAGCAATGCTGTTTTAATGCATGATAGGAAAGTTGAGTTGGCTCCAAGGTCAGCACGGGGAGGATAAGAGCAGTTACATCACTGTGACTTGGCTAGGGAAGGCATACTTGGATTTTTATAATAAGGAAATCTTGTTCTTGTATTAACGAGCGATCAAGGACAACCAACACAAACATGAACATTTCTGGTTATTTTTTTCCCCACAATATACAAAGTTAAAAACAATTGCTGGAATTAAAAATATTCTGTGACGACTGTGCAGAAATCATGCAGATCTTTACTGAGCAGCAGGGAGCAGAACCATAATAAATCATGGAAAGTCCTCTTTGAACAGGTGTTTTGGCAATTTTTTATGACACAAAGACAGCTCTGTTGTTCTACAGAACAGACTATGGCTTGTTACAGAAAGACTGCATTTTTTCAAGGCAATTTTGAACTTCCTGTCTCAGACATGAAAAGCAAGCCAACTTGAGATGTACCTTAAAACATACCTCTGACTGCAACTCCAGCCAGTGCTGTCTATAGCCATAAAATCATGGTCTTCAGAAAACTCTTTTATAATGTGCTCAAAAGTATCCAGACCAGGCTCTGCTCTCCAGCCTCTCCCTGAGGGATCCACTGATGTCCAGCTGTGTTGCCACATACCTCCAGGGCTGCCCTTCTCATGAGAAACCTAGGTCTTGTCATGTCTGCCCTTCCCTCAATCAATCACTTCAGCAGAATCCATGAGGAGGAGATGGTGGGGACCGCCTTGCTGCCTGAGCACTCACAGTGCACACCTTGCACTCTTCTAAGCAAAAGCAAACCCTGCCTGGTCCAGTTGAGATGTAACAAGTGAATAAAAGACAGAAATCCTGCTTTCTCCCAGACAGAGCAAGTCCCAGATGAGATTCTCATGAGACAACGTTCTTCCAAAAAACCCTTTGATCATCTCCGCCCAACCTCAATGGCCCTGATTGCTCTCTTAAGCTTCAAGAGTGACTCATAGCTCTCAGACTGTAGAGAGGGGAAACTCTCAGCCCCTCTCTACAGTCTGAGACCAGCAGAAACACCCCATGCACCCCCAATATATCCAGCTAAGGCTACGGCATATGGCTGCTGCCAGAGAAGCACAAGGTGCTGTAGAAGACCAGGAAATTTTGATGGGAGATTAAGACCTTGATGTGTTAGTACCACAGGATATCACACGTATCAGAGTAAAACAGAATATAATCCTAAAGGAGGAAGACTGATTTATAATCTAAGCACAAAACTCTGGCTCTTTTCAGCAAGTCAATGCTCCCAACAGTTCTCCTCATGGTGGAGGTTAGAGAACATCTGTGACAGGAAACTGCTGGGGTGCTGCTCAGCCAGGT
This sequence comes from Tauraco erythrolophus, assembly GCF_009769465.1. Lineage (NCBI taxonomy): Eukaryota > Metazoa > Chordata > Aves > Musophagiformes > Musophagidae > Tauraco > Tauraco erythrolophus. The sequence continues at coordinate 82,845,871 of NC_141469.1, forward strand.
GGAGCTGAGCATCAAATAAACCAGAACTCCTGAAAGCAACTGAAGCTCTAGGTGATCACAAGACGCTACAAATGCATCTTTGTGATTGTCCATTCTCACTCATTTGGGAACAAAATGGGATCTTTAATCCTACAATAAGACCTGGAGCAGTGGAAACCCTCAAAGCAGAAAATGTGTCAACCCCTTCTCCTGGAGCAGAGATCCATAGCTACGTCTGAAGGGAACGCGCCCTCGCTCTTGCTAGGCAAATGCCATGCCCAGTACCATCTGAAGCTCACTCTTCAGTGATGGTCCAGCTGTTACATGAGCTGGGCTCCATTTCAACACAAGAACCGCTCTCCTGGAAATGACAGATTGCCTTGATTTAAACACCGCTCTCTCCAGAAGCAATAAGCTTTACGTTGAAAGCATTTAATGCTAAAATTACAGTGAATATTCAGGGCAATACTGTGAACTGTGTCAAAATAATAGTTGATACATCGCAAAAATAAATCCATGCATGCATGTTTTCCTTCTAAATCTTTAAATAAGGTTAAGGTTTTACATTTTTAAAATATTACATATATCATCTACGTGCACACATCTAAACCACAACTTTCTGTGTGTGGTCGTAGACATATGTACATATATAA